>NC_091481.1:80339628-80964863 GCF_036971445.1 Narcine bancroftii
ATGACTGTTTCCTCCTCACTACCTACCCCTCTACCTATCTTGGCATCACCTGCTTCTACTTCCTCAGGAGTTTGCAGAGGTTTGGTATGACATCATGAACCCTGGCAAATTTCTACAGCTGTATGGTGGAAAGTGTGCTGAACACTGCATCATGGTCTGGTTCAGGGACACCAATATCCTCGAGCACCAAGCCCTGCAAAAAGGTAGACGAACGCAGCCCAGGACATCACAAGCAAACCCTCCTCACCATCGAGAACATCCACGGGGAATGCTGCCATTATTGAGCAGCAGCGATCATCAAGGATCCGCACCACCCAGCACGCGCTCTGCTCTCGCTGCTGTCATCAGGAAAGAGGTCTTGGGGCCACAAGACTCGCACCCACCAGGTTCAGGAACAACTGCTCCCCCTCCACCTTCAGACTCCTCCATGACAAACTCAATCAAGGACTTATTTAAGGATCTTAATTTTGTACTTTATTGATTTTCTTTCTCGTAACATTGCACAGTTTGTTTACATATCTTTATTTGTCTACATGTACCTGTTGAGTACCAATAAGTGTTAAATCTGCCTCGCCCGCAGGAAAAAGAATCGTAGGGTTGTATGCGATGTTATGTATGTACTCTGACAATAAATCTGAAATAACTTTCTTGTCATTGTTCTTCATCGACTGAGATCTGATCTCCAGTCTTCAGGGTGTCTTGCTCTGTCAAATCCTTTCAATTCTTCACTTTAATTCCCTTGATAAGAAATGATCAATCCCTGAAGAACGCACCCCATTAGCCCAAGGATTAAAGTTAGCTGTTTTCACACTGTTACTTGAAGGTGGGTTAAACCTGGCAACTTACTGGGAATTTAGCGGTTCACCTGCCAGTGGGAACTCACGCAAGCCAACACGCAAGGGTCAAATTGCCCCGGGATGAACCGCCTAGGAAGGTAGTATCGTCGCCGATTTAATTATTATAAATATAGAATTTGATGCCCTGAATTAAATAAGTTATGTAATAATTATGGCTATGGTTCTAATTTACAATTGATATGTGACATTTAAATGATAAGATTTGATTTATTAGTAAATGGTTTTTGTTAAACTCAATAAAAGTACTTTAAAAAGAAAGAACCACCAATTTAGCGGTTCACCTAATATGAAAGGGGCTATTGCTTCATCAGAGATGCCGGACCCCAGCGCTAATCCAGCCACACCACAGCCATAAAGCTCATTGCCGGTGATAAATTAAGTTACTCAATCTGAATAACTAATTGTCGTCATGTCAACATGAATCAGTAAAGAGGTGTCCCGAGGGATTGCAATGAAAATCAAATCTTCCAACCCCTCCTGCTTTCTGGGAGAAGTTTGGAAATTAGTTCAAGGCCTACAACTCATTTTTCACTGCAGTGGCAGATTATTAATAATTAAGGGACAATTACTCACTTTCCCACAAAGTAATCCATACAATTACCGGTGTACTGCTATAAATGACAGGCAAATTGCTTTTAACCTGGCTCACCAAGGTGGCACGGAGTCAAGGGTTCCCAGTTCAACAGATGCAATGGGGAGTCAGTGTTGGTGGGCGATGTTTCAACAGTTACAGATGTAAAGGTTCTTCATACAGCACGCTGGCGTGATCTGATCTGTGGTGATCACCCAGACGTCGCAGCGTCAAGCTTGTTATCAGCTTCTATATGTTAGTAGTTACTTTGGGGCTGGGACTAAGGAAAGACACACAGATCACAAAGTTTTTAGCAGACACCGTGGCGCCTATGTCCAAGGCCATAAAACCAGTGTTATTATTTTCAATTGAAAACCTGAAACGATTAATGTTTACCGAAAGCGACACCTGTTCAAACAGTAGGCCCTCTGCCATATAACTCATGTTTTGGGGAAATTGAAACTAAAAACTAGTAGTGATTAACCAAATCTTGTGGTTTGAGACACTTCAAAAAGCAGCATTTTAGCTTCATCATTAAGAATTAAAGTGACTTTGGGGAAGATGGTCACTTCTGCTGCTTCTCCTTGTCAAGAGAGAGCAGTGATACTGTGGCCATTGCAATGGTCACTTTTGACTGACTCATATCTGCGGAAAGAAAGCAAGCCCCATCTTGTGTATGGATTGTGATTATTTTGTTGATTATTTCGTCTGACCCTTGGCTTTGAAAGCATCATGGAGGTCACAAGTCTCTTAACCCTTATGCAAGAAAGAGAGGAGCTGTGACAAATCATTCGTATGAAGGAGCATTTCTCTCAAAGCAACTCGACAAGAATTTGTGAGTTTTGAGATGTCTGATGATTCGGTGACTCACCTACACCATAATCACTTCAGAACATTTGTTTAAAGATTCTGAGCTTCAACATAAGATTTTTAAGACTGAACTTTGAATCAACTTTTCCGAATTGTGCCTTAGCTGTAATGGTTTGGAAAATTTTCACACACACACACACACACACACACACACACACACACACACACACACACACACAAGCTTGGGGTTAAGTTTAGAGTTAAGTGAGATATTATTAATAGTTATTAATAAAAATATACTGTTTTAGATACCATTGTCTTGGTGAATTTCTTTTGCTGCTGGTCTATGACGGAACAAGCTACTCTTGAAAAGTCCAATAACTGCAGATGTCGGAATCTATGCACAAGCGAGAGGCTAGAGGATCTCAGCAGGGACAGTCAGGTATCCGAGGAGGGAAATGGGCAGATGACAATTGAGTTTTATAAGGAGGTAACCAAAGAAATTGATGTAGGTAGGGCGGTTGATGTGGTCAAGATGAATTTTAGTAAGGCATTTGACAAGGTCCCCCATGAAAGACTCGTTCAGAAAGTCGCAGGGCATGGGATTCACCCATTTCAATTCCCCCATCCCATTCCCTCGCTGATGTGTCTGTCCCCGTTCTCATGCGCTGCCAGACTGAGACCACCTGCAAATTGGAGGAGCAACACCTCATCTTCCGCCCGGGCTCCCTCCAACCGGATGGCATTAATGTAGGCTTCTCTGGCTTTCAGCGAACTACCTTCCACGCCCACCCCTCACTACTTCCCAGGGCGTCTTTCCCCTTCCCTGTATCCTTTTACACGAACATGATAAATTCTCACCTCTCCCCTTATCATATCAAATGGACACCTTTTGTTGGTCTGCATTCCTCACCCAGCCGGCACTGCCTGAATTCCTGCTTTTGGCCAATTCTGCTTATTACTTGAAGAAATTCTTGAGGCCCCCCCTCCCCCCCGGGAGCAGGTAAAGTGGGAGGATAATGTTCTGCCGCCCCCTGGTCATGCAGGAAGATCTCATTCAATTGCACACTGAAGTTCAATCACCTGTCACTCACAGTGGCACCCAATCACAAGTCCGTGATATGATAATTGAGAGCTCAGTGAAAGGCATCAGATGGCTGGAAACAGGTACTGACACATTACTGGTGCTCAATATTGGTCTGCGACGACTGGTTGCTAACGCGGAGAACACTGACATCTGGTGCAGATGGTGTGCAGTTGCTGACAGCAATCGATGGCACACTGAGGGAAAGACCCTATCTATACGAGGGCCTTTGCTTTTCATAACACACACCGCCGACTTAGCCCTGGATGAATTTGCAGCTTCGGAGAGCAGTCTGTGATCCTGGTGACCGGTGCTGCCTTTATCGCCAACCTCCCTGTTACTACACTAGAGTTCCTTGGATTCTCTGGCACCTCGCGCATCCCTGACCCCCCCCCCCCCCACTTCGCAGGACACGTGCCTTTGATTGACCTTTTGCCACTTTCTAACAAGGCGTTTCTACTGCCCCCCTCCTACTACCTTGCCCTCTGCCCCAAGCTTCAATCTGGCATCCCTTCCCTGAGACCCCCCCACCCCCCCTCACCAAGCCCAGCCTCAGATCGACGCTGCCAGCTCTTTTGATCTTACTCAGTTAGCTTGACGCTGCACGGGAGCCCAGACCTGAGGGGCGCTGCCCTGTCCTGGTCTGTTTCCTCAGTGCACTCAGACTCATTCTTCCCTGCTGGCTAATCAGCAGGTGGTCACCCCTCACACCTCTGCTGCAGTACATCCGCAAACACGTTTGTTGTGTCACAAGATCACATGAGATAGGAGCAGACGTCGGCCCATCGAGTCTGCTCCGCCATCCTCATCATAAGCTGATCCATTCACCCTCTCTGCTCCACTCCCTGGCTCTCAAAAACATGCCAATCTCTGCCTTTAATACACCCAATTACCTTCCCTTCCATTAGCCGCCCCCAACAACAAGTTCCACGGACTCACTACCCTCTGAGTAAAGACCTTGTTCTGCCTCTCTTGTTTTAAATTGACACCCTCTTATCCTGATGTTGTCCTAGACTCCCCTACCATGGGAAACAACCTTGCCACACTGTCCAGGCCTTTCAACATTCGAAATGCCTCTACGAGATTCCCCCCACACCCCACCATCCTTCTGTTCTCTGACGAGTACAGTCCAAGAACCAACCAACGTTCCTCATGTGCCAATCCTTTCATTCCTGGTATCATTCCGGTGAATCTTCTCCAAACCCTCTCCAAATCCAGCACAGCTTCTCTGTTTTAAATTGGCACTGTTTTATCCTGAAGATGCACCAGATTTTTTTTTAACCTGATGGTATTCCTGCCATCCATTCACCAGGTTATTAGCCCGATGTTCTCACTCCTGTCTATTTACTCATTGTACTTTCTTTTTTTCAGGAGTTTCCAGTTGTGTTGCGCTATCGAACAGAAAGCAGACTCACAAACATAAAGTCTGTTGTACAGGCTTTATTCAACATAAACTTCCATAGAGCTGGCTGTGAGATTGGCTGTGCTGGCTCTGAGATTGACCTCGAGGGGCCGGATCTAGCTTATATCCCGGAGGGTGATTGGCAGCTGACCGGGTGGAGCTGGGTCCATTCTGGTTGGCTGATTGACAGTCGGCCAGGTGTTGCCTTGTCCTCCAGTGCTCTTCCTGCAGGTACACAGGTCGCCCCCTGCAGTCGGCTAGTGGTGTATCACCACACCAGTAGAAGGAGTTAAAGATGGCGTCTCGCTCATCCATTTTCTGCCTGATGATTGACCATCTGCCCTTGTACTTTGCCCTAACCTATCCCTCTTTCTACAATAATCCTTGCTAATATTCTGCTGCCCTTAACATTGTCCCTGTTTGGGCATGCAAGCTTCCAGAGGTTAATGGACGAGCAGCCACAAGCCTGGACCACTGATCCCCGGGGATCATTAATTCCCCAGGAATTAACCAACCAGGAATCATTCCCTTGATTGCAGAGGATGCACCTCACTGCCATTTGGAGCCCCAAACAGTCCTTCCAAGTGAAGCAACAATTCACCTGTGTATCTGCAGGGTGATCTCCTGCATCCGGTTCTCCTGTAGTGGAGACCGGTCGCAGACTGGGACATCACATGGTTGAGCACCTCACCTTACCTCGTCTGTCGCAATAGCGTGGATCTCCCAGTGGCCTCCTATTTCAATACCCCACTCCATTCCCTTGCTGACATGTCTGTCCATGATCTCATGCACTGCCAGACTGGGACCACCTATAAATTGGAGGAACAACCCCTCATCTTCCATCTGGGCCCCCTTCAACTGGATAGCTTTAACCTCAACTTCTCCTGTACCATTTAAACTCCCCCTTCATCTTCCCCCCTCCCCTCCCCGTCACCTCCCCCCCCAGCTCTCTCTCTCTCTCTCTCTCTCTCACTCTCTCTCTCTCTCTCTCTCTCTCTCTCTCTCTCTCTCTCCCCCACCCCCCCCCCCACCTCCACCCTTATCCCTCTCTCTTCTTTCACAGAGCCAAAATCAATTCTCACCTCTCCACTTATCATATCCAATTAAAATCTTTTGTTGGTCTGGACAGTCTTATTCTGAAGGATTCTAGTTCATACCCTTGAAGAAGGGCTCAGGCCTGAAACGTCGGTAATATATCTTTACATCCTATGGACTCTGAGAGACCTGATTAGGTCCTCCAGCATTTCTGTGTGTTTTTACTACAACCACAGGGCCAGCAGACTTTTGTGTTTCACTCAATCAATCAATCCTTTAGTTCTCTTCGGAGAAGCCACTCCAGATGTGATCCATTGTTCTGTGCTGAGTTCGACCATGCCTGATTTCCAGAATCTTTGTTCATTTTCAAGTTTATTGTCATCTGATGGCATGAGTACAACCAGACGAAACATTTTTCTCCGGTCCTCGGTGCAAAAACCGCAGACACACCACCAGACATAACACGCATACAGACAATACGTATGAAGGACAAGTATTTCATAAATGCAAATAAATTAATAAACATTGCTTCATGAATATGAGAGTTTTGCGTGGTTAGTGCGAGCTGTTCCTTTGGTCGCTCAGCGTTCTCACTGAAGCTGCTCCTCAGCCTGGTGGTGCTGGCTCTGATCCTCCTATATCCCTTTCTTGATGGGAGCAGCTGAAAAATGCCGTGTGCGGGGTGGAAGAGGTCCTCAATGATTTTGCGTGCCTGTGATAATACAGATTCTATCACCAATGTGTATATGTACGTATGTTTAGATGGGCTGATATCGCCTCAAACCGTGCATCTTGGCGCCTCACAGTTTGGCGGGCAGCAACCTCCTTTGAAGAAGACCGCAGAGCCCACCTCACCGACAAAAGGCAAAGGAGGAAAAACCCAACACCCAACCCCAACCCACCAATTTTCCCCTGCAACCGCTGCAACCGTGTCTGCCTGTCCCGCATCGGACTCGTCAGCCACAAACGAGCCTGCAGCTGGCATGGACATTACCCCTCCATAAATCTTCGTCCGCGAAGCCAAGCCAAAGAAAGAGTGTAGGGTGACTGTGATTGGCTGAGAGTGTAGCCACACCTACCGGCGGGTCTTAAAGGATTGCTCCTAGCCAGACCAGGTCATTCTGGACTGGTCGACCTACCTGTGATAGGCTCCAATCTTTTAGTTTATAAAAGCCTTGGTTTGGATCAACAAGTCTTTGGTTCTTTCGACGCACATTACAACACCCTCTTCAGACAATGATCCTGGTAGATCACGTTGGGGGAGGGGGGTGGTAGGGAGAATCCAGCGATCCTCTCTGCCGTGCTCATGGTCCGGTGAATTGACTTCCAATCCATTTCTCTGCAGCAACCTGTGCACACCGTATTTGGAACCTCTGCTGCCTGGATGCTTTCCTGGGTGAGCATCAGCAGTTAATGGAATCACTCATCGCGCAAGGTAAACTGATAGGATAGTTGTTCCCTGACCTTGGCAACACCCCACGCGAGAATCTACTGTTCATCCTTTCTTCCCGGGTGCTAACTCTCTAATAACGCCACTCTTCTGATCATTCCAACACCCCTCTTTAAAATGCTGTGAAGTTTACCTGAGAAATATCACTGGTCAACAACATTTTTCAAAAAGTTTGTTCCTGAAAAAAAAAAATTGGAGATTATGATAGACAACTTCAATTCAACAGAAAGGTAATTTCAGATTTGATGGATCACGTAGGAAGTTGAAAAAACATTATATTAACTTTTATTGAATTTAGCATGTTTAATCTCCCCATGATGTTGATACTTTGTGCTATTTTAACTGCCCTAGAAATGTTTTGCCGTTGATTTTCATTTGTACTCAGCCTGTCGCGTCAGGGTCCACCAATAGAGTTGGCATGATTAGCACAACGCCTTTGCAGCACTAGCGATTGGGACTAGGGTTCGAATCCCGCGCTGTCTGTAAGGAGTTTGTACGTTCTCCCCATGTTTACGTGGGTTTTCCTCGGGGGCTCCAATTTTCTCCCACCGTTTGAAACGCAGCGTGGGTGTAGGTTAATGGGGTGTGAATTGGGCGGTACGGACCCGTGGGCTGAAATGACCAGTTCAATGTCGAATTTGCTTTTAAAAAGACTCAGCCAGAGTTGGTGGGTTCCAGTTGCCCCCTGATACCACTTTCCCATGGTCGCAATGTCCTGGTGAAACACACCGTGTGTACCAAGATCAGCAGGGAGTGGATTGAGTCATCAAACAGGATACTGAAACATTCAGTAGCGTAAGTTATCTAGCAACTTAAAGCTCCAAATTAGAGTGAAAACCTCACAGAATTAACGGTGTTTTTATTCCACAAAGTAGGATTGAGCGAGTGAGCACAATGGAGATTTGCTATTTTTCTGCAAAAGCAGGATAATGTTGGTATAATCAGCTTACATGGCCAGACTGTGATCACAGGGGAGGGAATTAACAAAATTCCAGCAAGGATGTTCAGCACTGACTCAGTTTTCCTTATTTGGTCTTTCGGCCAGACTTCAGAATTTAAGGGCGTCCACTTAGAACAGAGATGTGTGGGAATTGCAGCCAGAGGGCGGTGAATCAGTGGAATTTGTTACCACAGGTGGTTGTGGAGGCCAAGTCATTGGGTGTATTTAAGGCAGAAATTGATAGGTTAGGCTAGGGCTATGGGGAAAAAGCCGGACAGTGATTGAATGGCAGAGCAGAGTCGATGGGCTAAATAGCCTATTTCTTCCCCTATGTCAGATAGAGACTACAAGGGCTAGGGCAGGCCTGATAGGCAGAATGATCTCCAGTGCTCTAATCAATCTATTTTGCCTTTGACCTCAACCTCCGGTTACTCATCTGGTGAAGCCTTTACTATTTAGTTCAGTAGTTTTCAAACTGCCCCCCCCCCCCAAATTCCCATTCCGCCTTAAGAAATCCCTAAGCCATCGGTGCTCTGTGATTAATAAGGGGTTGCTTAAGGTGGGATGTGGGTGGGAAGGGAAGGTTGAGAATCACTGCTCTAGACCCAATTGTTACTGAAATATTTTGCTTGAGAAAAAATGTAATTGGCCCATTTCTTTTGGAGATCTGAAACAGTGCACATAACGAGTCAATGAGGGACGATTAAAATAGTGGTTTTCAAACTTTATTTCCACTTAAGCAGTCCCCGAGCATATGGCATAGGGATTATTTAAGGTGGGATGTGAGTGTAGGGGGGTAGTTTGAAAACCACTGGTTTACTTGGTACCATCCAGAGTTCTCCTCATTTTAAAAACCTTGGTTAAATTTCAGAATCGTCATTCTCTCTACAGATGGAAATACGGGCCTCTCTGCACCTTCCTGACATTCTACTCTTTGGGATTGGAAGTGGACCCATTACCTTCACTTTTCAAAATGTGTAAAACAGTGGTTCTCAACCTTTTCCTTCCCACTCACATCCCACTTTAAGTAATCCCTAGGCCATCGGTGCTCTGTGATGAGTAAGGGATTGCTTAAGGTGGCATGTGGGTGGAAAGAAAAAGGTTTGAAACCCACTGTTTTAATCATCCCTCATTGACTCGTTATGTGCAGGGTTTCAGAACTCCAAGGGAAATGGCCCAATGACAATTTTACTCAAGCAAAATATTTCAGTAGCATTTGGGTCTTAGAGCAGTGATTCTCGACCTTCCCTTCCCACTCACATCCCACCTTAAGCAATCCCTTACTAATCACAGAGCACCGCTGGCCTAGGGATTACTTAAAGTGGGATGCGAGTGGAAAGAGAAGGGTTGAGAACCACTGAGTGTAAAGACACATCCTTCGCACAGCCTACTAGGGGGAAAAATAATTACTATTTCAAATATCTTTGTCAGGATAAAATCTTTCCTTCCATCACCTAAGACTTCACCTGCTTTTTTTTAAAAAAAAGCCCAAATCCTTTCAATGGGAAAACAATCCCCTCCCCCCCAAAAATAATCCCATTTCTTTCCATACGTCAAGCAGGTATCCACTGAGGTTACATCGGGTTACCCGACGCCTCAGGAACCTTGTCCTAGCCAGGGTATCAATCAAACAGAGAGAGAGAGAGTGCATTGTCTGTTGGAGCGTAATAAGCATTTCAAGGAGCCAGGCACCAACACTGCAGGTGCTCAGACACCAAGAATCATCTTGCAGCACAGCTGTTAAAAATAACTTGGACAGCACATGCATATGTTAACTCCTTCACCACTGGCATTAGTTTAATGCCTCAGTGTCTGCATTTGTGGGAAGCAGCCATTCTCTGTTTCTTTTCCCGGCTATGGCCCCTCCCCTGCTCACCATTTGTGGGCCCCTTTCTCTGAGAAGCAGTCCATTTATTGTTTGCTTCTTCCTTTCTTTTTCAATCTTTTTATTCTGGATAGAATCCAGAATCAAATAGTTAAAACCGAAACATTAATATATTGCCATCCTTCTGTCTCAGAAGCGAATGATAGCTGTGGAGAGTCAGCTCGTTTTAGAGCAGCGTTTGGAACGACTCATGGGGCCCACTCTGGCGCTACAGTCCCTTCCCCACTTGAAGTTGGAATGATGGGTTGTGGTCAACTGGCTCTGTTTTCTCTGCTTCCTCCAGCTGGCCTACCCACTTTTCCCTCAGCGCTTCTCCAGTGGCTGCGGCCATCAGCAAGGGGGAGGGGCTCCCAGTGGAGCACCCCCACGCGAGCAAGTTTCTGATCGTGCTGGAAGACATCTTGGAACTGCAGCTGCGGCCGGCCGGCGAGTCGAGATCCGTCAGCCGGGCCGACGTGCAGCAGGGCTTTTGGGGATGCGACCACCCTCCTGCATGCGGCCGAGCCACCGAAGTCATCTCTGGAGGCGCACGCTGAAGGAACTGGCTTTATCCGGACCTCGATGTTGGTGAGTCGGTCCTGCCAGGATAAGTCCAGGATGTGTCGAAGGCATCGGTGATGGAAGCTGGTTCTCCCGCCTGGCCTACGTTGTCCATGATCTGCTCATATCCTGCATCTGCCTTTCCTGATTTTTCCTTGAAACGCTGATAATAGATCTTTGTCTCCTATAGATAGTGAAAAGACCCGCTGAGTTTACTACTGTTGTGACACCACTCAACCAGCTGATCTATCTCCCTCCCGTACGCTTCCTCACTCCTGTCCATGATTCTGCCGACGGCTGTCGTATCACCGGTAAATTTGTAGATGGCATATGAATTGTGCCTCGCCACACAGTGATGGAGGCAGAGAGAGTAGAGCATCCGTAAGGTGCACCCACGTTGATTGTCAGTGAGGAGGAGACGTTGTTTCCAATTTGTACTGACTATGGTCTTCTGAGGAGGAAGTCAAGGATCCAGTTGCAGAGGAACTTGTTGACCAGAGAATAATGGTCTTAAAGGCTGAACTTTAGTTGATGAAGAGTGGCTGATGTGGTTGTCCAAGTGATTCAGAGCTAGTGATATTTCATTGTCGTGGAGTGATTGTGAATGTCAGGGAATTGCAGGATGTCCAGATCTTTACTCAGGTACGTGTTAATTCTGGCCATGACCAGCCTCTCAAAGCAGTTCATCACATTAGAAGTTAGTGCTACTGGGCGATAGTCGTTGAAGCAGCTCGCACCACTCTTCTTGGACACCGGAAGGTGGGAACCTTTGACTGCAACAATGAGAGATTGAACTGTCCTGCTAGTTGGTTGGCACAGATTCTCAATACCCTGCCAGGTACTCAAAGCCCCGACTGATAAAACACCTCCCTTGCCACCATGTACCCCAATTCTCTTCCTTCTCCAACCTTGCTCAACCCACACCTGGCAAAAACCTCGCAAGTTCTCTCTACCACTATTTGGCTCACTTTTCCAGTTCACCTCGATCCTGTTGTAATCTCAGACAGCCTTCCTCTCTCTCCATGGGAGAAGGAAAGCGACGACGGAAGATCACAAAACACTGGTCTGGATACAACTGGAGGTTTCCACCTAGTTCTGGGTGACCCACTTTGGTGGATGATGTGAACGGTCTGAGAAAGGTTTCCTCCCATCGTTCAAAAACGCAGTGGGGGTGTAAGTTAATGGGGTGTAAATTGGCTGCCACGGACTCGTGGGCCAAAATGTCCTGTTACCATGATGTATGTCTAAATTTAAAAAAGAGAATTAAAGAAGGTGGCCTTGACTGGAGGGCCTGGGCTTGCGAAGATTGACTGGGACACTTTTGCGTGGTTCAGAAGAAGTTTAAGAGGTGAATTTACAGAGGTTTATAAAATTATGAGAGGAATAGATAGGGCCTGTTTTCTCAGGGTGGGGTTGTCGAAAGCTTGAGGGTTTAGTTTTAAAGGAGAAAGGGTAAAGTTTTAAGGGGAGGCAATATCTAGACTCACAGGGTGATGGGTGAGATGTAGAGTGGGGGAGTGTGACACTGACAGGGCCGGTGAGACGCGGACAGTGAGATGCAGACAGTGAGACGTGGACTTGGGTGGAGACACAGACTGGGGCAGTGAGACGCAGACAGGGCCGGTGAGACGCGGACAGTGAGATGCAGACAGTGAGACGTGGACTTGGGTGGAGACACAGACTGGGGCAGTGAGACGCAGATGGGGTGGAGACACAATATGGGGCAGTGAGATGCAGACTGGGGCAGTGAAACACAAACTGGGGCAGTGAGATGTAGATCGGGGCAATGAGACACAGTCTGGGGCAGTGAGATGCAGACTGGGGCAGTGAGTCACAGACTGGGGCAGTGAGATGTAGATCGGGGCAATGAGACACAGTCTGGGGCAGTGAGATGCAGACAATGAGATGCAGACTGGGGCAATGAGACGCAGACAGGGGCTACGAGAGTTATGTGGTATATATAGGTCGGCACAACATCGTGGGCCGAAGGGCCTGTACTGTGCTGTGATGTTCTGTGTTGACTTGACAAAGCTGGGCCTGTGTCTGCAGCTGAGGAGTATTCACTGTTCCATGGCACGCCACTGGGGGGTGGTGGTGAGCAGGCCTTCAACACCGCTGCAGCAAACTGCAGGAAAGCTGCGATTCAGAGCCCTCTGGTATCTGCGGTTGTGCATTTACCCAGGAGACCCCCCCACCCCCACAAGAATTGAGCAGTGGGCACTAGCTGACTGCAATGCTGCCCACTTACTTTGAGTCCAAGCGCAATTTTCCGGTGTGATGATATCTGATCTTCATTTGGAATTTACAAACTCAAACCAGTTACTGAACTATAACAATCAACGCTCGTTTAAATTGGCTTTCCCTCCTTTGAGTTCGTTGTCTGCAAGATTCGGAGAAGCAGAGATAAGGTGGACGGACAGCTCCTTTATCCCAGGGCAGGATTAGCAAACACCAGAGGACGTCTGTGCAAAGTGAAGGGACGAGAGCTTAGGGGAGACGTTGGGAGTGAATTGTTTACGTGGAGAATCATGGGTGCCAGGAACACCAGGATTGGTGGTGGAGCCGGGGGCCATTTAAAAGATTCTTAGACAGGCGCGGGTATGACAGAAAAAGAGGCAGGGAGGGTTTAATTTTTTTTTTGGTGGGTCTAATTTTAATTTGATGCAAGCCCTTCCGGCCCACAAGCCCGTGTCGCCCAATTGCACCCAGACTCCTGTAAGTTTTTGAAGGAGGAAATTGGACCATCTTGAAGGAAACCCACTGTATATGAACTGGAACAACATTGTGGGCTGGAGCACCCAAAAGAGTTATTTGACAGAGCTACCTAAGGGAAATGAAACGCGAAAGCATGCAGACGCCGTGACTGAAGTAAAAACACAAGGCTGGAGAAACTCAGCAGGTCAAATAGCAAAGATAAACTTCCATAACCAACATTTCAGATTTGACCCCTTCTGCCCTCCCTCCCTTATCCATCTCTCACCTCCTGCCTTTGGGACTGTGCTCCTCCCCTCCCACTATTTCGATCAGGCACCTACCTACATTTTGCTCGTACCCGGTGAAGGGCTCAAGCCTGAAACATTGGTTCCATATCTTAATCTTTGCCACACAAAACCCGTTGTCTGACCTGCTGAGATTCTCCGGTGTCGTGTTTTAACAAGCTGCCAAAGGAACTGGGTGAACAAGGCCATGAGGTGAAGTGCTGGTTACTTGGAGCTGAAGAACAGCATCTCCCAAATTTCCCCAGCAGATTGGTTCCTTCTCCAGGCCCCGGCATCAAATCTGTACCTTCCAAAGTTTGGAGGAGTCGAGGTGATCTTGTGGGGCATAGAGTGGTGGTTGGGTCCATGTTGGGGTCAATGATGAGGGGGGTGGGCAGTCATTTAATACTGAGTTGTGTTGGAAGTTATCCTCACAGACAGTGGCGAATCCCTGGAGTCCCCTGCCCTGCAGGGTTGTGACCTGCAGGGTTGTGACAGATAGATTGAAGGGGGTGGGGGGGGAAACGGTAGGCACATCTTTCAATGCTTGGGGGGAGAGGGAGTTGGCACGGAGGTGATGGGAGCAGCGCGGAGGGTCACGTGACCTCTCCAGCGGGGACCTGATTGGAAGCCGCCACATCTGTCAACCAAGGTCAAGACCATGGGGGGGGGAATACATATCTACGGAAAGTGTTGCCGATGGCAAGCACTGAAATCGCGGCTCCAGCGCCTCTCAGGCCCAACAGCGCACCCCCACCCCACAGCTGCCATTTTGTGCGGCTGAGCGGTGACCCCACGCCGAGCCGTGATGCGATTGCGCACGTTGCTTCTTCTTCTTCTTCCCCCCACCCAGGACCGGGAGAGCCTGACTTTAATAGAAACCGCTCAGTAGCGCCCCCTCCTTTCAAGTGGCGCCCAGGGCACATGGCATCCCTGCCCCACCTTAGGTATGCGACCGCCACCCACACTGAGCACTCACCTCGCCTTCTCAATAAAACCACCCAGGCCGCCACTGGCTCTGTTAATCGCCTGGGCCGACAGGGGGTTACAAACCTCGACACGTGGAGCTGCCAAGTCTCTTTTTCCCCGAGAGATGAATCCGAGCTCCACTCCAGGTCATAGGCAGAACCGACGCCGGAGAAGTAATGCCAAGGTGTGTGCCAGTAAATGAGTGCAGGTGCACACTAACAAGTCATTGTTTTTTATTCTTAATTAATCTTAGGGCCGTACCTGCACCTATATTTCTGTTCATGGAGTCTCCTGTGGACAGTCGTCCTTGGCACATCCGCACCTGCCTCCTGAAGAGTGTCCCTGATCTGTCGGACATAAGATCGTGGATTTTTCTTCGTTAAGATGAGAATTTAGCAGTGCAGGTGTTCCCTGGCCTACAAGTCCTTGTGCGATTACTGAGCTCGCCGGTACACTCTTTCATCATAAAGGTGTTTCAAACTGTTGATCTCGATAATCCTAAGGTTGTGGCGGTGTCTCTTACTGTATAATTCTTGTTTTTTAGACTCTTAACAACTTTTTTGCCTTTCATTGGGCACAACCCTGGTCCTCATGTTGAAAAATGGCAACTACAGACTCCAAAGGTGATCAAAAGCTTTGAAGCAAGCCTGACTCTCTTATACCTGCACCGATGAAGCCAAATATCCCAAGCATTACGGTGCCCTGAAATGAGGGGACTGTGTATAAAAAGTGCAGTAATTTCTACATGGTCAAACCTAAAGGTGTATGAATAACCTTGAATAAAACCTGGAATGTGCTCTTTAATTCCATGTGAATTGTTTGATTGCAAATTTAAAACTGTGGAGTACAGGGATTAATAGAGGATAAAAGTGTCTTTGTCCCAATATTATGGAGGCAAGTGTGTTTTTAGCGCAGTTTGTAGTTATCATCTGCTTAGTTGCCTTTGATGTACCTTGTGTGGGTTTGATTCCCTGTGGCGAATTTCCCTCATGGAAAAATAAAGACCCTTGTTGCGACTAATCTGTACCCAGACCTGTTGCTTCTTGGATCCGTTGAACTCGTTCCTTGAACAACGATTGGACAGAGCAGCCCCAATCATATAGAACGATGGGGTCACTTGAAGGGCCAAATGGTATGGTGCAAGGACGATCAAGGGGAGAAGATCAGCATCGAGGAAGGAAATGGGAAAAGGGGAGAGGCCCCCCCACAAAGAAGCAGCCCCGTCCGGTGGGGAAGGTGGCCTGAGCCCTGCTGTTGGGGCGGAACTGTCACCAGAAGCTACGCCTGTGGTAACTGGGCTGCAGGAAGCTGATGCAGGTCCTTTCTGTGAGTCTGTCTATCCAGGTTTGACCCAGGGATTGTGAGTCTGCCAAGCTCGGAGATTGCGATCACGAATATAAATGATCTTGATCACGACTTACGTCGGTAATGATGCAATTAGGTGAACTTGCATTGAATAATGAAGCACTTAGTCAAATTTATTAGCCACTTAATGTCTGTGGAATCTTTCAGGCAATCAACTTTGATTTAATTCACCGGCCAAGTGCTGCTTGGAGAGATGACATCAGCAGACTTCAGATAGTTTCCTAAAGGTTATGTAAGGTCAAAGTGAAAGATGGTTTCTCTGGATGTTGGATATATGATATGAGAGCACTTGGATCGGGATTAGAGATGGCAGAACTGAGACACGTCCACTTGTCAGTGGTGAAAGACCAGCTAATCCGCAGCCTGGGATGGCACACAGAACTGATGTGTCCATGGTTGAGTCTGGAGGTTGTTCATTGAGCATAGATGGGTGCTGACGTCTATCAGAACTTGGCTCATTGCGAACTGTAACCCCTGGCTGGTTATGCACGCAGACACAAAAAGGGGGGCAGGATTGAGTGTTCGCGCCTTTTCACTTTTGTTACCCTGTGCCACTGCCTCAGTGCATGACAAGGGGAGTGTACTGTGGGAGGGGAAAGTTCTGAGGGATGGACACAGCATTGGGGGAGGAGTATTGAGGGAGGGTCTCACTGTGGGAGTGCGGTGCAGAAGTCACGGTCCGCACCTCTGGGAAGACGGAGAACGATAAATGATTCGAACGGCTGAAATGGGATTTGAATCGAAAGGAGATTTTGCGTGTGTGGTGTGGGAGTACTCGGGCAGACTTCGCACTCAGAAGTTTCCTGCTTGTGAATAAAGCCCTGGTCTCTCCAACTACACAGTTCAAGCAATCAGCTGGTAGTTTGCCAGGGTGGATTTACTCCACCGCGGGACTGCCATCTTCTGTCTAATTCGCTCGTTAAAAGTTTAACATCAGGGACTCCATCCCCGGTTCATCATTGATTATCTTGCTGGTCGGTTGTTGATGACTTTTCGATGGCGCCTCAAAGGCCAGGGAGCCTCAGCCTCACCTTCGGGGTTGGGGGGGATTTGGCAGATTGCCAGGGAGTTCGTTCAAGAAGCATCCGGGGATTTGTGTTCATCGCTCTGCTGTCTCGTCGTCCGAATAAAGGACTCGCATCTCGGAGTCTTGTTTCAACATGGGATGGTCTGCTCTGAGGAAGAATGAGCTGGCATAACTTCAACATGAGATTTGCCTGCACCTGTTGGGCACTATCGCTTTATACTGTGGTCCAGATTGTTTGTTTATCGTAAATATGCCAGACCCGTCTTCTGAAAGATCTGGGCCCTAAGGGAATTGGGGCCAGCAACTTCAACAACCCCTGTGGCCAGGAATTTGTTCACATCACTGGAAGGCGAGAATGCGGTCATGATACTTGTCCCCAACTATCGCGGTTGGAAAATGCACAAAGGCACTGGTGGGGAGCGATGGGACCCTGGCCACTACAGCGAATATAAAAACGGAGGGAAATCAGTGATTTGTCTACGGAGACCCAAAGGCGATGGGTCTGGTCATGAGGTGAATCGACACATAGACTCACCAGCCATCCATCGCTTCAGTGGCTTGGTTGGCACCGTGCTTCATGGAGAAATGGAGGGCGTGAGAGTTCAGCCCCTGCTCGTGTAGGTGAAGGAGCGGCTCCTCAAGTTCTGGCTGCATTTCCACCCTCCTGATCTTTGGAAACCCACCCCGCTTCCTCCATCTACTGGGCATGGCCAAGAGGACCATTTGTAGGGTCCAGGCAGCAGACAGTCGAAGGTTCGGGTCTCTGGGAAAAAGTTGCCTCCCCAAGGGTTTGAAGCTATTGCCAGAGATAATCGTGTTTCAATTTGTAACTTATGTTTTGAGTGAAAAGTCTGAATTATTGAGTGATTTATAATAATGATTTACCACCAAAAAGACAAAAAACAGGGGCAATACTGAGGAATGGTCCCACTGACCTCCTGCTCCTTTCTCATGAGGTGAGAAATGTACCATCAGAAATTTTTTGGTGGGTTAAAGTAAATGGTGAGAGTGAGAGAGAGGAAGAGCGAGAGAGTGTGAGAGAGTTAGAGAGAGGAAGAGAGAGAGAGAGACAGTCAGAGAGGGAGAGAGAGGAAGAGCGAGAGAGAGAGGGAGAGAGTGAGAGAGGAAGAGAGAGAGGAAGAGAGAGTGAGAGAGAGAGCGAGAGAGAGGAAGAGAGAGAGTGAGAGAGGAAGAGAGAGAGAGGAAGAGAGAGAGAGTGAGAGAGAGAGAGGAAGAGAGAGAGAGAGACAGTCAGAGAGGAAGAGAGAGAGAGGGAGAGAGAGTGAGAGAGGAAGAGAGAGAGGGATAGAGAGAGTGAGGGAGAGAGCGAGAGAGAGGAAGAGAGAGAGTGAGAGAGGACGAGAGAGAGAGGAAGAGAGTGAGAGAGTGAGAGAGAGGAAGATAGAGAGAGAACCAGTCAGAGAGGAAGAGAGAGAGAGAGAGAGAGGGAGAGAGAGAGGGAGAGAGAGAGGGAGAGAGAGAGAGTGAGAAAGTGAGAGAGTGAGGGAGGAAGAGAGAGAGAGTGAGAGAGTGAGAGAGAGAATGAGAGGGAGGGAGAGAGAGTGAGAGTGAGAGAGAGAATGAGAGAGAGGAAGAGAGAGAGAGTGAGAGAGTGAGAGAGAGAATGAGAGGGAGGAAGAGAGAGAGGGGAAGAGAGAGAGAGAGAGACCTGGTGAAATTTCTTTAATCACAACAGTTAATTTCTTCTCAAGGGGGAAGTTGATCATCATCTGGTCTCTGTGCAAGTTCTGGTGTCACGCTCAGGTTACAGTGGATGACATTTTTTCAAAAGGTTTTCTTCCTGAAAGAAATTGGGGGATTATGGTAGAAACTTCAAACTGAACACAAAGACACTTTCAGATTTGTTGCATCACCTAGGAAGTTGAAGAAACATTAAATGAACTTTTATTAAATTTCGCCTGTTTAATCACGTCAGGACGCTGACTCATTGCGTTAGTTCAACTGACCCAGAAATGTTTTGCCGCTGATTTTCACTTGTACTCAGCATCTGATGCCTGTCGTGTCGGTGCCCAACAATAGTCGGCCGGCGTGAATGGATTCCAGGTGCCCTGATATCGCTTTTCCACAGTCGCAATGCCCTGGTGAAACCTTTCACCGTGTTCGTCACTGACGGCACCAAGATCAGCGGGGAAGGCGTCCAAGTGCGAATGCAGAAAATTAATTTTCAATGACATGTGGCACTTCAAGGTTTTGTGCGCTTGTAGTAGAATTAAAATATGGCAGGAAATCACAAAAATTGGTTATATCTTAAAAAAAAAGCACGTGTTAGGAGAATTATAAAGTGACTGTTATGATCAGCAAACCCCAAATCCATAAAATACACCCAGAGGTCTTCAGGAAGCAAAATCTTCATTGTCCTCTGTTATCTGACAGTCAAAGGCAGCCATTTAAATCTACACCTATCTCCTACTCGACAGACCACGGACTCTGGAGTGTCCTCCCTCCACAGCACTGGGAGTTGGTGGACCAAGGACACCCTCTCCTACTGAAACAGGTGACTAGCTCGACTTTGCTAAAAGTGGTCAAGGGATCATTGATATCCCTGAGATACAGAATCTCACCTGCAATGCTGCACTTCAACAATGCAGGCACTGAGTCAGTTCTTTTCATTCTCTTCTCCTTCTGTCATTTTAGGTGGTAGATGTCTCCGGTAGGTTTTCTCTATTGTGTTTCATGTATGGCTCCCATATTTGTTCGAATATTGTAATGTTATTTCTTAAATTATATGTTATTTTTTCTAATGGAATACATTTCTATATACCATTGTTGTATTCTCAAGTTATCTTCTAATTTCCAGGTTGACATAATACATTTTTTTGCTACAGCTAGGGCTATCCTAACAAATCTTTTTTGTGCTCCATCCAAATCGAGTCCAAATTCTTTGTTTCTTATATTACGTAGGAGGAAGATCTCTGGGTTTTTTGGTATATTACTTTTTGTGATTTTATTTAATATCTTGTTTAGATCTTCCCAAAATTTTTTCACTTTCTCACATGTCCAAATTGCATGAACTGTTGTTCCCGTTTCCTTTTTACAGCGAAAACAACTGTCAGATACTGTTGGGTCCCATTTATTTAACTTTTGAGGTGTAATGTATAGCCAGTTATATTGTATCACATTGTTTAACGGGTTTAATGCATCTTATAGATTGAACTTCAAATAAATGGGGATGGGGGTGAGGGAGGGAGGGAAGGAAGGGGGGAAAAAGGGGGAAAAAAACGACACTATATATTTAAGAAGAAAAATGTATCTTGGTCAATATGGTTTATAGTGTGAAAAATAAAAAAAATTAAAAAAAACAATGCAGGCACTGGGACCATGAGCCTGGAGATACGGAAGGGAAGCCGTGTCTGCATCTCTGGACCTTTCCATCCCTGGCTTCTCATCCTTGACTGTTTACTAATGCTGTAAAACCCCTGTTATCCGGCACCTATGGGGATTGGTGGATGCCGGATGTGTATTTTCCAGTTGCTGGAGACTTACTCTTACGATGCCCTAACTAATACACCTGCATTAAGAATAAACAGTTTAAAAGATTTTAAAAATATGATGCCGTACTTACACCGAACAAACTTCACTTGCATGAATATATAAAGTTTAAAATATTTTACTTTATTTTCAGTCACATTCTTTGAAAACCTTTAACCGTCGCTGCATCTGCAGATTCCCCCCCCTCCAGGGAGCCGAACAATAACATTATAGATAATTAACCCTTTAACAGCAACTGCTCCCCAATTTTACAACTGAAGTCTCTGACTGGGGCGAATCTAACTAAGCAGGGAGAAGGAGACACTTTAAGAGAGTCACCCCAACGGCGGGCGGATTCACCCTGGGCGATGCCATGGCTGTTTCACACAACTTTATTCCACCAGCTGCTAAGAGCAAAGCCCGACCAAGGCTTTCCGCCGGCTGAATATTTGCTCCCATCTTCACCAAAGGTTTATATCTTATTTCAGAGAACATTAACAATTTTTAAACCTATTGTTTTATTCTTATTTACTTTAACTTTTTAAATTTATCTTCCTCAATTTTTTTGCTGGTTGCTTGAATCCCGGATGCCAGGGGTTTTACTGGAGCCATCAAGCTGCAGAGCAGAAGTAGACTTTCTCCGCGATTCATCGTACCTTCTAATTAAAGCCCTGCCGCATTTTCATTGTTAGCAAGAAGATTTGTGGCCCGCGAGTTGCATTGGAAGGTTCAATGGTCCTCCATCCAACATTCTGACTGTCTCGACTCCAGTTTTGACTGGAGCTTCCACAGTGCGGAGAAGCTCTGGGTGATCATTATTGCTTCGTCCCCTTCTGCAGAGGTTTAATAACTGCGGCACAGCAGCCAGCTCTGATCAACTGGACCCTCTCTTCACGCAGAGGGACACAGACGTGTGATGGAATGCGTTGCTGGTGCCAGGTCGGGGAATAGGATCACCCAGTCTGGAGACTTAAATAGGAGGAAGATGTTATTTTATACATCCCCAGTTGAGCTAGCACCCATCAGAAATCACTCTGATTGATAATATAATTGTCAGGATACAGGAGGGAGATTGAAAAATTGGCCGAATGGGGCACCAACAACAACCTCACACTCAATATCACCAAAACCAAGGAGCTGATGGTTGACTTCAGGAAGGGAGAACCAGAGGTGGACGATCCAGTGATCATTGGGAGATTGGAGGGTGGAGAGGGAGAGCAAATTTAAGCTCTTGGGAATCATTATCTCGGAGGATCTCTCCTGGACTTCACAGACTAATGGCATCATGAAGAAAGCCTGTCAGCGACTCTTCTTCCTCCCAAGAATTTAAATTACGAGGGAGTCAAGGAGTGCGGGGAGAAGGCAGGACAATGGACCTTAGGCCAGGATTGGATCAGCCATAATCTTATTGAAGGTAGGAGCTCGAAGGGCCAAATGGTCTCCTTCTCATGTTTCAAAGTTCAAATTTATTTGTCAGAGTACATTTATAATATCACATATGACCCTGAGATTCTTCATCTATGGGCCAGGCAGAATTTCTAATTACTGGTAACTGTACTCAATGAAAGAATGAACTAACTACAAGTGCAGATGTAGGTATAAGATGTAATAAATAATGAGGAAAGTAAGGGACCTTAAATGAGCCCTGATTGAGTTTATTGTTGAGGGGTCTGATGGTGGAGGGGCAGCAGCTATTCTTGAACTTGGTGGTACAAGTCTTGTGGCCCCTAGACCTCTTTCCTGATGGGTAATGTGGAACCTTGCTGCTGCTCTCTGATGGTAACGTTCCCTGTAGATGGTGGGGGGGGGGGGGGTTGCCTGCGATGCCCTGGGCCGTCCATTAGCAGAATTTTTAGTTCGGACGCATTTTCTGCCCATACCAGACCGTGATGCAGCTGGTCAGCACACTCTCTGCTGTACATCTGTAGAAATTTGACGGGGTTTCCCAATATCATCCGGACCCTCCGCAAACTCCCGAGGAAGCAGAGGCTCTGACGTGCTTCCACGACGATGGCATTAGTGTGTTCGAGATAGTAATACCCAGGAAATTAAATTTGCTCACCCTCTCCACCTCTGATCCCTCATTGATCACCTCTGGTTTTCCCTGCCTGATGTCGACGATCAGTCCCTTTAGTCCTGGTCACATTGAAAGTGAGGTTGTTGCCGGTGCTCCGTTCCCACTACAGCGGGGCATCATCAACATCGGAGGTGGTGTTATCTTTATACCAAGTCACGCAGTCAGAGGTGCAAAGCAAGTCGGGCTAAGAGCACAGCCCTGTGGAGCTCTGAGGCTGGTGGAGATCCACACTGACTGGTGTCTGGAGGTGAGGAAACCCTTCCATATTTTAATTAATTAATAATCACAATCTTCCATGGCAGGATTGACCTTGAGTCTTCGGCCTCTACCCGAGGGTGAACTGGGCTTTTTGCTCTTCTCACTGCTGGATGGAATCTACATCCTGTTATTTATTTCCATCTCACTGCTTGGTTCAAATTACGAAGGAGCCCTTTGAGTGATTAATTATTAAATACTTTACATTTTATTACATGATTCCTGTTTCAAAATTTGCATTGGGAATAGATTAATAAGCCTGTTGATTACCCTTCAGGTACAAGGCAGTGAACCTCACTCAAAAGACCAGCTTTTCAAATCAATTAGTTCCTTCACTTACACATAATCCAGTGGCTATTTCCTTTAAGCAACTGGAAATCGCGATTGCAAAAATGCTGATTGAAGCAGGAGTGGCAGATGCTGGAAATCGGGGGGAAAAAAATGACAGAGGGCTCGTTGGGGGTAATTAAACCTGGAGAGGGATATGGGCCAAATTATGAGGAAGACAGAATTTATTGTCTTGAATAAGTAAGGAAATTCATTGTTTTACAGCGGCATCAAAGTGCAAACAGCCTCATAAACCAGTTTTACAACAAGGAATAATAAAATATTCGTGCACGAAAACTAAGGCAGTGTCTTTGGTTCATTGATCGTGCAGGAATCTGACGGCGGAGGGGAAGAAGCCGTCTTTGTGCCGCTGAGTGCTCGTCTTCAGGGTCCTGTACCTTTTCCCTCGATGGTGGCAGAGTGAAGAGGGCACGGCCTGGGTGGCGGGGGGTCTTTGAGGATAGAGGCTGCTCTTTTAAGACTCCGCTTCATGTAGAGGTCCTCAATGGAGAGTGGTCTGGCGCCTGTGATGTCGCAGTTAACAACCCTCTGGAGTTTATTCTTGCCCTGGGGGTTGGCGCCTCCGTACCAGGCAGTGATGCAACCAGCCAGAACGCTCTCCACAGCCCACCCTGTAGAAGTTTGTGAGAGTTTTCAGTGTCATACTGAATCTCCTCAAGCGCCTCACAAAGTCTGGCAGCTGGCGAGCCGTCTTCGGGAGTCCTCCAGCATCCACAATCACAGCGTCTTCAGACATTAGTGTTTCACTCTCCTCTGCCAGAGGAAGTGTCGGGGTGGCGGGGAGGGTACAACAATAAGACAAAAAAATATTTAGACAGCTACATGGATAAGAAGCACTGAGGGGAACAATGACCAAACATTGGACAATGGGACAAGGTCGGGTAGGTACCTTGGTCAGCATGGTGGGGCTGGGCTGAAGGGCTACCTTCCATACTGTAGAGTCCTACGACTGCTATATCAGGCCTGATGCATCCATAATGATCATGGTTAGGGCTGGTGCTGTTAATATTGGCTGCAGTTTCCTCAAGCCTAGGTGTCAATTCTGGATTATCCATTAACTGTGTTGTACCAATGTTGCTGGAGCAGCCAATCAGAAGGCTCTGTGTGTGAATGCCACGGTGGACATTCAAATCCAGTCCCGAAATAGGGCAGATGGAAAAAACAGGTTGGTACTCGGGGTAAGTTAGTATGCAGGGCAAGTTGGTAAACGGGACGGCTTGGTACAGGGAACAGGTTTGCACACAGGACAGGTTGGTACACGGGTCAGGTCAGTACACAGGACAGGTTGGTACACAGGACAGATCAGTACACAGGGCAGGTTGGTATGCAGGAAAAGTTGCTACATAGGGCAGGTTGGTATGCAGGGCAGGTTGGTATGTAGGAGAGCTTGGTACAGGGAACAGGTTTGCACGCAGGACATTTTGATACCAGAACAGGTCAGTGCACGGGGCAGGTCTGTACGTGGGGCAGGTCGGTACGTGGGGCAGGTTGTGTAAATCCAGGAAAGCATGGGAAATATCCCACGATGGGGAAGCAGTCTCAATGAAGAACCCCTGGTTTGGAGTTACAGTGTGAACTGATCTCTGGCCCAGGTGAACTGTGACCTCCCCAGGCCAGCATTCCGCGGGGGTTAAACAACATCACTGGGGTGGGACATTGAGGCCTGGCAGTACAGGGAATTCTCTACAGCTCCATCTGTTCTCCTTTATCGAGGCAGTTGGAAACTAAAGGCACTTTCTGTAACCATAGCAACAATCTGAGGAGGCAGAAAAGAGATTTCATTCAGAATCAGAATTTATCGTCATGAACAAGTCGTGAAATTCGATGTTTTGCGGCAGCGTCACAGGGCAAACGTTCATATTATAATCATCTTACAACATTGCTATAATTTTTTTAAAATAGCGCACAAAAAGTAAGGCAATGTCTTTGGCTCATTGATTATTCAGGAATCTGATGGCGGAGGGGAAGAAGCCGTCCTTGTGCCGCTGAGTGCTCGTCTTTAGGCTCCTGGGCCTTTTCCCTGATGGCAGCAGAGTGAAGAGGGCATGGCCTGGGTGGCGGGAGATCTTTGAGAATGGAGGTTGCTTTTTTTTAAGACACCGCCTTGTGTAGATTTCCTCGATGGGGTGAAGTCGGGGGCCTGTGATGTCGCAGGAGTTTATTCTTGTCCTTAGAGTTGGTGCCTCCGTATCAGGCAGTGATGCAACCAGCCAGAATGCTCTCCCCGGTACACTTGTAGAAGTTTACGAGAGTCTTCAATGATGTACCCAATCTCCTCAGACACTTCACAAAGTATAGCCGCTGGCGAGACTTCTTTGTGATGGCATCAGCGTGGAGGCAGATCTTCGGAGATGTGGATACCCAGGAATCTGAAGTTATTGACCCTTTCCACTACTGAGCCCTCAATGAGCACTGGTTGGTGTTCCCCTGACTTCCTCTTGAAGTCCACAATCATCTCCATGGGTTTGCTGATGTTGAGCCCAAGGCTGTTGTCGTTACACCATTCAATGAGCTGATCTATCTCCCTCCTGTACACCTCCTCATTCTGCTGACAACTGCGGTGTCACTGGCAAAATTGGAATTGTGCCTGGGTGTATAACAAGTAGAGCAGTGGGCTAAGCGAAGATTTGTTCCTTCACTCCATGTATTCAATCTGGAGGAAAGAGCCTTAAGATGGGGAAAGCTCACAGAGGTCAACTGACAGGAGAGGCCGTGGAACTGAGACCAGCTCTGTACAGCTAGTACAATCCTCTGAAGAGTTAGCATGGCCAAAGTCAATGGAGACTAAATTAATGAGAGCTTCAACATTAGTATTTCCACCTTCTGCCTTGTTAGTCGCACAGTCCTTTGGAAGTATTTTTTGTGCATCGTTGGTCTGGACCTCACACCATTGAGCCTTTTCTAAGTTGCTCATCATCTGCCCAGTGCAGTAACCTTGAGGCATTGGAGAGAAACGCCAATTTCCTCCAAATTCCCTGGGAGGATAAGGTCTATTTCCAGCACTGAGATCCATCAGATCCAAGGGGAAGATGACACTGGACAATGCAGATTTTGCCTCCTGAACACTTTTGGATTTTAGGCTACTGATCATGAAAAACCACCTGAAAATTTTTCCTATCACGTACTGAATTTTAGATGTAACTATTTTTGTGAATTCCTGTCATATTTTTTGATTGCCCACAAAACAAGGTATTTTGGTCGGTCCAAGCATGCCTGGGCCTGCACTCAGTGCAGATGCTTTGTAAATGTTGTCTTAAGCCTGGGTACGTTTAGCCAGGATAGATAGAGGCGGGCTATAAAAGCACCTTATACAGTGAAACCTCGTTAGGACGTGATTCGCTAATCCATGGAATCGCTTATATCGCGGGTGTCTGTGGACACATTGATTTTGGGATGCCAGGCTAACAGTCACAAACTCAAAAATGGACTCATGACTCATTTACAAGATGTGTATCTTAATATGTGGAGTTTAAAGGTCTTAAAGGTCTTATTAGAGGGTTTGAGTCACTGTATTCTGTTTTCATGCTTCCTGAATCATGGCATATATGCATCTGTTCCACGACCCGGCTGTAATCTTGGACCCCAACTACCACGTTCTAATGAGATTATGTACAGATGTTTTGCATTGATATAGATCAGAGGTCTCAAACTTTTTAGACCACCAATCCCTTCATGGAATCTCATGTTGGCAGTGGAGGGGGGGGGGGGGGTGGTGTGCGGTGGATGCATTGGACACATACTTCCTTCTTTTCTGCTCCATCAGTCCTTTGCTCATTAAGAGGCCAAAGCCAAATGGTGGCCACCAAGGCCAGCTCTCGCGAGAGGTTGGCCACCCCTGCCAGAGGCGTTGCTTTCCATAGACACAACCCTGATTTCGACCATAAAGGTTCAATCCCCCCCCCCCACCTCCACCCCGCCATTTATCAACCCTCTATCCAGAAATGGTTCGACCTAAAAGGGGAGGCAGGCCTCTTCAGCCCGGTTAAGCAACCTGCATAGGAGAAGGTCACTCCGATATAAAACCTACGACCCAAGGACCTCGGTGCCACGTCCCAGCTTGCTTGGCCACGGCACACGAACCATGAGTGTAAAGGGTGGGGCCAGTACTGCGCACACTGCACTCCACCAAAAAGCTCCTTTGCGCAGGCCCAAGGACAGGTCCACGTCTTCCCCCTCAAAAGATGCACACAAACTCAAGCTAGCATGCTGGAACATCAGAACCATGCTAGACAAGGCTGACAGCCACCGACCTGAACATCGGTCTGCCCACATCGCACATGAACTCCTCGATCCCCAAGCATTTATCGACCCCTTGGATTGTCCCATTGATGCTCAGAGGTTGACATCAACCACTTTGAAGGCCCTTGATATCAATTGAATGCATACTGATGCACATGGTCTTCAGTCTTCAGGAAGATTCAATGCTTCAGAAATGTTTCGTTAATGTCATGGCAGCTGCGATACATTTGTGATGAGTATAGGGCATTGCGACCATGGAAAGGCAATGTCATGGCAACTGGAATCCATCAACGCTGGCCAACTATTGTTGGACACTGACATGAGGGGCATCAGATGCTGAGTACAAAGGAATATCATTTTTAGGTCAGTTGAACAAACAGAATGTGCCAGCATCATTATGTTAAATTCAATAATAGTTCATTTAATGTTTTTTAAACTTTCTACGTGACACAGCAAATCTGAAATTGTCATCTATCTCGGTTGCTGCAAGAAATGACATGGTTGCATCCACATCTCCTCCATCATGTCATTTGGGGCCCCGAACAGTCCTTCCAAGTGAAGCAACACTTCACTTTGTTATGGACTCTGGACAGCTTTATTTTTGGACCAGGGACAGGACTGAAAATGCAGCAGGAGAGAGAGAGAGAGAGAGAGAGAGAGAGAGAGAGAGAGAGAGAGAGAGAGAGAGAGAGAGGGAGAGAGACAGACAGACAGACAGAGAGAGAGAGAGAGAGAGAGAGAGAGAGAGAGAGAGAGAGAGGAGTGAGTGCTGTGGGAAGCGCTGAAGCCACGCGCTGGGAGAATTAGAGCTTGAGAGCCCCACAATGAAGCTGGTGGGCTCGTGGAGAGGGCGCTCGCTGTTGTCAGCCCCTCTCCGCCAATCAGGAGGGCTGAAGGCGCGTGCTGGGACAGCCAGAGAGCCCAGCGCACTGAGTTTGAACTGTCAGAAAGGCAACAGTTAGTGGCTAGTCAGAAGGTCGGTCTGCGTGTGGGTGCCCGGCAGCTTCAGCTGGCTGGAGGCTGAGTTGCTTCGTTCACCGGTGCCAGCACTGCCATGAGGAATAGTCTGTCAGTGTGCTCACCCATCCAGCAGTTGGGAGACTAAGTTGCTTTGTCCGTGGGTGCCAGCACTGTGATCCTGACAGCAGTTTGAGACACTCCGACTCCCAGAGTATGTGTGTGCACCCATGTGTGTTTCTCCAGTCCCCTTTCAAGAGGAGGACTTAGTGTGCCAGAAGTCACTTGACACGCCCTGGACAAGGTTTCAGAGGAGAAGACTCGTGTGACAGACCTAGAATTAGTGACTAGGAGGTCACATTGTGAAAATTAAAGGCGACCATTACCGCATTAGAAAACTCGTGAAAGTGTCTAATGTTCCCTTGCCGAGGTTCTTAAGTCTGCAGTGTTAACATTCATCTCTCTCCATGTCTAACTAAAAGACCTGTGCACCATTACAGTAAGAAATCAACGCCTGGAGATTATATTCTTTCGACAGATGGATTTGACGTGACTGACTTGTGATTTTTGTTTTAGGAGTTTTCTTTTGGGGCATTTAGGGCTTGGACTGTAAGGTCTGGGGTTTTTTTCCCCACATACAGTACACGTTATAAATATCTGTTGTTAGTATAGAGTTGTCATAAAGCTTTAGGTTGGGGTGTTAAGTATATAATGAGTTATTTCTAACATTGATATTTGCAGACACAGGGAGGAGGTGTGGGAGAAAGTGCGGCACTTCCTGTGGTCACAGGTGAAGGGGCCAATGGGGTGATTGGAGAGAAGGGATGAGCGGACGAGGGATTCGCGGAGAGGGCGGTCCCTACGGAAAAGGTGGAGGGGGAAGGAGAGGGGAAGATGTGTCCGCTGGTGAGATCACCTTGTAGGTGACAGAAATGACAGAGGATAATGTGCTAGATATGGAGCTTGGTGGGGCAGTCGGTGAGGACAAGGGGAATCTGGTTTTTGTTGCATCTAGAGGCAGAGGGGGCCAGGGCAGGCGGGTGGGAAATGGAGGAGATGCCTTGTAAGGGCTGAGTTGATGGAGGTAGAGGGGAAGCCATGCTTGTGGAAGAAGGAGAACATCTCAGATGATCTTGACTGGAAGATCTTGGGCATTGAGAGAAAGGAATGGCATCCTTGCAGGAGAGTGGGTGTGAAGAAGAGTAGTCGAGGTAGTTCCAATCATTCCTTCTGTTTGGTTTTGTGATAAAGTTCATCCTCTCTGGTTTAAAATTAGGAATTTTCATCAAAATTTGTTTAAAATTCAATTTAGATCCAAAAATTTTTTTGTGAGGTTATTTTACTCTGTTAGTGGACTTGGGGTTGGATAAGTTTCGGACAGCGTTTATTCATCTAACATCGGCAGCTGCTCGTAAATGTATCGCTAGGTCCTGGAAAGATGAAGCGGAGTTGAATGTAGTTTGATGGCAGAATGAGTTGAAGTCGTGTATCTATTTGGAGAAAATAACATACAATTTACATAATAATTATGATTTTTTTTGTTAAGATGTGGACACCGTATATGAAGAATATGAATTTAGTAATATTGTAAATTACTGAGTGGTTTAGATTATTTTTAATGCGTCACTTGAGGGATCTGTTGTGGGAGGGGGGAGGGAATGGGTCTGTTATATTCTGTAAAAGTCTGTTTATTTTTATTGAAAAAATACTAAATATAGTTTTAAAAAAAGGGGAGAGTGTATTCCATTCCGGGAAGGATGTGGAGGAAATTACAAGAGAAATAAGATTTACGAGAAGTATTGCACAGATTTGGATTCAGTGTGAAGAAGGGCCAAAACATGATTATTCTCAATCAAAAGAGTTTTCTTTGCTTGAACAAAGGAGATAAACTTCTAGTAGCATTTGTCAAAAATTATGGCAGTCTTTAAATGGATTAATGGTGAAATCTTTTGTTGATAGGTTGGTAATTTGCCAGTAATTGCACACAGACTGAAATTTATTCCGAGACTAATGGACGGGAACTGAAATATGTTCTGGAGGTTAGTTCTAGAGATGGCACTGATTTACAGTGGATCAAGAGCATTAAAGGTAGGCTGGCAGAGTCAAGGTCCTTCCACGGGCAGTGCTGAGGGAGGTTCGCACTGTGGGAGTTGCGGGGCAGAAGTCACGGTCCGTGCTGCCAGGATGTCGGAGAAAGATAAATGGTTCAAGCAGTTGAAATGGGATTTGAATGGAAAGGAGATTTTTGTGTGTGCGACGTGGAAGCACTCAGGCAGATGTCTTGTACAGAAGAAGTCTGCTGTTTATGAGTAGATCTCTGCTGTCCCCAACTACGCGATTCGGATAATGAGCTGGCAGTTTGCCAGGGTAGATTTACTTCACCGCGGAACTGCTACTTTCGCCGAATTTTAAAAGTTTAACATTGGTGACTCCACCGCTGGTTCATCACTGATTGGCTCGGTGGTGGGTTGTTGATGACTTTTTAATGGCGTCTTGAAGGCCTGGAAGCTTCGGCCTCACCTTCGAGGAGTTTGGGAGGCTTTGGCGGATTGCTTGGTTGGGGGGGGCGGGGGGCAGTTCGCGAGGTGAAAACACACAGTGCTGGAGAAACTCAGCAAGTCAAACAGTGTCTTTTGTCATTTAAAAGGAGGTTGGATGAGTGCATGGATGTGAGGGGGTTGGAGGGTTATGGGCAAGGAGCAGGTAGGTGGAACTAGTGGAGTTCACTTAAATCAGTGTGGACGAGCAGGGCCAATATGGTTTGTTTCTGTACTGTAATTGTTATATGGTTATATAACAAAGGTGAAAATGCATAACCAACATTTCGGGCTTGAGCCCTTCATCAAGGTATGGAAAATTGTCAGCTGGAGTCCGAGCAGAAGATTGCGAAGCACCGCAGGATTTCGGTTCATCGCTCCACTATCTCATCGTCCGGATAAGGAACTCACATCTCAGACTTTCCTTTCTTCGTGCTGAACATGAGATGATGTGTTCTGAGGTGGACTGAGTTAGCACGACTTCAGTCAACAGGAGACATGTCTGTTGTCATTAAAAATACCAGACCCATTTCCAAAGCACCTGGGCCCGACAGGAGTCGCGCTGGGTCAATGACTTCATTACCTCCTTGGCCAGGAATTCTCTCGCATCACTGGAAGACGAGAATGTGATCATGACGCTTGTCCCCAGTTATCTCAGTTGGAAAATGCATGAAGACAATGGTGGGGGGGGCGATAGAATCCCGGGCATTACAACGAACGTAAAAATAGAAGGGAAATTAGTGATTTACATACCAAACATGAAGGCAGTGGGTCTTGTGAGAGATGGGAAAATTGACCTAAAATTATGAACATGGAAGAAACTAAAGTTCATCAGTAAAATGGCTGAAACCAGTTGAAACAGGATAAGTTTGGGGCTTAGGATGCAGGAAAGCAGAGTCAGCACGATTAACATAAGAATCTTCTATCCTTTGTGACAAGACCATAGGACTAAGATAAGGAATGGTAAGGTACAATAGAATGTAGGAAGTTGAGGTAGTCTGGATCAGATAAGGGTCTCCTAGCCCTGGACAGAAGTACCAAGTCATACATTTCTAATTAGCTAACCATACACAGATTTATACATATGAAATTAGCCAACCCTAGATAGAATGAGTCAACTCTGCATATCAAGAGACTGTAGCCCCGAGAATCAGGAAGGTGTGAATAAGGACAATGACATGAAGGGACACCGACAGGATAACCCCCCCTGGTTCTCCAAGTATACTGAAATTGCACGTAGGCAGGCAGGATTGCCTAATGCCAAACCTCTCCAGCAGGAGGCAGAAGAATGTAAGGGGGAGGGTATTCCTACACTGAAATCAACTGTATAAAAGTTGGGTGAGCCCCAGTGTGTGTGTGTATTCCCAGGGTAAGGGGAAGCACCCAACTTTGCATTGTTGTAGTAATAAATGTTCTTTGTTCTCAATTTTTGTCTCGAGCAATTTCTTTAAAGGTACTTTAATTCCTAACAAATGGGGGCTCGTCCGGGATCACACTCCCTCCACTGACAGAGTACCCCGACGACGAGAGTAGGTGCACCCCGGCTGATTCAGCTGGACTCACGGGCGACGGGTGGCTGGTCAGTGGAAGAAGCGAGTGATATCCGAGAAGAGGCATTGAGAACAAACGGCGGAAGGACGCGCGCTAGAGCAGTACTGCCAGAACTCGGTAAGAGTATTTTACTTGTTCCTAAGTATGGGAATAGCGGGCAGTAGAGATGAGAGTCCTGACACAGGACGTGACCACCAGATAGCTACGTACAGCCCGCTTGGGATGATGTTATCTGAGTGGGGCACAGGAAAGACCCGCGGTAAAGACAAACTGACGACGGTCAGGTATTGTTGTAATGAATGGGTGGGATACCCGGTTAAAGGGAGCTCCGTGTACTGGCCAAAATTCGGATCCGAGGATGAATGGATGTGTGAAGCTTTGAACTTATGGCTCTATCAAAACCAGCCAGACAATGTTGAGAGCAGGGAATATGCAGCCTGCTGGCTCAAGGGATCCATTGAACAGCTGGTTTTGAATGAGAAAGAATCCAGGGATAAGAGAGAGGAGGAACCTCTTGTCCCTGAATCACAGGGTTGGGATGTGTTACATTCCCTCCCTGCACCCTATGTTCCTCCTATGCCGGCTCCTTTCTTTCCTTCCCCTCCTATGACCTACCCTTCTGCACCTTCCCCACCTCCCCCACCACTAGAGAAGAGAGAAGAGAGCAGGAGTGGTATGATAACTTGCTCACAAAGCACTCGATTACCACCTCTGTTGGCAGGAGAGAGAGGTAACTTTAATTCAGAACAGCGTGAGACTCTTCAGGAAGAAAGGGCAGAACCCTTTGATTCATTTCCCAGGGAGCAGGAACCCAGACCTAATAAGCCAGAAACCAATTGGATGAGACCACTGCGGGAAGTTCCCATGGGAGAGGGTCTCGGTTTCGTAAATGTGCCCCTGACCAGTACTGAAGTGTGTAACTTTAAGAAAGAACTGACCTCCCTGATAGAAGATCCCCAGGGATGTGCCGAACAGTTAGACCAATTTTTGGGACCATATATATATATATATACAATATGGGGGTCTCGACATAGAATCCCCAGCAGGGGAACAATTGGTACTAACAGGTTTTGTTACCAACTCAGCCCCAGACATTAAGAGAAAATTACAAAAGACAGAAAATTGGCATGAGCAGGGAATAACCCAGCTTCTACAGATCACACAAAAAGCATTTGTCCAGACATCTGAGGATAAGCAGAAAGCAAAGGCTAACATTTTGATGCAAGCAGTTAAAGTAATAGTAGATGAGTAACATGGAAAAGGCAGGGACTGTGTGCCAGCTCCTGAATGTTGGGAGAAGTGCAGGGAGTGGGAGAGTAGAGACCAGAGATAATTTCATAAATCACGACTTCCCACTTCAGTCACTGACCAATATTGATTAAAATTCATGCTAAAATTTAAATGTCATAAAGGATCATTTTTCAATACTGAAGAATTAGCGAATTTAACTACCAGTTAATTCCAATTTATGAAATAAATTGTATTCAAATGTGATTTTGCACAGGGACTACCTGAGAATAGTGATGTTATAACATTTGCAGGGAGAAATGTTTGCGCAAATAGGGTGAGTTCTATACATCTTAACTTTAAGTGTATGTGAGATAAAGAAAGGATCTGATGTGTAAAGTGGCTGGATCAGCCAGTTGAAGGGGGAGTGTGCATGTCCCTTTAAGTGCACTGTGGCACTTGAAATTGAGGCTTCAGGCTCTTGTCTTGCAGTTAGAGGTATGGAGCCCTATCAACACATTTAATACATTTCTTCTACACATTCAGCAGTCAAGGTCCGTGAGTTTAAAGATCACCCACCTCTGGAGAATAAAGATACCTCTGGGGATTCCTATGGGGATTCCTATAAGTTTAATCATTCATTTCTCTGGTGCATTTTCCTCTGGAGTGAAATTAATGCCTCAGCACAATTTCTCTGTATTGCCGCTGTTATTTAATTCATGATAACTTTCTCCATTCATCAGGTTTATATTTAAATCCGGTAGTGCAGAAGTTACATTGTAAATAATCACGGAGGTAAACCCTGCGCGACTGGATTCAGCTTAATGGAGAAATAAACCTGCGAACTGGTCTATGGTGGTGTGTGAGTATTGCAATAGGTGGAATATGATTTAAATTGGTGGCATAGTTCAGAACAATTGGGTGCATAAGAATAATAATATCATTAAGAACTCACAGATCTTGTACCGGATGCTATTCAGTACATCTTGACTTAAGGACTGGAGAAATTGGCATGTTAGAATGAGATTGGCATGGCACCAATATTTCTTGATTCAATAATGACTCCACAAGCTCCAGGATTCATGCAGCAGAACTTTTAAGTGGAATATAATAGAAACTAGCCTGTACTTAAATTATTGTGTGTGCAATCTTCATAAGAACATCTTTTAACTTTTTTTTGGTGCCTGTTTTACAGACTGTTTTAAATAAGGCCAGCTCCTGTGAGCTGTGGCACAAGGCATTTTACTTAAGGCAGAACTAAAGGTTGAATATGTTTCAAGTTCTCTTGCAGGGGCTCTTGTGCTGCAATGTCTGTTATGTACTCACTCTAACAAATTGGAGGGTTGTGCCCCATACAGACAAGCAGCTCCAACTGCATTTTAATAAGGTCTAACATATTCAAAACCCATGCAAATATGGTTTGTGTTTCATTTTACAATTTTTACACTAACACAAAGGAAAGTCAGATTGTTACAAAGTGCCGTAATTTAACATTTTTTTTCGTTTCTTTAATGGTTTATTCAGTTATTGTTGTATTTTACTTGTCTTTTGATTATTCAGTTATTGTTGTATTTTATTGCAGTTTTCAATGAGCTTTACATTTATTGTGTTTTATTCAGTTCTTATTGTATTTTATTGCAGTTTTCAATGAGCTTTACATTTATTGTGTTTTATTCAGTTCTTATTGTATTTTATTGCAGTTTTCAATGAGCTTTACATTTATTGTGCTTTATTCAGTTCTTATTGTATTTTAATGCTGTTTTTAATGAGCTTTACATGTATTGTTCATTGTTGTTTACTAATTTCTTTGGAATATTGTTCGTTAATGTTTTAAGCCCCCCTGGAATAGGGGCAGCAGAGGTTACAATTCAGCTCCTTTAGAATGTAGACAGGGCATAGATTTAATGTATAATCATAATGGGATATAAGGGATCCCAATACGGACCAGGGGAATTAAACAGCTTTAGTGGAGTACATCTAATTTGTATCATAGCCTACACAGGTATTAAAGACAGGAGTTTTGAAGCGATAGCACAAAGGACATGGTGGGACAAAGACAGACAGAATGGTAGTCAGCATTGTACATGTAACAGAGAGAGAGAGAGTTAATGTACACAGACAGGCTGCAACTCACAAGTTCAATGATATATATGCTAATGTTAGCAGACAAGCTGCAACACACAGTTAAATCACAAGAAACAATCCCCCCTGCTTGGTCACTTTTCATCACCCCGTGAAGGGGAGCACCAGTTTCCAACAACGTGAGCTGCTTGACACTTTAATATCAGGCTCCAAACAGCCTTCGGAGATCGGTGGCCCTAGGGTTCGGGGCTGAAGAGGACATCAGATACGAGCCACAATCAAATGGAACCGCCTGACTACTGCTACTCGTTCGCTGCTGAAGGCAGCGCCTCTCACAGACTGCGACTCGTTCGCTGCTGAAGGCAGCGTTTCTCACAGACTTCGTCGGGACGATGCTTACAAAAGTCGGGTGGTTGAAAGACATTGCTTCAATGTTTCAACGTGAATCTGCCCATGCCCATGTTCAGACGTGGCAACTTCGGACTGATGTGGGATGGACTAGACTCTTTACTGAGAACTGGAGCCTGATACTCGCAACCCAAATAAGCAGCTGGACTCGCTACTCTGACCTTCATGGTGCTCCCCTACCTAAAGACTTTACACAGAGACTACAATTCGGTTATTGACCAGCTGGGTAAAACTACACCTTACACTTGAAAGATCAGTATTACTGATCTAAAAGAAAAGTGAGGAGGGGGGGGGGTGGGATCAGTCACACTGACACTAGTAACCAAAGATCAGTAACACTGATCATGGTGAAAGATCAGTATTACTGATCTAAAAGAAAAGTGAGGATTGTGAGAGATGGGAAAATTGACCTAAAATTATGAACATGGAAGAAACTAAAGTTCATCAGTAAAATGGCTGAAACCAGTTGAAACAGGATAAGTTTGGGGCTTAGGATGCAGGAAAGCAGAGTCAGCACGATTAACATAAGAATCTTCTATCCTTTGTGACAAGACCATAGGACTAAGATAAGGAATGGTAAGGTACAATAGAATGTAGGAAGTTGAGGTAGTCTGGATCAGATAAGGGTCTCCTAGCCCTGGACAGAAGTACCAAGTCATACATTTCTAATTAGCTAACCATACACAGATTTATACATATGAAATTAGCCAACCCTAGATAGAATGAGTCAACTCTGCATATCAAGAGACTGTAGCCCCGAGAATCAGGAAGGTGTGAATAAGGACAATGACATGAAGGGACACCGACAGGATAACCCCCCCTGGTTCTCCAAGTATACTGAAATTGCACGTAGGCAGGCAGGATTGCCTAATGCCAAACCTCTCCAGCAGGAGGCAGAAGAATGTAAGGGGGAGGGTATTCCTACACTGAAATCAACTGTATAAAAGTTGGGTGAGCCCCAGTGTGTGTGTGTATTCCCAGGGTAAGGGGAAGCACCCAACTTTGCATTGTTGTAGTAATAAATGTTCTTTGTTCTCAATTTTTGTCTCGAGCAATTTCTTTAAAGGTACTTTAATTCCTAACAGTCTAGTCACAGGTTGAGTCAATTCATGGACTCACCAGCCGTCTGCCACTGCAGCGGCTTGGCTGAGACCGTTTCATGGAGATACGGAGCGTCCGAGGGTGCAGCCCTGCTCACGCTTCCCAAGTTCTGGCTGCACTTCAGCCCCACCCTCCTGATCTTAGGGCACCCGATACGGAAGAGAGAGGGTTGTCCTCGTCGGTCTGTTACCGGGCCTGGCCAAGACAGCCACCCGCGGGGCCCAGGCAGTCGAGGGTTCAGCTCGGGCTGACTTCCTGCCCCTCTTCTGAGGACACATGTTTGCCTGGGTATCCTCGGGAGATGGCGCTCTCAGTGCTCACGGGCAGTTTGGAGGGTCCGTCCTTAAGTGTTTGACAGTATTGGCAGAGATAATCATGCATCAATTGGTATTTTATGTTCTGTGTGAATGGCCTGAATTGTAGGCTTAGGTAGAACTTGTAACTTTTGAATGATGAATAATAAAGGGACAGTATTGATTTACTACCATAAAGGCAAAAATAAAGTGGCAATACTGAGGGAGAACTGGAATCTAAGAACTACTATCCATGGGTGACATGGCAACTTGCCATTCAGGTGGACTTTATCAATTGAATGTGCTTACTGGAGGTGACCACTCAAGGTGTTCCTTAACACACCACATTAGCTATTCTTGCTTTGCTGCGTGAGGGATCTTTCTGTGCTCTAGGCCATGGCCTTGTTTATGTGAGGCCTTTCACTGCAATTGGGTGTTTGACCTCACAACGTTCTGGCGAATATGTTAACGCTTGATAGAAATACAGTAAAACTCTGGAATTCAAGCAACCGGCAAAAGAATTTGAGGAAAATAAATATAAAAATTAAAATAAATAAGAATAAAATAATCGGTAGAAATGCACAAGTTTAAAATCGCAAAAATAAAGGTTCTCTAAAGTAACATGTAAACCTTTGCTGAAGATGGGAGCAAGTATCCAGCCTTGGTCGGGCTTCGCCCGTAGCTGCTGTTTGAATAAAGTTGTGTGAAACAGCGATGGTGTCGCCCGGGATGAAGAGCTGGTTGATGCCACTCGCCGTTGGGGCAACTCAAAGTGTCTCCTTATCCCTGCTTAGCAAGAGTTCCCCCCCAGGTCAGAGGCTTTATCTGTAAACTTAGGAGAGATGGGGTTAATTATTTATAATGTTATTGTTCGTCTTTCGGGTGGCTCCGTGGAGGGGGAGGAGCCTGCAGATGCAGCGACGGTTAAATGATTTCAAAGAATGTGACTGAAAATAAACTAAAATGTTTTAAGGTTTATGTATTCATGCAAGTTAAGTTTGTCCCTTTTAAGTACAGTATCATATTTTTGTCTTTTGAACTGTTTATTCTTAATGCAGATGTATTAGCTGGGCGTTGTAAAAGTAAGTCTCAAGCAACCAGAAAATACATTTATCCAGCGTTTATCAATCCCCATAGGTGCCGAGGCTCTACTGTATTCTCCTCTATTCCTTCTGATCTCGATCTGCAGCAAAGAGCAACTTTGAAGTAATTTTCCACAGAGAGAATGCGCACCCTCCTGTTCGGCACTCAGACGGACCCTTTCACAAGTGCTCGCGCCAAAGTGAGGACCCTTTCCCATGAACTGATGCCCGTACAGGGCATTAGCATAAGTCAATGGACCTTTACAGAACTAATGTCAAATCACAGTGCCTGCAGACTTTCGCATTTTACTCAAGATTCAAGATTCCTTTATTGTCATTTAATAAAAACATGAATTTGCTTTTGTCTGGCGTAAGGCAGACAGATCCGCCGTTAGCAGAAATTGCCTGAAGCGCCTCTTAGTCAGGAAAGAGAAGCAAAAGAGAGTGTCTTCAGAGTCACCGAGAATCTGCGGATTCGCCCTCCCAGCCATGCAGAGTCCTGTCCACTGCAAAACTCTGTGAAATCTCTTTGAGGGATGCCTACCCTGAAGAAGATCTGCTTTGCTCTCTGAAGGGAGGCCTGTGGGATTCTCTCTGCCCCGCTCCCCACCCGCAATCCCTGCTACTCCACGGCCACGTACTCACCCCGGACTCACTTCCACAGCCATGTGGCCTTCCTCTCCTGGGTGCAGGCCTCCCAGTTTGCCCCCACAAGGATCTGAGGTACCTGTACAGCAATGGCTGCAGCTCTCTCCACTACTTCAATCCCTAATGTTAAACGTACAAGCCCACGGTTCAGGGCAGTGGGTTGGTGGTCCGAAACCTTTCACTCTAAGGGGGCAGGAACTGCAGTGAGATGCTTGGTGAGGGCATTCAATAATTCATTCTGACTGAGTGCACTAGGTATTTCTAACCAGATCAATACGGTATCACTGACATTAACCATCTCTTTGACACATGAATTTTGAAGGTCTTTCTCCTGAATTGTGGAACACTCGACACATGCTTAATGTGTGGAGCTGCATTCTGCCTCAGTATTTTTCCCGTGGATAATTTCCATCTCTTTGCTTCATTGTGGTCTTAACACAGACAACAGAAAAGTTGGAAGATTTTGGCCAGTCTGTGGAGGGAGAAACTGGTTAACGTTTCAGATCAATGAGCCTTCGTCAGCATTGAAAGCCTTGTCCCTGTTCTTGTAAACCTTCCATCAGTCCCCTGGAGACACCCTCTGGGAGTTGGGCATTCAGTGGGAATGGTCTGGAGTTTGTGTGCCTGGGCTGGGGTGAAGGGAAGGGTGGAGGGATGGGAGGGCAGTGGTAGTGAGCAGCAGTGAACACCCCCCTCCCCCCGCATCTGTTGGAAATTATGTAACGCTCACCAAACCGTCTCCTCCAGGGAGCCGATTGCTTGTGTCCACACAAGGGCCGCTGCTGGGGAACCTCCACCCGACTGCACCTGGGATCAGCTCCAATGGTACTATCTCATTGCGATGCATCAGACTCACGCTCAACGATTCACGAGAGTCCAGGGGTGATGGTCCTCACCCCATCTTCCACACACTGTGGCCTTCTCTACATCAGAGAGACTGGGCACAGATTGGGAGATCGCTTCGCCGAGCTCCTTCACTCCGTCCAGCAACAGTGACCTCCCAGGAGCCAACCATTTAAGTTCTGTGCCACACTCCCACACCCACATGTCTGTCCATGGCCCTGATGCACTGTTCCACCTGCAAGTCGGAGGAACAGCAGTTGATTTTCCACCTTAACATTAACATCGACTTCTCCGGTTTCTCCTTACCTGCTTTACCACTTCCTTTCCCCTTTCTAGTTCTCCAGAGTAGATGTGGCAAAGTTGTTTCTCATGGTAGGGGAGTCAAGGACAAGAGGGCACAACATCAGGATTGAAGGGCGCCCATTTAAAACAGAGATGCAGAGGAATTCTTTTAGCCAGAGACCGGTGAACCTCTGGAATTTTCTATCAAGGGGGGGCAGTGGAGACCAGGTCATTAGGTGCATTTAAGGCAGAGATTGAGAGGTATCGTTGGGGGCATGGTTAATATAGTGGTTAACACAACACCAGTGACCCAGGTTTGAATCTGGCACTATCTGTAAGGAGTTTTAGCTTCTCCCCGTGTCTGCATGGGTTTCCTCTGGCTGCACCAATTTCAGATTTATTGTCAGTATATCTATGACATCACATACATCCCTGAGATTCCTTTTTTCTGCGGGCGCGGCAGAATTACCACTAATCAGTCATTCAAAAATTAACTGTACACAGCGTAAATGTGTAAACAATCAAAAGAACTGCAAGGCAGGGAGAACAAAAAGGAACTCAATAAAGTGCACAAGAGTCCTCAAATGAGTCCCCAATTGAGTTTGTCATTGAGGAGTCTGATGGTGGAGGGGGAGCAGCTGTTCCCGAACCTGGTGGGTGCGAGTCTTGTGGCAACAACACCTCTTTCCTGATGGCAGCAGTGAGAACAGAGCGTTGGCTGGGCCTTGTGGGTCTTTGATGATCGCTGCTGGCCTCCGACGGCAGCGTTCCCTGTAGATGCACTCAATACCTCTTCTCTGTGGATTGTCACCTTGTCGCGGTGGAGAACCTTGTGTGGTCCTGAGATCCCGAGAGCGATGCCACCTGGAGCTATACCCTTGGTGGTAAGGTCGAGGGTGAGGTCCCTGACAAAGAACAATCCAACCAAGTCCTCCACGGAGGAACAGGTGGACGAAGTGACTCGGAGCTCAACAGCTCTGAAGACAAACAAAGGCTGCAACAGATCCATCAGCTCCAACCATTACGGTTTCCATTGCTATTAGTTGGTGATTTGTGAAGTATTGTGGGCTTCCTGGAGAGTAACATTGAGTACACGTTAAACAAATACACGCAGAGGCATCTTCGTTCCATGGATCAACATCTTCCTCGACTTCCAGGGATAGTCCCGACGACTCATTAGTTGAGAGGGTTATGCCTGTAATGTCCTCCCACCCTTCAATACATATGAGAGTTGTAGTGTAATTGGGCGGCACAGTCTCATGGGCTGGAAGGGCCTGTTACCATGCTGTATGTCGAAATTTAAATTTATATCAATTGATTTGAATAGTCAGGGCATCAAAGGCGATGGGCAGAAGATGGGAGTGGGGCTGTGGGAGAAGGGATAGAGAGGTGGAATGGACTCGCCGGCTAAATGGCCTCCTTCTGCTCCTATATTCTGCTGTCCAATTCTTACTGAGCCAGATGAGATGAACACCCCCCCTTTTTGATCTCCACACATTGGTCGGTCTGACTGCTGCCTTTTGGCAGAGCCCCATACTTCAGCATATGTCTTCATCACCAGCACTGTTTGGAGGGAGGTTTTCGTGGCATTTATTTTATGATTGTCAGCAACTTTGGTGGAAAAGCTGAACTCCAAGGCCTAGCTGGTTGTAAATTCCACTCAGCTTCTCTCAGTCAACGTCTGCAAATCTCTGATCACCTCAAGCGATGAATATCATTTACTTTTTATATAAACATTTTTTAAAAAATGACATTTTGATCTTTTGACGAGGGAACATTTTCATAAATGATGCGTTACATTTTGAAGTGCTCTTTAGAAGAGAAAACGCTCGACAGATTTTCAAGCAGGGATGGGAAGCAGATCACATGTGCCTTGTTAGGGAGTTTCTTACCACCCCCTTCTGCACCTCCGCAATGCTGCTTCCACCACGGGTGCCTAACCTTTTATCCGGGATCGTTGGGACCGGACATCTGCTGTTGTTCGGAATCTTCCGGATTTCGGAATCATTTTAAAACAGCGATCCCTTTAAGCCCGCCTGCATCACCCTGCCTTCTCTCCCCTCTCTCTTGATTGCCCGCATGAGCCATGCTGTTGTTTCTCCCCTGCCTCGCCCGTCCGAGTCGCGCTGCCATCTCTCTCTCCCCCTCCCACACCCCCCTTCTGCTGTACTGGTGCCAGGGGAACAGTCCCCCACCCCCCTTCTCAGTTCTCCAGCACTGGCACTAGTTCAGCAGTTTCAGACTCGCGAGGGATTATGGGCAGCGACAACGGCCATTGGTCCCGCATTGAGCCGCTGCTGGGCTGACTGAAAGCGCTGCGACGCTGGGCGGACGTCAGCATTAGACGATTCAGAAGTGGTTATAAAGTAGCGGAACAACACGTGATGTCCCAACGTGAGTCCCATCCTTTTCCATAATTATCTTGAAATTAATGGCATTATGATCTCTCGCCCTATTTTGGTCCCTAATAGGAGATCCAGTAATGTAAACTCTCTAGTTGGGACTTCACGTTGATTGAAGAAACTTTCCTGAAGATATTTGACAAGCTCTAACCCATCTGGCCTTTTTTTTTTACAGTCTGGGAACCTCAGTCAATATGTTAAAATCACCACATCTTTATGTTTTTTGAAACTGTCTGCAATCTTGTGACAATTCCTGCTAACTATTGGCTAGAGTATAATATCAAGATCGATTACTAATATTGTCATGTAATAATACAGAACATGTAATATTGCATGAAATTTCCTTCTGCCTTCTGTAAGGCAGACAAAAGGCCCTTTCAGGTTGACCCTCCGATGCTGCCCCCCCCCCCCCACGACCCTGCCAGCCGCCCCTGCCCTGAAGTCCCCTGCAGACCTCCCGTCCCCAGTGGGACGGGGGCTGTCAGGCAGCAACTCCCCACTGCCTGACAGCCCCCTGCCCCGCTACCTGATATATGTTTGTAGATTGATATGGCCTTTTGGAATTGATGTCAAAGTCCTGAAAATTAAAGTCCTGTTGCACTGAAGATGTCGCCCCTGCAACAGTACCACACAAAGGAAAGTAAGCGGCTGCACATTTAGGTGCCTCAACAGAGCCCAGCACTCCACCGATAATCCCTCCCCGAGGAGGGTTGGCGACAGCGCCTCGGTGGCGCTCTCGGTGCATTCAGGTGACTATGTCATTAGCTGTATGGGGGGAGATAATGAGGCTTTACAAGGGGGTGTTCAGACCACTTGAAAGGGCCGTAATGAGTCACCTTTCTTTTCCCTGGTGCCCCTTCCAGAAAAAGAGAAAGGAAACCAGAAGAAAATCCTTCTGGAGACACATTGTGGATTCACCTCCCTTCCTCCCACATCTTTGTTCCATTGGTAAACCCAAGCTCCAAACCTCCGACACGATTAGGGAGCCTTCAGCGCCCCGGGGGCCCTTCAGGAGCCCGTCTTGCCCTGTCGAATCCCAACTCCAATACCTGGATCCCACGAACCCGTCTCCAGCAGCCCGCAGCGCGTTATCTGACCGCAAGTCACCTGTAGTTTGCGTTGGCTCCTCACCTGCTATGTCCCTTTCCAGTCCCTCGTCAGGGCCACCGCCCTGTAGAGTTGTCTCCACTGCTTTCTCCTTCTCAGAGCAGGATGTTCTTCTTATTTCTGGCGCCCATTTTAAAAAGAGGCGGAGGAATTTCTTTAGCCAAAGGGTATTGAACCTCAGATATTCTTTACCATGGGTGTATTCCTACCAGGGATTCATAACTATCTGAATAGCAAGGGTATCAAAGGTTATATGGAGAAGGTAGGGGAGTGGAACGGAGTGGGAGAATAGATCAGCTCATGATTGAATGGCAGAGCAGAACCAATGCTACCTCTGCTCCTATATTTTATGATCCGCTGTGCCCTGAAGCCTGCAACCCCTCCAGGCCACTGCCAGCACACGCACCGCCATCTTGGGCACAGACCTCGGCGGATGCAGGATCTTACCCACAGACACGTCGGCTCCTTTAACCGGCCATTTAAAGCCTATGCGGAGTGGTCAGAATTGGTAGTGGGCAGTTGACCCCCTTCAGAGCAGCGCTGGGTCTCCGCTCCCCTCCCCTCTGGGTCCGCGTTAGCTCTGGCAGCACCGCCTTGGTTTTAATCCCACTAAAGTGGTTACCCCTTTTCTCCTTCCTCAGTTCCACCCAGAGAGCCTTAGTGGGCTCGGACACGGTGACAGTAAGCTTGAACTTGATGGCCTCCTAATTTTCTCCTAACTTCCACTGAAAATGGCAAAGCCCCAGAGTAGGAGAGAATAAAATGTGTTGCTTGTGGTGAATAGATAAGGGGAGGACCATCACGAGCACATTACTCTTCACTCCATTGAGGATATCTACAAGAGGCGGTGTCTTCAGAAAAACAGCCTCTCTCCTCAAGGACCCCCCTCCTTCCGCCGCCACCACCACCACCCAGGCCACGCTCTCTGTACTCTGCCATCATCAGGAAGAAGACACAGGAGCCTGAAGACCCAACAGTACAAAAACAGCTTCTTCTTTCTTTTTATTTTTACTGCTTTACAATACTTACAACAATTAAACAACACAATTTTATATTGAAATACATATTATAAACCCCCCCCCAATTCATTCAAAACCCCTACCACTATACAAGGTTGGAAGGAAAAATCTAACGTGTGGGTTTCAAGTGGTGGCAACACTGATGTTTGTAACAATCCTAAAAGTTTAGATTGTAACAATGGTCTGTAAAATGTCTCCCATGTCTTTAGGAAATTAGCATTTCACTTCTTAATGGAATACCTAATTTTTTTTTAAACTTAACAATTGTTTATGGGCACTGTCAGATCACTCGCCTGATTGCTACTGGTGCCTGTCGCGTGGTCAGGTGGTCGGCTTGCCCAGTGTGGAGGGTGGCTGGACCCCCCCCTTGCAGGATGAAAAGCAAGACCTGTCAAAGGGCGGGCGAACTCCTTCGTAGGGTCAACGGCCGTCGAGCAAACACGTTCCGTGAAGCGGAGACAGGGCACCCCTTGCATCGAAGCTTGGTCTGGCCATTCTCTTCCCCCCCCCCCGGCCGTCTCAGATCTCGCCGTGCCACTGGATCTGGGAGGGGATGTCACGAGGGTGGGTCTAGACCTGTGCAACTCCCTCCCCCTCCCCCTGACTCACCTAAATCCATTCAGGCACACGCTGAGGTGTGGGGTATCCTCATATCAAACCCCACAAACTGACTGAAAGGAACCATCATCGTCCTAAGGGACAGAGAGCCAGAGTGGGTAAGTGGAGTATTATCTTTCCATTTAATCAAAATCGCACGTCTGGCCATCAATGAGGTGAAAGATAAAATTCAGTCTTGAGTTAAAACATCTTGAAATGATCTGAAAATATAGGGCAAGTTTCCAACTTAACTTTGAGAATCACCGGTAACGTTTGAAAAATACCTTTCCAAACTTTTTCTAAACTCCGCCAAGTCCAAACCATGTGAATCAAAGAAGACTCAGTAATTTTACGTTAGTCACATTAACAGAGTAAAAACGAGATCATTTGGACATAAATACTCTAAAGACAAACCTGAAGACGGGCACTCAGCGGCACAGGGACGGCTTCTTCCCCACGACCATCAGATTCCTGAATGAACAATGAAGCAAAGGTACTGCCTGACTTTTCGTGCACTGGTATTTTTAATAGTAATATTGTAAGATGGCTCATAAACATGAATGTTTGAACGGTGACGCTGCCGCAAAACACCAAATTTCAGGACTCGAATAAATCCTGATTCTGATTCCATGGACCACTTTACGCCGCAATAAGCAGAAAGGGAGGTCGTATTAATCAGATACAATTAGAGTGTCACCACATTTCTAAATGGACAATGAGCTATAGACGTGACCTGACTTTTTTCTTTTCTTTTGCACCAATTTTTTTTTCAATATCATGTAGCTTCGAAACAACAAATTTTGTGACATTTAAAAAAAAAATTGGATATACAGCAATTGTTACAGGCCCTTCCAACCTATGAGCCCATGCCATCCCATTTGGACCCGATTGAACATTAACTCCCGTACATTTTCAAGGGTGGGAGGAAACCAGAGTCCCTGGAGGAAACCCGTGCAGACCCGGGGAGAATGTGCAGATTTGAACCCCGGTCGCTGGCGCTGTAACGTGCTGCCCTGGTCATGACTAATAAACCTGAATCTGATTCTAATTAGAAGGTGGGGTAAACTCGCAGGGAGGAGGAAAGATTAGCTCCGGGCCAGAAGAAGCAAAATAGATCGTTCAAATCAGGCTTTGAGACAATCGAGCGGCAGGGATTGCACAGGAGCGTCTGATCTGCTGTTCTCAGACTCACGTGGGTGGAACCTTTGAAGGAAGATTCATTTGGAGCCACAGATGGTGGGAGCTGACCCATTTACCGAGATGATTAACCTTGCAGTGTAGAGCAGCAGCGAAAGAGGGCGGGCTTCACAAGGTAAAAAGTCGCTCCGTATTATGTGATGGCAACACACATAATCAACAAGACAGTGGGGTCTAGTTCAACTGAGAAAGGTACATTGGATGTCTGTACAAACACATCAATCACAACGGAAGGATGTGTTGATTCAGATGCAGGTGGAAAAGAAATTGGGATAAATTTGGACCAGGTTATGTCATATGAACAGTTGCAATCCTACATTGCTCACAGCCATTGTAGCAGGAGGTAAAGATTTGAATGAAGCATCTAATCATCTCCAGGTGTGAACAAAGGAGCAAACATTTGGCAGGGAGTCTGTTCAACCACTCTCTCAACAAATCATTCATGAGAGAGAGCGAGAGGGAGATGAAACACTGTTTACTTTTTGATCTCTCTCTCCCTCTCTCTTTCTCCAGAAGCATGGCACTTTATGGAGTCCTCCCCAAACTCTAAACTTTCTTGGCTTACGACGGGTCGAAGACAATTTTGTGAAATATTACGCGAGGTACTAAAGGAATCTTTAAATTTAGGGAACAGACCCATGATTCCACGCTGTCCAATTCACACCCAATTAATCTACACCTCCGAATCGTCTCGAATGGTGGGAGAAAACCGGAGCCCCCCGGGGGAAAACCCATGTAGGGCACAGGGAGAAGGTACAAGGTCCTTGCAGACAGAGTGGGATTCGAACCCCAGCCCCGATCGCTGGCGCCATAAAGGCATTGCGCACTAACTGCTACGCCAACCGTGCCTTCTCAAGGATCTCACAGTGAGGAGAGTTTGGCTCTGCCAGAAGGATTCTCTGTGTAATAGCGTAAGGAATAGGGACAGGAGTTGGCCCATAGACCCATTCAGTAAGGGCATGGCCGATCTGACCATGGACTTAACTTCATCCACCTACCCTTTTCCCATCACCCTTAAATCCCCCTGCTCTTCAAAAACCAATTTATCTGCTTTCTAAAATATATTTAATGAGAAAGAATCTACTGATCATTGGGCAGAGAATTCCACAGATTCACCACTCTCTGGGAGAAGCAGTTTCTCCTCATCTCCGTCTTTCATCTATTCCCCTGAATCTTTCTTTTTGAATATTTTATTTTTTGTTTTCCATCAATAAACAAGGAGATAACATCACCGACTGCTACACATAGATCCCCCAACTATCTACATACATGCGGTGTTTCTTTTCCTCCCTTAAAATGGGGGGGGGGGAAAGAAAAGGAAGACAGAACACGGCAGTATACTTGGAGTAAATTGCAAAAAAAAGGTCTGCAGAAGCAGCGATTAGAGTCAAAACACAGAACATAGGAGCTGGAGTAGACCTTCTGGCCCATCGAGTCTGCTCCTCCATTCAATAATGCCATGACCAAAGGATGCTGGAGGATCTCAGCAGGTCTCGCTGTGTCCGTAGGAGGGAAAGATATATCACCGACGTGTCGGGCCTGAGCCCTTCCTCAAGGAACAAGCAGAAGGGAGATAAGTGTCTGTGTTAAAGGCTGGGGATGGTGGGGGGGTGGGGTGTGGGGAGAAGAATGGGAGGGGAGGAGTCCAGACCAGCAGACAAAATGTGTTGATTCGACATGATAAGTGGAAAGGTGAGAATTGATTTTGGCTCCATGAAAGGAGACAGAGGGAAAAGGGGGAGAGAGAAAGAAACAAACTGAGAAATAGAGAAAAACAAATGAGAAAGAGAAAGAAAAACAAACAAAAAGGGAGAGGGAGAGAGAGAGAGAGAGAGAGAGAGAGAGAAACTAACCGAGAAACAGAGAGAGAGCTTTCATGTGGAAAGATGGGGGGGGGTGGGGGGGGAGGCGGGGATTGGGTTAATTAAAGCCAGAGAAGTTGATGTTAATGCCATCCATTTGGAGGGTGCCCAGTCAGAAGGTGAGAGTGGTCTCAATCTGGCAGTGCATGAGACCACGGACAGACATGTCAGCAAGGGAATGGGGTGAGGAAGGCCTTGAACATAGGTGATGTATCTTTATCTCCTATGGAGAGACCGGCCAGGTCCCTCCAGCATCCTGACTACAATCTCAGCCCTTCTGCAGAATTTTGCGGTTCACTCCATGCACACTGAAGCAAGCCACTCCCGCCTCCAGCAGTAAGACCACAGAAATGCTGGAGGAACTCAGACGGCCTCACAGCGTCCATAGGCGGCAAAGGTACTTCACCAATATTTCGGACCTCAGCTCTTCTTCACGGTACGAGATCCCCCGGCAATTTTATTGGGTTTTTTTTTACGGCAACCACAGGCATAGACTTTTGTGTTTCACCCCACCTCCAGTCGGTTATCCGGGACCCAACAGTTGACCATGTATTTGGCTACATGGCGCCTGAGCTGGGTTTTCCTTCTGATGAAAGATTTGGGATTTTTAATTTCATGGCTGTAGTTACATTCTCAGCGAGTGGAGCAAAAAAAAAACAAGCCCCCATTTCAATGTTCTTCTTTGACTTTGGCTGAGTTTGCCTCTGAGGTTCACAGCCAGATTAAATTAAAGAAGCTGTTTCTTTTCACGTTAGGGCCTGAAGTAATATTCTAGGTTGAGTCTATCAATCATCAAACACACTCTGAATAATTTATTAAATGCCAGTCACAGTTAGCACTTACACCTCCCAACCAGAATCAGAATCCTACTTCTTGAAGGGAAATGAAAAAAATATATAATCGAGAGGGATGGGGGAGAGGAGTGGTGCACCTGAGGAGAACAGGAGCTCTTATTAATGATCTACAACAGTGATTCTCAACCTTTTTCTTTCCACTCACACACGACTTTAATTATTCCCTAGGCCATCGGTGCTCTGTGATTAGTAAGGGATCGCTTAAGGTGGGATGTGGTTGGAAAGAAAATGTTTGAAAATCGCTGTTTTAATCGTCCCTAATGGACTCGTCATGTGCACGGTTTCAGAACTCCAAAGGAAATGGGCCAATGGCAATTTTTCTCAAGCAAAATATTTCAGTAACAATTGGGTTGAGAGCAGTGATTCTCAACCTTCCCTTCCCACTCACATCCCACCTTAAGCGATCCCTTACTAATCACAGAGCACTGATGGCATAGGGATTACTTAAAGTGGGGGACAGTTTAAAGACCAGGCAGGGATTCAAATCCCACCACAACCTACAAACAAAAATGTAAAAATGCAAATGCTGGAGATCTGAAATAAAAGCAGGGGTTGCTGGAAGTTTGCAGTGCGGTGAGTGGAGCATCTGTGGGGGGGGGCAGAGGTATGGTTACAGGTCAGAAGATCACAAGATATAGGAGCAGAAGTTGGCCCATTGAGTCTGCCCCACATTTCTAATCATGAGCTGATCTACCCTCCCACTCACCCCCACTCCCCGTAACCCTTGATATCTCCCAAACTCTGCCTTCATAATAACCTTTTATAAAACCTGTCCTATTTCCCGGTCGTTGATCCAAACTTTTCTCTGTTTTTCTTCCCTCAGTCGTTGCCCATCCAGCTGAGTGTTTCCAGGACTTTCTGTTTCAATGACCAGGAAATTGAAATTTGATCGATTAAATAAATCCTGGCTAAATATCTTGGGCCATTGGTGACGGCAGTTGTGTCGATTCACAGTTAGCGGATGGAGATGAGAGAGGAACCTCTACTCTCTTTACACAGCCTGATCCTCTGTGAAATGTCCCTCTGACATTCGATTCATCAATCAATCCAGATGGGCAATAAATGTAGGGCCTGTAGCAAGAGAACAAATGAATCCTTCCTGACTCGTATCAATCCTTCATTCTTCGCATGTGAAATATTTATAATCTGATTCATTCCTGGTGTCAACATTTCCGAAGATCAGGCCTGGGGCCTCCTTGTCGATGAAATCATGAAGAAGGCTCACCAGCGGCTAATCTTGTTAGGAATTACAGGAGAATTGGTATGTCACCAAAGACAGGTGGGGAGCATTTGGACTGGTTACATCCCAGTCTGGTATGGAGACGCCAATGCACAGGACAGGAAAAGGCTACAGAGGCTTGCGAACTCGCCTAGTGCCATCGTGGGCTTCAATCTTCATTCCCTCGAGGGCATCTACAATCCTCAAGGGCCCTCACCACCCAGGCCATGCGCTCTTCGCACGGCTGCCATCAGGAAGTAGGTGCAGGTGCCTGAAGGCAAGAACAGCTTCTTCCCCTCAGCCATCGCAATTCTGAATGAATAATGAATCACAGTGTACTGACAATAACCACACCAGCAGTGTGAGTCTAAGACAGCTTTAATAAACTAATATGTACACTAAGAGGTCTTGCCTCTCTGCAAGACGAACCTGGAAGGCGAGACCGTAGCTCTGGACTGCTTTATAGACAAGGTCACCGGGATGCCCCCTGGTGACCTAGTGGTATAATTACATATCACCACACACAGAACCCCCCCCCCCCCACCACTCTCTCTTCTTTTGCACAAATTTATTTATTTTTAAAAAATGCAATTTATAGCAACATTTGCACTTGTAACGCTGCCTCAAAACAATGAATTTCATGACACGGGTTCTTGACAATAATTTCTGATTCTGATTTCCACAGAAGGTTGCCAGACTTGCTGACACTGGAACATAATGCACATTGACACACGTCATAAAAGCATAGAACATTATAGCACAGAAACAGGCCTCTTTGGCCCTTCTTGTCTGTGCCCAACCATTTTTTTTTGCCTAGTTCCATTGACCTGCACCCAGCCCATAGCCCTCCAAATCTCTCCCATCCATGTACCTCCCCAAATTTCTCTTAAAGGTTAAAATTGAGCCCACGTTCACCATTTCAGCTCATTCCATACTCCCACCACTCTCTGCGTGAAGATGTTCTCCCTAAACCTTTCCCCTTGCACTCTAAACCCATGTCCTCTAGTTTGTATCTCACCTACCCTCAGCGGAAAAAGCAGGTCTACATTGTCGATCCCCCTCATAATTTTAAATACCTCCATCAAATCTCCCCTCATTCTTCTATGCACCAGAGAATAAAGTCATAACCTGTTTAACCTTTCCCTGTAACCCAGTTCCTGAAGTCCGGGCAACATCCTAATAAATCTTCTCTGCCCTCTTTCCATCTTATTGATAACCTGTATTGAATCCCCACATTCCCATTAACATCTCCCCAGATTCTACTCCCTCATCCACAGACTCGGGGTCATGGACAGCAGCCAAGTAACCTACCATCCTTGGTGAACACTAATCTGTCTTGTCCTTTCACGCACCTGGAGTTTTCCAGATTTGGGAATATTGACAAAATTTTTCACTGCCCCAGTCAGGTCAGTCCTGAGAGATGATTCTTTTTTTTTTGGTTTGTTTGCCTGTTGCCTGATGTCCATCCCATCAGTAGATAGTGGGTTGGAAGAGTTTAAACTTCATGGGGTGAGGATAGAATGTGACATCACTCCTTCTACCCTGCGCACAACATCTCGCTGCTGGTACCGTCGGGGTAGAGCAGACCCAGCACCACCAGGCTGAGGAACAACTTCTTCCCACGGGCAGTGAGAACGCTGAATGACCAAAGGAACTGCTCATATTCACGAAACAATGTTTATATATTCATTTGTATAGGTGAATATTTGTCCTGTATTTATATTGTTTATCTGTATGTGTGTTATGAAGAAAGAGATGCCAGCGTCGTCCACAGAGATGGTTTACGGTTCATTTCACTCAGTTCCGGGTGACGTTCACTTCTCGTCCGACTCCTGCCCTTCCGATATGGACGTGTATCAGCACATTGCAACGAGAAAGCCGATTCCAACCAAGTGGCATGGACCCTCCAAACCGCATGTGCCTCCAGCCCACTTCACGTGCAGACAAGCCTCAGGAACTCTATTGCAATGGCCGTATGGTGGCCCTTCCCGTGTGATCAGAAGGGATGGACACTGGGGGACATTCTTAACCGTTCACCATGGACAGACTCAAACATTGGGATCCATCCATCCCCATTCACTACTCACAGTTTAGGAGACGAGGGGGGTCCACTGAAGGAGCACACAGCTGGTTCATCTCCTTCAGGTGACCATTCTGGGGGGGGGGGGGGTAGCGGAGCGAGTGGCTGCGTAATATAGTGTGCCGAATCGCCGCTTGAGCAGCTGGCCGAACGATCGCGCAACATCCCGGGCCAAATCGCAGCACACAGGGACTTCCTCATAGGATGGCGTCAATTTAAAGCCCAGCACTCTTTGTGTGCGTCGTGGGGACGTGATGATGCCACTTCCAGGTGTCAGGGATGGAAGTAACTTAAAAACAGAGGCAAGCTTGAATCCTGGTACAATATTTATTTGTACATTTGAATAAATGTCCAGCATAGGCATCGTTTGTCTGTGTGTGAGTTAAGCCTGGTTGTTTTTTCACTGAAGACCAGAGATCGGCCTGTTTCATCGGGTCGACGATGAACTTGGCTTACAGCAAATAATGATCAAAGAAACCGGCATGAGTGTTGGAATCACACCCATAATGGAACTCGCACAGGATAAATATTCCATATCAATGAAAAGCTAGTAAGATGTGCCAAAGTTTTTTTTTCTCCCTGGCAGATGGATAATTTCATTTAAAAACTCCAATGATGCTCGGATTCAATGTTGTATCCAAAGGCAAAATCATTGCTAACAAACCCATCAAAATCTCATCATGTGGGGTTGGAACAGCAGCAGAGAATAATATCCTGCGATCACACAGACGTAGACACTTAACTGTTTATTTCTTTTTGAAAATCTACAGATATTAAAAGCTATTATCCATCTGCAGTCTGTATCCCTGATGGGCTGGATTAGGCTTTCGAAAGATAGAACATCAAACAGTGGAGTGGGTCCTTCAGCCACAATGTCTCTTTAAAAATGTAGACTTACAGCACGGCAGCAGGCCCTTCTGGCTCACGAGCCCGTGCCGCCCAATTACAACCAAATGACCTACAACCCCCGGTATGTTTTGAACGGTGGGAGGAAACTGAAGCCCCCGGAGAAAACCCATGCAGACACAGGGAGAATGTACTGTTACAAGCCCAGAGGACCCAAATCCCAGCAGCAATAGATTTTCACCAAGACAAATAATTACTTAAACAAAAGTTGCTTTCAATAATCTTTAGACATGAAAACAGAATCACAATTTAACTTATCACGATTGACTTAACTAACCTTACTTAACCCCCTTCTAATTCTAAGCGCATGTGTGTGTAATGTGTGTGTAAGTTCAGAAAAATTCTTTGGTTCACAGTCCAATCTCACTTCTCATTCCTCCATGTTCACTGGTTGCAGGCAATTCTTAGACTGTGCACAGAATTGAACATTTATAAAGTTCACCAGGCTTTGGTGCTTGAAAGGTAAATGGTTACCACTCAGCAAGGTTCTTGTTGGTTTTCAGAGAGAGAGATTTGTTATTCCAGGACACCCACAACTGATTTCTTTTTTAAATCAGCCACTTCAATGTCTTGCTGACAAAACCTGCCCCCTCAGGATTCTCCAGATGATAACCTCTTTCTTTCAGGTCACCACAGAGTGCCTTTTTTGTTTATTTTATTAGGCAGCCAGTCCTCTTCTCTTGCATCAACCACAAGGGCTTTGACCAGGCTGAACTAAGCATTCACAACCCATCTTCCAAATGGAGTTTTCTATAAGCTTGCCAGCTTGTCCTGTTCCAGTCCCAGTTGTTGCTGCTGTCTGTAAAACTGTAGAACTGTGTGTGTGTGTGTGTGTGTGTGTGTGTGTGTGTGTGTGTGTGTGTGTGTGTGTGTGTGTGTGTGTGTGTGTGTGTGTGTGTGTGTGTGTATCTCTCTCTCCCTCTCACAGAGAGAGAAAGTCTTTTTTTCCCTCTCTGCTGCCAAAACCTCATGACCCTCCTGGAAGAGCAAGTTCCACTCCAGACAATCTGCGGCTCCGACAAGCTCTTTCATCTGTTGCCTTTCTGTAAACAACAATCCATTAGTGAAGTCTCTTGGGCACTCTCCAAAGCTTCTGCAAAGGTTGTTGGCCCCATTATGTCTAGCATGGAGCAGAGCTCCAGTATTTTAAATAAGATTTGTTTTAAAGTGTTTTAAAGTATGTGACCTACACTAAAAACCCTGCCCCAATTTATCTCCCAAAAACAGATCTATATTCTGTCACAATACAAACCCCTTACAGATAGTGCCGGATTTGAACTCCGGTCCCGATCACTGGCACTGCCAAGGCATTGTGCTAACCACCACGCCAACCATGCCGTGTGTCTGTGCCGAGCATACTGCCTGAATTATACTCAGATTTTCCTGTTTGCACAGTATGCTGTCCTTCTATTCTCTGCAAAAAGGAAATGGCAGCATTGCTGTAATGGCAACGCTGCTACTAGTGTGGACAGCTGTGAGCGGAGACGCAGAGTCTCCTCACCCCCCCTCCCCACCGTGCGGTCCACCAGCCCAGTCTGACTACTGTTAACTCTGCCGACGGTGGTTTATTTCAAAATTGTGGGATCTGGCTCAAGATGGCGGCCCATGTGATGGGCAGTGGCCACGAGGGGTGGCAAAATGACTCATTCTCAATAGCCTAACCAATGAAGAATGGCCTTCTTTACCACCCTATTATTGTGTGGCCACTTTTAAGTGGCCAAGAATCAAATCCCTCTGCACATCAATGTTTTTAAGAGTCCTGGTATTGACCGTATATGTTCCTCTTACATTTGATCTCCCAAGCTGCAGCACCTCACACTTGCTAAGATTAAATTCCATCTGCAATTTCTCTGCCTATATCTGTAACTGATCTCTATCTGGAGAAACTCAGCAGGTCAAACAGCGTCTTTTATACAAAATCGACGTTTCGGGCTTGAGCCCATCATCGAGGTGTCAACATACATGAGGCTTAAGCCTTAATCGTTGGTTCTGTATCATGAAAATCACTTTAAGTTTTTCCCATCACGAACCATTTTTTAGATGTAACCTTATTTTGGTGATTTCCTGTCATATTTTAAGTTGACTTCAAGCACATAAAACCATTTTCTGCATTCTCACTCGGACGTCTTCCCCGCTGATCTTGGTGCAGTCAGTGATGAACATGTTGAAAGGTTTCACCAGGACATTGCGACCATGGAAAAGGGGTTTCAAGTCAACTGAAATCCATCAATGGCAGTCGACTGTTGTTGGACACTGACACATCAGTTGCTGAGTACAAATGACAGTGGTAAAACATTATTAGGTCGGTTGAACTAACGCAGTGGTTTTCGAACTGATCCCCTAAACTCACATTCCACCTCAAGTAATCCCTGCGCCATAAGGGCTCTGTGATTAGTAAGGGATTACTTAAGGTGGTGTGTGAGTGGAAAGAAAAAGGTTTGAAAACCACTGTTTTAATCATCCCTCGTTATGTGCATGGTTTCAGAACTCCAAAGGAAATGGGCCAAAGACCATTTTTATCAAGCCAAATATTTTGTAACAGTTGGGTCTAGAGCAGTGATTCTCAACCTTCCCTTCCCACTCACATCCCACCTTAAGCAATCCCTTACTGTGATGGAACACTGTAATACACGCATTGTACAGGTTGCCCCCCCCCCCCACCTGATACTGTAAATCCTCCCCCTCATGATTCCTAATAAAGGTGGTCCCCTTCAGTATTGCCTTGGAATAGGGCCAACAGCAAGTAAGCGATGCCTGTAAGTTCATAGCGATTAAAGCCTATTAATCTTGACTTCTGATCTGTCGGGACTAATTGATAGCGCTACACTTACTAATCACAGAGCACTTAAAGTGGAATGTGAGTTTTGGGGGGGGGCAGTTTGAAAAACGCTGAACCAACGCAACACGCTGGCATCATTCTGCGACTAACCATCCTTGTGGGAGCCACGCGCCTATCTCTCACACGGGAGATTGCCTGTGTGGTGTGCAGACTTTGCTCGAACATTATTTTTGAATTGTCTTTCCAGCATTGGTAGAAGCCGACTCCGGCCATTTAAACCCGTGCCGTCCAATTATACCCAAATTAACCTACAACTCCCTGTACGTTTTGAAGGGTGGAAGGAAAGCAGAGCCCCCAGAGGAAATCCACACAGGTCACAATGTACAAACTCCTTACAGACAGTGCTGGAATTGAATCCGGGTCCCTAGCACTGCTATATAGTAGCTTTGCGCTAGCCATGCCGCCTTTCTGGAAAGTTACATTTTAATTATATATTTTTTTAAAGATGGAGACATATAGCGCAGTAACAGGTCTTTTAGCCCACGAGCTTTTGCCGTCCAATTACACCCAATTAACCTACAATCACTTTAGGTCTTGAGGGTAGGAGAAAACTGGAGCACCCGGAGGAAACCCACGCAGACATGATGAAAACATACCAACTCTTTGCAGACAGAACCGGATTCGAACCTGGGTCACCGGTGCTGTTATAGTCTTGTGCTAACCTCCTCTTGGAAAGTTGCAGCAAGTGGACCATAACCACTCCCGTCCATGGAACCATGCAAACGTAGAACGTTACAGCACAGTAAACAGGTCATTCTGCCCCTCTAGTCTGTGCCGACCATCATCTCTCTAGTCCCACTGCCCTGCTCCCATTCCATACCCCTCCAGGCCTCTCCCATCCATGCATTTAATTTATTCTCAAAACACATGATCAAACCTGCACTCCAAGTGAAAAACATCCCCCCCTAATGTTCCCCCTAAACCTTTCCCCTTTCAACCTAAGGCCATGTCCTCTCATATTTATCTCTCCTGATCTAAGTGGAAAGAGCTATTTACCCGCTCTGTACCCTTATAATTTTGTAAACCTCTCTCAAATCTTCCCTCATTCTTCTACGCTCCACGAAATAATGTACTCACCTGCTTAATCCTTCCCTGTAACTCAATTCCTGAAGACCTGGCAACATCCTAGTAAATCTTCTCTGCCCCCTTTCAATCTCACTGATATCTTTCCAGTCGTTAGGCAACCAGAAGTGTGTACAATACTCCAAATTTGGCTTCACCAAGGTCCGAGACTGTTCCCTCTATAATATTTATACCCCAATGACCACCAAGTCCCTGATCCTTCTCTCCCTTGCTCGGCTCACACCGCTGAAGACAAAAAACCGTCGCCGAGGTCTGGGATATCCTGGAAACTGCCGCTCTTTTACTTTTGTCTCCATTCTCCTTATCTCACCTGCCAATGTCGAGTCCAGCATCCCTCCCATTCCAGGGCACCGGTAGGTCCATTAGCCTGCACCAGCAAGCCAGACCTTGTGTCGATGGGCTGGCTCCTTGAGATGAGCAGCTGACATTTCGGATAAAGCCTTCTCTCACCTGCCACTGGATCTGTCTAACAGTATGATTATTTCATCTCGCTGGTTACAGCATCGATGCACAGTGAACTTCCTGACATCCCGTCAGGGCTAAAGATAACCATTCTTCAACATACTTCGTTGTGACCTGAAGGGAACATTTAGTGTTTCTGTCAATTAAGTCCCTCAGTGCCGACGGCCGCCTGTGACACTCTGCCCTGGGTTTTTCTTTTTCAATCTTTTTATTGATTGTAAGATGCAATAACAATGGATGGAGAGAATAAGGATACATAATTTAAAAGATGGCAATATACAATAATAAGTATCTTCATCTCCCCATACTCGAAGAGAAAAAAAGCAAAGAAAAATATCACATTTGACTAAAATCCCTTGTACTAATCTAATGAAGAGAAAACAAAAAACTTGGAGCAGGGGTTCATCGAACATAAGAAGCCTGGTCCTCATCCAGAAGATGGTATCAGGAAGGAACAATTAATCAGAGAAAATGTTGGAAATTAAACCATACAAAAATATTGTGCAAATCGGCTGATGCACCACCAATAACTCAAAGGTTCGAGGTTGAGAAACCAATAGGCTTCTATTCACTAAAGAACAAAGGCATGTCCGTACTGCTCGACTGACCTGCACTGAGGTGGGGGCTGTGGAACCTTTATATAGGAGGCGCCACAAGTCCAATGGGTGTGTGCCCGAACAGACAATCACATGCAGTGGTTTAACTACATGGGTGCCACGTTTCTTCAAATTGAACAGAGGGATCAAATGTAGCCCTCCTGATTTTCTCCACGTTCAAGCAGGCCATGGTTTGAGAAAACCGTTGGACTATAGTAGGCGGCGTGGGGTCCACCCATTTAAGAAGAATTGCCCTCCTGGCCATTAGGGTGCAGAGGACACTTTCCTTATTCTAATGTATCCTAATTTCAAAGTATCATCTTCCAAAGTGTGAATTGTGATATCCCGAATTTTGATCTCTTTAACCCAACAAATCAAACTCTGCGGCTGTTACTTTATGTGGTTTTAATTCATTGTTAGAACGGATAACCATTTTGCTTGGCTTCGCAGCAAGACTTTAATAACAGTGAAAAGCAATAGTTAAAGACTGCTATAAAAATACAAAGATATATAGAGATACAAAATTTAAAGAAAAATTTCTCATGCTCACGCTTTCTTCACATCTTGTAGAATGAGAGCAAGAAGTTAATCTGGGTGGATATTACATCATAGTCACCATGGTAACACTATAAACAATCGTTCTCTTAAAGAGAGAGGCACAAAATTAACTAAAAATCAAAAAGACAAGGTTTTAACCTTTACACAGGGTGGTAAAAGCGATCATCTAGTGAGCAGAAGCAAATAACAACCTACAACTTTTCCTATAACTCTGTGTGTGTGTGTGTGTGTGTGTGTGTGTGTGTGTGTGTGTGTGTGTGTGTATGTGTGTGTGTGTGTGTGTGTGTGTGTGTGTGTGTGTGTGCGCGTGCACGCGCACGCACACACATGCATTGGGGCTGGTAATTTACACAGAAATGCTGGGGGATCTCAGACGGTCTCGAGGAATCCATAGGAGGTTCAGGACTCAGGCCTGAAACATTGGAGACTCAGGGGTGGCCAACCTTTTAATTCTTAATTTCGACATACAGCCCGGTAAACAGACCATTTTGGCCCATGAGTAGGTGTAAGTTCATTGGGCGGCACGGACTTGTGGGTGGAAAAAGATGGTTACTGGGTTATATATCTCAAAATCAGAATCAGAATTTATCGTCAAGAACATGCCACGAAATTCATTGCTTTGCAGCAGCCTCGTAGGGTGAACATTTATATAAACCTCATTGCAAGATAAATAAAGTGCAAGAAAAACAAAAAGACAAAGTAAGGCAAGGTCTTGGGTTCATTGTCCATTCAGGAATCCGATGGCGGAGGGGAAGAAGCTGTCCTTGTGCCGCTGAGGGCTTGTCTTAGGCTCCTGGACCTATTTTCCTGATGATATCAGAGTGAAGAGGGCCCGGCCTGGGTGGTGGGGGGTCCTTGAGGATAGAGACTGCTTTCTTGAGACACCGCCTCTCATAGATGTTCTCAATGGAGTGAAGGCTGAGTTAACAACCTTCTTGGGTTTTTTTCCTGTCTGAGCATTGGAGCTTCTACTTTCATTACTATCTTTACCTCCTAAGGACACTGCGAGGCCTGCGGGGTTTCTCCAGAATTTCTGTGCTTTTACTACTATCACAGCGTCTACAGACTTTTCACTCCACTGGGACTGGTCTCCAGGTCCCCTATTCATGGGAAGGTCATGGAGGAGTGGGGAAACCACAGAGGGGAAGACTCTGGTAAACTTCTACCATTCTGACATTCTGGCTGGTTGCATCACTGTCTGGTACAGAGACGCCAACTCTCAGGACAAGAATAAACTCCAGAGGGCTGTTAACGGCCTGCGACATCACAGGCATCAGACTTCACTCCATCAAGGACATCGACATGAGGTGGTGTCTTAAATAGCAGTCTCTATCCTCAATTACCCCACCACCCAAACCATGCCCTCTTCACTCTGCTACCATCAGATAAAGGTATAGGAGCCTAAAGACAAGCACCCAGCGGAACAAGGACGGCTTCTTCCCCTCCGCCATCCAATTCCTGAATAATCAATGAACCAAAGACACTGCCTTATTTTTCATGCACTAATATTGTTTCTTTTATAATAATGTTGTGAGATGGTTATAATATGAATGGTTGCACAGTGACGCTGTCGCAAAACGCTGAATTTCATGACTTGTTCACGATGATAAATCTTGATTTTGAAATCGGAAAACATCACGGATGGTAATGAGGATGCAAGTATATATGCAAATATGCTGGAGCAGCGGCAGGCAAACTACGAACCCTAGGTCAACTTCAGCCCGTTGCCCACTTTTAAGTAGCTTGAGGTGAATTTAAAAAATAAAATGGAATATGACCTTTTAGAGTATCGTCTCCAACAATAAATTGCACTGCATGTACATTGCACTTCCTAGTTTCAACACTAGATGTGGCTGCCATTTTGAACAACTACTAGATCGACTGTTGCAATGGTATTCATCTATGAAAACATTTAACTCGGTTAAAAATAATCATTTACCTCAGTTGATTAAACATGACGGAAGGCTGAAAATGAATACTTTTTCACAGAAGTCAAGAGGAAGAGTGTTTGTTTGATTTGTTAACTTTATTCGCCTATCCACAGATTAACACATTGCACCATAATCATTAAGGTGGACACTTGGGCCATGAACTGTATCCTCTGAGAGTTGCGGAGGAATGTTATCCCTTTCCTTACCTCTCCTCCTGTTCTCATTTTGCGCCCAGCCTTTTAATTTTTATTTTGCACGGTTTTTCGACTGAGAGTTTTGAAGAGTTTTATTGCATTCATTTAAATTAAATGTAAGAGCAACAGATGCAGAAATGCCCCCCGTTACATGTGAGCACATCGATAAACTACCATAGTGTCCACAGTTAAACTGTTCATGAGTGTCGTATAGCTATTTTGATAGAAGGTGAATTTTTGACGACGCTGGGGTTTTCTGGCCTAAAAAAGACCATTCTTCTTGCCCTGAGAACTGCCAGGCTTAACATTGTTTGGCCCGTGACTCTTTATACTTTTTTACTTCATGAGGCCCACAGCAAAAAAGGTTTGGCCACCTCTGAGCTACAGTGACAGAGATCTCCGGCATGCGACGAAGTCCCTCGGCCTAATTTTCCTTGGGGGCGCCTCAGGGACTTGGTCCAATGCAGGCGCTCCCATACTTATGACGGTCCAGTTCTTCAAAGTCATGATAGTTTGAATCCGTACTTACCGGATTTTGAATTCTGCTTTCGATATATGGGACGCTACTCTCTCGCGTCCCTACCATCCAGTAATTGATTTTAATTCAATGCTTCACACATTCTTTGTGCCCAGGGTGCTTTCAGCTGTGTGTGTAAATGTTGTTTTTTTTTCCAGTGTGGAATAAAGGTTTTCAAAATTTAATTATAAATAGGTGCGATATTCTTTTTTGATGTAAAACGGGGTTATAACGAGGAGCACCTTCCCAGTGAAATGGTGCATCCTCTTCCCAGTTTCTTCTTCAGAGATGAAACAGCAGTTTCTTCTTCAGAGAGGTAAGATTGATCTAATAAATTGTTGTCAGCTGCAGGGTGACAGTCTTGAAATACAAGCTGGTTAAAAGGAAGAAAAAATGGTTGTCTGTTTAAAATAATCAATAGATTTTAGCTTTTTATTCTCTGAATGCTTTAAAAGACAATCTATTGCTTGCCGCTGGTGCATCTGACATTTCTTTCCAGTGAGGGGGATGTCAGCCAAGAGATTTATGTTTACCTCCATTATGTGTCAGATCAAGCATGAAGATTGATTTCCTTATGAAGTAACACAGCAAAAAATGCCTGTAGCCTTCCAAAGTCGGCTCGCCAATTCTCAGAAAGGAACCGCTACCGTCTCACCTCCAAACTCCCACCGCCCACTGACCCACACAACCTCACTGCAACCAATTTTCCACGACCCATGTTTGGTATGAAGTTTCAGAGGTTGTATGAACCAGCGGCTTAGAATCCACAGTGTCAAAAATCGCATTGGGAACACTCGCACGTGTGGCATGTTTCAAATAGAGGAGGGGTCCTCAAACTTTGTAGACCATCCATGGAATCCTTGATCCTTCACGGACCCCATGGAATCCCGTGGCCTTGTGCTGGATAGGCGGTAGGGAGGTCTTGGTGGCGCCAGACCGGGGGGGGGGGGGGGTTGTTGGTGGGCAGCACCAGATGGTGGAGGGGATGGACAGGGAGGGAGGGGTGGTGGTAGCACTGGACACATTCTTCTCCGTTCTTCTCCGGTCTGTCAGTCCTTCTTCTCCACTCCATCAGTCCTTCGCTCTCTTACTTATTAAGAGGCTGAAGCCAAATGTGACATGGCAGCCACCAAGACCCGCTCTTGCAAGAAGTTGGCCACACCTGCCATATGCGCTATTTTCCGCAGACACGCCCATTTTCAACAAAAGTTCAATCACCCCTCCTCCCCTGCCCTCATCCCACAGTTTATCGACCCCCTGGAATTGATCAACCCCTTAGATTGTCCCAGGGGTCGATATTGACCACTTTGAAGTCCCCTAGGGAAGAGAGTAGTAGAGTTAGCGTAGAGTGCAGCATGGTTAGTGTAGAGGGTAATGCTGGTAACAGCACCAGTGACCTGGGTTTGAATCCAATTCTGTCCGTAAATAATTTGTATGCGCGGGGGTTTTCCCTGCTGCTCAGGTTTCCCCCTACCCTCCAAAATGTATGAGGTTGTAGGTCAATTGGGTTTTAAATGGCCATAATTTGTTTCTTTTGTGTTTTAAGTGGTTTATTTTTCAATGGTAACTTTCAGATTTCAGATTTATTGTCAGAGGGCATACATGAATTCACATACAACCCTGAGATCCTTTTCCCTGAGGGCAAGGCAGAATTACCACTTATTGGTATTGCAAAAAGACTGTACAGAGCATACACGTGTAAACAAATAAAGAATTGTAAACAGATAATGAATGCAAACAAACTGACTATGCAATCCAGAGAGAATGTTTAAAAACTCCAAAAAAGTGCACAAGTCAGAGGTCCTTAAATGAGTCCCTGATTGAGTTTGTGGTTGAGGAGTCCGAGGGTGAAGGGGGAGCAGTTGTTCCTGAACCTGGCGGTGCGAGTCCTGTGGCACCTATACCTCTTTCCTGATGGCAGCAGCGAGAACAGAGTTGGGTGGTGTGTGTGGGTCTTTGATGATCGCTGCTGCTCTCCCACGGCAGCGCTCCCTGTAGATGTTCTCGATGGTGGGATGGGTTTGCTCAGGGGGATTGGTGTCCCTAAAGCAGATCGTGTTGCTGCTGGTCAGTACAATTTTTGCACCACACACCTCTGTAGAAGTCTGCCAGGGTTTCGTACCAAACCTCCGCAAACTCCCGAGGAAGTAGAGGTGCTGACAGGCTTCCTTAACGATGCCATTAGTGTGTTAGGTCCAGGAGAGATCCTCCGAGATAGTGACTTCCAAGAACGTAAACTGCTCACCCTCTCCACCTCTGATCCCCAATGATCACTGGATCGTCCACCTCGGGTTTTCCCTTCCTGAAGTCAACAATCAGCTCCTTGGTTTTGACGACATTGAGTGCGAGGTTGTTGTTGGAGCAACATTCAGCCAAGTTTTCAATCTCCCTCCTGTACGCTGGCTCATCGCCCCCTCTTTATACAAACCACTACCGTGGTATCATCGGCAAATTAATAGATAGTGTTACTGTCGTACTGATCTCCATAAACCTAGATATATAGATGACTAAGAATGCAGCCCTGTGGTGCTCCAGTACTGATGGAGATTGTGGAGAAAATGTTCTTACCGACCTTGCCAACACACCTGCAGCCACATTCAGTTTTAAACTGTGATATTGCGTTGTGTAATTGCATTGTAATATGAAGATCAGGAGTCAGAATCACGATTTAATGTCTTGAAATTTGGTGTTTTGCGGCAACATTTTAGTGCAAACATTCATGTTCTAATCAATTTACAACATTACTACATAAAAACTTAAATAATAACAGCAGTAGTTGTGAACGAAAAGTCAGGCAGCGTCTGTGGTTCATTGATTATTCAGGAATCTGATGGCAGAGGGGAAGAAGCTGTCCTTGTGCCCCCTGAGTGCTCATCTTCAGGCTCCTGTACCTTTTCCCCGAGGGCCTGGGTGGTGGGAGTCCTTGAGGATAGAGGCTGCTTTTTTAAGACACTGCCTCATGTAAACATCCTCGATGGAATGAAATCTGGTGGAATTTGTACGTTCTCCCCATGTCTGCATGAGTTCCCTCCGGGTGCTCCGCCTTCCACCCACCTTTCAAAAGTACAGGGTTTGTAGGTTAATTGAGGTATTTGGGAAGCATGAGCTTGTGGGCCAGAAGGACCTGTCTAAATTTTAATATTTAATTTAAATTTAATCTTTAAATTGAGCTTCCATTCACTGATGGAATAAGCCTCGCAAGGTCCCACAAGAGTGTCGTGGGGTTGGGCTGTCTGCTTTAGCAAGGATTAAAAACAGGAGCTCCTGAGAGTGATGCAGGTTGGGGGGTCAGAGATCGATGAGTTCAGAATCAGAATCAGAATTTAATGTCACGAACAAGTCCCAAAATTTATTGCTTTGCAGTAGCATCACATTGCAAACATTTATATGAACCCTTTTACAAAAATAAATACAAGTAGTGCACGAAAAGTCAAACTAAAGCAGCGTCTGTGGTTCATTGATTGTTCAGGAATCTGATGGCGGAGGGGAAGAAGCCGTCCCTGCGCCACTGAGTGCTCACCTTCAGGCTCCTGTACCTTTATCTGATGGTAGCAGAGTGAAGAGGGCACGACCTGGGGATAGAGGCTGCTTTTTTTAAGACATCGCCTCACATAGACTTCCTCGATGGAGTCGAGGTGATGGTCATTTTTGCATCTTCATTGCAGCATGTACTAGTGCTGTTGGCCAAGAATCACCGACAAAGACTCGTGGTTGAGTAACCTTTCAGTCCAAGGGTAGACAGGGGAACTCCCGCTCTGGAGAAAACCTCTGATGCACTGTCTCTGAGCAGGATCTCAGCTCCTTGACAAAGTTGGTGACAGAAGCGCAATGATATCAATTTTGTCCGGGTGAAGACCGACCAACTGATTATTGAGGAAAGCAAAAAAAATTGAAGTTCCTCAGAAATGTGAAAAAAAATTCTCGAGCTATGACAAAAGAGAAGAGTTAAAAAGGCAAGTGATCCTGCAGGAAATGACATGACAGTGGAAGACAAAGAGATGAAGATAAATTGGGAGAGCATGAAGATGAATTAAACAGAAGGTTTTCATCACTCTTCGTAGCATCTCAGAAGTCGGAATCGGGCAGGAGGGAGAAACTCAGGAATATTCCATTCGCCAGGCAAGTGGGCTCTGAGCCGATTGTCAGAGCAGAGGCCGGCAAGTCTCCAGGACCTGATGGTCTTCATTCAAGGGTCGTGCAAGAAATGGTCGCTGAGGCGGGTGATGAGTTAATTTCCCAATATTATCCAGGTCAGGGAGGTTCCATTACAGTGGAAAATAGTAAATTTAATCTTCTTGTTCAGAAAAAAAAGAGGGAGGGAGACGTAAAGTTGAACGTTCTGGGCCCAATTAGCTTCACACCTGACATGGGGAGCATGTTTAAAGCTGCTGGCAAACGTTCTATTCGGGCCTTGAAGGGGCAAATTTAATGTGGTTTTATGAAAAGCAATTAATGTTTGAGTAGCTTATTGGAGGTCTGTTGTTTGGTTTAATTTTTTTAGTATTCTCGTCGTTGCCACCCAACGTTATATCAGCAACTTGGATATTTTACGCTTGATCTCCCCACTAACATTAGTGTAGATCAGGAACAAATTGAACCACCACCTTATCTCTGTGGCAACCAACATTCAATTTCAAGTTTATTATCAACCGATTGCAGAGGTTCATCCCAACAAAGCAGCGTTCTCCACTCCTCAGAACAAAAACATGCAAACATACGCAGACATAGTGCACACACAGACTATAGATTCATATGCAATACACGGATAAAATTAAATAAATATTGTTCAATGAACAGGGGAGTCTCTGGCGGTTAGTACGAGCAATTCATTCAGTCACTCAGCGTTCTCACTGCCCGTGGGGAGAAGCAGTTCCTCAGCCTGGCGGTGCTGGCTCTGATCCACCTGGATCTCTTCCCCGACGGGAGTAGCTGAAAGATGCTGGGTGCGGGGTGGAAGGGGTTCTCAACGGTTTTGCGCGCCCTCTTTAGACAATGATCCCAGTAGATCATGTCGTTGGGTGGGGTGGGAGAGATCCCAGTGACCCTCTCTGCCCATTGAGTGGATTGCCCTCCAGACCAATGCTTTACAGCAAACATTTTACAATGTGATGCAACTGGCCCGGGCATTCGCAGTAGACCTCCTGCAGAAAGTTGACAATTTACCAATCCCCAAATAAAATCATCCATTTATGGCTATTCTTTACTTTCTATCTGTTTTGACTAATTCTGAGCCCATTTTAGTTACCACTCACAATGCTGTACATTTGAATTTGTTCCACAATCCAGTTGACAGCTTGATGAAAGTCTAAACCAGTGGTACTCAACCTTTTTCTTCCCACTCAGATACCATTTTAAGTATTCCCCCTGCCATCGGTGCTCTGTGATTAGTAAGGAATTGCTTAAGGTGGGATGCGAGTGGGAAGGGAAGCCTGAGAATCACTGCTCTAGACCCAATTGTTACTGAAATAGTTTGCTTGAGAAAAATTGTCATTGGCCCATTTCCTTTGGAGTTCTGAAACCCTGCACATAACAAGTCAATGAGGGATGATTAAAACAGTGGTTTTCAAACTGTTTCTTTCCACCCACATCCCACCTTAAGCAATCCCTTACTAGTCACAGAGCACGGATGGCATAGGGATTACCTAAAGTGGGATGTTAGTGGAAAGAACATGGTTAGGAACCACTGGTCTAAATGAATGCTTCACTGAGTTTCCTTTATCTATTCTGCCTTCCACAACCACAAATACAACATCATTACGGGCCTAAGAGCCTGTAAGTGTACTGCAATATTTTATAATTAATTCCCCTTTCATAAAACCGTGTTCACTCTGCCCAATCCTAAGTGCTCTGTGATGCATATATCATGACAGGGTCTACCTTTTTACACCCATTGATGCCAGGCTACCTATCTAGAATATTCTTTCTCCCTTCTATCTTAAGTAATAGGTTGCGTTTGATACCCTGTCAGGAACTGTCTGGCGCCTGCAGTATCTCCATCTACCTTTCTGAAAACCTTGGATGCAGCCTTGGTGGAGATGGGGTGTAAATCGATCAGTGTTAATTAATGCCTACACGTGCCTTGCAAAAGGAGGCCGAGCGTTGTAAATATTCAGAGAGTGCGTTGCCGGGCAACCCAGCCGAGCCAATAAATCTCCATCAGCCTGGAGTTTCCCCAGATCAGGCGATGTGCCTGGGGAAAGGGGAACCTGGTTACCTGATTGGTTCACGTAATGTTGCAATTTTGCAGAGGAATGGCGTGTGGCTCAATGCTGATAGGGTAATGTTTGTCACATGGGAGAAGACACTGGTCAAGTCATATTGCGGCAGGGTGTGCAAACTGATGTCATCGTAGGTTCGGGGAGCTCATAGATCCCCTACGGTAGTGATGGACCTCACGCCAAGCTTGTGTGTAAATAAAGGAGTACCAGGAAACAAAATTAAATTATGTCTTAATCATTTAAAAATATAGACATACAGCATGGTAACAGGCCCTTTTGACCTATGAGCCCATGCCACCCAATTGACCTACAACCGCTGGTACAGGTTTTTTTTGAAGAGTGGGAGAAAACCGGTGCACCCCGAGGTAAACACGGGACGAACGTACAAACTCCTTAAAGACGGCGCTGGACTCGAACCTGGGTCACTGGTGCTGTATCAGTGTGGCGCCAACTGCTACACTAACCGTGCCACCTCCTTTCCTTACAGTACATTTGCGGAAGGATAGAACAGCACCCTTGACCTGTGCGAAGTGGGGGTGGGGGGTTGGGTCAGAAATTGACCATCCACAAGTTTGTCGAGTCCTGGGACGGTATTGACCGTTCACTTCTCCGATACTAATTTTTTTCTCATTGCTCATTTTACTGAATTCCTCATTGACTCTCAATTGAAATCCTCCAATATTCCCAGAAGAATTTCTTTGTCTTCTTCCAAGCAGAAAATATTTATTTAATCGATGAACCATGGAGCAGTTGGCATAGCTGTTAGCGCTACACCTTTACAGTGCCAGCATTCTGGACCAGGGTTCGAATCCAGGGCTGTCTGTAAGGAGTTTGCACGTTCACCCCATGCCTTTGTAGATTTTCCCCGGGGGCCCCATTTTCCTCCCACCCTTCAAAATCTACCGGGGGTGTAGGTTAATGGGGTGCAAATTGGGCGGCATGGGTTTGTGGGCCGAAATGGCCGATTACCGCGCTGTATTAAAAATTTAATTCCCAGTTAACACACTCTGTAACGTACCCGTATTAACCTTGCTTCAACTTTTCCTTTTTGCAAACCTACACAAACTTTCACAGATTCTTGTTATGTTTCCCATTAGGCTAATTGTATATTCTAATTTCCCTTTCTTTATGCCTTGCTTGTCCTTGCTGAATCCCAATTCTCAGACCTGCTGCCTTTTGAGGGAACAAGCAAGCCTTTCCTTTGTTCTAAAATTATCTTTGATTTCTTTGTTAACGACAGCTGAACTATATTTCTTTTTTTTTGCCTTAAAGCCATATATTATTTTAAATCATACATTACTTTTATAAATAGTATGTATTTCTGGTTAGCTCTCATAACTATTAATAGGATTTCCTAATTACCGTCGCCAGTTACCTGTCAGACATCTGTGCTTTGCATTTACTCACATCAAAAGGTTCAGATTGAAACAAATCACTGTTAATTTTCATACAAAAGTGTATCATTTTATGAACACAGTTCACAAAAGGCTCCTTAACTAACAGGTCATCAATCAATCCCTCCTCATCAGATCGAAAATCGTTGGTTCCTCGACATATTAATCTAGAAAAACCATCTTTAACGCACGTCATAAATTTTTCATCCACACTATTGGTAATTTAGTTTTCCCAATCGATATGTAGATTAAAGTCCCTAGTGGTTATTCCTGTCCACGGCACTTTCTTCACTTATACCGTGTCCTACACCACCAGGGTTTAATTTAGAAATACAGCACGGTAACAGGCCCGCAAGCCACCCTATCGAAACCTCCAACGCTTTTGGAGGGGGTTGCAGGGTACGGGAGCGCCCAGAGAAAACCCACGCAGGGAGAACAGGCCAACTCCTTGCAGGCAGCGCCGGATTCGAACCCAGCTCGCAAGCGCTGTAAATAACGTTGTGCCCAACCTTTACACATTTGGAACCCTCATCTCCCATGCAAGCGATTTTGCAACTTCATTATTTCGAGTCTTGGCTGTCCCACTTCTATTTATAAAATACCCATCGTATTTTTTTACATTAAGTATCTTGGAATATTTATTGCCCAACTTAGCCACATTGCGGTGATGGTTATGAGATCATATTTATTTTGATATTTCATCACTACTTATCTTGTTAATACAGCTGCATACTGTCAGATAAAATGCCTTCAGTTTGGCCTTTTCACAATGTATTTTTTCCCATTCTCAGTCCCGATGGAGTAGATCCTGTTAACTCCTCAACTCCTTGCCGTTACCCACTTCACTGTGTTACTCCGCCCCTGTAAATTTTCAGCTTTCTCATCTGAAGGATTAAAGCCAGAAATTTGGATGATGGTTTTCAAGAGTCCCAGAGGACAGGAGTATTCACGCAAAGCAAGTCTTTGCTTAGACTCTAATGGGGGGAAGCACGGTTGGCATTGCGGTTAACGCAACCGGAGTTTGAATCCCGGGCTCCCTGTGAGGGGTCTGCACATTCTCCCCGTGCCTGCGTGGGTTTTCCCCTGGTTTCCTCCCACCCTTCTAAACTGATATGGGGGTTGTAGTGAGATGATTATATGTACAGGCTGGCCCAACCTCCAGGTGTTCTTCTACCTTGGCTCCTCCCTTAGTCCTGCCCATGTGACCCTGGGCCATAAAGGTCGAGTCCCCTCTCCTTCCCGCTCATTCCTAGCCTTGGAACCGAGCAGACTGGTACAATAAAGCCTATCGTTCCCCTCAGTCTTTATCTGGGTCGTTATCAGGGCTACTGATAGCGCCCAACAGGGGTTGTAGGTTGTCTTGGGGGGTAATTGGGTAGTCAGAGTCAGAACTCATCAAGGACCCTCACCACCCAGCGCTCGCTCTATTCTTGACATCAGGAAAGAGGTCTCGGTGCCTCAAGAATCACTCCACCAGGTTCAGGAACAGCTGCCACCCCTCCACCATCAGACTCCTCAACGCCAAACTCCATCAGGGACTCCTTTAAAAGGTTCTTACTTGTGCACTTTGTTGATTTCTCTCTTTATTGCAAATTTAGTTTGCATTTCTTTATTTGTTTACGTGTTCTATCTTCTTGTGTACATGTTTATTTTTGTTCTACCAGCAAGTGGTCATTCTGCCTCACCCGCAGGAAAATGAATCTCAGGATTGGTGCGTGACGTTCTCTGGCAATAAATCTGAACTTGAACTTGGTTTAATGCTGGGGAAGCCTTGGGATTTGTTAAGTCATGGCAGCCTCCGTTGACTGCAGTGGAGCAGAAACAAGTCCGATAGCAGCTTTGAACAGAAGGAGTTAAAAGAGCAGGGATCAGTGGGAAAAACGGGCTTGTCGACTTTTCGGATGGAATCCTTCATCAAGATTAATGTCAGATGAGTCCAACACATTCATTCTTTTTCCACACTGCCCTTTCACAGAAACGCAGCAGGACTGAATAATAGGAGTGGAGCTCTGGACCCGAGCACGCAAATGGCATCGTGAAGAAAGCTCGTCGTTGCCGCTATATCCCCAGGAGTTTGTGGAGGTTTGGTATGTCATGGAAAACCCTGGTGAACGTCCACAGATGTGTAGTGGAAAGTGCGCTGCCTGGCTGCATCACGACCTGGTAGGGGAGCCCCCTGAGTGGAAGCCCTTTCAAAATGGAGTGGACATCACAGGCAAAACCCTCCCCAACATCGAGAACATCTGCAGGGAACGCTGCGGCCATCATCAAGGATCCCCATCATCCGCGGCTGCTGCCGCCCGGAAAGAAGTACAGGTGGCAGCATCAGGTTCAGGAACAGCTGCCACCCCCCCACCCCACCCCCCACCCGACCACCATCAGACTCCTCGACTTGGAATATTGCATTCAGTTCTGGTCACCTCATTACAGGAAGCGTGTGGAAGTGCGGAGAGGGCGCAGAGGAGATTTACCATGATGTGGCCTGAATTGGGCTCGGGCTTTTATCTTTGGAGCGAAGAAGGATGAGAGGTAACAATAGCAGTCTACAAGATTATGAGAGCCTTTGATAAGGTGGACGGCCAGCATCTTTTTCCCAGGGTGGGAGTAGGAAACACCAGAAGACGTCTGTCCAAAGTGAAGGGGAGATGTCAGGGGTAGGTTTTTACAAAGAGAGTGGTGGGTGCCTGGAATGCCTTGCGAAGGGTGGTGGTGGAGGCATTTAAGAGACACATACAGGCACAGGGATATGACATAGGGAGGGTTTTGTTTTGTTTTGGGGTAGCATAACATCATAGGCTGAAGGGCCTGTACTGAGTAGTAATGCTCCATATTCTATGTTCTAGATCGGGGGTGGGGGGGGGGGAAACCTTTTACCATGCATGAGCCAGCTGGTTTTTTGGCAGTGATAAACCAACTTGGGTAACTTGGGTGGGGGGGGTATGTTTGTGGCAAAGTTGGGCGGGAGTTGGACGGGGTGTTGGGGGCGGGGGTTAGTAGCAGTGGCATCGGGCCGGGGCGGGAGAGGGGGGGGCGTGTGGCGGTGGTGCCATTCAGATACATTTAGATTACGGGCTGGATCCGGAGGCCCATAGGCCAGATACATCTAGAATGTGGCCTTCGTGCCCGTGGGCCAGATAAATTTGGATCCGGCCTGAAGGCCGTCGCTTGGCCAGCCCTGTTCTAGACGCTGCTCGACCGGCTGAGCTGATTTTTGCTCCAGATTCCAGGCGCTCCTGCTGCTGTAAACTGGAGCAGTGTCTCGGCACACTGACCAGGTCGAGCCCCGATCCTTTCCTATCCTCTTTTCTGTCTGGAGAAGGTTGCGAAGTTTAGCTGCCAACCAAAACTGCCACCAAACACCTTCCAGGGGACCCATGACATTGATGGGCTCTGGAGCAGTTGGATCATTATTGAAACCCCCGAGCCCACCTTCCGATCATCTCCAGGAGAAGGGCTGCAAACACTAGCTGAGCATGAAGAACATCTTAAATTATAAATCTGCCCACTTTATCTTTACAGTAAATGCCTTCTGACACAAAGTAGTAAATCCACAGTCCTTTTCTGCAGATGTTTGCCAATAATTCATGACTAAACATTTGTCACATAATTTCCAGGTCCCTTTTTGAAAAATTAATCATCTTTGCTATGCTTGCGTAAATATCTGAGCTTGAAAAGATATGGTGAGTGTTGTAAGTCTAGGCTACAGCTGATATTGTGAAGTTCGATCAGCAAAAAATTATTTATGTAGAGCAGGAATATAAAATACTCTGCTACATTTCAAAAAAAATGAGTGTAAGAAAAAGTCAAATTAAGCCAGTGCCTGTGCTTCATTGTCCATTCAGGAATCTGACAGCGGAGGGGAAGAAGCCGACCTTGTGCCGCTGAGTGCTGATCTTCAAGCTCCTGCACCTTTTCCCTGATGGTAGCAGAGTGAAGAGGGAATGGCCTGGGTGGTGGGGGGGTCCTTGCTTTCCTTGATGGAGTGGAGTCTGGGGCCTGTGATGTCGCAGGCCGAGTTAGCAACCCTCTGGAGTTTATTCATGTCCTGAGAGTTGGCGCCTCTGTACCAGACAGTGATGCAACCAGACAGAAACTTCTCCACGGGATACACCTGTAGAATTTTTCAAGTGTCTTTGGTGACATACCGAATGTCCTCAAACTCCTGATGAAGTATAGCCGCTGGCGAGAAATCCTCATGTTTGCATTGACGTAATGGCCCCATCCTCAGAGATGTTGACTCCCAGGAATTTGACGTTCTTTATCCTCTCCATTGCTGGCACCTCAATGAGGACTGGTACTGTTTTCCTATAATTAATGCCATGCAACTCAATAATAAATACTTATCTGCATTCCACACAACACAGGAAAACCAGTGACCAGAGAGGACCCTCAAAATGACCAATAAGCGGGTGCCATGGCAAGAAGGGCCTCAGGCACTTCCTGATCGAATGGGAGCAAACCTATGGGGCTCGGGTCGCCGATGGATAGAACAGGGGTTTGAGTGGTAGTGGAGACTGCAGGAACGCTGGAGGTGAATCCATGGACTCAGTGATTCCGAAGGGACTCTCTTTTGCTTCTCTTTCTCCAAGATCCAAGATTGAATTTATTGCAATATAATAAAGACTACAATATCACACAATATTTGTTTTCATCTGCCATAAGGCCTACAGATTTGCCATCGGCAGAAATTGCCTGAAGCGCCTCTTACAGTCAGAGAAAGAGAAGGAAAAGAGAGTCACCGTGTGTCCATGGATTCGCCTCCAGCATTTCCTCAGCCACACAGAGTCCAGTCCAAGCCATCAGCGGCCCGAACCTCTGACATGATCAAGAATCCTTCAGCACCCTCTCACAACCCAGTTCCCAATCCCTGGGACCCCTTCAGTCAGCCCTGAGCCAGTCTCCAGCGGTCCGCAGCCCGGTGCGACTCCCTCATCCACAGATGCCAGCAGCCCACGTGGGTTCATTGCCTCGAGTCGCCGACTGCTCCGCGGTTTCCTCAGCCTCAGAGCCCCTCGCTGCTCTGCCACCGTACTCACTGCCCCGTGGGTCTTCTCAAATGGGGTGGGGGTGGGACTGTCATTCTCTGGTGCCCTCCGTCAGTCCTCTGCTTCCCCGGAGCCCGCAACCCCTCGTGGCAGCTGCCGACCATAGGTGCCGCCATCTTGGGTGCAGACCCCGCGGTCGCAGGGTTTCCAAATAAAACCACCGCCGGCTCCATGTACAAGCCATTTAAAGGAAGGAGGCGATGGGAGTTGGACTGGGCAGTTGGACCCCGCGGGAGCCCTGTGACTCCACTCCCCATTAGTCCCAGGTCCACACCAGTGGCAGGCCTACTGTTATAGAAGTTCCAACAGAGCTGCCATTAACTTTAGCGGCACCGGCCAATGCCCAGAGCAACTCTTTATTTATCTTGTGGCAGACAAAAGTTGAAGTATATCATATATTTTACATTTTTATGTATTATTACATGACAATAAAAGGAACCTTGAACCTTAGCCTTTAAATGTACAGGGGATTTGTTAGAGTAGGTGGTCCTTGAATCATTTTTTTTGGCTGTGGCCTCCCAGGGACAGGCGCTTGACCCCTGTTTAGAATGGCTGACTGAGAGGAGTAAAAATGTCCACTGACCCTGTCAAGCTCTGACTCGGTAAACCCTCTGCACACTGTGGCTGAGGCAGCGTGAATGTGATGTGCGAGGTCCCATCACCACGACTTGCCTGTGGATTCAGAAGCTAACAGTGCCTTGGAAGCAGCACGCACCTCAGTCTCGGGAGTCAGCAGGCTGCGGCAGGACGACAATTAAGGGCAACAATTTATTTGACATCTGTTGTAAACGACAAGCAATTTTTCATTGGACCTCAGCAGGATGGCTCTGGGCGTCCTTGCTCATCCAGCCTGTGCCTCAGGGACTTTCCATCAGTCTGCGCAGGAGTCCTGCCCAGGCTCCAGAATCACAGAAGAGATCTTTTAACCCAGATTCCAATGTTTGCTGAAGCGAATTGCCACAGCTTTGCAATAAAACTCTTTACAGTAGGGCTGCGTGAAACTTCCTTTCAGAGTGAAATACGAAAATCTGCAGATGCTGTGATTGTAGTAAAAACATGCAGAAATGCTGGAGGAACTCAACCGTTCTCACAGCATCCAGAGTAGATAAGGACATACGGTTCCGGCCTGAGCCCTTCCTCAAGGTGTAAGCAACGAACAGGAAGGTGTCACTGTAATCGCGTCGCCGAAGAATGCTCGCCAGCGGCTATACTTTGAGGAGATTCCATATGCTTCTGGAAGACTTCTACAGGTGGACCATGGAGAGCATTCTGGCTGTTTGCATCACTGCCTGGTACAGAGGCACCAACGCTGAGGACAGGAAAAACCTTCAGAGGGTTTTTAACTCAGCCTGAGACATTGACAGGCACCAGTCTTCACTCCATTAAGGACATCTTAAGGTGGTGCCTTAAGAAAACAGCTTCTATCCTCAAGGAACCTCGCCAGCCAGGCCATTCCCTCTTCATTCTGCTGTCATCGAGAAAAAGGTAAAGTAGCTTAAAGACGAGCATTCACACTCAGCTGAACAAGGACAGCTTCTTCCCCGCTGCCATCAGATTCCTGAACGAACATTGAACGACAGAGGAGGTTGAAAGGAGACTGAGGGAAAATGGAAGAGAGAGAGAGAGAATGAGAAAGCGAGCTGAGTGACAAGAGACAGGGGCAAGAAGAAAGGGGTGTAAAGGTTAAAACACTGTGTTTTTTGATTCTTAGTTAATTTTGTGCCTGTCTCTTTAAGAAGACTATTGTTTGTAGTGTTACCATGGTGACTATGTTGTAATATCCACCCCGGCTAACTGCTTGCTATCATGCTACAAGATGTGAAGGAAGGATTGTGTATCTCTGTAAAGTTTTTGTGTCTCTTTAAGATTTTATATCTTTGTATTATCATACAGTAAATACTTCGTTATGAAAGTCTAAGTGCGAAGTGATGCAAAAGGTTTATCCGTTCGATCAAACGAATTAAAGCTACATAAAGTAACAGTCACAGAGTTTGATTTGTGGGATTAAAGAGACGGAAATTTGGGAGATCGCAGCTCACACTTTGGAAGATGATACTTTGAAATTAGAATAAGGAAAGTGTCATCTATAGGGTATCCACTTCTCCGGTTTCTGTTAAATCCCACCCATTTGGAGACTATCCAGATGGAAGACGAGGTAATCTTCCTTTCAACCTAGTGATTTATGACCGCGTCTTCTGATGCATTAATCACTATGTTAAAACGGAGTGTTGGACATTTCCCCTCCATAAATCTTCGTCCGCGAAGCCAAGCCAAAGAAGAAAACGGAGTGTGCAGGTATATAATACTTACTCTGCCCTCTGCTTTGACATGACCTTCCTATAATTGGAAACTCTTTCCCTCAGGGGACATTTACCGTTGCTTTGCTTGCTATAATTGGATCAGTTTTAAAAAAAAAATAGCGAAAAGAAAAAAAAACAAGGAGCCTTCACACCAGAGGGCATGCGAGGTTAATGCGCTGCAACCTTTTGGTGTGGAGCCATCGGCACCAATGCTGGAGGACTGTGGGCCTAGTGGAGACGAACGTGTCTTTTGAGGGTATCCAAGGACAGAGGTGCTGGCTGAGCTGGCGATAGAGGCAGCCCAGGAGCCGAATGAATCCACTCGCCTGCAGACTCAGTGGTGGGGTGCTGAATGCAATGTGTCCAGATACAGCAAAGCCCATTGGATGAAAAACTGAATTTCAAGATTCAAGATTCTTTTATTGCCGTGTAATAAAACTGAAAGTTTAATACAGTAAAACCCCTGGTAACCAGCACTTATAAGGATTGGTAGATGCCAGAAAACTGAGTTTACCGGTTGCTTGAGACTCACTCTTACAATACAGTAAAACCCCTGGTAACCAGCTCTTATAAGGATTGGTAGATGCCAGATAACTGAGTTTACCGGTTGCTTGAGACTCACTCTTACAATACAGTAAAACCCCTGGTAACCAGCACTTTTAAGGATTGGTAGATGCCAGATAACTGAGTTTACCGGTTGCTTGAGACTCACTCTTACAATACAGTAAAACCCCTGGTAACCAGCACTTTTAAGGATTGGTAGATGCCAGATAACTGAGTTTACCGGTTGCTTGAGACTCACACTTACAATACAGTAAAACCCCTGGTAACCAGCACTTATAAGGATTGGTTGATGCCAGATAACTGAGTTTACCGGTTGCTTGAGACTCACTCTTACAATACAGTAAAACCCCTGGTAACCAGCACTTATAAGGATTGGTAGATGCCAGAAAACTGAGTTTACCGGTTGCTTGAGACTCACACCTACAATACAGTAAAACCCCTAGTAACCAGCTCTTATAAGGATTGGTAGATGCCAGATAACTGAGTTTACCGGTTGCTTAAGACTCACTCTTACAATGCCGAAATTAAGAATGAACAGTTTAAACCAGTGGTTCTCAATCTTCTTCTTCCCACTTTAAGGAATCCCTAGGCCATCGGTGCCTGGTGATTAGTAAGGGATTGCTTAAGGTGCGATGGGGGTGGCAAGAGAAGGTTGAGGATCACTGCTCTGGACCCAATTCTTACTAAAATATTTTGCTTGAGAAAAATTGGCATTGGTCCATTTCCTTTGGAGATCTGAAACGGTGCACATAACGAGTCAATGAGGGACGATTAAAGCAGTGGTTTTCAAACTTTTTCTTTCCACCCACATCCCACCTTAAGCAATCCCTTACTAATCACCGGGCACCAATGGCAGAGGGATTACTTAAAGTGGGATGTGAGTGAAAAGAAAACCACTGGTTTAAAAGGTAAAAATACTACATGAACAAATTCCACTTGCATGACTATATAAACCTTAAAGCATTTTACTTTATTTTCAGCCACATTCTTGAAAAACATTTAACCATTGCCACATCTGTAGGTTCCTCCCCCTCAACGGAGCCGCCTAAAAGACAAGCAAGGAAGGAACCGTTCCGCAGGCAATGCTGCAGCCTTGTCTCTTCACTCCATCCTGGCCCACCTGGAGAACGATGCCTCATACACCAGGCTGCTGATCATTGACCTCAGCTCGGCATTTAATATGATAACTCCCCAGAGGCTGGTGGAGAAGCTGCTCTCCCTGGGATTCAACACTCCTCAATGTGGCCCACAACATGCTCCAAAACAATGCCCAACCTCTGGAAAAAGTCTGTAATAAGTGCAAAGGACAGAATCATTTTACATTTTATTATTTGTTTACCTGTGCACATTGAGTGCAGTTTTTTTTGCCTTAGCAATAAGTCGCGATTCTGCCTCACCCGCAGGAAAAGGAAACTTGGGGTTGTACGTGACGTCATGTACTCTGACAATAAATCTGAAATCTGAATCCGATTTGATATTTCCACCCGAGGAGAAGACTCTGACCAACCTATCTCTGCTTCTTGTAGTTTTGTAAACTTCAATCAGCCTCAGAAACTCCAAAGAAAGCATCCCAAGTTCTTCAACCACTCCTTGCAGCTAATATTCTGCCAGAATTCTGGTCAACCTTTCTTGCACCCTCTCCAAAGCCTTCCAGTCATAGGGCCTCATCGAAGTTTAATACTGCTGCCATCCCCACAGAATACCACAGGTCTAGTCTGAGAAACCTCCCACCTCCACCTCTGTTTTCTAGGGCAAGTTCGTTCTGAGTCGACCGAGACCCCAGAGATTGCGGTAATTTTCTGAAACAGCCCAGTGCAATCCTGTTCAATAGTGGAAGAGCCAGCAGGTCTACACCAGCCCAAACTAACTTACCACCGGTCCCAAGACAGATGAGAGAATCCAAGCCTATAGAGACTTTGCTGTATCACAGAATGGATGCATTAATAGCTTCCCTTTGCTGAACAAATATTTTATAGAGCAGCATTTTAGATTTAATTCACAGTTCCAAAGGTATTTGTGAGCTTGGAGAAAGGTACATATCCCTGCTCAAGGCCGACTGGATGAGTGGTTTATCAAATCCTGTGGATTTTCTCTTTGGAGCGAAGAAGGATAAACGGTGCATTAATAGAGGTCTGCAAGATTATGAAAGGCAGAGATAGGGTAGACAGACAACACCTTTATTTTCCCGGGCCGGGAGTACCAGATGCCAGAGGATGTCTGTCCAAAGTGAAGGGAGGAGTGTTTAGGGGAGACATCAGGGGTAAATCTTTTTACACCGAGAGTCATGAGTGCCAGAGGTGGTGGTGGAGGCTGGAATGTTGGGGGAATTTAAGAGACAGGCACATGGACGGAAGAAAAATAGAGGGTTACAGGGTAGGAAGGGTTTTGTTTCTATTTTGGTAGGAATGTATTGGGTTGGCACAACACTGAGGGCTGTGCCGCACTGTAGTGTTCCATGTTCTCTGTCCCTCTCAGCTAACTAGCCTTGGGATCTTTATGGGCTGGCGATGATACTTGCCACCATTTGCCGTGCTCTGTGGTCTCCCAAACTTAGGATCCAATGTCCATTTCTCTCCACAGATGAAGGTACGGGTTCCATTATTATCATTATTTTAGAATGAAATTCTCTAACTCTTGTCTACCTTAAGACAGGCAGAGAGTTGTCACTTTGTCCAGCGTCCCTCACGGAAACCTTCAGCACCTGGTGTTCCCCGGGGCTCTCTTCTCCAGCCCTGAGCCTGCTTAGCTTCTGAGATAGACAATCTCAGGCATATTCAGGCCATTAGGTACTGCCTAACTGGCTGAGTCCCCCCTCCCTCCCTTTCGTTCTAGCATCTGCGGTTATTTTTGGTATGCTGTCTGCTTAGTTAATTTTTGGTAGCTTTATGTGGGTCAACACAATATCATGGGCTGAAGGGCCTGTACTATGCAGTGATGTTCTATGTTCTAGGTTCTATCAAGCCTCAAGCCTGAGTGGGCACATTGGAACAAGGCTCGAAGGCTGCTCACTGGAGCTGTCGGAGAGAGGGCACATCATCAGACACATGGAGCATGGGGAGTGCAGTCAGCGGGGGGGCACAGGGACCCAGACAGCAGCAGGGGACTGTCCACCAGAGGCATCCACTCCATTCTGGTTCAGTTCCTGGAGGTTTGGGGGTGGGCTGGGGTGTGATAGTGGAGGGAAGGGTGTGGAGCTGGATTCACAGTGGAGTGACGGTTTGGGGTGTGGGTTGAGAGAGCGCTGAGATGTACACGTTAGGGATCTGGTTCAGTTCCAGTGGGCTGGTGATGGTGGTGGGGGGGGGGGGTGGTGGTTGGAGAGGTATGAATCAGGGGACACAGTGTGTTTGAGTGACATTGGAGGTTTGTGTCATGAGGGGTGCACTGAGTTCTGGGACTGAAGATGAGCTGGATGCTTTCTGCACATACACAGAGCAATCCCTTGGATTAATGAATGGTAAATGCCAAACCCTTAAACCGGCTAATCTACCTGTTTTTAATAACCCAAACTGTTCAGAATCTGAATCGGAATCAGAATTTACTGTCATGAACAAGTCATTGAAATTCGGCGTTTTGCGACAGCGTCACAGGGCAAACATTCATATTATAACCATCTTACAACATTACTATATATATAAAAAAGTCAGGCACGAAAAGTAAGGCCGTGTCTTTGGTTCATTGATTATTCAGGAATCTGATGGCAGCGGGGAAGAAGCTGTCCTTGTGCCGCTGAGTGCTCGTCTGTAGGCTCCCAGACCTTTTCCCCTTTTCCTGGTGGTAGCAGAGTGAAGAGGGCATGTCCTGGGTGGTGGGGGGGGGGGGGGGGTCTTTGAGTATAGAGATTTGCCTTTTTAAGACTCTGCCTCATGTAGATGTCTTTGATGGAGTGGTCTGGTGTTTGTGATGTCGCAGGCTGAGTTAACAACACTCTAGAGTTTATTCTTGTCCTGAGAGTTGACACCTCCACGCCAGGCAGTGACGCAACCAGCCAGAATGCTCTCCACGGTCCACCTGTAGAGGTTTACGAGAGTCTTCAGTGACGTACCAAATCTCCTCAGGCACCTCACAAAGTCTAGCCGCTGGCGAGCCTTCTTCGTGATTTCATCGACATGGAAGCTCCAGGACGGATCCTCGGAGATGTTGACTCCCAGGAATTTGAAGTTCTTGACCCTCTCCATGACTGAGCACTCAATGAGGACTGGGTCGTGTCCCTCTGACGTCCACAATCATCTACTTGGTTTTGCTAACGTTGAGCACAAGGTTGCTGTCGTGACACCATTCAACGAGCTGATCTATCTCCCTCCTGTTCGCTTCCTCACTGCTGTTCCTTCCATTACATTTAATAAATGGCTTGTGAAAATATTCTGTCATTTGTTAATTGTACGTGACAGACCCATTTAGAGTTTAGATAATTTCCTTCAACTTATCTGACAGGCTTTGCTTTCCCATTAACCAGCTGCTTCACCCTTTCAATGGAACTAGGAGTAGGCCCCTCAATTCTTCATTCCCTCAGCCCCCTTGTTCCCTTCACCCCCTTGATCCCACAGCCCTTCATTCCCTCTCCCCCTCGCTTCCTCAGTCCCCTTGCTCACCCCCCACACTCAGATGGAGGGAGGCTTGCTCTGTGTTCACTTCTGTTCTTACATGATGTTGGTAGCAGATGCGTTCATCTTTGTCACAGCTGGTTAATTATGGAAGCGACTATGACCACAATCCTCTGCCTTCCAGAAATAGATGTATCTGCCCTAAGGCCTGCGTTGCTCAGCCATTTATTCTCCCAGCTCACCTCTGCCCTATTAATCTTCCCTGATTCCTGGTTTTAAAACCCCACCCATGTTTTCTAATGTGTCCTCTTGAAGCTCCTGTGATCTTTTCCATAAGACGTTAGAGCAGAAATAGGCTATTCAGCCCATCCAGTCTGCCCCACCATTTAATCAGGAGCTGATCAATTTCCCATTCAGCACCATTGCCCGGGCCATCTCCCCATAATCTTTGAGGCCCTAGCTAATCAAGAACTATCAATCTCTTCCTTAAATTATGATCTGGCTTCCACCACCCCATTTTGGCAACAAATTACACAGATTTAACACCTCCCTCCCCCACATATCTGTCCCGAGCAGAACATCCTTCAATCCTGAAGTTGTGCCCTCTTGTCCTAGACTGTGGGGAACAACCTTGCTACATCTACTCTGTTCACTCCTTTCAACATTCAAAATGTTTCAGTGAGATCATATAACCCCCTGGGATCTCCACAATTCACCCTATTTATCAGAACTGAACATAATGACAGCCGTACCTGTGACATCTGAGATTCCAAGCTGCGAAATTCCCATCTCCTGCTCTCCTGCAAACCTTTCCAGGTCAATCCCTCTCTCCCCTCATTTATGGTGGTCCTGAATGACTAGAGCTATGACCATGCTTTGAGTCATCTGTCCACATCACGGAACTCATTCTCAGTTTCGATTGTGCTCCATGAAACGCCCAAGGTATTTTACTATAGGGTCCTTCAGAGACGCAAGTTGTCTGTCAAATGGTTTGAGAGACTTAGTGGCATGGAGGCATTTTGCAAGGTACGGGTCGCTGTCCTGCTGGCTGTGGCCGCAGATGGTGACATTATCTAGGCAGGGGAGCGTGGCCGTCAGTTTGCTTCTGTCTACCATCTGATCCATTTCCCTTTGGAATACCGAGGTGTTATTAGTGACTCCGAAGGGGACCCGGAGGAAGTGGTAGAGCCTGCCATCCGCTTCGAATGTAGTGTACCGGCAGTCTCCTGGGCAAAGGGGGGAAGTTGGTGGTACGCCGACGTCAGGTCAATAGTGGAGAGCACCTTGTACTGGGCAATCTTTTTGACCATGTCAGCGATCCAGGGGGAGGGGGCTGCGTGAAGCGGTTGAATGTCTGGCTGTTGTCGATCACCATCCGAGGTTTATTCCTGCCCCTGACCACCATGACTTGGGCTCTCCTTGGGCTGGAACTTTGGGTTATGACCCCCCTCCGCCAGGAGACGCTACACCTCAGACTTTATAAATGCCCTGTCCTCAGCGCTGTAGTTTCTACTCTTTGTCACAATGGCCTTGCAGTCCAGGATCAGGTCCTGGGGGGCATGCGGAGGGTGGAGAGGCCGCAGGCAGGGGCTGGCTGCCGGGGAGGGGGATCAATAAGCTGTGGGTTGTATACTGTTATGGACGGTTATGGTCCTCCGAACACCATCACACTCCTTTGGAAGTCAAGGTCCAGGAGGATCAGCGCACAGAGCTGTGGATTACAAGTAAATGAAAATTCTCATAATGTCCACACCCCACACCCCCCCCCCACCGTCAACAACACAATTCAATACCCGCATATCTCAGCAGATTGGTCCTTTGCGGCCATAGAGATCGTGCCTCTCGTTGGTCTAATAGAGAGAGTTTGTTGGCAGTGTCCCCTCTATCGAACAGGCCGATCATTCTTTTCCGGTTGACCTCAATCTCCATCATCGAGTGGGCGATCGGGTGAGGGCTGCCTTGGTTCACCCTGGTTCAGTATGATGGATGCCAGAACTGGATCGTCGTTGCTGTTGGAGGGGGGGGGATATGGTAAAATGGTGGCCCTCATGTTGACCACGCAGTCGTACCAGGTGAGGAGGAGGAAGAAGGTGGAAGTGCCGTCAGGTATGATGGTGACTCCTGGGTCGTGCAGGCGGTCGAGTCGCTTGGGACCGGCAGTGACGTCAGGGTTGATGGCCCACCCCTGGGGAGAGGGGTTTCACGTGGCGCTGCTTGACCAAGAGGATTTGGACTTACAAACCCGCCGATAATGTCCTCTCTTCCTGCACCCCAAACAGGTAACTTACTTCGCCGGGCAGAGTCGTTGGGGGTGCTTCAGCTGGCCACAGAAGTGGAACTTCGGGCACTCCATCGCTGCGGCAGTAGCAGTGGGGTCGGGACCCAAAAGAACTCATCCATGGACTTAACAGGCAGCTGCTTCCTTGAGGTCTCATGAGTAAACTTTGTTCACCTGGGGTCGGTAGAGGCTGTGGAGTTCAGCCATTGCTCCTGGTTAGGTCGTGCAGGTTCTGATTGCCTGGTATGCTCGGCGGGCGACTCTCGCTTGCAGGACCTTGAGCCTCTTCTAATCCGAGTCCACCAGGTCCACAGCGACTTCCAGCAAGTTCAAGAAACACTGCTCGTACTGTACAGCAGCTCCAGGTGTCTGTGGATTGATGTCGAGCCTGTTGGGTCACAGCATATTGTCCATCCCTTGCGGAAAATTAAAATGACACTGACCTGGCCCTCGTTGGACGTGTTGTGGTGCATGGTATCCTTGGCTCCACACCACCCCCACCCCCCCCGATCCTGACCGCATGCATCCCCTCATGGAGCTCCCAATCCCGCACAACCTCAAGGCGCTAATAAAGGAGCCTGGGGTTCTTTTCCTACTTCGACCAATGGGTGCCCACTCTTCTAAAACAAAACCTGCCAGCTCAGCAGATCAGATGGTCTCCTCTGCCCAATGGGTGCCCAATTATGCCAATAAGGCCTACCCACTGGGAAGATCTACAACCTTCCCCTCCAATGGCCATGTTCCCCTACCTAGACAATGTCACCATCTACGGCCATGACCAGCAGGACCACAGCACGAACCTTCCAAAATTCCTCTGCACCATTAAGTCCCTCAGTTTAATACACCTTGCTACATAAAGGCTGACTTTCCTTCCCCCGCCCTTCCCCCCACCACCCAGCCCTTCATTTGAGTACATGGAATCGGGCCGACTACAATTTAAAGCAGTGGTTCTCAACCTTTTTCTTTCCACTCACACCCCACTTTATGTATTCCCTATGCCAGAGGTGCTCTGTGATTAGTAAGGGATTGCTTAAGGTGGGATGTGAGAGGGAAGGTTGAGAACCACTGCTTTAGATTGTAGCCGGCCCGATTCCATGTGCTCAAATGAAGGGCTTGTGGGGGGGGGGGGTGGGGGAGGGTGCGGGGAAAGGAAAGTCGGCCTTTATGGCCAGGTCACAAGGGGAGGAATAACTAGGGAGCGAGACATCGGAGGGCAGGCCAGCTACCCACACACATAAATACATATCACCACACTGTTTGCCAGGCAAGATGGAGAATGACAGAGGTGTGGTGATACAACCACAGCACTGGGCCACCAGCCGACTGTAGGGGGCGACCTCTGTACCAGCAGGAAGACCACCTGGGAGGCTGACTCCACCTGGCCGGCTGTCAATATCCGACATGTATATAGACTTGAGCCGGCCCCTCCCGGGCCAGTCACACGTGGAACCATCGAGACTACTACTGCTGTACACAGAGTTTAAGGGGATTAAAACCTGTAGTATATTTTCTGTGTGTTGTGTCTGCTTGCTGCACCACAGTGCACCACAAGAGGAACACAGAAAATCTTGCTTATATAACTCAAGCTAGAAGCATTTATTTTCTGACCGCATCGATAGATTCGGGGGCTTCAGGACTATTTAATTTGATCAGGACCTCCTTCAATTCTCTTGCTGTAAACTTCCTTCATCTGCCCAACATCACTTGAAATTGCCCTGCTCCAACTTCCTTCAACTCTCACACTGCCCAGGTAGGAAATGTACTGTCTGGCAATTCAGATAAGAATAACTCCTTTCTGACGGACAAGCTCACAGTCAGGAAACTGTGGATGAGCACCAAGCCTTCAGCACAATGCTCACGTTCCCTCACTCTTTCACTCCCATACACGCAGTTGGAAGTTCGCAAATGCAAATAAGCTCTCTGCCCTTTCTGGACAAGAAGGTGCCAGGAGAGGTTATAACTTCCTACCAGTTAATGCCAGAGTAATTCATTCTGAAATGTCAGTGTTTAATATGGAAGCATATTTTAAGGTTGGCATTTCACAATTGATCCTCGTTATGTAAGAAGGAGTACGAGATGTTACTGGCAGAGGAATTGTTTCAACAGTTACAGGGGCTGCCATCGCAGCTCTGATTGTGTGGCCTCTGTGCCTGTATTTGTGTGTATGCGACTGTATATGTCCATGTCTGTGTGTCTGACTGTATATGTGTGATGTGTGTGCGCACATCTATAAATGTATATGTGTGAGTGTATGTGTGTGATCTGTGTGTGATTGTGTGTGTGATTGTGTGTGTGTCTGTGTGTGTGTGTGTGTCTGTGATTGTATATGTGTGTTGTGTGTGCGTCTATGAGTGTATATGTGTGTTCGGTGTGTGTGTGTGTGTGTGTGTGCGTGTGTGTGTGTGTGTGTGTGTCTGTGATTGTATATGTGTGTTGTGTGTGCGTCTATGAATGTATATGTGTGAGCGGTGTGTGTATGTGTATGTGTGTGTGTGTGTGTTCGGTGTGTGTGTGTGTGTGTGTGTGTGTGTGCGCGTGTGTGTGTGTGTGTGTGTCTGTGATTGTATATGTGTTGTGTGTGCATCTATGAGTGTATATGTGTGTTTGGTGTGTGTGTGTGTGTGTGTGTCTGTGATTGTATATATGTGTTGTGTGTGCGTCTATGAATGTATATGTGTGAGCGGTGTGTGTATGTGTGTGTGTGTGTGTGTGTGTGTGTGTGTGTGTGTGTGTGAAAATTCTGTTTGTGGACACTGTAGTTCGCCTGATACTGGGAACTTTGCCAAGAAGTTGACATACTGGTCCGCATTAATCCACGAGGTGTCACCTTTCAACAGCCCTTCACTGAAAACAGCCAAATGAAAGCACTGTTGTCTTGGATTCCAACAGCATTACTCCTAATGCTTTCAGAATATCCTGAAGCAATTTACAGTTAATAGCCTGATTTCTGAAGAGATAACCTGAAGTTTTGGAATCTCATGTCATGGCTTAACCCTTGTTATTCCAGTAATTCCAGTAGTTTCCAGACCTTATGAATGGCAGAGTTAAGCATCCCTGACGATATTGAATTTGCGCCCTTAACTCTCGTGCACGCGCCAATCGAACTCCAATACGCGAACTGTGCATGCGCCAACCGAAGACTCGCACACATGCACAAGTATCAAGATGGCCGCGCCCAGCCAGCAGACCCCGGGACACCGACTAACAAGGTAAATAGGCCCATTTTGGCTCTTACATGCCCTGTATCCCTGTTATAGTTTGTCAAATACAACATAAACCGTAAATTTTATATTTTTTCAACAAATTTTCGCTTGTATGTGCGGATGAACGCAAGTTGCATAGGTCAGAAGTCGGCGAGAACCTGTATCACATTACAATAAAATAATCTTGAATCTTGAATTCTTCATTTCTCTCCATATACTGGAGAGAGGGATTATTCAGAGGACTCTCAGTCTCTCTCAGCAGGCTTGGATAAATGATAACATCTGTCTCCTTGCCCTCCTGTGTGGAACAGCCAGCACCCCATAAACTGTGGAATCGTGTTCTGGGGCATTTTATTGTGCTTGGGCTACAGTTTATTTGAATTTCCATTCCTTTCCACCGCATAAAAAAAGATGCTCTTCGAACCTGCTTGCAACCCTACAATGACCTCAGACTTGTTTACAAGGAAGACAAAGTTAGTTTTTTTGATTACACTGGAGAACGAAGATTTTGCTTCCTGTGGGCAGTTAGCAGTTAGCACCACGCCTTTGCAGCGCTAGTGATCGGGACCGGACAAGGGTTCGAATCCCACGCTGTCTGTAAGGAGTTTGTCCGTTCTCCCCATGTCTGCGTGGGTTTTCTCTGTGGGATCCGGTTTCCTCCCACCTTTCAAAACATATCAGGGGTGTAGGTTAATGGAGTGTAAATTGGGTGGCAGGAACTTGTGGGCCGAAATGCCCTGTTATTATGCTAAATGTCCAAATTAAAACATTTAAAATTTAACATTTAACATTTTAGGGTATATTTTATGGATTTTAGGCTGTTGATCACAAAAATCACCTTAAAAATTTCCCCATCACATCACATATAACCCATGTTAGTGATTTCCTGTCATATTTTAAATCCACTTCAAGCAGACAAAATCGTGAAGTGCAGCATGTCATGGAAAATTCATTTTCTGCATTCGCACTTGGACTCTGCGCCGGCTGTTCTTGGTGCCGTCAGTGACGAGCACGGTGAAAGGTTTCACCAGCACACTGCCACCGTGGAAAAGCGGTCTCAGGGCAACTGGAATCTATCAGTGCCGGCCGACTATTGTTGGACACTGACCTGAGAGGCATCAGATGTTGAGTACAAATGTAAACCAGCGGCAAAACATTTTTAGGTCAGATGAACTAACGCAATGTGTCAGCGTAATTATGCGATTAAACAGGCTAAATTCAATAACATTTCTCCAACTTCCTACGTGATACAGAAAATCTGAAATTATCTTTTTGTTCAGCTTAAAGTTGTCTGTCATAATCCCCAATTTCTTTCGCAGGGAGAAAATCTATGAAAACATTTTTTTTGTCTGGTGTTCTCCCCTCTGAGGCAACAGAACAATTAAAAAAAAAACAATTTTAAGGTATCTGCAACATTTCCTTCCTTTTAAACCAGTGGTTTTCAAACTTTTTCTTTCCACTCACATCTCACTTCAAGTAGTCCCTAGGCCATCGGTGTTCTGTGATTGCTTAAGGTGGGTGAAAAGAAAAAGTTTGAAACCTACTGCTTTAATTGTCCCTCATGGACTCGTTATGTGCCCGGTTTCAGAACTCCAAAGGAAATGGGCCAAAGACAATTTTTCTCAAGCAAAATATCTCAGTCACAATTGGGTCTAGAGCAGTGGTTCTCAACTGATCATCAGATCAGTCGTGATCACATTGAAAGGCGGAGCAGGATCGACGGGCTCAATGGGCCGACTCCTGCTCCTATTCCTTATGTTCTTTTGAGAAAGGTTTAAAATTCACACTTGATTGAAAACTCATTTCTCATAAGGAACAAAGAAGTGGGTTCAGCCTTCGGAGAAGGTTCGGGATAAAAGGAAAAAATAGTTTGCGGAATCAAGGGGAAGGACCAGAGTGCTCATCTACACCACAGTGATTCACAATTACTCTAAAATCCAATGAAAACCCCTTGGTCTGACTAATCATCCACGCATGAGTCATTTCACTTCTGTGCCTTGCCACATCACATATACCAACGTTGTACTCCATCTGCCAGATCCTTGCCCACTCACTTAACCTATCTATATCTCTCTGCAGACCCTCCATATCCTCTGCACAATTTGCTTTTCCACTCAATTTAGTGTCACCTGCAATCTTGGATACACTACACTCTGTCCCCTCTTACAGATCATTAATGTTCAGTACATCGTGAACAGATGCGAGCCAAGCTCCCCGCTCCCCTGTGGTATCTGACCTTCCTCCCAGCAGAGAGAGTGCTCCATGATCTGCCAATCGTGCAGGGTATCTCCCTCCTTCTCAACTGTATTGAATGACGGCTTCCGCTGCCCTTTTTAACGGAGAATTCACATGGTCACCACCCTCCTCGTGTCACTTACGGCACATTTCCCATATCGTGAGGGCGCGATCCCAAGTATCTAGTGTGTCGCGCCCGTGGGGTGGCACGGTTAGATTAGCAGTTAGTGCTCGGCTGTTACAGCACCAGCGACACGGGTTCGAATCTGGCGCTGTTGAAAGGAGTTTGCACGTTCTCTCCATATTTGCGTGGATTTCCTCCGGGGACTCCAGTTTCCTCCCAGCAAAACGTAAGTTAAACGGGGTATTTGGGCGGAAGGACCTGTTATTGTGCTGTATGTCTAATAATGTTTGAGTTTCTATTCTTCAGACTGATTAACCCAATCTCCCTTTGAATGTTATAGGTCCTTCCAATCTTTCCACCCACCTTAAGTAATCCCTATGCCATCGGTGGTCTTTGATTAGTAAGGGATTGCTTAAGATGGGTGGAAAGAAAAAGTTTGTAAACTACTGTTTTAATCGTCCCTCATTGACTTGTTATGTGCACGGTTTCAGAACTCCAAAAGAAATGGGCCACTGACCTGCTCTCTGATTTGTGAATTCATGGCACTTGTGGATATTTTTAACTTCCTTCTGAACCTCCTCTACCACCTTCATGCCTCTCTGTTGCTGTGTTTGCCCTCCCCCCCTAACCTTACTTCCAAAATAAAACACGCCATTGCTAGCCACACAGTTGCCCATGCCTTTGTCGTCCTGCCATCTATTACAGTTCCTCACTCTTCCCGACTGATGATGGAGGGAGTTCAGAGGAGGTTCACATGGATATATCTGACAGTGAAGGGGTGATCAGATGTGAAGCGATGGCCTGGACACATTGCAATTTAGGAGATTGAGGGCGGGTTTGATTGAAACATTTCGAATATTGAAAGACGTGGACAGACTAGATGTAGAAAGGTTGTTTCCCACGGTGGGAGAGTCCAGGGCAAGAGGGCACAGTTTCAGGATTGAAGGGTGTCCGCTTGGAACAGAGATGTGGTGGGAGGAGGGGGTGTGGAATTTGCTGCCACAGGTGTCTGTGGCGGCCAGGACTTTTGGTTGTGTTTAAGGCAGAGATTCTTGATTAGCCAGGGCATCAAAGGTTGTGGGGAGAAGGACAGGCAGTGGGGCTGAGTGGGAAAAATGGATTGACTCATGATTAAATGGCAGGGCTGACTCGATGGGCTTTTTTTCTGTCTTCTGCCGTTCTTCTGAGATCCCACTTAGTCATTTTATGCATGTAATAAAGTTTAAAGAAATCAACAAGTATCAGTGAGTTCTCAGCAAATCCCATCGCCAGCATGTTAGGTTACAGTATCGTGGAGCCAACTGATACACAGAAATACATACACACTCGCAGTGTGGGAGGTTAAGCTCTGAGATTTATTGAGGCTGGAAAGGCTCCTTTTATACAAATGGAGTTCCTGCCGTTTGTTTGATTGGCAATAGCAGGCGGGAACATTCTTGCATGTGAATACCCTTCATACCCAGCCTGTCATTGATCTGTTACAGGTCTATGGATGAGAAGAAGATGGAGGGTTATGGGCATTGTGCAGGGAGGTGGGACTAGAGAGGGGTGTTTGGTTCGGTGCAGACTAGAAGGGCCTAATGGCCTGTTTCCGTGCTGTAATTGTTATGTTATGTTATGTTATGTTATTTTAGGGCTGCTGGTCTTGTACTGCTCCATATTTCAACCGCGCCGGGTCGCTGTGTTCCAGTGTGTTATGCTGCTGTTTACTTCCGCGTGATGTGCCGGCTCGATCTCCGCAGTGGCCGGCCGCCACAACTGCACGTATTTCTCATTAGAAGAATCCTTTCATAGATGTGGAAAGTGTCAGATGGGGCAGCTAATGGTTAAGATGCTATAGACAATATAATCACTCAGATGCTTTTGTAATGATCTTTCCTGCATCATTCCTCCATTTCACTTTATTCAAGGAAATCTCATCATTAGTACAGAACGAAAGTTGAATTAACATGCATTGAATTGCAGAGATTTGGTTGTTACAACATCTTCAATTAGTGACTGTTTATCTCCTGTGTGTTCAGGTCGTCTGCATGACAATTCTTCCGAGGATTCAAGCTCTTAAAAGAATTGTTCGAACACTGTGAAAATGTAGATTTCAACAAGACTGTCCTTTTATTAATTAGTCTCTTCCTCTCCAATAGACCTCATTATTTTCACCAATCGTTTATTGGCCTTGCCAGGAACAGAGTCTGTATTTCTGTTCCCACTTGTCTGAACTAATGTTTCACCCATCAGCTCCTCTTTAACTTTCTTACACGAATCGTGAGGTTTCAGATTTATTGCCAGAGTACATATATGACATCAAACACAATCCTGAGATTCTTTCTTTTTTCCTGCAGGTGAGGCAGAATTATTACTTATTTGTAGTGTTACGAACTAACAAATGAGCTAACAAAAGAACAGAAAGGGAAAATTTGTCAGACAGTGTTAAATTCAAAATAATAACCTTTATTAAACTATTAATAACATAACATTTCTTACTTATCTCTAAACTTAACTCTATCTTCATTTCCACTATGCACAAATGTAGATATGTGTGTGTGTGTCAAAATTCAAACCATTACAGCTTGAGTCTGAAAAGTCCATTTTAAACTTCACCATCAAACATCTTGTGTTGCTTGATTTTTAAATCACAGTTCAGAAGTAATTATGAAACATTTTAAAACATCATGTCCAGATTTTTTAAACACTCCTTTTTCTGAGTGGTCTTTCAGAGAGATATTCTTCATACGAGTTGTTTTCACTCCACCATGACTACCAGCCACCCCCCCCACATCTCTATCGGGCACACAAAACTCAAAACGGTCAACCAGTTTACCTATCTCGGCTGCACCATATCGACAGATGCAAGGATCGACAATGAGATAGACAACAGACTCGCCAAGGCAAATAGCGCCTTTGGAAGACTACACAAAAGAGTCTGGAAAAACAACCGACTGAAAAACCTCACAAAGATAAGCGTATACAGAGCCGTTGTCATACCCACACTCCTGTTCGGCTCCGAATCATGGGTCCTCACCTACGGCTCCTAGAACGCTTCCACCAGCGTTGTCTCCGCTCCATCCTCAACATCCATTGGAGCGCTTTCAACCCTAATGTCGAAGTACTCGAGATGGCAGAGGTCAACAGCATCGAGTCCACGCTGCTGAAGATCCAGCTGCGCTGGGTGGGTCACGTCTCCAGAATGGAGGACCATCGCCCTCCCAAGATCATGTTCTATGGCGAGCTCTCCACTGGCCACCGTGACAGAGGTGCACCAAAGAAAAGGTACAAGGACTGCCTAAAGAAATCTCTTGGTGCCTGCCACATTGACCACCGCCAGTGGGCTGATCTCGCCTCAAACCGTGCATCTTGGTGCCTCACAGTTTGGCGGGCAGCAACCTCCTTTGAAGAAGACCGCAGAGCCCACCTCACTGACAAAAGGCAAAGGAGGAAAAACCCAACTCCCAACCCCAACCCACCAATTTTCCCCTGCAGCCGCTGCAACCGTGTCTGCCTGTCCCGCATCGGACTTGTCAGCCACAAACGAGCCTGCAGCAGACGTGGACTTTTACCCCCTCCATAAATCTTCGTCCGCGAAGCCAAGCCAAAGAAGAAAGAAAGAAGAAGACTCCCCGTTCTCCCTCTCTTCCCCATCCCTGTTTCTTTCCTCCAGTTCTCTGCCCTTTCCTCTCCAAACATTGAGCCATTTTCCCCTCCCCTTGTTTGCCGGTGGGCCCTACCTCCCTTACCCACCTACATCCTCCTGCCTGTGGGTCTGTGCCTCTCCTCCCCACACCTTTTTATTTGGACGACTGCCCACATTTTGTTCATACCTTGATGAAGGGTTCAAGATTATATATCTTTCATCTTTCTCTTCTGGCGTCTTATGCTCTGGACTATGAGAAATACAATAAACACGAGGTTACGCATGATACAGTATAATTGGTTACACAGGCTATAAATCACGCCCCAAAAGTTAAATAAATGGGACCCAACAGTATCAGACAGATGTTTTCGCTGTAAGAAGGAAACGGGAACAACAGTACATGCAATTTGGGCATGTGAGAAAGTGGAAAAGTTTTGGGAAGATCTAAATCAGGTATTAAATAAAATCACAAAAAACAACATAACAAAAAATCCAGAGATCTTCCTTTGAAGTAATATAAGAAGTAAAGAATTAGGCCTCAAACTAGATGAAGCACAAAAAAGATTTATTGTGATAGCCTTAGCTGTAGCAAAAAATGTATAATGTCAACTTGGAAATCAGAAGAGAGCCTGAGAGTACAGCAATGGTACATGGAAATGAATAAATGTATTCCATTGGAAAAAATAACATATAATTTAAAAAAATAAAGTCACATTATTTGAAAAAATTTGGGAACCGTACATGGAACACAACAGAGAAGTCCTACCGCGGACCTCCACCCCCTAAAATGATAGAAGGAGAAGAAGACGAAATGAACTGACACAGTGGGTAAAAGTAGAGGACACAAATTTCTTGTTTATTTTCATTGTTTCATGGGTTTAATGTATCATGTGTTGAACGTTTAGTGGGTAGGGAGAGGGGTGGGAAGGAAGGAGGGAAGGGAGGGGGAAAAAAGGGGAGAAAATGACACTGTGTATATTCAAGAAGGAAATGTTTGTGTGTATTTTGGTCAGTATGGTTCATAGTGTGAAAAGAAATTTTAAAAAAAGGTTATATATTTTAAGTACGCTGTTTGACCTGCTGAGTTTCTCCAGCCTTGTGTTTTTACTTCTCCGGGGGAAAGGGAGAGAACCTGTCCAAGTGTGTCTTCACCAATACTAAAACAAACAATTTATCAGGTGTGTTATGAACAATACCTGGCTTTGAAGTGGAAACATTGCCTTCATAAACCACATTTATATTCTCCAGATGAACAGTTTGCGCATTAAGTTTAATTAAATTGTGCGCTTTAAGTCATTTTTCATTTTAATATATGTAAAAATAACTAATTTAGCAAATCATTTCAAGAGGATGTCTGCTTTTCCTATCTGTAAGGTTACCCACTTAATTAAAGCAATTAATCAGACCACTTTGGACCAGTCATCAGTCAGGATCAATTTTATTGCCACTGTGTTGTAACATGGAAGCAACTTATGGAAGATGAAGGGTTTGCTAGGAACCAGCTGACTTCATGGGCCACAGACCCTATCCCTCAGGACAAGGTCGCGGGACCCAAGCCTGCCTCCAGAGGACCATCGCCAAAATCTCGCTGACATTCCAGTGTAGTACCGAGGGAGTTCCACATTGCCCGTTGTGGGAAAAATCAGTGGGTTCAAAGGATAGCAGATCTGGACACAGATTGGATGCAGAAATAGGTGGATCGCAACAGGGGTAACACACGCGTGTATTCTCAATCAGATAACACAGGGCAACCAGTCAAATTGGACTTCACACTACCGATATCGGTGACTGCTTATGCTCTCACAAGCTCAGTACAACCTAGTCACATCAGAATTAATACTACTGATACCAATAACTGTTTATACAGACATCATAATCAATATGTATCGAAGCCCAGGAATTTCCCCCCCCCCACCCCTCCCAGGTGATGACCCAAATCTTCCCAGAAAGGCCTCACTTTAGGGCATGACCAGCTCGAATGCAAGAAAGTACCTATTTCTTGTCCACATCGAGAACATTGGTCTGATATTTCCGATTTGGGTTTATGGAGTAAGGTAGAGCCGAAGTTTTATTGCACCAGCCGATACCTTACATTAATCGTGTTAATCATGGTGTCCTAACTTAAATCGGACCAACAATATCTACACCTAAATCTGATTCCCACCTTTGTCTTGATTTATCAAGCCCTTGTTCAGGAGCTTCCACCTGAAGTAAGGAAGATATGTTTTCATGCTACCCTTTCGAACCAGAGTCTTTATTTTGCTACACCGCGGTTAGCATAGCGCTGGACCCTTAAATTTGTCCCTTAAATAAGATCTTAACTGAAGATGGCAGAGAAAAGATGTATTTAAAATTTCATATTTATTCCTAACTTGCTCAAATGTCTTGGCTCATTGCAATCCTCAATACACTTGACCCCACTCTGGGACCAAGCATCCAGGATTTTATTAACAATACATTCTACCTGGTCAACCGCTACGAACTCGAAAGGCCGACATGGCCTGTTTCCGCGCTGTAAATGGTTATATGGTTATCGCTAATGGAATGAACATATTTAGAGCCAGGGTTTTAGTGATAGATCTTTAAGGCCTGAGTTCCTCCAGCATTTCTGTCTTGCTACAATCACAGCGTCCGCAGACTTTTCAGCAGAAGGATACTCGCAGCGCTGGTGTGGCCTGGACCATCCTCTGAGAAACAGCGGAACACTGTAAATTCACTGCTGCCCATGTCAGTTTCCCTCCTCTTGCTTTCTCTAGGAGGGATGAGAGTGAAGACTGAGGCAGGTGTCATAAATCACTGGATGTACTTTCAGGCAAGATCGCTCTGTCACGGTCAATAATGTCACTGAAGCCTCTCCTGGCCTGGTTACACTCCAACATAGCAACCCACATGTCTGAATCCACTTCCTGTCAGGGTGAAAATCAATTGCAGAACACACCAAGAAATGAACTTTGGCAGGCGCTATTAGAGGAACAAGTCTGTGAAGAATATTTGGGGCACCGCTACTCAGATCCACTCTTTCCTCCCCTCTTAGCCCTCAGTCAACAAGCTCCAAAGCCTGAGCCTCTACATCTCGCTCTGCAACTGGATCCTTGACTTCCTCATTGGGAAAACCACAGACAGGGTGAATTGGTCTCCTCCCCATTGATCAACACATGCGCACCTCAAGGATGCCCACTGCTCTACATACTGTACACCCCATGACGGTGTGGCTAGGCACAGTTCAAATGCTGTCTACGACTTTGCCAATGGCACCACGGTCTTTGTCAGAATTACCGACACCAACGAGGGACGAGATAGATCAGCTCATTGAGTGGTATCAGAACAATAATCTTCCACTCAACGTTAGTAAAACCAAGGAGCTGACCGTGGACTTCAGGAAGGGAAGACCAGGAGAACACAAACCAGTCCTCATGAGGGGTCGGCAGTGGAAAAGGGTGAAGAACTTCAAATTCCTGGTTGTCAATGTCTGTGAAGATTTATCCCGGGGCCTTTGTGTCGACGCAATCAAGAAGAAGGCTCACCAGCTTCATTAGGAGTTTGAGGAGATTTGGTAGGTTACCAAAGACTCTTGCCAACTTCTTCAGACATACCGTGGAGAGCATTTTCACGAGGTGCATCACAGTCTGGTACGGAGGACAGGAGGAGCCGACAGAGAGACGTGAACCCGGGCATCACCCCTTCAAGGACATCTACAAGAGGCGCTCTCTCAAGAAAACAGCTTCTACCCTCATCACCCAGGCCAGCCCCTCTTCACACTGCTACCATCAGGAAGAAGGTACAGGGGCCAGAACACGAACACCCCAAGGTACAAAAACAACTTCTTAATCCCCCCCCCCGGCCGCCATCAGATTCCTGAATGGTCAAGGACCCACAGACAGCACCACACCTTTTATTTTCTTTTGCGCAAGTGTATTTATTATTTTTAAATGTAATTTATAGCAATGTTTGCCCCCGTGATGGATTTCGTGAAATGTTCATGACAGTGAATTCTGCCATTGTCAGGAAGGGGCCTAATAACCGGGTCTAATATTATTAGTGGAGAATTCACTCTGTCGTGTAGGAGCCTGGAACAACCTGTGAGGTAAAATACTCAAAACCGCGCGAGTCCTGACTGTAAAATGTGAATGTGTTAATGGAGAGATAGAAGAAGAACCAAAACATTAAAAAAAAAGAAATGAAATAGATAGGCAAAACTCCACCTTGAAGCCTTGGAACAGGCTCTACCACAATCCCTGTGGCCTTTGTCTCAAATTGAATAACTCTTTGGACTCCAGAAATGTTTAACCTTTCATATCGTATAGCCTGGACTAGGTCCATGGGTAAACTGCAGTGCAAAGCAGCTGGTTGTTGGGTACAAAACCAGTCCTGGAAAATGGGGACTTGGAGTATATGGGCTTGTTGGAGGTCCCTGAAAACAGGGATACAGAGTCCAAAGGGTTAATCCAACTCACGGACTGGTGGGGTGGGTCTGTATTCCCTCTCAGCTCAAGCACAGGGGGAACATTAATGTCGTAAATAGGGTTAGCATTCCAAGGCTAAGCCTGGAGAAATCAATACATTGATTATTAAAGAGGTTTGTTCATGGTTTATTCATCTCACACTACAGCTTTATTATTCATGTTCTAGAATATTTCTCTCTCCTGTGTATCGAACCATAAACCACCAAAGCACAGAATCAGATCTTTTGGCCCATCGAATCCATGATGAGCTGTTATTATCCCTCGTCCGATCGACCTACATTGCACTTAAAAAGATGCAAATCCTATTGGAAATTGTGGAAACTCCAGATGGAGTCCCTGGCTTTTCTGGTGACCGATTAGCCACAGCGATCCCAAGATCACGAGACATAGGAGAAGAAGGAGGCCCATCGGCCCTTCGAATCCGCCCCACCATTCTAATCATGAGCTGATCCATCCTCCCACTCAGCTCCACTCCCTGGCCTTCTCCCCGTAACCCTAGATGCAGTCAAATACCTGTCAATCTCTGCTTTAAATACACCCAACGACCTTCGCTCCCATAGCCGCCTGCATCAACAAATTTCACACACTCACGACCCTCTGACAAAAGAAATATTTCCACATCCCTGTTTTAAGTTGATGCCCATTCATCCTGAAGTTATGCCCTTTTGTCCTAGACTCCCCTATTATTGGAAACATCATTGAGATATCTACTCTATCCAGGCTTTTCAGCATTTGAATGAGGGATGAGGTTCGCCATCATCCTTCTGTACTCCAATGAGTAGAGTCCAAGAACCGACAAATGTTCCTCATGTGCTAACCCTCTAGTAATCTTCTCTGAACCCTCTCCAATCCCAGCAGGTATTTTCTCAAATAAGATGCCCAAAACTGTACACAGAACTCCAAGCAATAATTATTTTTCTTTGACTGAGGTGATCTCAATTCATGAATTTCTGTCCGTGAGGAGTTTGCATGTTCTCTCCGTGTCTGCGTGGGTTTCCTCCGGGTGGAAAGTGTGCTTACCAGATGCATCACGGTCTGATACCCCTGAGTGTTAAGCCCTCCGAAAGGTAATGGGCACAGCCCAGGACATCACAGGCAAAACCTTCCCCATTATGAGTACATCTTTAGGGAACGCTGCCGTTGGAGGGCAGCAGCAATCACCCAGGATCCACACCACCCACCACTGTTCTTGCTGCTGCCCTCAGGAAAGAGGTCTCGGGGCCACAAGGCTCACACCCACCAGGTTCAGGAACAGCTGCTCCCCCTCCACCATCGGACTCCTCAACGACAAACTCAGTCAGAGACTCATTTAAGGACTCTGACGTGCACTTTATTGAGTTTTTAAAAAATTCTCTCTGTGTGGCACAGTCAGTTTGTTTGCATTCACTATCTGTTTACAGCTCTTCATTGGTTTACATGTTTACGCTGTGTACAGTTTATGTTTTGCACGACCAATTAGTGGGAATTCTGCTGCACTTGAAGGAAAAAGAATCTCAGGGTTGTATGTGAGTCACACATGGACTCTGACCATAAATCTGAAAATCTGAACCTGTCCTTTATGGCAAAGATATATAACCAATGTTTGAGGCCTGAGTCCTTTGTCAAAGAACGATTAGAAAGCAAGCAAGTGCCTGAATAAAATTTACATACATCAGCTTTTTTTTTATCTCTCAAACTCATTTTGCTGGAAATTATTTCACCATGATTTAAATGGGAGTCACAAATTCAGAGTGCGACGATTTAGCCTTGGCGATTGTCAATTATGAGTAGGCTGAATGAAAATTGTTAAACACAGCGACAAGTTACCCATTTGATTGGAGTCTAATGACTTCGAGGCAAATCACTCCGTGTCAAATCCCATATTATAAAGGTCTTGACAGACTTCAAGTACCGTGGTCTATTAAGAGTGGACCAGTATTCTGAAAGCAATTTTCAACCTGTGGTGTTAGGTTCTTCCTCTTTCATCTATTCCAAGTTTTCTCAGTGAAAATTATTTGGACAGTCTTTGCCGAGTTATTAAGTTCATTTCTTCATCCGATTCACTCACAGGAATGCACTGTCACCAGGGAGTAACGTTGGCTGGCATCTCTAGTTGCCTGGGAAATGAGGGTCAAGCACTAATTGTCCTGAGGATGGCAGAATTCCTTCTGTCAAGGAACCAAAGACACTTCCTTACTTTTTGCGCACTACACAGTAATGTTGTAAGATGGTTATAATATGAATGTTTGCGCTATGTTGCTGGGGAAACACACCGAGTTTCATGACTTGTTCAATAAATCCTGATTCTGAGATAAGTGAATCCAATAGTTTTTCACATGACAATTAAAAAATTCTAGGCTTTATTTATTGAATTAATGCCAATGTCTCAGGGGCCCTCCTGGGATTTGAACCTGTATTCCTGGATCAAAGGATCCACGTCAGGATGTGGCTGGCCCAATAATTTACCTGCAATGCTATTGGCCTCTTTGAGTCACCGGTGAGTTGGAGTAATGTTCAGCGTTGGACCAAGGTGAGATCGGAGGACGAGCTCCCTGACCCACTAACTTAATGCTGCGCCCTAATGATCTCATTAATCGGGACTTGATGTTTCAGATTACACCTCTGGGTCAAAATTGCATTCCCTTTCAACCTCTTATCCTGGACACCTCCACTGAGGTTAAGAAACAGTTCCTGCTACCACTTCTAACTACGCTCCCCATTATGTTGTACGTTTCTCCTCATCTTTTTCCACTTTGAGGAAAACAAAACACCGCCCACTCAGTCTGCACCACGGTCTGGTCTGGGGACACCAAACACCTCTGAGGGTAAAGCCCTGCAAGAGGCAGTGAATACAACCCACCCTACCATCGAGGACATCTGCAGGGAACGCTGCCGTCACAGAGCAGCAGCGATCGTCAAGGATCCGGCCTACTCAGCGCACGCTCTGTTCTCGTTGCTGCCATCAGGAAAGAGCTGAAGGGGCCACAAGACTCGCACCCACTAGATTCAGGAACGGGTGCTCCCCTCCACCATCATCAGACTTCTCAACGACAAATTCAATCAAGAACTCATTTAAGGACTCTTACTTTGCACGTTACTTATTATTGAATAATTATTTTCTGTTTTGCACATTTCTTGTTTATATTTCTTGATTCTTTGCTTGAGTACAGTTTTTTTGCACTGCTGATGTCGAAAAAGAATCTTAGTGATGTCATGTATCTACTCAGATCAGAGGTAGGGAGGGTGTGCAAATTTAAGTTCTTGGGAGTCACTACCTTGGAGGATCTTTCCTGGACCCAACACACTAATGGCATCATGAAGGAAGCATGTCAGCACCTCTACTTCCTCGGGAGTTTGCAGCAGTTTAGAATGAAACCAGAAACCCTGGCAAATTTCTACAGATGTGTGATGATCGGCTGCATCATGGACACCCATACCCCTGAATGGAAAGCCCTCCAAAAAGTAGTGGTCTCAGCCCAGGGCATCACAGGCCATCGAGGACATCTGCAGGGAATGCTGCCGTCGGAGAGCAGCAGCGATCGTCAAGGATCCACACCACCCAGCACACGCTGCTGCCATCAGGAAAGAGGTCTAGTGGCCACAAGACTCGCATCCACCAGGTTCAGGGACAACTGCTCCCCTCCACCATCCTCAATGACAAACTCAATCAGGGACTCCTTTAAGGTGTCATACTTGAGCCTCCTCGAACCTGGGCCGCCGGCGCTGTAATAGCTGCGCTGAGGGATACTGACCTTCCCTTTCCCACCCGACCCACTGAGCTCCTCGTCCAACGAGGAGTCTGGTGTGTCTCGGCTTTGATGCCTGGTGATTCACCTTGAGCAGAATGATTGCAAGTTGGCAAGAAGTGGTCGTGACAGCTGTTTGTGCCGCCCACAAGACTCCCAGCCTCATCAATGTCGGAATAATCTGAACCTGCCTGAGCAGCCAATGCGCACGTCTGCCAGGAAGCAGCAGTGGAAGTAACTGCTCCCCACATGCTATTTGTAGTGAAGGCTTATACTTCTCACACCTTGCTCAAATGCTGAATCTCTGAAGCCAATGGAACGTGTCCACACTGAAAACTGCAGCGACATTTCAGGCTTTCTGAGATTCTTCCAATGAGTTTTTAAAAAGATTTAGTCATATAGCCCTTCTGGCCCGTGCCATCCAAATACAACACCCCCCCCCCCCACCCCGTACGTTTTGAAGGGTGGGAGGAAACTGGAGCACCCACGCAGACGCGGGGAGAATGTGCAAACTCCTTACAGACAGCACGGGATTCGAACCCCGGTCGCTGGCGCTAACCGCTACGATTTCCTCATTTGTGTTCGAGCTGAATCCACGATACAAGTCGGTTTGCTGAGATAATAAACTCATTGATTGAAGACCGTCGATTATTTAATTATAAATAGTTATCGAACAACGAGCTGCATTTCTCTTTTTCTTCTCTTCCTCCGATCGCTAAGGGTGCTGTGAATTGCTCGTGGCAAACCTTTGATTATCTTACAGCAGACAAAAGCTGCCCGCAAAACAATGAATTTCATGGCATGTTCATGGCAGAAACGCAGATCCTGATATAATACACTTTTTTTGTATCATTGGGTGACAATATAAAAGGAAGCTTTGATCCTTGAATCTTGATCTTTAAATATACAGTTTATGGGAATGATGCCAGGAGTGAAAGGGTTGGGATATATGAGGAACGTTTGTCGGCTCATGGACTGTGCTCATTGGTGGGCAGAAGGATGGTGGGGAGGGGACGGGTGGGACACCTCATCGAGGCATTTCGAATGCAGAAAGGCCTGGACAGGGTAGATGTGGCACGGTGGAGGATTTCAGGACAAAAAGGCATCACTTTAAAACGGAAGCGGAAAAATTTCTTTAGTTAGAGGGCCTGCGGGTCTTACTGCCGCAGGGGGCAGTGGAAGCGAGGTCGTTGGGTGTATTTAAGGCAGGGATCGACAGGTATTTGATTAGTCAGGGCAATACCTTGCAGGTTTTGCCTCTTCAGGCAAAGGCGAGGAGAAGGTAACTCTGACTTCAAATCCCCGGGCTTGGTTAGCCCAGCCGTCAGTACATGGAGAGGGCCCCAGCCATGGGCAAATAGCCCATGTCAGTCTGGCAGCAGGGGCTGGGAGCTGCGACAGGACGCGGGAAACAGTTTCCATGGCAAACTCCGTACGGACAACGGCCAGCGAGCACGGTCTTAGAACAGATCATTGCGGGGCAATCCAGCGTCACTCTGGCTATCGTGCCCCGCACTCCGCCAGGCCCAGTCACGTGAGACCCAGAGGGAGGCGTTTGTCCTGGGCAAGCACTGGCCTCCAAGTCCTTGTCCTGGTGCACGGTGCCTGCAGCTCCATGGGAAACAGAACAAAAGTTCTGGGAGGACAGGAGAGCTGCAAGGCACCGTGTTCATCTTCACTTTTGAAGGGATGGGCCTTGATGATGATGGTTATGGGGAGAAGGCCGGGGAGAGGGGAGGATGGATCAGCTCATGATTAGTATAACAGAGCAGACTCAATGGGCCAGTGGGCCTCCTCCTGCTCCTAGATCTTGTGATTTTGTGATCTTGCGATGTGGACCTTGAACCCTTAAACCTTTGAAACAGGGCTCTGGGACGAGACACGCAACCTGCGGCCAATGCGTAACCTTGCTAACGTCGGGGTGAGGGTCAGCTCAGAGCAAGTGGCACAAACAAGAGGAAGGAGGCCCAGGATTGAAATGAGGAAAGGACCTCGAGGGTGGATAACCTCAGCGGCAGCACAAGTGAGAAGTCACTGCTGAGGTGGCCAGATGCTTGGATCAATCCTGCCTCGACTGATGTCAGTGTGGGGTTTGCACATAGTCCCGGCGATTGGCCGGGATTCCTCGGGTGCCTCCTTTCCTTGCAGATCCCTACAGGGAGAGGATGTGTTGGTGATAGGGGTCAATGAGAATGTGAGGGCAGAACAAAATGGGGGATGAAAAAGTTCAAATTAATTGTCAGCGAACATACATAGCACATGCAACGCTGAGATTCTTGTAAGTGATATAGGTTGGTGCCAGAATCGGAATCAGAATTTCTTGCGATGTACGTGTCACAAAATTCATTGTTTTACGGCAGTATCACACTGCAAACATTTATATAAACCATCTCACAGAATAAAGAAAAAATTCAAAGTCAGGCAGCGTCTCTGGTTCATTGTTGGTTCATGAATCAGATGGCGGAGGGGAAGCAGCCGTCCTTGTGCTTGTCTTCAGGCTCCTGTACCTGATGGTAGCAGAGTGAAGAGGGCATGGCCTGGGTGATGGGGGAACCTTGAGGATAAAAGCAGCTTTCTTGTAGATTGTAGTGATGTGTTTCCTCCATTGTATCTAGTTATCATTATCGGTTAGATACAACCAGATCTCCATGGTCCACCTGTAAAGGTTTTCAAGCGTCTTTGGTGACCTACCAAATGTCCTCAGTCACCTCACAAAGTATAGCTGCTGGCGAACCTTCTGCGTGACAGAGGTGGCCCATGGTGACTCATGCTGACCAAGGGCCCATGCGAGTCTGTAACTGTGTCCAACCCATGTGCAAGTGGACAAAGAACGGGCAAATCCGGAGCTAACCTTGTGCAAAAGGGCTTGCGTGCCGTCAGATCTCAGACAGGGAACCTGACAGAATGGTGTGCGGGGTGGAGGGGGGGGGGGGAGGTGGGTGCCCCAGCTGAACTGGGGATGGGATCCAAATCCTCGTGTGAAGCTTAAAAAAGAGAGTAGGTGAAAGTCTTTGAGCAAACGAAGAAGGGAGTGATATGTACCAGAAATGTTCACAGCCTAAATAAACAAAGCAGCGCTTCAAACTAAGCAAGGACCTTGATGGCAATTGAACAAATGTGTTTTGGAATGGTTAATCGCAAAGTGTGAAAAAATCTAATTAAAATGAGTTAAACTGTCAGTACGATAATGCACAGAGTGTCTGCAATAAAATAGAACTGGGGGTAATGACGCATAGGGAGATACAAGATATAGCAGGGATTACTGAGAGAAGATTACAGAAATATATAGACAGATATAAATATCATTGCATATAAGATTTCAACAGGATTAATGGATAAGAAATAAGTTAACAGCAATAGAAAAAGAGGGACTTAGCTAGCTGGGAGATAAAAATAGGTACAAACTTCAAGAAAATGAATTATAGAGGGCCAATTACAATGGACAGAATCTACTGAACATCTGAAAATGGGGAAACTGGAGTAAGTGGAATAAGGATGGTGGAAACTTTCAGGAAATGGAGTGTTAATGGTGCAACTTATTCTGCACCAACAAAGGCCTGGAGCAGATCAGTTATGGTGGAGTAGGCTTGAGGGGCCGAAAATTCAATGCCTGCTGCTATCGCCGTGGGATCTGATGTGCAAAGTGCACATGGGGGTTGGGGGGGGGGTCTTGCTTTTTCTCTGGATCGCGAAAGGCGGAGTGCACCAGGGGGCATGGCGCAGGCTGCACGGTTTGGCGTAGCGGTCAGTGCAATGGCATTATAGTGCTAGCGACCCCAGGTTCAAATCCTGCGCTGTCTGTCAGGAGTTTGTACATTCTCCCTGCATCGGTTTCCGCCATGTGCTGAGGTTTCCTCCCACCGTTCAAAACGTACGGGGGGGGGGGGGGTTAATGGGGTGCAAATTGAACAGCATGGGCTCAGGGCAGAAGGGCCTGTTACCGTGATGCATGCCAAATTTTTTTTTTAAATAGACACGGCACTGACATAAGGGGCAGAGAAGAAATAAAAACCAAGATCAATAGAAGAAGCTGATTGCCAGGAACAGAGAGGACAACGTGGGGAGATGAAGTGGGCATCAATTGGAAAGCTAGATATTTTTCCCCCTCTCAGGGTGGGTAGGTCAAATATCAAAGATGTGTTCAGACAGATAAGATGAGTTCAATTTGACACCATGACTGGCACAGACATTGTGGGCCAAAGATGCTCCACTGTTCATTTTAATATGTGGAACGAGCTGCCATCTGAAGCAGTGAATGCGGGCTCGATCGTTTTAAGAATACATTGGGTAGGAACAGGGATGGGAGAGGCTTGGAGGTCATGGAATGGGAGCAGATCAGTGGGATTTGGGAGGTAATGGCTGGCACAGGCCAGAGGGGCCAAATGGCCTGTTTTCTGTTCTGTTCAAATATCTTAGAAACAGTAATATTATCAACAGGGAATACTTAACATGGTGCATTGCACACAGCAAGGAAGAGGTGCTCCACTGAAGGGGAAAGCACATCACAACAAGGTGGAGCAGAGACCAGATGGAATTCAAGGGAATTAGCGAAGAAGTTGAAAGGGATTTCAGAAGAACTGTGAAATTAAATTATAGAAGAACAGAAAACAAAAACAGAAAATATGTTTCTGAAAAAGAATCAGGATCAGAATTTACTGTCATGTACAAGTTATGAAATCCGGTGTTTTGTGACAGCAAACATTAATATTATAACCATCTTACAGTGTTATCATAAAATTTAAAAATAATAGAGCATGAAATGTAAGGCCGTGTCTTTGGTTCATTGATTATTCAGGAACCTGATGGCGGAGGGGAAGAAGCCGTCCTTGTGCCGCTGAGTGCTCGTCCTCAGGCTTCTGTAGCTTTTCCCCCGATGGTAGCAGAGTGAAGAAGGCACGGCCTGGGTGGTGGTGGGGGTCTTTGAGGGTAGAGGCTGATTTTTTTAAGACACCGCCTCATGTCGATATCCTCGATGGAGTGAAGTCGGGTGCCCGTGATGTTGCAGGCCGAGTTAACAACCCTCGGGAGTTTATTCTTGTCCTGAGAGATGGTGCCTCTGTACCAGGCAGTGATGCAACCAGCCAGCCACGGCACACCTGTAGAAGTTTGGGAGAGTCTTCGGTGACGTACCGAACCTCCTCAAGCACCTCACAAGGTATAGCCTTCTTCGCGATTGCATTAACATGGAGGCTCCAGGACAGATCCTCGGAGGTGTTGCCCTGGGAGTCCGTCGTTGCCATTTTTCAACATGAGGACCAGAGTTGCACCAATGAAAGTCAAAGAAGCCATTATGAGGCTGAAAACAATGAACAATAAGACGTCGCCCAAACCTTAGGATGACCAAAATTAACAGGGTGGAACATCTCATAAAGAAGAAAGAAATCAGTGATTGCAAAGGGACTGGTATTCCAAAGAAGACCTCCACTGTTAATGACAGAAGAATTCTCATCGCAATGAAGAAAAAAGACCCGAACGTATGTCCGACAGATCAGAATCTCTCTTCAGGAGGCAGACGTGGTTATACCAATGACTACTGGCGGCAGAAGAACTCATGAAAAGAAATTAAAAGGCTGTATTTCTGATCGAGCAAGGTCTGTGTCAGCGAAACCTCCCTCCATTTGCCCACAACAGACTATGGCCACTCTAACCTTACTAGTGTCATGTGCCTTTGAAGACAACATCTCAAATTTTCACACAAAGCAAGCATTTGAACATCTGGGATTTCTTCGTTGTTTGCTATACTTTCTCTTATTAATATTCTTTGATGTGAGCCAGCTCCACTCTTGATTACAGCACCAGGCTGTTACCATCTGCCACACGGATTCAAACATCCAGCCCATTCAGTGCCCTGTACAGGGCAGGGGAACGCGATCCACATGAAGCCTTCCCGTCTTCTGTCCATCTCCTTGTTCGAGAGAAACAGAATTCTGTTTATTGCAAGCTATTAGCCTGGGCTCGTTCTGTATTCTCATTATGAATTTTAAATGCGAACAATTTATCATCCAAAAGAATTGTGTCAATAAATCATAAACAATATAAAGCAAGTTAATTCATGGATGAAGTCTACACTGTTCACTGATGGAGATGATACATTGCCTCAGTGCAGTGCAGTATTTCTGATGCCTGTAACGTGCGCTGCTTGTCAAATGCCCACCTCAAGAACAGGAGACTGGAAAACTCAATGCGATGATTTCATTCCCGGTCGGGTTTCTATCCACCTGGTCAGATGGGATTCAAGTTCAAGTGTATTCTGATCCGATTGTACAAGGACAACCCGACAAAACAGCGTCCTCAGAGCAACAACCTGCAAACACACATACCGAGAAATAATCACTGTGGAGAACGTACTGTACAATATACACATATACAAAAATAAATGTGGTGAACGCGGGCTCAATATTGGCATTTCAGAAAAATTTGGACAGGTACACGGATGGGGGTGGGAGGTAATGGACTGGGTGTAGGTCAGAATAATAGTTCAGCCCAGGCCAGAAGGGCCCTTTTTTCTGTGCTGTAATGTCCCATGGTACTACATAAATTTGGGTTTGTAAGAGCAGTTTGTTCAGTCATTCTTGCTGCCGGTGGGGAGAAACGGCTTCACAGCCTGGTGGTTCTGGCTCTGATCCTCCTGTGTCTCTTCCCCGAAGGAGGTGATAGAAGGATGTTGCGCGCGGGGCAGTAGGGGTCCTCAAAAATTTTGTGAGCCCTCTTCAAACAGTGATCCTGGTAGGTCACGCCGATGGAGGGGAGGGAGACATTAGTGCTCTTCCTACGGTCCCGTGGATTGTCTTCCAATCCAATTCTCTACCATATCACACTGTCACGCAGCTGGCAAGGATGCTCTCAATAGAGCTCCTGTGGAAAATTGTGGCACCTCAGCCTTCAAAGGATGTGCAGCTGTGCCTTCCTGACGAGGATAGGTCACTAGTTAAGTGGACTCCAATGAACGGTGCTCTCCACTTCAGAGTTGTTGACACGTAGAGGAGGGTGATCGCTCCTGAAGTCCACGATCGTCCCCTTTGTCTAGTCCACTCAGGCTATTACTCTCACACCGTATCGTGAGATTTTCCACCTCTTCTCTGTAATGCGACTCATCGTTTTTGGTGACGAAGTCTTCTACTGCAGACCTGAAGTCTCTGCTGGAGCTAGAGCCTTGTGGCTGTGGGTCGGTATCGTGAACAGGAGCCGGCTGAGCACGCAGCCCAGAGGTGCGCCAGTGCTCAGCATGACGGTGTTCGATGTTCTGCCACTGACCTGGATCGACTGTGGTCTCTCCGTTAGGAAGTCCAGGATCCAGTTACAGAGAGGGGTGCCGAGTCCCAGAGAGGTCTCCACCAGCCTCTGGAGTATGATTGTGGTAGATGCCGAGCTGGAGACGATGAACAACAGGTTAGAACGGAGTGGAGGGACACGGCTGTGTTATTATCAGTGGAAAAGTTCCATCTGCAGATGAATTGAAATAGGTCCATTGGATTTCTGTAGCCATGTGGTTTGTCCAGCAGTGAGCCTAAGCTCGAGGTATTGAACTTGTACTTTCTCAACCCCTGATTTGTAACTGCAGCCACATTTCTGAGGTTACGAGGTACTGTCCTTGAAATTCCTATTGTTGGTCAGCCCTAGCTCTCTGCTCTGCATTATCTGTGTTATCTGGACCTGACCATCACCTGGAGATCTCCTCTGGCTTTTCCGGTTTCTGCTAACCCGCTCTCCTCTTCCCCCTCCCCCCCTTCCAGGTCTCCTCCCTCTCTTTCCTCTCTATTCACCCAGCCATCCCTCCTCTCCTTGATCACTGCTGTCCCCTCCTTCCCTTCCCCTCGTATCACCTCCTGCCTTTGCGACCACCCCTCTCTCTCCCCCCACCCGAATCTTTTGTTCGGATGCCTGCCGACATTCTTCCATACCTTGATGAAGTCCAAAACATGGGCTACGTATTTTTAACTTGGCGACATAAAGGACACTGTTTGACCGGCTGAGTTTCTCCAGCATTTTGTGTTCTTACTTCAACCGCGGTGCCTGTAGATTTTTGCTCAAGTGTTTGCTTCACCTGGAAGCCCCTTTTGGGTCACCGCATGGTGGCGAGGGAGAGAGGTGTGGGCGCAAGTGGAGCAGAGGGGTGGGGGCCAAGGTGAGACGGGAGGTGCGGACGAGGGAGACGCATCCCTGCAGGAGGCGGAGAGTAGAGGAGAGGGGAAGAGTGGTGGGTCCACTCCAACCAAGAAAGGAGGGCAGTAAGCTGCCACCAGACCAACATTAAAGAGAAAACATGAACATCTCAATGGGGTGTCTATCAGGAACGGATGGGGTTACGTTGCTGTAACCAGGAACCATTTGCTTGTTGCCCACTCAGTGTGTTCTCCGACTGGACCTGAGATTGGACTCACAAGGGGGAGTAATTCTGCATGCTGACACATTGGCCTTCATTCAATTTCATTCCAAAGCAGCCCCACCTTTCCTTCAACCACTCTGATCTATTGGCGTTGTTCACTCCATCATTGGATTCCCTCTCTCATTAATGATTGCGCAGCACACTGAAAGATTTTTCTTGAAATTCGAATCAAACATATTAACTTCAAAACACAAATGTTCAAACAAATCTTCCTCTCTTGCTCTTAGAATGAAAAGCAGGCTGGTTATTTAACATTCAGATCTTGCCTTGTGGAAAATTCTTTAATTACAACACATTTGTCATGTTTTTGAACTCTGAGGAACTGGCCTTGCCTTAAACCAGTGGTTCTTAACCTTTTTCTTTCCGCCCACATCCCACTTTAAGTAATCCCTATGCCATCGGTGCTCTGTGATTAGTAAGAGATTGTTTCAGGTGGGATGTGGGTGGAAAGAGAAAGTTTGAAAACCAACTGTTTGAATCGTACCTCATAGACTCGTTATGTGCAAGGTTTCAGAACTCCAAAGGAAATGGGCCAGTGACCATTTTTCTCAAGCAAAATATCTCAGTAACAACTGGGCCTAGAGCAATCACAGCGACTACAGACTTCCGTGTTTCTCTTCTGACTCAGTCTACAACTTGCAGAGCACAGGCTGCACTTGCTGAATGAACCAAGCGGTATATCGACCGAAAGAGTCTGATTGATGGGATGAAGGGTCCCGACACGTCCCCAGTACAGACGACTCAACATTAAAGAAGTGGGGGAGGAAGGCCGTTTAAACTATTGACATCAGAATGTCGTGTGACGTTGAGTTTACTGCCTTCTATGTGCAATAAAACCAGTGGTATCCGGCACTGAGGGGGGTTGAGAGCTGCTGGATTATATAGCATTTTGCTTGGATTGGTGAACTATCGGTGAGGTGGGCCAACTTAAAAATTCTGTATTTTTTTACCTATTTATTTCATAACATAAGAAATAGGAGCGGGAGTCGGCCGTCCGACCCGTCGAGCCTGCTCCGTCATTCAATGGCTGATCTGGTGATGGGCTCATCTCCACCCACCTGCCTTTTCCCCATATCCCTTAATTTCCTTACTGTCTGAAAATCTATCCCACCCTGTCTTAAATATATTTACTGAGGTCACCTCCACTGCTTCAATGAGAAGCGAATTCCACAGATTCACCATCCTCCTGGAAAAGCAGGTCCTCCTCATCCCCGTCCTAAATCTACTCCCCTGGATCTTGAGGCTACATCCCCTAGTTCTAGTCTCCCCCCCCACCAATGGAAACAACTTACCGACCTCTATCTTACTTATACCTTTCATAATTTTATCTATTTCTATAAGATCCCCTCTCATTCTTCTAAATTCCAGCGAGTACAGTCCCAGACGACTCAATCTCTCCTCATAGGCCAACCCCTTCATCTCTGGAATCAACCTGGTGAACCGCCTCCAAAGCCAGTTCGTCCTTCCTCAGGTAAGGGGACCAGAACTGCACGTGGAGGATCAGTGTCAATTCTCAATCCAGATTCTGGGGTGAGATCCAAATCAGATTGGAGAGCTCTTTGATCCTCTACGGCCGTGACAGACCTCCCACAGGCCTGTGTATCTAATAAAGGGAATTGGCTAAAGGTTGCTTTAACACAGATATTTAACACAGGCCTGTGGGAGGTCTGTCACCCCTGCAGGGGATCAAGGAGCTCTCCCAACATACAAAGATATGAGTTTAAATTCCCCCATCCTCTCTGGCATTAACCAATATTAAAATAGTCACCTCCCTGGCAGCAAACATTATCCCATCAGCATTAAGCTATTGCTTAATAATGTGGACCCACCAAACAGACATGTCCCATGTCCCGTCAGGTATTTTTTAGCTTGGATTCCCTTAATCCTTGCAAATCACATGACTCGAGAGAGAAACAAAACTGTTGTAAATTTATCAAGTCAGATCGTTGTTACCAGGCAACGCACAATCCGGAGCCCCTCACTGTCCTCGGTCAGGGATAATGGAAATTCAACTTTGGCGGTTGTTGCCAGGAAACACACATCCTGGGTCCCTCTTCGTTATTTGCTTTAGTCCCAGCATAAGCATTAACCAAGTTGTATTTATGTATTTATTTTGGTTAATTAATTGTTCTTTAATGAGTTTGATGCATCAAACCAACACCAATATAAAATTGAAAGACCCTTTACATCTACCCGGATCTTGAGCCGTTGCAGCAGGACCTCCCTGCTCTTAAATTCAATCCCTCGATTTTCCTTGATTTATTTGCCAGTTGCTTGAGGCTGCCAGCTGCTTGCATTCCGGATAACATGGATCTTTACTGTATCTCTAAACAGCCCTTTCCATGGACATCACTGGAGTTGGGCATTGGACATTGGGATATTGGAAGAACTTGCAAAGAATGGATGGTCAGGTAATGTTCCACTATGCTCCAATAATTCAATCCTGAACAGCAGCTAATGCAATGGTTCTCAACCTTTTTCTTTCCACTCACATCCCACTTTAAGTATTCCCTAGGCCATTGGTACTCAGTGATTAGTAAAGGATTGCTTAAGGTGGGATGTGAGTGGAAAGGGAAGGTTGAGAATCACTGCTCTAGACTCAATTGTTACTGAAATATTTTGCTTGAGAAAAATTGTCGTTGGCCCATTTCCTTTGAAGTTATGAAACCGAGCACATAACGAGTCCATTAGGGACGATTAAAACTGGTTTTCAAGCTTTTTCTTTCCACCCACATACCACCTTAAGCAATCCCTGACTAATCACAGAGCTTCGATGGCCTAGGGATTACTTTAAGTGGGATGTGAGTGGAAAGAAAAGGGTTGAGAAACACTTTGTAGAGTCATTTCCTCTACAAAGTCCTCTTTGAGGGCAGAGTCAACTCTGCCCCATGCTCAACTTTCCAAAGTTGTAATACTGGCATCTCACTACCTTACAAATTCCGCTGCCTGGGATAGAGGCAGCAGGGGAACGGCACCACCTGCAGGTTTCCCTCCAAGGCGTGAAATCCCAATTTCCTTTATCTTCCCGCTGGCTTAAGTATTGGAATGCTCGTTCATCCTAAATCAAGCATAGGAGCTTGTTCACTGGAAGCATTGCAGTGGTTCGAGAAGACAGTCCTCCCCAACCTTCTCAAGGACAACCTGGTATGGGCAGTGCTCAAGTTCAAGTTTATTATCAGATTTTAGGGTTACCGTCAGAGTACATACAACCCTGAGATTCTTTTTCCAGTGGGCGCGGCTGAATTACCACTTACTGAGAGTGTAAAAAAAACTGTACACAATGTTCACATGTAAACAAATAAAGAAAAAATGTAAACTAACTGAGTATGCAATCAATGAATCAAGTGCGCCAGTAAGAGTCCTTAAATGAGTCCCTGAGTGAGTTTGTCGTTGAGGAATCTGATGGCGGAGGGGTAGCAGCTGTTCCTGAACCTGGTGGGTGCGAGACTTGTGGCACCGAGACCTCTTTCCTGATGGCAGCAGCGAGAACAGAGCGTGTGCTGGGTGGCGTGAGTCTTTGATGTTTGCTGCTGCTCTCCGATGGTAGCGTGCCCTGTAGATGTTCTCGATGGTGGGGTGGGTTTTTGCCCATGACGTCCTGGGCTGTGTCCACTACCTTTTCCAGAGCTCTATCCTCAGGGGTATTGGGGTCCCCATGCTAGACCATGATTATTATTATTATCCCATTTACACAAATGGAATAGTAGTGTTCTCCGGAATGCAGGGCACACAACCAGTCATTACACACAGACATATGCAGGACAGGTATACATATATTCAAATAAATAGATATAGTTTGAGCTGTTCCTCTGGTCGATCAGCATTCTCCCTGCCCGCGGGAAGAAGCTGTTCCTCAGCCTGGTGGTGCTGGATCTGATACTCCCGATGGGAGCAGCTGAAAGGTGCTAATGTGGAGTGGAAGACAACGATCCTGGACGATCACATTGATGGAGTGGGCGGTGAGGGGGGTGGGGGAGGAGGGAAGCTCCAATAATGCCTCTCTTATGGTCCTGCAAGTAAGGGTCGCCTTCAAATGGTTTGTTTCTGTCGCCTTATCCCAAAGCATTCGTGTTCTCACATCGATTCGCCAACTGAAAGACACATTAAAAATGCCAGATGCCCGTCTGCATTTTCCCTCACATCTTGAAGAAGGAGTCAGACCTGAAACGTCAGTTCTGCATCTTTACCTCCAATGGTCGCTGCAAGACGTTCTGAGTTCCTCCAGCATTTCTGTGTTAAATTTAAATTAAATTATTATTTTATTTTGATTTAGACCTACAGCACGGTAATAGGCCTTATCAGTCCATGCTGCCCAATTAACCTACACCCCCCCCCCCGGTACATCTCGAATGATGCGAGGAAACCGGAGACCCCCTTGGGGAAAGCCCACGCAGACAAGAGGAGAACATATAAACTCCTTACTAAAGTTTTAGCTGAAGATTTTAAAAAGCCTGAGGATTTAAATCCACCTCAGGATTCCATGTCATATTATTGATGGCAAGGGTGGTTCCAATCTTATTAAACACAGCATATTAATCAGGTAGCTGGGGATAAAATTAATTAATGGGATGTAAATGATTAAAAAGACATAAATGTCTAGCAACAAGTTCAATCTGGCTGTAATGAGATTTTGACATCAGACCAGCTGAAAAGTTAAGGAGGATAAGTTAAATCAGTTTAATTAAAAACTGCTGCCCATTTGCCAAAGGTAATTCGCCTGACTGAATGCTAAATCTAATTCCCCAGCAACACCCTATTCCCTTCTAAGTACAGAGTGATGGCGGTGGTGGGCTGCTCTGTCGTAAATGTGGGAGAGGGGCTTGCTGGCGGGGCATTGCACAGTGCCCCTGAGTCACACCTTCCTGCAATGGGCACGGAGAACAGGGGTCGAGCACTGGCTGATGGACCCATTTGACAGCACAAAGGTCACCTGCCGATCCTAGCTGCCCTCAGTCATGGTCCAGACCTCCAGAGATCCACTGGGTAGCAGATGCACATCTAAGACTAGAAATGTTTGATTCTTGTCCTTACAGAAATTCTGCCTGACCCACAGGGAAAAAAAAGAAGAATGTCAAGTGCCCTCCCCCCCTCCCCCCCACTTTCTTCCGGGCCCTTAGGCCTAAACCTACTCAGTCTACTCATCAGGCACTGGGCAGAACAGTAACTGCACTTCCTGAGAAGACTGAAGCAGGCAGAGCTACGGGCCGCCATCACGTCAACCTTCTGCAATGAACCAAAGACTTCTTGTGCATTATTTTTATTTATTGTTGTAAGGTGGTTTACACTGTGACGCTGCCATAAAACTTCGTGACTTGTTCGTGACAATAAATTCTGATTCTGATACAGGAGCTCTATCGAGAGCATCCTGGCCGGCTGCTTCACCGTGTGGGTACGGTTGCTGCAGAGAAGTAGATCGGAGGTCAATCCACAGAACCCATAAAAGCAGCAGAGGGGTTCACTGGGGTCTCCCTCACGCCCTATCGACGTGACCTGACAGGGTTGTTGCCTGAAGAAGATGCGCAAAATCTACCTCGCACACAGCGTCTTTCAGCTGCTCCCATCGGGAAAGAGATCCGAATCGGAGTCAGAATTTATTGCTGTGGACTTGACACAAAATGTGTTGTTCTGCAGTGGCATCACCAGTGCAAACATTCCTATAAACCAACTTACAAAATAAACATTGCAAGAAAAAGTTAAAGTGAGGCAGTGGTTCATTGATTATTCGGGAATCTGATGGCGGAGGGGAAGAAGCCGTCCTTGTGCTCGTCTTTAGGCTCCTGTACCTTTTTCCCGATGGTAGCAGAGTGAAGAGGGCACGGCCTGGGTGGTGGGGGTTCTTTGAGGACAAAGGCTGCTTTCTTAAGACTCTGCCTTTTGTAGACGTCCTTGACGGAGTGAAGACTGATGCCCGTGATAACGCAGGCCCAGTTAACAATCCTCTGGAGTTTTTTTTATTGTCCTGAGCATTGGCACCCCTTGTACCAGACAGTGATGCAACCGGCCAGGATGCTCGCCACGGCCCACCAGCAGACGTTATAGGAGTGTTCAGTGATGTACTAAATCTCCTTGAGCTCCTCACCAAGTACAGCTGTCGGGGAGCCTTCTTTGTGAATGCATCGGCTGCGGGACGGGTCCTCGGAGATGTTGACCCCTTTGATGAGAACTGGTTCGTGTTCTCCTGACACTTATAGGAGTGTCAGTGATAGCTCCACGGGGGCTGAGGTGCAGCTTCTTCCAACAAGCGGTGAGAACGACCAAAGGAGCTGCTCACATGAACCAGCTGAGATGCCTCCATGCTCACAAAACAACGTTTATATGCATGAATACTTGCTCTGCATGTGTATTGTGTGCCTGTATGGTTCTTGCACTGAGGACCAGAGAATGCTGCATCAATCAGATGGCAATAAACTTGACTTGGCAATCTCTTGCCAGTTGTAAGGCACTCAATCTCCCACTCAGCACTCAGCTACAAAAGAAGCCTGTGAGCTCACAGGAGTCAAATTCCAGAAGTATTGGCCCAATCGCCTGTGATAGGAGGGGACCATGTGTGGAAATGTCTGTTGATTGTGTTGGGGCCAACATCCCACACCGTAAACCTAACAGCAGCCAAATACTTCAAAATCAGATCAAAACCTCCAGCTCAGCTCACTGGTGGCCACTAAAGCATTTTTTAAAAGCATTTTGAAGAACCTCTGTAATTTTAAAAATAAATTCCAATCCTTAAAAATGATTCAAAAACAGTATTATTTCAATTTAATTCAAAAAATATTATACATGATGTAAAAGGGGGAAAAATCCAGAAAGAGACAGAGAGAGAAATAAAAAGAGAAAGAGAGAGAAAAAAATAGAGAAATAGAAAGAGAAAGAGAGAGAGAAAGAGAAAGGGAGAAATAGAAAAAGAGAGAAAGAGAGAGAAAAATAGAGAGAGAGAGAAATAGAAAGAGAAAGAGAAAGAGAGAAATAGAAAAAGAAAGAGAGAGAGAAAAATAGAGAGAGAGAGAGAAAGAGAGAAAGAGAGAGAAAAATAGAGAGAAATAGAAAGAGAGAAATAGAAAGAGAGAGAGAAAGAGAAAGAGAGAAATAGAAAGAGAGAAATAGAAAGAGAGAGAGAAAGAGAGAGAGAGAGAAATAGAAAGAGAAAGAGAGAGAAAGAGAAAGGGAGAGAAAAATAGAGAGAATAGAAAGAAAGAGAGAGAGAAATAGAGAGAAATAGAAAGAGAAAGAGAGAGAGAGAGAGAGAGATGGATTTAGTTTCTAAAACCCTGTGAAATTGCAATAAAGCCCAGGCTGATTCTTGCTGCTCCTGCCCTAGGACTTTGGATGGTGTATTTATTAGGAGTTCTGCTCTTTAACTGTCTCGTGCTGTTCCTGGGATTGTCTGACTGTCTCAGAATGAATTAGAAGGAAACTGTTCCGCCGGGCATGACCGATGCCTCTCTCCCCCTGATGAGTTCAAAATTCACCAAGAAATATTTCGCTCACTTCCGTATGGAAAACTAACAGCAGGAAGGAGAGAATCCATTTCAGCGGCTTCAATGCTATTCATAAAGTCGTGCTGTCAATGCACCTCAGCTGATTGTCCTTGAGACTTCATTTCCATTTGTTTTGTTTTTGTTGAGAGGGTTTGTCCATGTGTGGGAAATAAAATATTACAGTGACAATTTGGTGTGACGAATCCCACACCTTGGCTCTAGGCTCTTTGAAATTTCCTGTGTTGTTGGACCATCACCAAAGGTAAAATGGAACAAGTTTGTCCACCCAAACTAGAGACAGGTTTCAGCATCGGCTCAGAGCCATCTCTTTGATGGATGGTCCTCTGTTCCAAGCCTGAATACTTGATATAGGCATTGACGAAGGGTTCATGCCTGAAATGTTGGTCATGTATCTTTATCTTTGTAACACGCTGTTGGACCAGCTGAGTTGCTCCAGCGTGTTCCTGGGGGGTTTCCTGAGGGTGGAGGTTGCTGGGGAGGGGATCCTGGGGGCGGGGGTTACTGGGGAGAGGTTTCCTGAGGGGAAGGTTCCTGAGGTGGGGTGGGGATGTATCAGGAAATCAGAGGGGTTGGTGGTGGGATTGTAAACCTGATGCATCACCAGGGAACGGGTGGATCGGGTTGATGTGGTCTGTCGGCGGTAGACGCACGGTGGGGAGAGGTGGGTTGCAGTGAACGTACAAAGGAGAATCTGCAGATCGAACAGGGAGTGAAACTGACAGCACGACTGAAGTAAACACACAGTATGCGGGAGACACTCATCAGGTCAAATAACGTACTTTAGAAGGCCTGAGGCCTTCATCGAGGTATGAGCAAAATATCGGCAGGTGCCCAAACAAAATGGGAGGCGGGGGGTTGGGGGAAGCACCGTCCCACAGGCAGGAGGTAATGGGTGGATAAGGGAGGGAAAAGGGGGGGGGAATGACTCTGAGAAGGGAGAGGGAAGGGGGTGAGAGCTGGAGGAAAGGAGGCAGAGGGATGGGGAAGTGAGCAGACAGAGGGATGGGGAAGAGGGGGCTAGCAGAAACCAGATAAGTCGATGTTAATGGCACCCGGCTGGAGAGGGCTCAGACAGAATATTGTAGCATTGTTGTTTTTTCCAGAATATCCTCCTATTAAGAACACAGCGAGAAGAGAGCCTGAATTGTCCCAAGCCATGCCTGACATTTATTATTTGAGCTAATTATCTGTTCACTGATTCTGAACCCCTGCTCCAGATGCTTGTGTAATGTGATTTGTGCCCTTTTATTTCTTACTGTGGGTGGACCTTAGTTATGAAGATAAGATGCGTGGAGGCTATTGAGGTAATTGGAACATTTCTGCCCATAAAAGACCTCATTAGAAGTGGCAGTATTGGAACAAAGAATTCTGGCCTGCGGGCTCTGACTGGCAAGGAGACAGCTCTCAATCTACAACAGTGTACAGTCAGAGAACAGAGGAGATTATTGAAGCTGTGTACAGGAGGTCGGGGTGAGTAAAACTGAATGCAATTTGTATTCAGAAGGTATGTAGGTTAATCCCTCCTTGAGCAGAACAAATGATATAAAATAAAACACAGGGGATGAAAGAGAGCTTCACTCCATTGAAGAAGACATGCAAAAGTGTGGATATTACGCAGTTAATGCCTCCCTGAAGCCACCTATTTTCTGCCTACTCCCCGTCCTTGTATCGTCGAGATCAAGCGCCAGGAGACCCCAGGCGGTGGGATCTGTGGAACTCAGCATGTGGAGCGGTGGGAGAGCAAGAGGGGTCGATGTTTCGGACTGGGGATGCAGAGAGAGAGTGCAAAGAGAACAGGGAGCGGTATTAGGGCCTGAATGGGATTGGTGAATCAGAGGAGAGGGTGAACATGGGGGACAGAGGCCGAGGTCGGCAGGTGCCACGCAAAAGCAGCGGCTGCTTTTATCTCTAAGCATGCACACCCTACCCCCGTGTGATTCTTCTTCCTCCATCTGACCCTTGGTTTTTTTTTTCTTTCCTCTCTCGCTGGGCAGCTGCTTCATTTATTTCAGAGATGCAGCACAGGATTCAGCCTTTCCATCCACAAGTCCACGCCTCCCGGATACACACGCGTGACCAATTTACTGACTAACTCCTTGCCTCTTTGGAACATGGGAGGACACCAGAGCACCTGGAGGAAACCCATGCAGACATGGGGAGAGCCAGATTCGAACCGGCTGAAGGAGCTGATGCCATAATAGTGTTCCGCTAACCATGGCGCCAGAAAGTAATGCTGGGCAAGGAAGAATTTGCTTCCTGAACACCTTTGGGTGCATTTTATGGATTTTTGGGCTGTTGATTATGCAACTTACCTAAAACGTTCCTATCATGTGCTGTACTTTAGATATAACCTATTTTCATGATTTCCTGTCATATTGTAAGCCGACTTCAAGCGTACGAAACCATGACGTGCCACATGTCATTGAAAATTCATTTTCTGCATTTGCTGATCTTGATGCAGTCGGTGACGAACACGGTGAAAGGTTTCACCAGGACATTGCAACCGTGGACGAGGCTGGAAAACTATTGTTGGACACTGACATGAGAGGCATCAGATGCTGAGTACAAAACTAAAATCAGCGGCAAAACATGTTTAGGTCAGTTAAACTAACGCAACGTGTCAGCATCATTTTGCGATTCAATAAAAGTTCATTGAATGTTTCTCCAACTTCCTACGTGATGCAGCAAATCTGAAATTATTTTTCAGCCCAGCTTGAAGTTGTCTATCATAATCCCCAATTATTTATTAGGAATCAAACCTCTTGGAAAAGTGTGTGTCCAGTGTCATTTGCGTCCAAACCTCCTTGAACCTGCAATCAGAATAATTGGAATAATCGAATTCGATAGGAAATAGAATAGAAAAGGCAAAGTAAAGTTCAATGATAATACTTTGATTCCAGTTTGGGAGGGATGGGTAGCTGAAAATGTGTTTCAGGACAAGGGGGAGGGGTGCTGTCAGTGGTGGAGGAAGGTCAACGGTGATTGACTGAGCAAATTTAGGGAGCATGGTTGATGCAGCGGTCAGCGAGACGCCTTTACAGCGCCAGTGATCGGGACCGGGGTTCGAATCCCGCGCCATCTGTCAGGACGTTTGTACATTCTTCCCATGTCTTCATGGGTTTCCCCTGGGGGGGGCCTCCGGGTTCCTCCCACCACTCGAAACGAACCAGGGGGCGCAGGCTAATGGGGTGTAAATTAGGCGGCACAGGCTTGTGGGCTGTTACTGGTGCTGCTTGTCCAAATTTATAAATGTGGGCCTGTAACTGCTGTATGTCTAAATTTATAAATTTAATTTAAATTGTCATTTGAGGCTGATGGACTGTGCAGGGTGAGAGAGTTCAAACAGAATGCACCAGAGGGTCTTCGGGCTGAAACGTGTGCGAGCTCAACTTGCATTTTGGCCAAAGGATGCCGAGCTTTACACAGCGCAAGCTCGACTGCAGCAAGTGTACGTTCACGCTGATAAATTGAAATAGAAAGGACTTTGGTCCCCTTCAGCATTATCATTTCTCACTTTGATCAGTGAAACATTTGATAATCAAAAATGTCGAGTCGAAAGAAAATGGGAGAGAGAGAGAGAGAGACAAATAGAGTGGCAGACACAGTGATAAGCAGTGCTGCAAGGACATTGAAGGTCAACCACTCTGCATTCTCTCTCCCCCCACCCCTGTCAACACAAGGGATAATTCTGCAATCCTTTGCAAGTTCAACTATATTGTGGAATCAAGAAGAAGGGGCAGGTGATGATCCCCTTACTAATGAGGCAGATGAATACTACGCCTCCAAAAAAAATTCCTTTCATGTCTGAGAATCCCTGCAGATAAATCTGAAACATTTTGATTTTGTAACGATCTTTACTGATGCATGGCCAGTGGCATGTTTATTTGCAGTGAAATGGCAATGCCTTCAACCTCAGGATTTCTCAAAAATCTGACCTCGTTTGACTTGAGTTGAACGTGGATTGAGACTGAAGGGGGAGAAGTTCAGGGGAAACCTAAGGGAGAATTTCTTCACGCAGGGGGAGGCGGGAGTGTGGAATGAGCTCCTGGCCAAAGTGGTAGATGCGGGCTCAATTTTAATGTTTGAGGAAACGTTGGCTAGGACGGGAGAGGTGTGGGAAGGTTACGGGTTGGTTGAGCGCCTGTGGGACTAGGCGGGAGAAGGTGGACTAGAAGGGCTGAACTGGACTGTTTCTGAGCTGTAATTGCTATGGTTGAATCCTTGGCCAAATCCAATTTTATTCACTGACAAATCTTATTCACTGATGAGGGCGAATGAATCCGCAGCAGATGAAATATTGGTTTTTCCCCTCAGCTCTGAATCACCTGGACAACAGTAGCACATGTAATCTAGCTCTCTTCATCGACTACAGCTCAGCCTTCAACACCATTCCCTCAGTGCTGGTCAATAAACTCCAAACCCTGGGCCCCTGCACCACCCCTCTGCAACTGGATCCTAGATTTCCTCATCGGAAGAGCACAGTCCGTAGGAAATGAGATGAATGGGCACATAGTTCACTGCTCTGCTCACTCTCCACCCGTGACTGTGTGTGTAGGCACATTTCAAAAGGCGTCTATAAATTTGCTGATGACACCACGGTCATCGGCAGGATCATAGACGGCAACGAGGAAGCGGGCGGGATGGAGATCGATCAGCTCATTGAGTAGTGTCACCTCAACTACCTTGCGCTCAACGTTAGCAAAACCAAGGAGCTGACTTCAGGAGGGAATCGGGAGAACACGAACCAGTCCTCATCGAGGGGTCAGCGGTGGAGGGGATCAAGAACTTCAAATTCCTGGGTGTCAACATCTCTGATGATCTGTCCTGGGAGGGGTCACCACCATGTTGATGTAATCACAAAACAGGCTCGCCAGCAGTTACAGTTCGTGAGGAGTTTGGGGATCACCAAAGACTCTTAAAAATTTCTACAGGTGTACCATGGAGAGCAATCTGTCTGGTTGCATCGCTGTCTGGCATGGAAGGACAGGACAGGAAAAAAAAATGCCATCACGGGCACCAGTCTTCACTCCATCGAGGACACCTACAAGAGGCAGAGTCTTAAGAAAGCAGCCTCTATCCTTGAGGACCCCCACCACCCAGGCCATCCCCTCTCCACTCTGCTACCATCGGGGAAGAAGGTACAGGAGCCTGAAGACAAACATCCAGCAGCACAAGGACCGTTTCTTCCCCGCCGCCATCAGATTGGACGATGAACCACAGGCACGACCCCACATTCTCCTATATTCTTGCATTATTCATTTATTTTTGAAATGAAATTTACAGTAGTGCTGTCGCAAAACAACAAATTTTGTGACAATACATTCTGATTCTGAATGTTGAATGTGGATTTCGAAGTTTCACTGAGCATCCAGGGATGAAGAAGGATAACTCACAATGCACCTGCGCTTATCTCAGAGCAGCAACGATCATCAAGAACCACCCCCCCCCCCCCCCGCCTCCCAGCACACGCTCTGTTCTCGCTGCTGTCACCAGGAAAGAGGTCTTGGTGCCGCAAGACGCGCACCGCCGGGTTCAGGAACAGCTTCTCCCCCTCCTCAACATGGTTGGTGTAGCAGTTAGTACAACACCTTTACAGCGCCAGAGATCGGGACCGGGGTTCGAATCCGGCGCTGTCTGTAAGGAGTTGCTACGTTCTCCCCGAGTCTGCATGGGTTTCCTCCCGGGGCTCCAGTTTCCTACCACCATTTGAAACGTAGGTTAATTGTGTGTAAATTGGGTGGCATGGACTCATGGGCCGAAATGGCCTGTTACCGCGCTGTATGTCTAAATTTAAATTTAATTTTAAAAATCAGTAAGGACTCTGAGTTTGCACATGATTTATTACTGATTCTGTTTTCTGTATTTGCACAGTCATTCTTTCTTTGTTTGCACATCTCTCCTTTGACTACACCTCTTTTCTTGATACAGTCTGCTCTACCGATAAGTAGAAATTCTGCTTGGCCCGCTGGGAAAAGAATCTCAGGGTTGTATGTGACGCTCTGACAATAAATCTGGACTCTGATCTTTGAACTTACCAGAGGCTGTCATGGATTGACACAGCACAAATGGCATGAATAACGCAACACGAGTGTCCAAGGCCTGGCACCCTGGGGCTGAGGGTAATGCTGATGCTCCACAGCTCCAGGGACCCAGCTTCGATCCTGTACAGTCCGTGTGGAGTTTGTATGTTCTCCCTCTGACTCCATGTGTTTCCTTCTACGCTCCAAAGACATGCAGATCGGTGGGCCTATTCGTCTCTATCCATTGCCCTTCATGTGTGGTTAACAAATTTTTAAAAAGTGTACACCATGGTAACGGCCCTTCTAGCCCACGAACCCATGCCGCCTAATTACACCCACATCCCCTGTACGTTTTGAAGGGTGGGTGGAAACAGAGGGAACCCAAATAGACATGAGCAGAACATACAAATTCCTTACAGATAGCGCCAGATTTGAACCCAGGTCACTGGCGCGGTGACAGCGTTGCACTAATTGTTACACTAACCGCGCCTTCCCGAACTGCTACGCTAACCAAGCCATCCATCCCCTGACCACTGCACTGACCGTGCTGTCCACGTGCGAGCTATCCACCCCCTGACCGCTACGCTAACCACACTGTCCCCGTAACTGTTAGGCTAACCCCATGCCATCCACTCCTCCCCAAACACTACCAACCGAGCTGTCCTCTTGGGAATGGCAATTCAGAGAAAATAAACTGGGCAGAGGATGGAATCAGTGTAAACACGTGCTTATGGACTGTCCTCTTAGCTTTCTTCATTCCTGAGTTCTCGGAGTCCTATTGTCCATAATTGCTTTGATGGGGTAGAGTGTGAGGATCTTTTTGCAATATTTTTTATTAATTTAATTTAGCTAATGTTACATGAATAGAACAATAATCAAATTTATATGATGATATGACCAGTGACAAAACTTACATTCCATCTAAAAGAAGAACACATGCAAAAAAAAATCTTGCAAATCCGACCCCCTACCTCAGAGGCTGTTGGCAAAATACATCGTCCACTCTCTGATAATGGGAAACAAAATAGACCACGAGGTCCAGAATCAAAAATTAGTTAAGCTTACAAATTTGGGAAATAATTAAGGAAAGAAGCCCAGAAAGAAATAAAATAAAAGTTTACATTCATTACTGTAGTGGAGAATCTAAGTTTTTCCAAAGACCAACAGGCCGTCATATCAGGCAGCCATTTCGAGTGAGTGGGAGGGAGAGTGTCTTTCCATTTCAGTAGTACGGCCATCAGGGAAGAAAAAGCTACTACATGGGGTTGTGAAGGAGTGTGAAATCTATGGGTTCACTGGTTGTGGTTAAAGCCTGGAGAGTCTGAGTGTGCTGTTTGTTGAAAGAAGCATCATGTTGAATATGGCTCCTCACGAACGGTTTGAGGAGAATTATTGGTCCTGCCCAAACTTTTCCGGTCAGGTTAACCCACTGAGCTAATAGTTGGAGAACAGAGAGTAGAGAATAAAGAATCCTGACCAAAACATTTCTCCCCATGACTGCTGAGTGAAACATGAACGTCTGTAGAGTCTGTAATAAAAACATGGAGGAAAGATGGAGGAGCACAGCCGCTCTTCCTGCATCCGTAGGAGGTAAAGGTACATGACCGACGTTGCAGGCCCAGGCCCTTCTTCAAGAAATAAGCAAAAAGCAGGAAGGCTTCAGAATGAATAATGATTGGAGAAGGAGACCAGACTGACAAAAGATGTTCATCGGAGATGATAAGAGGAAAGGTGAGAATTGATGTTGGCTCTGTGAAAGGAGACAGAGGGAAAAGAGAAGAGATGGAGAACTAGAGAGAAGGAGGTGGGGAAGATAATGTGGGGGGGGGGGGGTTTAACAGAAAATGGGTGTTAAAGCTACCCGGTTGGAGGGCGCCCAGATGGAAGATGAGGTGCTGCTCCTCCAAATTGTGGGTGGTCTCAGTCTGGCGGTGCATGAGACCCTAGACAGACAGGTTGGCGAGGGAATGGGGTGAGGAACTGAGATGGATGGCCACTGGGAAATCCATGAATGGGCACAGGCCCGAAACGTCGGTAATATATCTTACCTCCGATGGCCCGCTGTGCTCCTCCTCCATTTACCGTGTGATTTTACTCCCTGTGACTGGCTGCCCTTCAAGCCTCCCTTCTGCTCTCTGTGCAGGATGCGGAGATAGATTTAGAGATATGAAAGGTTGCTTCCTCTTGGAATATGCATTTCTATAGGGAGATATAGGAAAATTGTTTTCAACACTTTTCTGGAGAAGGAAGGTAGTGAATAAGTGATCGTTTATATTGACATATGGTTAGTCGTTCCTTTTGCTCTGTGAGAGCTCATTCAATCTATATAGCAGTCCCTCAACCCCTCGGCTCCTTGAGTCATGTATTATTAAAGGCCAGACAAGGCCACTCTCAGCTCCTGCTTCATCATTTACAATGGACTGATTCAGATGGGGAGCATTTACTTGAAATGTCTGTAGTGGAATCCATCAAAGCAGCCTCATTAACATCCTTCAAACTGCTCCGAGGGCTCAGAGGGGGGAAGAATGAGGTGGGTGGTGGGTCAAACACAGGCACTGTTTCCTCACTGCTCCTGACCAAGGAGCCCTGGAGGCCTGAAGGATTTAAACCAGCGGTTCTCAACCTTTTTCTTTCCACTCACGTCAATACTTTACGCCATCGGGGCTCGGTGATGAGTAAGGGATTGCTTAAGGTGGTCTGTGAGTGGGAAGGGAAGGTTGAGAACCACTGCTCTAGACCCAATTGTTACTGAAATATTTCACTTGAGAAAAATGGTCATTGGCCCATTTCCTTTGGAGTCCTGAAACCCTGCACATAACGAGTCAGTTAGGGACGATTAAAAGAGTGTTTTTCAAGCTTTTTCCCTTCCACCCTCATCCCACTTTAAGCAATCCCTTTCTAATCACAGAGCACTAACGGCCTAGGGATTATTTAAAGTGAGATGTTAATGGAAAGAAAAAAGGTTGAGTACACTGAGTTAAACCAAGAATAACTACACTGGTGGCCGCCTCCTTTCAGAACACCCCTCTCTCTGTAGAGGTATGCGAAAGCAGACGTGATTATAGTCAAAATACAGGGACATTGGAGGAACTCAGCAGTCTCACAGAGGAGGGAAATATATACTGTATAATTGACTTTCTGGGCTAGGTGTGATTGAAAAAGCACAGGGGTTTGAAAGAAAGGGGGAGAATGGGAGGGGGAGAAGTGCAGACCTACAAACAATTAGATATGATAAGAGGAAAGATGAGAATTGATTTTGGATCTGTGAAAGCAGACAGAGCGAAAAGAGAGGAGAGAGGAAGACAAAGCAAGAAAAAAGGAGATGGAAGACCAGTGTTTAACGGAAACTGAAGTCTCTAATCCTAAACCTAACCATACCACTTTCCCTCACCCTAACCCTTACTCTAATCCCAATCCTGAACCTTAACACAAAACCCACCTTAACTCCATCCATAACCCTAACCCTGATCTTTGCCTTAACCCCAACACTAAACCGAACCCCCAACCCTTTCCCTAACTCTAACCTGAACCCAACCTTAAACCTAACCTTAAAACAAAACCTGACCCGAACACTCCCCCAAACTCTGTAACTCTTACCCCAACCCTCAACCTAATCCAAATCCTGACCCTAAACATAGACCTTATCCTTACCCTGATCCTTTCCTTTACCCTGGCCCTAACCCTATCCCTGACCCAAAACTTTACTGTAAACCCAACCCTACCCTTAACTCTAATCCTCACCCTACTTAATCCTAACACTGAGGCTGGGCAGGGCAGACGCGGGGTTGAGATTTTCTCCAGTGACTGGAATCAGGGTCGCAGTCTCAAAGTCGGGGGTTTCCCTTTCAGGACAGAGATAAGAGGATGGGGTGATACACCACTAGCCGACTGCAGGGGACGACCTGTGTACCTGCGGAAGAGCTCTGGAGGACAAGGCAACACCTGGCTGGCTGTCAATCAGCTGACCTGAAGGGACCCAGCTCCACCCAATCACCCTCTGGGACATCAGCTCTGGGACCCCCTCAAGGTCACTCTCACAGCCAGCTCTGCGGAAGTTTATGTGGAATTAAGCCTGTACAACAGTCTATATGGTTTGTGTCTGCTTTTCTGCTCGATATCACAGAGGAACTTCATTTTTCCAGCTGCTGGTCAATCTATGAGCTTTGCAGACTCAGATATTGAAGATACTGAAGACAAAGTTCTTAAATATAAAGGGAATCAAGAGTAATGAGGTCAGTGCACCAAAGTAACGCCAAGGAAAAATGGTCACAATCTTATTGTTTGATGGAGTCTTCCTGTGGGTCTATGCCTGTTTTAATATGTTCAACTACCATGGGCTGTCAACCTGAGAAGGTACTGGGAATGTGGGAGCATGGAGGAAGCAGAGGACGATTAAAAAGATCGAAGAGGTTGGCATTTGCCTCTACTTACCACAGCTCATTAGTTCCTGGAGATGCCTGGGTGTTTTAATGGAGAAGTAAAGGAACCGTATTACTGTGTTTAACTTCCACACCTGTCCGTTTTCACAGCGCACATATTGAGGATTCTCAAAGTGAGTAGCCGTAACACCACCGCTGTTAAATACTATTTGATCAATATTAATGTCCAGGTAAATCAATGGAGGCTGGTGATCTTTCTCAACTCGAGCCGATGCACGATGCAAAGCACGAAGGAAGTTATCAAAGGTCGATGAAATAATGAGGTATTTTACAAAGCTGGCCAACAGAAATATTGCATTTATTTATGTGTTCTCCTGACTTGTGACTATGTAATGTCTCACAGTGCATGTGCTTATCTGCCTGTGGCAGACAAAATAATTGAGAAGGTTGTTAAGCCTATCTGTTTTCTGCTGTGACTAGCTGCTCGTCATGAGAACATAAGAACTAGGGGCAGGAGTCAGCACTCCGGCCCGTCGAGCCTGCTCTGCTGTTCAATGAGATCATGGCTGATCTGATGATGGGGTCGTCTCCACCTCCCTACCTTTTCCCCATATCCCACAATTCCCCTACTATGTAAAAATCTATCCAACCTATTCACTGATGTCGCCGCCACTGCTTCGATGGGCAGCAAATTGCACAAACTTACCACCCTTTGGGCAAAGCAGTTCCTCCTCGTCTTCATTTGAAATCTACCCTGAATCTTGAAACTGTCCCCTGGTTCTGGTCTCCCCCACCAACCTACCTATCTCTAACTTCTCTATGCCTTTCATAATTTTATAGGTTTCTAGAAGATCCAATCTCATTCTTGTAATTTCTAGCGAGCACAGGCCCAGATGACGCAAGCTCTCCTCACAGGCTAACCCCCCCTTATCTCTGGAATCAACCTGGTGAACCTCCTCTGCACCCCCTGCAAAGCCAGTACATTCTTCCTCAAGTGAGGAGACCAGAACTCTACGCCAGATGTGGCCTCACCAGTACCTTGCACAGTTATGCATCCAATCCTGCAGCATCCCAGGACCTTCACTGAATCCCACTCGCTCACCCTGTTCCCTGTCATCACACTGACTGAGTGAGGTTGCTTCTGCCATGACTGGACCAGTTCAGTCGAGAAGGGAGGACCTGCTGGGATGGAGGGACCTCTGCAAGGAGGGTTTTGAAGGGTATGATAAGCTGTACGCTTGGACAGTCTTCCAAAATATTATCTCTAGATTTCAGATCTATTGTCGGAATGCTTTTACATGGCATCACATACAACCCAGAGATTCCTTTTTTCCTCCAGGCCAGGCAGTATTATGGTAGTACAAAAAGAAAAACTGTACTCAACTGGGGGGCGGTGGGGGGGGGGGGGGGGGGGAGGGAAGGTACAGTTAATGTAGCAATTAGTGCAACGCTGTCACAGTGCCTGAATCCTGAGTTCAAATCCAGCGCTGTCTGTGAGGATGTTTTCACGTTCTCCCCGTGTCTGCTCTGGTCTTCTCCTAGCCTTCAAAAAAAAAACCATACTGGGGTTAAAGATCATTTGGGTGTAATTAAGCAATGTGGTTTTGTGGGCCGAAAGGGTCTGTTACTTTGCTGTTTGTCTAAATAAAATGTACAAATAAAGAAATGTAAACAACTTGAATGAGCAATACAGAAAGGAGAAAAAAAGCAATGAAGGGCACAAGTGAGAGGCCTGAAATGAGTCCCTGATTGAGTTTGTCGTTGAGGAGACTGGTGGTTGAGGGGGAGCAGCTGTTCCTGAACCTGGTGGGTGTAAGTCTTGTGGCACCGATACCTCTTTCCTGATGGCAGCAGCGAGAACAGAGCCTGTGCTGGGTGGTGTGGATACTTGACGATTGCTGCTGCCCTCCGACGGCAGCGTCCCCCGTAGATGTTCTCGACCAAGGGGAGGGCTTTGCCTATGGGCTACGTTCACTACTTTCTTCAGGGCTTTCTGGTCAGGGGCATTGGTGCCTCCCTCCTAGGCCATGATGCAGCCAGTCAGCATGCAGCTGTGGAAGTTGGCCAGGGCTTCTGATGTTATGCCAAACCTCTGCAAACTCGTGAGTTTCTAGACGTACTTTCTTACTCCCTTGGAATAGTGGATCTCCAGGGGGAATGGAGTGGAGTTCCTCACTTGACCATTCCCTGCTGGTAACGTCCAGGAACATGATTTACCAAAGCTGCCCACGTCTGCATTTTTGCTGAGATTGGCTCCTTGGTGAGAGATACTTGCTATTTATCTATTTATTTATTTATTTATTTTTCACACTATAAACCACATTGATCAAGATACATCTTGATGTAGAAGGAACAGTGTGTTAGCTGAAGCTGTCTTGAAAGATAAATGATGCTTTCTTTGCTGCCCTTAATGTTTCATAGATGGTCAAAATTAAGCTTTCAATCTCATCGATGTCACATGTGTTTCTCTTGCCAGTTTGTGTTGGAATCCTGCGGAGCAGGGTTTTCAACACACTGCTAATTAGTTCTAAATTATGCGTTCCTTTCTTCTCTAACAAGTAACTTAAACAGGAAGAGTGCGTGGAGATATGGTGTGTCAAACTTCTTTAATCCTACAGTTCAGGGATACCACTGGTAATCACATTTGCAGACACATCCCTCATCTTAATGGGCATGGTACTGGTGAAAGGAGAGATCTATCACTGGAATGTTTGAAACTTAAACACACACTGTTTAAGATGCTAAGTTCGGAATTATATCATTCTTGCAGCAGGGAGCTGTTGATACAATGCCTCGATGACGTCAAGCCCTGAATCCTACTCTCCCTGATCTCGAAGCAGGGATTGGAGGAATTTCTCACTCTCCAGAAACTAGCGATGGTCGGGAGAGGGTTCCCTTCGGACCAAGGGAACGGAGGTAGTAGGGGGGAGTGGTCTGGAAGAGATCAGCCGTGATCTATTGAGTGGTGGAGCAGGTCTGAGAGGCAGCTCCCATCGGGGAAGAGATACAGGGCTATCACAGGCAGAACAACCGGGCTGAGAACAGCTTCTTCCCACGGGCAGTGAGAATGTTGACCAACCCAAGGGACTGCTTGCACTCACCATCTGAGTCTCTCATATTCACGAAACAATATTTATTTGTACGTATGAAAACTTGTCCTGAATATGTATTGTTTGTCTGTATGGTTGTGTCTCCGCACGTTTTGCACCGAAGTCTGGAGAACGCTGTTTCATCGGATGGCAATAAACTTGACTTGACTTGAAAGTGGTCAGCACCAAGAGGTGGCAGGTTTCCAATGGAGGGGTACGAGGTCTAGATCACTAACAAGAACTCAGTGGGTCAAGCACCATCTGTAGAGGGAAATGAAGGCCCAAGGTGAAGGTTCTTGAGCTGAAACTGTTACTTCAGCAGCTTGCTTTCACACTAAAGGGGAGTTTTGTTAAGGGAATGTTATCGCTGTAAGATTTAGACTTCAGATTTTTTGTCAGGGTACATTCAGCCTTGAGTGTTGGAGGATCCTGTGGGCAGGATTTTCTACTTATCAATGGTAGAAACGATTGAAAGTCAAAAGCCCTGGACGGGGTAGATGCGGAAAAGTTGATTCCCATGTTGGGGGAGTGCAGGGCAAGAGGGCATTACTTCAGGATTGAAGGGCGCCCATTTAAATCAGAGATGCAAAGGAATTTCTTTAGCCAGAGAACAGGGAACCTCAGGCAGCTCTGGAGGTCGTCGTTGGGTGTATTTAAGGCAGAGATTGGTCGGTATCTGCATAGACAGAATTACGGGGAGAAGGCTGGGGAGGCGGGCCAGATGGGAGAATGGATCAGCTCATGATAGAATGGTGGAACAGGCTTAATGGGCCAAGCCTCCTTCTTCTGTTCCTATTTCTAATGGCCTTAAGGAATTCTGTAGCATCTTAATTGACTCTCTCAAAGAGTCTAGCCAATGAGAATGAGTATGGAACAGTCATCATAGAAGAGTTGCAGAGTTGAAAATCGAGGATTGTAAAATGGTGCAGGTCTGTGGCCAAGAATGTCATCTTTGGGTCACATGCGACTCCAGGACTACAGAAAAGATTTCCAATTTTAGATTTATTGTACATACATGACATCACATACAAACCTGAGATTCTTTTTCCTGCAAGCAAGGCGGAATTACCACTTATTGGTCCTACAAAAAAAAACGGTACTCAACTGCTGTGTGTGTGGAGGAAACGTGGCCTCTCTGCCTGTCTGGATTGTATGGATTGCGGCTGGTCACGTGTCTTCTCCGTCTGAAACTTATTTGGAAGTCACATCACCTCTCAATCAAGGTTATACTCCGGCCCGCCTAGACCGACTTCGATCCAATTAAATAGTCGCTTGAAGACTAAGGGAGACATTTGTTAATGGTGCGTTTCAATTATTTCCAGTACAAATCCAGATGTATTTAAATCCCTTATTTAACACATGAAATTATCTGCTTCAACATTTGATGAAATGACTATAAATAACATTTGCATTAAAGCTCCGTGAACCCAGAGTAACATTAATGCTAACGGTCAAATAAAGTTATGAGCATTTCATTCACCATTTGCTATGTCGCTTCATGTTCTCTATGAAGCTTCCGACGCACGTCATACATTATGCGCATGTTCCAGCCGGCACTCCACTACACAGGCTCACCGTGTATGCTCCAGCCGGCACTCCAATAAACGGACGCACTGCGCAGGCTCCAGCCGCCACTCCACTACACGGATGCACCACGCAGGCTCCAGCCGGCACTCCAATACACGGAGGCACTGCGCAGGCTCCAGCCGCCACTCCACTACACGGATGCACCACGCGGGCTCCAGCCGGCACTCCAACACACGGAGGCACTGCACAGGCTCCAGCCGGCACTCCAACACACAAATGCACCACACATGCTCCTGGCACGTGCGTTTGCGCACAACAACCAAGAAGGCTGCGAAAAGCCAAACAAACTCAGGATGTCTCTGACGACCACACAGGGTCTACGGGACACCGACCTGGCAAGGTAAGTGAACGATCTACAAAGTTTGGCCTTTTTAGTCCCAACACACCCATTAGAACACCTTGCTGTTGGCTAATTTAAATCACCTTGGGTTATTATTGGCTAGAAGCACAGATTAGCACAGTATTTAACACCAACGAGCAGCACATTCTTCCTCTCTGCCTCATGGTCTAAGTCCCGGACATTGATCCATGCCAGGTCATTGCTAGAAGTGTCGCCGGTAAGCTGTGGACTATACTGAAGTTGAGCTGTTAGTATTGCGATAGATCAATACTTACAGAGACCTGCAAACCCCGTTGGTACAGAGAATCCGGTGTGTACGTTTGAAAGCGTCTGGTGTTTGTAATGTGTGAGCAGGTCGAGTATAGGTTTACCACTCAGAGTCCAAACGAAGTCCGAGTTAAATGTCTACATCATCGGTTAAGTGAAATAGTGATCGAGTATCGTTTAATGTTCTCCCCTGTTTGTTTCCCATGTGTTAATTAAAGTTACAGGTGATTGTAACACTTGTGTCCAGACTCCTCTCTCTGTGAACCCACCGAACTTGACACTCTTCCCAACACGACAACAAGCATGAAAGCAAATAAATAAATGTAAACAAACTGACTGTGCAATATAGTGGGAAGAAAATCAATAAAATGTAAAAGAGTCCTGAAATGAGTCCCTGAGTGAGTTTGTCGTTGAGGGGTCTGACGGTGGAGGGGTAGAGGCTGTTCCTGAACCTCGTGGCACCGAGGCCTCTTTCCTGATGGTAGCTGCACTGGGTGGTGTGGATCGTTGATGATTCCTGCTGCCCTCTGGCGGCAGCGTTCCCTGCAGATGTTCTCATTGGTGGGGAGGGTTTTGCCCATGATGTCCTGGGGTGTGTCCACTACCTTTTGGACCCAGCACTAACCATTGACCTTCCTCTTCCCCTGTGGAAGAAGGGGAGGAATTGAAGGGATTTGCTGGAGGCTGAGATTTTTAAACTGTGGACCTTGGTGAGGGGGGAGAGCTGGTCAGTAGGATTGGGCGGTGAGTGAGCAAGATTCGAAGTGGAACAGGATGGAAGGAGCAATGTTTTGACTCAGCTGGATTTCAGGGAGGCAGGAACATTAGAGCATTTTGGTGCGTCAGTGGAAAATGACAACTGGTCAGGTGAGAAATTCTAGCCCCCACATTGTATCCTGTAGCAGTGCTTGAAGGGACCTTGATACCAAGTGCTTGATGTGGGTGGGAATAATCTGGTGTAAGGAGTTTGTACGCTCTCGCTGTGTCTGCAGGGGTTTCCTCCGGGTGCTCCGGTTTCCTCCCACCCCCCAAAAATGTACAGGTCTGTTGGATGTAATTGGGGGCCGAAAGGGCCCGTTACAGTACTGCATGTCTAAAATAAAAGGGAAGAAAATTTATGGGAGACATTAGAGGTACCCAGGGTCTACACATTCCTGCCATGGACTTCCTCCAAATGTACCCCTCCCTCCGGAATGCCAGACGCGTGCTTATAGCGCTGGCAGACAAAACCACACAATTCATTTTAGTGACACCCCCCTCTAATGGTGTCACCCGGTGTAGTCCACAACCCCCCCCCGCTCCCCGTGTCACTGGTGCTGCTGGTTGGTGGGGAGGGGACGGAATAACTCATTTGGGGGGTGGCATGACGCCGACCCGGTGTAAAAATCAAATTTTTAAGTCCTTTAGTTCATGGTAAATTTATGGGGGTCGTGTATTACTTTTGACCACAGTAAGTACCTGCGTTGCTCAAGGTTTTGGGAGTTCCGATGGGCGGGTGGTAGGTCTGCGTTCAAGGTGTCATGAGCTCCGACAGGCTGGTGGCTGCGGCCGAGGCGAAAGACTGCAGTTGAGATGTCGCGGACCTCGGATGGGTGGGCGGGCGGTCGGAACCAGATGGTAAATCCTCATTCACGGTGTCTGGAGCTCAGATGGGAGGGAAGCCTAGGGCAAAAATAGGGGTCATCCTCTACCTGTTATTGACTATCACGTGTGTATATACTGTATAGAACTTCTGAGTAATGTACCCTCAGCCAATACATTCGTCTCTCATGTAAACAGACTCGAGAATTACTGAGTAATACTCTCTCCACCTACAGCTCTCACCCTCGGCCAATATATCTCCTGAATGCTGTACCCAGGGTCTACGCATCGGACTTGTCAGCCACAAACGAGCCTGCAGCTGACGTGGACTTTTTACCCCCTCCATAAATCTTCGTCCGCGAAGCCAAGCCAAAGAAAATTCTTAGCCCAGAGAAACAGTAGGCAGAGACTATAGATCTCCTGGCATTAACACATCCCCTTGGTAATGCACCTTGGTCTAAATAATGCATCTGAGCCTATACAGTTCCTCGAAGTAAGTAGCCTGTCTCTGTAGATATCTTGATCAATAAATCGTGGGTCCACAGGTAGCCAGAACTCCCCCCCCCCCCGATCAATATAAATTGGCTTGATGCCGCAGAGCTGTTATTTAGCAGAGACCCTGTTGTGCTCAGAACCTCCTGAATTTCCATGTAATTACAGTGAAAATTTGGATCTGTTGAGAATAAAGGTCTCGGACTTGGCTAATAAGGTAAAAACTGGAGAAAGAAGAAACAAACAGTCAAAGTTAAAATGGAGAATGCAATTTATTTTCAAATTGTGGAGGGTAGTCCTTCCAGAAGCAGCGTTGGCGAGGATTGCCCAGGTGATTGCTTCTGAATCAACCCCGTTCGTCTGTCTGCATCCTCCTAAGCACAAACTGGTCTGCCATTTCCTCTTTTTAAAAAAAAATCTGAGCCATAATTTCTCTGGGCTTTATTTCTCTGCTCCTTCCATCACTGGTTTATAGATGAAACTGCCTCCTGAATAATGGAGTAAAACGCGACAGACTGTGGACACTGTGGTTGAAGTAAAAACACAAGGCTGGGGGAACTCAGCAGGGCAAACAATGTCCTTCATACAGCCCTTCGCCAAGGTAGGAGTAAAATGTAGGCAGGCACCCAAGCAAAATTGTGGGGGGGGTGGGGGAGGCGGAGGGACACTGGCTGAGGTAATAGGTGGGTAAGGGAGGAAGGGCCCACCAGCAAATGGGGGGGGAGGAGGGAGGTTGGCTCTGTGAATGGAGAGGGAAGGGGGGGGAGAGCTAGAGGAAAGGAGACAGGAGGATGGGGAAGGGAGGGGGAGAACAGGAAGGCTCTGGAGAAGCTGATGTTAATGGAGAGGGCCCAGGTGGAAAGTTACGTGCTGTTCCTGCAACTGATCGTGTGGCTAAAACTTAGAGAGCAGTAGGGAGTGCAGCGAGAGGGAATCCCGCAGAACTCCCTTCGGAGAGCAAAGGAGAACCTCTTCAGCGTAGCCATCCCTCGAAGAGACTTCACGGTAGACGGAAGTAAAGCAGCCACCCGTACATTGGAGGAGCAGCACCTACCTGGGCATTCTCCAACCAGATGGCATTAGTCAAGTCAAGCACCTTTATTTGTTGTTCATTACCATGCCCACACGGTAAAGACGAGAGAGTGTTTCTCCAGGACCATGAAGCATACTGACATAAATGTAGGTTAGAATAGAAGTCTGACACATTTAAAATATGAAGACTTGTACATTAACATTCCATGGTTCCCAATCCCCAAATGTTCTGGGAGTTCAGGAGACTGTTGGCTTGGGGAAGAGGGGGGGAGGGGTGGAGCTCTTGCACAATCTGGACTTATGGGCCCCGAGTGCTGCCCATACATACCTCCTATCAGATGGCAGGAGAGAGAACTGTTTACATGAGGGGTGAGTGGAGTCCTTCACCACGTTCATTGCCTTTTGACTGCACCGAGTGCTGTAGACATCCTACACAGTAGGAAGAGAGCCCCCAATAATTTCACTATCCTCTGCAGGGTCTTGTGGTCCGAGGAGGTAACAGCTTCCGAACCGGGCGGTGATGCAGTTGCACAGAAGGCGCAGAGGTGTAGTGAGGAGGGAGGGAGGGAGACTAACTTTCCTCGGCCTACGCAGGAAGTAGAGGCCCTGCTGGGCTTTTCTTGGCTGTGAGGCTTGTGAGATGCTCCACCAAGCGCACTCCAAGGAACTTGATACACTCGACAACCCCAATGATGGGGCCATCAATGGTCAGCAGAGTGAGGCCCCCCCTGGGCCCTCCTGAAGTCAACAACCATCTCTTTTGTTTTTTTTTAAACATTCAGATACAGGTTGTTGGCTCTGCACCAGTCCGTTAATGACTGCGCCTCATCTCTGAATGTTGACTCCCCATTCTTACAGATCAGGCCCCCCACGGTTGTAACAACAGCGAACTTGATGTGTATTTAGTTGGACAGTCGTGGGTCAGCAGAATGAATAGCAGTGGGCTAAGCGCATGGCCCTGGGGGGGTGGGGGGTGAAACACCCATGTGCCCAGTGAGATGGCCTTTGAGATACCGTTACCGATACAGACTGCCTGAGGTCTCCCCGACAGGGAGTCAAGAATCCAATTGCAGAGGGAGGTGTTTAGATCCAGCAGGCTCAACCTCCTTATCATTAACATTGATTTCTCTGGTTTCTACTAGCCCACTCCCTATACTCCCTCTCTCCACCCCCTTCCCTCTCCATTCTCAGAGCTACCCCCCACCCCTCCATTTGCTGGTGGGCCCTCCTTCCCTTATCTACCTGTTACCTCCTGCTATGGGACTGTGCCCCATCCCACCACCATTTTGTTCAGGCACCTGCCAACATTTTCTAGTACCTTGATGAGGGGCTTAACCGAAATGTTGGTTCCGTATCTTTAGCTTTGCTATATAAAGGACACTGTTTGACTTGCTGAGATTCTCTATTATTATGAATTTCCTGAATAATCGAGCCCTCGCTGCAGGCCGAGACTTAATGCATGTCCTTCCTATGCTTCTACAACCTAATTGTTTAATCATTCTTTCAGAAATGGAGCGTGGGCTGATGTTACACAACCTTCAGATAAAGGCAGAGTCTGTGTTTGTAAACTTATTCAGTGGTGTTAATTATACAGGAAATATAGGATAGTACAGGTACTGTAGAGGGGGCACAGTTTGTGTAGAGGGGACACGGGTAGTGTAGAGGGACATGGGGGTACGGTTAATATAGAGGGGGTACAGTTAATGTAAGGGGGACACAGTTAGTGTAGGGGGTACGGTTAGTGTAAAGGGACACGGTTAGTGTAGGGGATATGGTTAGTGTAGAGGGACATGGTTCGTGTAGAGGGGACATGGTCTGTGTAGAGGGGGCACAGTTTGTGTAGGGGGCACAGTTTGTGTAGGGGGCACAGTTCGTGTAGAGGGGACATGGTTCGTGTAGAGGGGAGATGGTTCGTGTAGAGGGGGCACGGTTTGTGTAGGGGGCACAGTTCGTGTAGAGGGGACATGGTTCATGTAGAGGGGACATGGTTCGTGTAGAGGGGGCACGGTTTGTGTAGGGGGCACAGTTCATGTAGAGGTGGTACGGTTCATGTAGAATGTACATAGTTAGTGTAGTTATTAGTACCATATTGGTGCAGTGCCTGAGCCCGGGGTTCAAATCCTGCGCTGTCTGTAAGGAGTCTTCAATGTTCTCCAGGTGTCTTTCTGATTTCCTCCAGGTGGCTCCTCTTTCCTCTCAAAAACGTACCGGGTGACGGTTAATTGGGTGTAATTAGGCACTGCAGGCCCAGGACTGGAAGGGCCTGTTACCATGTTGTCGGTCTAAAATATATATTACAAATTAAAAATTCTTGGTGCCTACACAGACTAAGAGCAAAGTCTGGGGGGCTTTGCCATTAGCGCAGGGTCCTCTTCCACAATGTTAACAAGCCCTGACAAAACTCCCCTTCGGCGTGAAAGCAAACTGCTCGAGTATCAGTTTTAGATCAGGTCTCTTCACTTTGACCCTTCTTTTTCCCTCCACAGATGCTGCTTGGTCCATGGAGTTTTCCAGCACATCGTTTCTTTGCCTCACATTCTCCAGTCTCTCGCGATGCTGTCTGAATGGCATTAGGGCTCAGCAGGGTGTCAGGAACTGAAGCAGGATAAGGCCATTCTGCTTCCTAGCCCTGCTCCGCCATTCAATAGATCACGGCTGATGCGGGGTAGGTCGGTCTGCGGTGAGTATCTGAGTCATCGGTCGTACCGATCGAGGGATGGCAAGAGTTCGAGGCGTTGGGAGTTCCGATGGACGGAACGTCAGGGGCCAAGGTGTGAGTCCACATTAGATGTGCCGGGAGCTCCAATAGGCATGCATCGGGGAGGCTGAGGTGAGAGACTAGGGTCGACTTTTACATGAGTATGTTGGTCAGGTGCCTCACTGTTCGGCATGGGCCATCATGTCTCTCCATCCATCACGGTCCCTGACCCTCCAAATAGTAGTTGTTGCCTCTCCTGTTTCACACCACGATGTTAATCCATCTTTCATTTTCATTCTCTATCTGCTTCAGCTTTCATTTTCCTAAATGTTCTAATCTATCTCTTCGCACGATGTGTCCGAAAAATTTTGATGGCCGTTTTCTGATTCTTTCAAGTCATGTACATTTTGTTTTCATTCTTTGTGGAGCTTCTTCATTTGTTAACCTGCACAGCATTCTTCTGAGAAACCCCAGTTCCGCGGCGTTGATTCTTTTATCCATTGCATCTTTGACGGTCCACGTCTCGCAGCTAGACATCAACACAGGAGGAATGTAGCAGCTGAGAGCTCAAAGACGGACGTCAGTTGCCGTTTTCTTGTTCATTCGGACATTTGTCAACTCTGTAAATGCGTTCTTTTTATGTCTATTTCGCATTTGCCATCAGATGTTCCCATGATCCAAGGTACTTGAAGTTGGGAACTTGTTTCAGGATTTCATTTCCTACAATTTGGAATATCAAGTTTCTTTGATATTACCGTTAATTCAGCTTTCTATTTGCTTAAGGTTAGACCAAATCTTTCCCTCTCTGTGTTGACGGTAGATACTAATTTCTGTAAATTTGCTTCACTGTTTGGTATTAGCACTGTATCATATTTATACATGAGTATATACAGTAACTACAAGTGATTAATCTTCCCCTTGACTGATTGGGCCTCCATTGCCCACTTTAGTTAATGAAACCTCTCGGTCCTGAACATTTCTTTTTGAAGGTCCAACTCCAGAGACTGTGATTCCAAGGATGACATCTACCCTCCAAACCCCTTCAGAATTTTGCATATTTCAATGAATTACCTCTTATCCTGCAAGACCATAAGGCTTCCAGGCATAAGAGCAGACAGAGATCATTCAGCCCTTCTAGTCTGCCCCACCATTCAATCATGATCTGATCCATTCTGCCACTCGGCCCCACTGCCCGGCCTACTCCCCATCCCTCAATATCTGTCCCAAGTCACCAATTAACTCACCATCCCAGGAATCAATCTGGTGAACCACTCTCTCAAAAGAAGAGAGGACCAGACCACAGAACAATATTCCAGATGCAGTCTCCATGTAATTGATGCATATAAATATCTCGATTCATAAAGTTTAATCTTCCCACAATAAAGGTCACAAAGGATTTGCATCCCTAAATGCTCGCTGAACCAACATAGCAATTCTCCTCAATCGGTGTCTGAGAATAGCTGTCCCTCTGAACGCCAACACTTTTCAGTCTCTCGCTGTCTAAAAATATTCCTTTCTTCCATTTTTTAAACCAGATTGGATGCCCTCACATTTCTGCATAATTACATTCCACGCCCTTGCCCGTCCACCTACCCATTTCACCCTCAAACCTCTCCAATTCCACACTGCCACACAGCTTTATACCTTCCGCAAATATAACACATAATCTGCATATATAATGCTCGACCTTCTCATCCAAACCCTGTGGCACTTCTCTCATCACAGCCACTGAAAATCTGAAAATGTCACACTTAATTTGAATATTTTCTGTCTATCTGAGAGAGTTACAGAGCGAGGGAGAGGGGGGAGAGGGAGGGAAAAAGATTGATGGAGGGAGAGAAATAGAGTTACAGAGGGGAGATAAATGCAGTGAAAGAGGAGCAGAGAGAGAGAGAGATGGGGAGAGAGTCAGAGGGAGAGAGACATGGAAATAGAGAGAGAGAGAGAGAGAGAGAGAGAGAGAGAGGGAGAGAATGAAATCAGGTCTCAAAGGTTTATTTTTTTTCTCCAATAATAATTCTTCACTGGTTCTACCTCGTTTGAACTAAACTATTTCTAAAAGGGTTTTTAGTGTTATGTCCTGTGGAGATGGACTGAAAATATTTGTCTCTTTGCCATCTCTTTATCCCTCAATTTAATTCTTTCGCTTAGGTCTGGACGAACCCCATATTATTTTTAGCTGTTTTTATATTAGTGAAAGCTCTTGTCATTGTCTTTTGTTCCCGATTTTTTTTATTTTTGCAATGCTGTTCCCATTTCTATCTCATTACAGCACAGTACAGGCCCTTCGGCCCATAATGTTGAGTGGACCCTGGCAAAAAAATCCCTCTATTTTTCTTTCTTCCACATGCCTGTCCTTAAATGCCCCTTTTTGTTCCATCCCTGGCAATGGATACACACTGCTCTCTGTGTAAAAAAAACTTACCCCTGACATCTCCCCTAAATCTTCCTCCCTTCACTTTGTACAGATGTCCTCTGGTGTTTGCTACTCCCACCCTGGGAAAAATGTGCTGACTGCCCACCTAATGTCTCTGCTAATCTTATAGATGTCTATTAAGTCACCTCTCAGCCTTCTTCGCTCCAAACGTTCCCATCTTTAGGTCCACCTTTGTGACATTACTAACCCTTTGATCCAATAATATCTTTCAACTTCTCCTCTTCCACCAGGACTGGATCATTTTTCCTGCAGGATTTTCTTTTGCCCCCGAATGGATATGGAAACAGAATATTAATTCTTCAACAAGTTTCCAGTGTTGGCTTTCAGACATACTGGTCAATGTACTGTATATGCTGGCGTATAAGACGCCAACCATCCCTCACCCCCAGAATTTCCACCTGCAGTAAAATGTCGGTTTTGTTCTATACTCGCTGGATAAAACTTCCCCAAGTCTGGCACCTACCACTGACCAGAAGAGTGATGTTGCTGGAGGTATATTTAATATATTTAATCCATAATATTTTTAAAAAAAGTACCCAGTAAAGATTTACATTTCCCCATATCTAAAATTCTGTTAACCAAAAAGTTCTATTTATCCAGACATTTTTTCGGTGGCGACATGACGTATCAAGTAGAAAAGAATGTATCTTTTCTTAAATTTATGCATCTATCTTATTTTGTAAGTGGAGATCATGCTGGCTTTTGGTAAGAATTAAACCTTATTTCCTGCTTTGAAAAGCCTGCTCTTGATTTTGTTGTTGTTTCCTTACCCACTGATACACCCAGGCTGCTTAAAGCCATTACCTGAAAAACGTCCGGTCCTCACGCTTTTCAGGATAACCGGAAATGCGCATATATTAAAATAAACCACCGTTGGCTCCTTTAACAGGCCGTTTAAAGCCTGTACAGAGCTGACGGCAGTCGGACTGGGCGGATGGGCCCCGTGGGAAAAACGGTGAAACTTCGCTGTTAAGGTTCATATTTTAAACTTGGCGCAAGAGAGAGCACTGAGGCTTCGCTGTTAAGGTTCATATTTTAAACTTGGCGCAAGAGAGAGCACTGAGGCTTCGCTGTTAAGGTTCAGATTTTATACTTGGCGCGGGGGAGTGCTGAGATTTCGCTGTTAAGGTTCATTTTTTAATCTTGGCATGGGGGTAACGCTGAAACTTCGCTTTAAGGTTCATATTTTAAATTTGGCGCGAGAGAGCACTGAGGCTTCGCTGATAAGATTCGGATTTTATACTTGGCGTGGGGGGAACGCTGAGATTTCGCTGTTAAGGTTCGTATTTTAAACTTGGCGCAAGAGAGAGCACTGAGGCTTCGCTGTTAAGGTTCGTATTTTAAACTTGGCATGGGGGTAACGCTGAAACTTCGCTTTAAGGTTCATATTTTAAACTTGGCATGGGGGTAACGCTGAAACTTCGCTTTAAGGTTCATATTTTAAACTTGGCGCGAGAGAGCACTGAGGCTTCGCTGTTAAGGTTCAGATTTTATATTTGGCGCGGGGGAGTGCTGAGATTTCACTGTTAAGGTTCGTATTTTAAACTTGGCATGGGGGTAACGCTGAAACTTCGCTTTAAGGTTCATATTTTAAACTTGGCGCGAGAGAGCACTGAGGCTTCGCTGATAAGATTCGGATTTTATACTTGGGGTGGGGGAGCGCTGAGATTTCCCTGTTAAGGTTTGGATTTTATACTTGGTGTATAAGACAACCCATGGTTTTGGGGTGATATTTTTAACATTGGACCGGCTTATAGGCCAGCATCTATGGTAATTTCCAAAGCTACCATAGCAAAAAAATGCCCCGTGATTTTTTTGAGATTGCTCGATTCCTAGTTTCAGATTGAACTCATCACTTCCAATCTTTCCGTGCACTTCATTCATACTGTGAACAGATTTTTATAAAGGTGATTTCAACTACCAGACCATCGGATAACCCTTAGATCATGACATCATCGCCTGTTACCCCAACAGTTCCTCAACCTCCATATTTAGAAATGTAGTACTGTGTATATGCCACGAATTACACTCAACACTATTGCTTCTATTTCCATTTTCCCAGTTCTTGGTGATTAATTCCTCCACAGATTTATAATGTCATGCTTTATATCATACTCAATGATACCACCATGTCTGGGGCCAAGTACAACTTCATCCCCTTTTAACTTTCTAGCTTCACCCAAACTAATTCCACTTTTGATTTTAAATCAATTTTAAATTGAGACATACACCTCAATAACAGGTCCTTCTGGCCCACCAAAATACACCAATTAACGTATGACTCCTGTACGATTTTGAAAGGGGGGGGGAGAAAACCGGAGCACCCAGAGGAAATCCACGCAGACCTGCGGAGAACGTACAAATTCCTTACAGAGAGTGCGGAATTCAAACCTCAGTCATTGCCGCAGTAACGGCAAGGCACTAACCATTTTTATGAAGCATTTCATTTGATCTATCCTCATTCTTTTTCATTTTGAAATTTGTCTCCTGAAATATTTAAGTCTAAATTTTGTTCAGTTATATACAATCTTTATTATGGCTATTGGGTCATATCAATTTATTAACCTATCTTGAAACAAATTCGACATGCAGCCACTCCGCAAGCTTTTCTCGTCTTGGAGAATGAATAGAGGGTAGAATTACGGACCTGGCGGGGAAGACCAGGGGGGTAATTTCCCTTCTACTGAGAGAACCGCATTTGATGGATCCAGAGAAGATGATGTTTTTTCCACCCATAACTTCGGACAGTCCAAATGGAAATGAAGACAGTCCTTGTGAACTGTTAAAGACCTTGTCTCACCAGCCTGCCAATTCTGGAAGCAGGAAATTCAGCCAGAAATTGTTCGTTGGAAATTTGCCAAGCTGCGTCCTGTTGCTTCAGTTTCTGACATTGATTTAACAGCCGCGCAGCTTAATCCTGATGCGGATCACGCTGAGATCGTGCGCACTGATCACAGACTTCTCAAGAACAGCAGTGCAGGCTGGTGTAGCTCCTCTTGCAAATGAACTTGTTCTATTACCCATCTCAATGTGTCAAGGAACTGGACCAACTGCAATTCACCTACCTTCACAATCGCTCCAATATCACTGGCTCTCCACTCAGCCCTGGATCACTAAGAAAACTCATACACGCGGCTGCCCTTCTTCAACTGTCCCTCAGCCTTCAACACTATTATTCCCTCAGGGCTGGTCAACAAGTTCCAAAGCCTGAGCCTTTGCACCTCCCTCTACAACTGGACCCTTGATTTATTCATCGGAAGACTACAGTCAGTAGGAATTGGAAACAAAGTCTCCTCCTCACTGACAGTCAACACAGGTACACCCCAAGGATGCACGCTTAGCCCACTGCTCTACTCACTCTACACCCTTGACTGTGCAGCTCGGCACAATTTAAAAGCTATCTACAAATTTGCCGGTGACCCCATGATTGTCAGCGGACTCGCAGACGGCAACGAGGAAGTAAGCTCAAAGGAGATGGATCAGATAGTTGAGTGGTGTCACAACAACAAACAAGCACTCATCGTTAGCTGATTGTGGACTTCAGGAGAACACAAACTAACCCTCATTGAGGGGGTCAGCAGTGGAGAAGGTCAAGAAATTCAAATTCCCATCTAACAAGAGGATTTATCTGGAAGCCTCCATGTTGATGCAATCATGAAGAGGGCTCGCCAGTCAGGAGATTGGGTGTGTCACCAGAGACTCTCAATAACTTCTACAGGTGTACCGTGGAGAGCATTCTGGCAGTATCACTGCCCGGTATGGAGGTGCCAATGCACAGGACAAGAAAAAGCTCCACAGGTTGTTAACTCAGCCTGCGCCATCATGGGCACCAGCCCACTTCATCAAGGACACCTACAAGAGGCGGTTTCTTAGAAAGCAGCCTATATTCTCAAGGGAGCCCCAACACCCAGGCTGTGCCCTCTTCACTCTGTTACCATCGGGAAGAATGTCTAGGAGTCTGAAGACAAGCACTCAGCAGCACAGGGACAGCTTCTTCCCCTCCGCCATCAGATTCCTGAATGAACAATGAACCATAGACACTGCCTTACTTTGTCTCCTTTATTTTTAACATTTTTAAAATTTAGACATACAGCGCAGTAACAGGCCATTTTGGCCCGCGAGCCCATGCCGCCTAATTACACTCAATTAACCTGCAACCCCCGGTATGTTTTGAAAGGTGGAGGAAACCGGAGTCCCCGGGGAAAACCCACACAGTCATGGGGAGAACATACAAACTCCTTATAGACAGCATGGGATCCGAACCCCGGTCCTGATCGCTGGTGCTGTAAAGGTGTTGCGCTAACTGCTACGCTAACCCTGCAGCCCAATTTTACATAACAATTATAGTACGGAAACAGGCCATCTTGGCCCCTCTAGTCCGTACCAATTTAAGTGAACTCCTCTAGTCCCACCCACCTGCTCCCTGCCCATAACCCTCCAACCCCCTCACATCCATGTCCTCATCCAACCTCCTCTTAAATGACAGAATTGACCCTGTTGCAACCACCTCCTCCGGAAGGTCATTCCACTCAGCCACCGCTCTCTGAGTGAAGAAGCTTCCTCCTTTGTTACTTCTAAAGTTTTTCCCCCTAACCCTTAACTTACGACCCCTCTTTCCAATCTCTCCTACCCTCAAGGGAAAGAGTCTATTCACATCTACTCTATCTATTCCCCTCATAATTTTAAATACTATCAAATCCCCCCTCAACCTTCTACGCTCCAATGAATAAAGTCCCAGTCAACTCAGTCTTTCTCCTTATTCTAGATACTGCAATCCAGGCAACATTTTAGTAAATCTTCTCTGCACCCTCTCTACCTTATTGATATCCTTCCTATAATTTGGAGACCAGAAATTAACGTTTGCACTGCTGCAAAACAACAAATTTTGTGACACGTTTATGATAATAAATTCTGACTCCGAACTAATTACATACCCTGCCAAAATAAAGTGGAAGGGAATTGGTCCACTTAACTCGATCTCTCCGATCAAAATGTTCCTTCATGCAACGTTATAATTGTCTCAACCACTGAGGAAATCTCTTGTCGCTGAATAGGAACGAACCCGAAGGTTCACATTCAGCACCTGAAGCCTTAACACCGACCTTCCCAGATCCCCACATCCAACATGTCCGCCTGCAGCCACACTTGCTCACACATCATCAATACAAAATGAGTGGTGTTGGGGGTGAGGTTTTAGCGTGGAGAGATGATTGGTTAACCATTAGAAAGCAGATAGTTGGGGTACGGGGGTGATTTTCTGGTGAGACTGCATCTGGAGTACTGCGTGCAGTTCAGGCGGAGCAGAGAAGATTCCCCAAATTGATTCCAGAGATGAGGGGTTTGGCCTATGAGGAGAGATTGAGTCATCTGGGACTGTACTCGCTGGAATTTAGAACAGTGGTTCTCAACCTTTTTCTTACCACTCACTCTTACCACTTTAAGTATTCCCTATGCCATAGTTTGAAAGTTTGAAACCCACTGTTCTAATCGTCCCTCATGGACTCGTTATGTGCATGGTTTCAGAACTCCAAAGGAAATGGGCCAGTGACAATTTTTCTTAAGCAAAATATTTCAGTAACAATTGGGTCTAGAGCAGTGGTTCTCAACCTTCCCTTTCCACTCACATCCCACCTTAAGCAATCCCTTACTAATCATAGATCACAGATCACAGAGCACTTATAGAAGTATGTGAGTGGAAAGGAAAAGGTTGAGAACCACTGATTTAGAAGAATGGGAGGGGATCTTATAGAAACATATAAATAATGAAAGGCATAAATAAGATTGAGGTAGGTAAGTTGTTTTCATTGGTAGGAGAGACCAGAACGAGGGGACTTAGCCTCAAGATTCAGGGGAATAGATTTAGGGCGGAGATCAGGAGAAACTGCTTTTCCCAGAGGCTAGTGAATGTATGGAATTCGCTGCCCATTGAAGCAGTGGAGGCGACCTCAGTAAATATATTTAAGACAGGGTGGGATAGATTTTCAGACAGTAAGGAAATTAAGGGATATGGGGAAAAGGCAGGTGGGTGGAGATGAGCCCATCACCAGATCAGCCATTGAATGACGGAGCAGGCTCGACGGGCCGGACGGCCGACTCCCGCTCCTATTTCTTACGTTCCTACGAGCACGTTCTTATTTGCCCTGATCACCGGCAGCACTTACCTCCAGGAGTTGGGGAGCTGATGGGGGTTGTGAATTTCCAGCTCAGATCTGAACGAACCAGTGTAAAATTATTTCTTTTATCGCTCCCACACTGTACATTCAGTGAAGTTGGTGGCCACTCGAAGCCCTCCTGAGATGGTCCACTCGGTGTGGCCAGTGGCTGTTAAAATAATCTCAGATTCTTTCAGCAGGAGATTAGTTAGAAAATAACTGTCTTGCTTCTCTTTTCTTCTGTCAGTTTGGCATCACTTTACAGTGGAATAAGAGTCCGACAGGTTCAAAGAGGCTTGTTTATAAATAACACTGGACAACAATCTATTTGCAAAAGGTTTTGCTTCCTGAAAAAAAAATGGGGATTATGACAGACAACCTCAAGCTGAAGACAAGGATAATTTCAGATTTGCTGTATCACGTAGGGAGTTGGAGAAACATTAAATGAGCTTTTATTGAATTTAGCATGGTTAATCGCTGACACGTTGCGTTAGTTCAACCGACCTAAAAATCTTTTGTTGCTGATTTTCGTTTGTACTCAGCATCTGATGCCTCTTGTGCCGGTGTCCAACAACAGCTGGCCCGGCATTGGGATGGATTCCAGTTGCCCCCCCCTCACCGTCTCACCCTCCTGTTCAAACCTTTCACTGACCTCACCGAGCTCCGGGTGCGAGTGGAGAAAATGAGTTTTCAATTTGCGGTTTTGTGTGCTTGAAGTAGACTTAAAATATGACAGGGAAATCACAAAAGCAGGTTACAGCTAAAAAAAAATGGTGCGCGAAGAGAACATTTTGAGGTGACTTTGTGATCAGCGGCCCAAAATCCATAAACTACGTCCAAAAGTATTCAGGAAGCAAAATCTTCCTTGTCCAGTGTAATTAGATTGGTAAATTATGCGATTAAAATAAAAACATCAGAGAGCTGTGCATCAAGTGCCTTTACTAAAAGGACACACTTTAAAAAAATTACATTGTACAAAACTATAAGATTTAAAACACCCTTATTTCCAATACAAAAAATCTTCTGATTTTTTAAAAAAAAGAAAAATGGAAATTGGGAAATGAGGATCTGGAGCGAGGATACTCTCCGTTCAGTCCGCCCTGACTCATTAATATTGCATCAATGTCCCATACAGTGGCAGTGGAGGGTGGAGCAGAGGCAGTGAATCGGCAAACGAGTCTTTGGAGGGAAAGGCTATTGTCCGTACTCCGTGACACGTCACTGAGTTATTGCCTCAGACACCTGTGGAGAGACGAGATAGGCTTGGCGTTAGGGTTCAGCCTGGAAAAAGAGTCTCTGTTCTAAACTGGTGAATGATGTCTTTGTTCTAAACTGGTGATCTCAACGAACCACAAGACACAAAAGCAGTCACGAGTTCAAAAGTGTTGCTTGGCCGAGAATAGATCAGAAGAATGTCCAGAAAAGAGTAAAACCCGGAAATCTGCCGACACCGTGGTTGAAGTTAAAATACAACGCTGAAGAAATTCAACAGGTCAAACATTGTCCTTTATATAACAAAGGTTAAAATACATAACCAATGTTTTGGGCTAGAGCCCTTCATCAAGGTAAGGAAAGATGTCTGGAGGCATACAAACAAAAAAGGAGAGGGGAAGGTGTGGTTGCATTTGCTGGAGGTGGTAGGTGGAGAAGGGAGGGAGGGGGACAGCAAAGGATGGAGGTGATAGGTGGAGGAGGGAGGGAGGGGGGCCAGCAAAGGATGGAGGTGATAGGTGGAGGAGGGAGGGAGGGGGGCCAGCAAAGGCTGGAGGTGGTAGGTGGAGGAGGGAGGGAGGGGGCCAGCAAAGGCTGGAGGTGGTAGGTGGAGGAGGGAGGGAGGGGGACAGCAAAGGCTGGAGGTGATAGGTGGAGGAGGGAGGGAGGGGGACAGCAAAGGCTGGAGGTGATAGGTGGAGGAGGGAGGGAGGGGGACAGCAAAGGCTGGAGGTGATAGGTGGAGGAGGGAGGGAGGGGGACAGCAAAGGCTGGAGGTGATAGGTGGAGGAGGGAGGGAGGGGGACAGCAAAGGATGGAGGTGATAGGTGGAGGAGGGAGGGATGGGGCCAGCAAGGGCTGGAGGTGATAAGTGGAGGAGGGAGGGAGGGGGGCCAGCAAAGGCTGGAGGTGATAGGTGGAGGAGGGAGGGAGGGGGGCCAGCAAAGGCTGGAGGTGGTAGGTGGAGGAGGGAGGGAGGGGGGCCAGCAAAGGCTGGAGGTGATAGGTGGAGGGAGGGAGGGAGGGGGCCAGCAAAGGCTGGAGGTGGTAGGTGGAGGAGGGAGGGAGGGGGACAGCAAAGGCTGGAGGTGACAGCGGGAGAAGGGAGGGAGGGGGGCAACAGTGATCAAGGGGAGGAGGGCTGGCTGGGCGAAGGCAGGGGGAAGGGAGGGGGGAGAACTGGAGAGGGGAATGGAAGGGGGGGGAAGGAGGAAGAGGAGAGCAGGTTACCAGCAGCTAGAAAAGTTGATGTTAATGCCATCTGGTGCGAGGATGCCCAGACGAAAAATCAGGTGTTGTTCCTCCAACCTGAGGGTGATCTTGGCGGGATAGCACACAGGGCCAGGGACAGATACGTGGGTGTGGGAGCGTGACACAGAACTGAAATGGCCAGCTACTGGGAGGTCGCTGAGCTGAGATGGTTACAAACTGCCATGAACCCGGCCGCTCCTACTTGGAGAGGATGATCCCAGCTACAACCACCAGGGTTGTTGGAGGAGACGTCGGCTTTGGGTGAGGGGCTAAACTGATTTAGTATTTGAGAAGTAGGTATTTCCCCCCGCCCCCCCCCCCCCCCCATCAAACCTTTCCACTGCTGTGGGTTCTGCGCTGGGTACAGTAAATACATCTTGAATTTGAAGATGCTTTGGACATTTGTGATCTTGCATCCTGCATTTTTTTTTAAGAGATGTCTTCTTGCCCTATGCTTTTCTAATGAACATTTTGGTTTCCTTGGAGAAGATAACAGACACGAGTGGGCAAAATGAGGACGGTAAAAATAAAACCAATTACATGGGCAGTCAAAAAACTATCCCCATTATGTTGAGGAGTTGATGATCAATCTTGGGCAATTAGCTGGCACAGACCAGGAGTTCTAATGGCTCACTGGCTTTTCATCCTGACACCACACACCAACAGATATCAGGCTGAGGTGGCAAACTTCTTGGCGGGACATCCTGAATTTACCATGCTGCCAGTCAGATGACCCTTTCCTTGCTCTCACCAAATGTTTGCAGCGTCTACGTGCTGTCAGTTTTCGATAACCAGGAACCCTAATCTTGTCTCTCTGGATATAGAGCATTCCCTTAGACATTATCAGATACCCCGCTGCTAATTCTCGCCTTGACCATGGAAGCTGCTTGTGCTGTTCAACTCCAGCGATGTCCTTAGTGTAGCAAAAGACATAGGAGCAGAAATAGGCCATTCAGCCCATCAAGTCTGCCCTGCCTTTTAATCATGAGCTGATCCATTTTCCCCGCTCTGCCCCACTGCCCGCCCTTCTCCCCATAAACTTTGATGCACTGGCTATTCAAGAACCTACCAATCTCTGTCTTTACTCCACTGACCTGGCCTCCACAACCACCTGTGGCATCAAATTCTACAGGTTTTCATCCCTCCGCTAAAAGAAATTCCTCTGCATCTCAGTTGCAAGTTGTGTCATCTTGTCCTGGACTCTTCCACCAGGAGAAACAAATTTTCCTGCATCTACACTGTCCGTGTCTTTCAAGATTCAAAATATTTCAACGCGATTTCCCCCCCCACCCCCACCCCACCCTCGTGAATTCCAATGGGGACAGGTCATGAGCTGGCAAACGTGTGATAAACCTTGTATTCCCGAAATCATCCCAGTGAACTTCCTTCGAACCCACTTCAACGTCAGCACATCTTTTCTTAAATGGTGATCTAAAAACTGCTTACAATGCTCCAAGCAGCTTTTGGGGATTCCTCTTCTCCCTACACAGGGACCCAAGCCCCGTTGATAACACCCTGTACATTATTGTAACCCACAGTCCTCTCCTTTACCTCAGGATGAAAGAATCCCATTGCTGGTCCTGTGATAGAGAGGTAAGTCATCTTTCACATCAAGTCTTATGGACTTACTGTTCCTGATTAGATTTCAGGTTTATTGTCAGAGTACATCACACAATCCTGAGATTCCTTTTTTCCTGCGGGCACTGCAGAATTACCTCTAATTGGTCGTGGAAGAAATAAACTGTGCACAGCGTAAACCCGTAAACAAATAAAGAACTGTAAACAGAGAACAAATTTAAACAAACTGACTGTGCCACACAGGCAAAGGAAATCGATAAAGTGCCCAAGTGAGAGTCCTCAAATGAGTCCATGATTGAGTTTGTAACTGAAGAGTCTGATGGTGGAGGGTGAGCAGCTGTTCCTGAACCTGGTGGTTCGAGCCTTGTGGCACCAACACCTCTTTCCTGATGGCAGCAGCGAGAACAGAGCGCATGCCCGGGTGATGCGGGTCTTTGACGATCGCTGCTGCTCTCAGATGGCAGTGTTCCCTGTAGATGTACTTTAAAAAAGTGGGGGAGGGTTTTGCCTGTCATATCCTTGATTCTGTCCATTACCTTTTGGAGGGCTTTACGCTCCGGGGTATTGGTGTTCCCATACCAGACCGTGATGCAGCCGGTCAGCACACTTTCCACTGCACTTCGATAGAAATTTGCCAGGGTCTCTGGTGAAATATCAAACCTCCTCAAACTCCTGAGGAAGTAGAGGCGCTTTCTTCATGTCGCCATTGGTGTGTAAGGTCCAGGAAAGATCCTTCGAGATAGTAACTCCCAAAAACCTAAATTTGCTCATCACCTCTGATCTCCAAATGATCACTGGATCGTACACTTCTGGCTTTCCTTTCCTGGAGTCAACAATCAGCTCCTTAGTTATGGTGACATGATTGCTATTGGCGCACCATCGATTGGCAATAACTCTTATCCACGATCATAAATCATGGCCTCGCCCTCCACATCTCTACAACCAGGGCAGCTAGAATGCATTGACTCCAAATCCCAAGGTTCCACGAGCCCAAACCCTGCGCTGACAGGCGAGGACGCGTGAACTCCCGTCTATCGCTAGCTCTGGCTCTGCAGCAGTCTTCCACCATGTTAGGTCAGAGGATCTTCAGATGAGAATATCCACCACAGGCGAACCCTCTTGGTCCTTAAGTTGTTTGTTAACATTTACCCCATTAGACTCTCCCACTATGGAAAGAAGCGTTTAACTCTGCTCACGCCTTTCAAAGTTCAAAATATTTAAATGATTTCCCCCCCCCCCACCCCTCATTCTCCGAAATTCCAACGAATACAGAAGAGCTATCAAACACGGCTCATATGATAACCCTTTCATTCCCGGAATCATCCTAGTGAACTTCCCACTCCAACAACAGCACATCTTTTCTTAAATAAAGAACCCAAAACTGTTCACAATACTCCAATGTCTTATAAACCCTCAACATCACATCTCTGCTCTTATATTCTATTCCTCTTTAAATGAACACCAGCATTACATTTGCCTTCTTCAACCATTGGCTCAACATGCAGATACTCCCAAGTCCCTTTGGTTTTTTTTTTCAATTTTATCGCCATTTAAAGAATAATCTGCCCATTTTCTTTCTAACAAAGTCCTTGACCGTACACTTTCCGACATTATATTTCATTTTCCACTTCTCTGCCCATTGTCCTAAACTATCTAAGCCCTTCTGCAACCTTTATGTTTCCTCGACACTACTTTTGTCTCATCCGCAAACTTGGACACAAAGCTATCCATTCCAGGTTGGGAAGCTGGCCTGTGGCCGGGAAGAGTTGGAGTGAAGTGCCCAGTTGTTTTCGTTTTCTAACATCCACAGCAACAGTGTTACAGAGCAAATTCTTTCAAAACTTGGCCAATCTTTAGCTGATAAATGGCTGGTTCTCAGCTCTCACTGGGCAGCTTTATTAAAACCTTCATGCCCAACTCCATGTGTTGCCTTGTTCAACTAGTTTTCCAATGTCTTCCCACTGCCCAGTAGAATTTCCTTGGTTTTAATGGGATTTAGACTTGGCAAAGGCCAGTGTCGCTTCGTTCCGAAGATACTTGTCTCTGTACATGAGTAATGACATTTTCTGACAGTGAGTTAGTGAAGCTCTTTGATGGGGCTCAACAGCCTGTAACAACCAAATCCATCTGCAGCAAATGAGTGTTCCGAGCTCCACACACTTTCAACTCGAGTCTTCATTCAAACCCACGAGCTTCCAGCTTTGATTTTCACTCAGCTCGTTTTACGACAGTGAGAGACCAAATGATGCTCATAAACTATTTCCTATCGAACCTTTGCTTTCACGGGGCATCACTGTGCTTGATAAAGACCTCACAGGTGGAACCTTGGATCGGCGGATCATCGTGACGTGCTCCTTTCATTGAAAGTCCAGCCTGCTGTGGAGGTGCCGACACTCAGGACAAGACTCCAGTGGGTCGTTAACTCGGCCTGCGGCATCACGGGCTTCAGGCCGTCAAGGACATCGACAAGAAGCAGTGGCTTAAGACGTTTTACAAAGAATTTGTAAAGAGTTATTTTAGCAATATCTTGCAAAAGTAACTGATAATTATGTAGGTTCAGAAAGGGAAGAAGATGAAGGTGGACATTATTGAGATGATTACGATTAGGGTAAGAAATAAATAAAAATATGGAACCTATATTTGTGAAATGATGCTTTTGAATATTTAATATAACAATATATAATTATTAATGAGATGCAATATTGTAAAATCAAGAACAAGGGTAAGAGAGAGAATGGAACCTGACAATATAACGCTGTCATTTTAACTTTTTTGTATTTATGAAATTCATACCGACGCCCTCTGGACAGGGTAAAGTCCAGAAAAATTGATTCTACTGGGTTTGGATGATAGTTCGAAGACATTTTTTTTCTCTGTCTTCTTTTTTGATTTCTTTTTGGGGATTTTTTTTATGGGGGGGGGTGGGTAGAATAAATTTGGATTTTAAAAGCCATCATGTAATATGATTACATATTAATATGCTGTTTATGAATTTTGAATGTGAATCATATAACCGTAAAACAATCACAGCACGGAAACAGGCCATCTTGGCCCTTCTAGCCCGCACCGAACTAAGTCCTCTCCTCTAGTCCCACCTACTCATAACCCTCCATTCCCCTCCCATCCATATACCTATCCAATTTTTCCTTAAATGACAAAATGGCCACCACTACTTCTCCCAGAAGCTCATTCCGCACAGCCACCGCCCTCTGAGTAAAGAAACTCCCCCTCATGTTACTTCTAAACTTTTGCCCCTTAACTCATGACCTTTTGTTTCAATCTCTCCTACTCTCAATGGAAAAAAGCCTATCCACATCAACTCTATCAATCCCTCTCATAAATACCCTCTATCAAATCCCCTCTTCAACCACCTATGCTCCAAAGGATAAAGACCTAATTTGCTCAATCTTTCTTTGTAGTCTAGATTCTGAAACCCAGGTTAACATTTTCGTATATCTTCTCTGCACTCTTGTTTAAAAAAAAAGAAAGCACCCTCTATCTTCAAAGACCCCCACCACCCAGGCCGTGCCCTCTTCACTCTGCTACCATCAGGGAAAAAGGTACAGGAGCCCGAAGACGAGCACCCAGCGGCACAAGGACAGCTTCTTCCCCTCCGCCATCAGATACCTGAATGATCAACGAACCACTGAGCCTTACTTTGGCTTTTCATGTATTATTTTTATTTATTTTGGAAGGTGGTGTATATAAATGTTTGCGCTGTAATGCTGCCTCAAAACCATGAAATCAGTGACTTGTTCATGAGAATAATTTCTAATTCTGTTTCAGCCACCTCTCCATCTTCAATCTAATCCATCTAACTCCGAGAATCGTGCAAGCAATTTAACAAGAGGGAAGTCGACACTGAGAAGTGCACATGGACAAGGTGGTTCTATGCAGGGTAAAGCCTCCCAGGTCCCATGGGTTTGGATTCAGGTCACTCCATGGGGTGCGGCAAGAAATAATTACTGAATAACCAGGAGGAACAAGGCTGTCAATTGGAGAGCAAAAGAAAATGAAAATGCTCAAAATTAATTTTCCCATCAAAATAAAGCAAAAATCTTGTCGGTGCTTTGGGAATGAGCTCGAGCTGGTGAACTTCCCCCATTCCCCATCAGGTGGTCCACTGCAAGTAAAGGAATACAAAGTGGTTTGAGAGTGAAACAAGGTTGAGGACCTTGCTGTCACCCACTCAAATGAAAATGAGAACTACGCTGTCCAATCTCCCTCTCCCAGTTCAGGGACAACCCAGGTTAAAATTTGGATTTAAAATTTTGGGGCTGCACGGTTGGCATAGCAACTAGCGCAACGCCTTTAAGCGCCAGCAATTGGGACCATGGTTTAAACCCCGCACGGTCTGTAAGGAGATTGCACGTTTTCCCTGCATCTGGGTTAGTTTTACCCAGGGACTCCGATTTCCTTCCACCCTTCAGAAACGTGCCAGGGGCGTAGGTTAATTAGATATAAATTGGGTGGCATAGACTCATGGGCCAAATTAACCTGTTACTGTGCTCTAGGTCTAAATTTTAAAAAAATATAATTTTAATTTTAAATTTTAAATTAATTAATGTTCTTTCTATTATTACAAACTCCTGTTTTAGTAAAATGGTATTATCACAGTAAGGGATAGTATAGACAGGAGGAACTGAATGGTCACAGTTAATATTTAACATTTCACACAAGTGCAACTCAAGTCACAGCCCAGTGATAATTCGATACATTGGAAGAACTGAGGGAGGTTTGTCGCAGTCTGTTCCAGATTCAATACATTTGCAAAGACATTGTGATTTTTGCGAGGGAGAACCATTTTGATGCTGAAGAGAAAGCATCTTTTTGAAGCAGCTCTTGTGGCCGGCCGTTCTGTGGAATTCAGAGCCACGCCGGCTCTGTGAATGGCTGGGCCTTTTCGGTGGATTGACCTGTGACAGGAGGGTCATTTTGGGAAGCAAAGTGCTTCATTTTGTGTGTGACTAACAGGGAAGGTCATTTAGAGAGGCCGGTGCCAGGGCCTTGGAAACTTTGTGGAGGTCTTGCAGTTCGAGTCTCACCTACCCAAGGACCAGGAGTGTTATGATCACAGCTCGTGTGGATAGACATTTCTTCAAAGGCAACGAAAGAAGAATTCGTGAGTCTGTAGAAGCCACAACTCCAGTCTTCCTTCCCATCAGTTCAACATTAATTCTGGGCATCAAATTTCAAAGGGCTACGTTGCGACACTGAACTTTGAAGTTACTTTCTAGATTTTGGCCTGAACTGTAATGATTTGGGTATATCACACACACGCGCGCGCACACGGACACGCACACCTGTGCATAGTTGGGGATACAGTTAGTGTTAAAGAAAGTTTGAGTAAGAAATAAAATTAATGTTCTTCAATTAAACACTATCTGGTTCATTGTCTATTGTTGCTTGTTACATGCAGTTAACACTATAATGTTCCCTCTAACAATCAAACTTTTTGGAGGACAAGTTAACCAAAACAGAGACATCAGTAGGACAGAATAAAGCTTCCCTCGACATTTCCACTGTCAAATTCTCAAAAGCACTCTTCATTCCTCTGCTACAAATTTGCTCAGCTTGCAGCTCGTCAACTTTATCTACTTTGCTGTTAACTTTCACCCCAAACTCAAATTAATTTGGTCTATCTCTCTCAACACTCTCATCTTTTTCAATCTCTCCAACTCGATTGACATTCCACATTTTCCATGACCCACCAACTCCCACAGTTACCTCGACTACACCTCTTCATACCCTGCCCCCTTTTCCCTCAATTCCTCCGTCTCTGGCGTGTCTGCCCCCAGGACAAGGTCTCCCATTCCAGATCATTCGAGCTGTCCTCCTTCTTCAAAAAGAAAGTGGCTTCCCCTCAACCAGCCCTCACCTGGATCTACTCTATTTCTCACACATCTGCCTGGTCCCCTTTGACCCTAGACATAACAAGGACAGGATTTTCTCCTTGTCCTCGACTACCACTCAACCATTCTCTGCATCCAACATATAATCCTCTTAAATTTCTGTCACCCACAACATGATCCCACCTCGACATATCTTCCCCTCTCCTCTCCTTGCCTTCTGCAGGGACCGCTCCCTCCATGTTTCCATTGTCCACACATCTCTTCCCACTAACCACCCCTTCGGTACCTACCCCTGTGACCCCCAGGAAGTGCCACCCTTGCACTCACACCTCATCCCTCACCAAGATTCAGGGCCCCAAACAGTCCTTCCAAGTAAAGCAACATTTCACTTGTGGATCTTCGAGGGTCATCTACTGCATCCGGCGCTCCCGCTGTGGCTGCCTCCACATTGGAAAGACTGAGGGCAGACTGGGAGATCATTTTGTTGAACACCTTCATTCACTCTGTCCACGCCAATGTCAGGGATCTCCCAGTGGGCAACCATTTTAATCCTGTGCCCCACTCCCATGCCGACATGTCTATCCACAACCTCATGCACTGCCTGACCAAGGCCACCTACAAATTGGAAGAGCACTACTTTATATTCCGTCCGGGCACTCACCAACTGAATGGCATTAACATCGACTTCTCCGGTTTCTGCTAGACCAATCCCTGCTCTCCCTCTCTTCTCCTTTCCTCCACCCCCTTCCCTTCCCCTGTCACTTCACAGCTCTTGCGCCCTCTTGCATGTGCTCTTCCCCCTATCCCTGCCCTGAGCATTTCATCCTGGCGCCTGCGTGCATTTCGCTCATACCTTGATGAAAGGCTCAGTCAGAAACATTGGTTATTTTTTTTAATTTTTAATTTAAACATATAGCACAGTAACAACCCATATCGGCCCTTGAGTCCATGCTGCCCAGTTTACACCCCTGGTACATTTAGAACGGTGGGAGAAAACCGGAGCCCCCGGAGAAAACCCACGCAGACATGGGGAGAATGTATAAACTCCTTACAGGCAGTGCGGGATTCAAACCCCTGGTGCTGTAAAGGCATTGCGCTAACCGCTTCACCAACCATGCCACCCTTATCTTTATCTTTCCTACATATAGAATACTGCCTGACCTGGTGAGTTTCTCCAGCATTGTAGTAATTGCTGATAACCTTTTTGGGTCATTGAGAATTCTCCTTTCCCGTTGTTTGAGATCTTCAATATTATTGACAGAAGTTTAATTGACATCAATTTGGTTCAAAGAGAGCACAGGAAGAAGTCCTAAATGATTAGGGTAACGGAGAGGCTATCATCTTTAATTAAAATGATTTTGGTCATCCAACGTTTTCTTGACAATTTAATGCCTTAGGCAGGGTGGCTCTCGTGTAGACAAATGGGGGCATGTTTTGTTTGTTCTGAGTTCAGTCACCTTGCTCAGTCACACTTGGTTCCAGCCTTAGGTCAGGGTCCTCTTAACCTTTGCCGAAAGATGCAGTGAGTTGGGCAACCGCACATCATAAGTGGGCACATGTCTGGGAGACCGATGACTCTCGCTGTTGAAGCGTAATGCTGGAGAAACTCAGCAGGTCAAACAGTGGACTGTCTGTAGCAAAGATAAAGATACAGAACCAAAGTTCTGGGCTTGAACCCATCACAATGAAGGGCTCAAGCCCAGAACTTTGGTGATGTAATCTTTATCTTTGCTACATACTGTTTGACCTGCTAAGCTTCTCCAGCATTACGCTTTTACTTCAACCACGGTATCTGCAGACTTTCGTATTTTACCCCTCTCTCGCTGTTGAGATTGCCCACAGAAACCGAGAGGGTTGAAGGGGTGGAGTGCAACCATTTTGTTTTTAATGGCTATAGCCCCCTTTGGACTCAACTCAAATGTTATGGGCCCCCTTACCTGTGAAGGAGGCAAGTTTTGGTTTCTCCCATACTTCGCTCCTCCTGTCCACATGAGAAAATATAAAGAATACTTAAGTTACGCGTGGTGAAAAGAAAATGAGGCTTTTACTTGAATCTGTTGTGGCCCCCAGAAGGAGAACAGAGCTTGTGTTATGAAAGGCTGGTTCAATGCTTTTAATGAATCACTTCCTTCCATACTTCTACCAAGCTACCATATTTCAAACAGGGTCCTTTCAATTTCCAATATTTCCAGTTTCTGGGTTAGATTCACTGATGAAACCTTTGAGGAAGATCTTTCATTACGATTAATGGACATGCTGGTGGGGGATGTGCCATCTCCATCCATGTCGTCTGTCTAACAGCTGAAGAATGATGAGGACATGGGGTGGAAATAGTTGATACCTTGATGGTTCATACCTTGATGAAGGGCTCAAGCCTGAAATGTCAGTTATGCATTCTTATCTTTAGACACTGTTTGACCTGCTGAGTTTCTCCGACGTTATATTTCTAATTCGGCCTGCAGGCTTTCGAGTTTGACTCCAAGGGGCATGGTGCCGCTCGTTGAACACCACAAATTGGGTGTCTGGCACATCCAGCATTTCCCCAGATGAAAGAAGGTTAGACCCCACCTCCTCACCCCTTCTCCACCCAAGGTTCAGTTTCCAAACAAGCCTTGGCTCATCATTGTCCAGGATGAGGTATGAAAAAGAGCGAACAAGAACAATCAGACAGTCTCCTCCAGAGAAACTGGAACAGGAAAGAAAAATACTCACCGTTTTTGCCCAATCCATTATGCCTGATGGAAAGACGGTTCCAAGATAAGATATATAGTTAAGAATCGATCCCCTTTACACAATGTTGGTGTGGATGCAAGCAAACATTGCAATAGTTTAAAGCACTAATCCAATCAGGCAGAGAACTGCCCGCGGCTGTTGTGCATCAAGGGGCCAGTTCCTTTCAGAAGTACACATCAGTCAGAGATGGGATGAAGGAAACTGAAAGTTCGGGAAGGAGGGTGCTCAACAATCGATGGTCAGTCAGTTTGTCCAATCCGGTTGTCCAACGTGACTTCAAAGGTGCTGGATGGCAAAGACAGAAGGAGTATTATTGCAAAGGCCCCTTTCCAGATCAGATCCATGCCTATTAATTTGTGAGAATACAAGCAAATGTATTAAATTAGATCCCCACTGTTAATCAACTATGAGATGTTACGGTGGGACAGATTGGCTAAGGAGGTGCTAAAACTTCCTCTGCATCTCTTCCACTCTTCCACCACAGATTGAATTTCAGCTCAGGCGGGGAATTGAAATCTTTATCTACATCGCGTCTAAACACAAGCAATCCCAGATATGATGCAATGAAAGAAAAGGTCCTGACAGGGATGTGGAGAGAGCGAGATCCAGGGAGCAAGATATCCAGGGAGGGGTTTCTAGTGAGAGAGGTGCAGAGATGTAGGTCAGGAGGGTGGGGGGGTCAAGAGGGCTTGGTTGAGAAGGGGAGGTCCAGGGAGGGATCTCCTGAAGTGGGGGTGGGGGGTTCAGACAGGGGAGTCAAAGAGGAATATTCAGAGATGTTGCTCCAGAGAGGGAGGTCCAGAGTGAGATGTGCAGAGAGGGATGTGCAGAGGGAGAGGATCAGAGGGCGTGACCCAGAGATGTACGTCCGAAGGGAGAGATCTAGAGGGTGTGGTGTGGTGGGGGGGGTGGGGTTCCAGAAAGAGTGGTCCAAGGGGAGCGGGATCCAGAAGGATAGATCCAGAGGAAAAGGTCCAGAGACAGAAGTCCAGCGGGAGATATCCAGGGAGGTATCTGCAGCTGAAGACTGTAGCTTGGAACTCTCCAGGTTTCGACAATTGAGCAGGAATCCAATTCTGCCTCCTCTCCCACCTCTTTGTGCCTTTTGGTCAATCACCAGTTGCACAGCTGCAGAAAGCGTCATAATTCTGCCAATCGCACCCATGGGCATATCACAGCAGGAATGACCAATTAGGTGCCAGCACCATGAAGCATATCCATCAATTCGAAGCACCTCAGCTGAAGCTAAAACAGTGGTTGTCAAACTTTTTCTTTCCACTCACATACTACCAAAAGTAATCCATACATTGTAGGTGTTCTGTGATTTGGACGGGATTACTTAATGTGGTGGCAGTCATCGTAGCTATCCCTCGTGGTCGAGGATGATGGCTGGCATTCTGTTGATCCACAGAGCGAAGACGCCTGGGCATGCATTTGTTTAGCACGAATTTGATGTTGCGCTCCAAGAAGCCCACGATATTTCCAAAAGTCATCCAACTAATTCTGACGATTGGAAATTGGAAACCACGGCGATTGGAGCTGATGGATTTGTTGCAGTCTTTGTCCCCCTTCACAGCCGTTGAGTTCAGAATCAGAATCAGAATTTATTGTCATGAACAAGTCATGAAATTCAGTGCCTTGTGGCAGCGTCATAGAGCAAATATTCATATTATAACCATCTTACAACAGAAATAAATAAAAAAAAATAACAATATTACTGCATGAAAAGTAAGGCAGTGTCTTTAGTTCATTGATCAGTCAGGAATCTGATGGCGGAGGAGAAGAAACCGTCCTTGTGCCGCTGAGTGCTCGTCTTCAGGCTCCTGCACCTTTTTCCCCCAATGGTAGCAGAGTGAAGAGGGCGTGTCCAGGGTGGTGGGGGTCCTTGAGGATAGAGGTTGCTTTTTTTAGACACCGCCTCATGTAAATGGAGTGAAGTCTGATGCCCGTGATGTCGCAGACCGAGTTAACAACCCTTTGGAGTTTATTCTTGTCCTGAGAGTTGGCGCCTCTGTACCAGGCAGTGATGCAACTCGCCAGCATGGTCTCCACGGTCCACCTGTAGAAGATTTTAAGACTCTTCAGTGACAGGCCGAATCTCCTCAGACACCTCATGAAGTATAGCTGCTGGCGAGCCTTTTCGTGATTGCATCAACACGGAGGCTCCAGGACAGATCCTCCGAGGTGTTGAAACCCAAGAATTTGAAGTTCTTGACCCTCTCCACTACTGAGCCCTGGATGAGGACTGGGCCGTGTTCCCCTGACTTCATGCTGAAGTCCACAATCATCTCCTTGGCTTTGCTGACGTTGAGCACCAGGTGGTCATACTCAAAGAGCTGCTCTAACTCCCTCCCGTACGCTTCCTCACCGCCCTTTGTGATTTTGCCGGCAACTGTGATGTCATCAGCAAATTTGTAGATAGCGTTGGAATCAAAGTGACTTCATCTGCCCGTTCCACCGTTGAGGTCTAGGTTTGATGACTCTTTGTCAGGGACCTCACCCTCAACCATGGGTGACCCTACCAGGAGCACAGCTCTCAGGAGTCACAAGGTTCTCCACCACGACGAGGCGACAATCCAATGGAGAAATTAAGCTGGCATGTGAGTGGAAAGAAAAAGTTTGAAAACCACTGGGCTAAATAAAAACCCATCAGGGATCATTCAGGCCAGTGTCAGTAGATGACTCTATTACACCTAGTCATCTTGGAAAGATTTATTCATCTTCTCCAGGGGTTCGAGTTCAGGAGTGCAGTTGAATTGTGCACAGGAGAACATACTGATCCCTTTGCTAAATCCAAATGCATGTTCCCCCTTGTCAAACACTTTGCCTTAATCCCAGTGCCATAGCTGGTCAAATTAAAATACGTTGATGACATTTATGATACTTGGAGAAATAAAAATGGTTTCTGAAAATGATGTTAGTTGTGGACGACTGCTCTTTCAGTGTGGTTGATAATTGCAAAGTAATTACTTGGTTATATCTGCTTCATCAGTATTCACTGCCTGCAAGCACCATCTGCAAACTATTGCAAGGATAGCCTTGTTTGTTCAGTGTGTTCAGGCAGTCCTTGGGAACTGACACTGAGGGATCCGCAACTTCTCCACAAGGTCCAACGGGGGAACACGGATTGGTCAGAAATGAACTGCTTTTTGTGGGAGCTTGAGGGGAGGGGGTGGGGGTGGGGGGGGGAGGGGGAATGGTGGGCGATGGGGAGGGGAAGGTGGGGGTGGGGGGGAATGAGGGAGGGGAGAGAGGAGGGTGGATGGTGGTGGGGGTGGGGAGGGGCAATCGCACGGGTGGAGATAGGGAGTTGTGGTGGGGGGGGAATCGGGTGAGGCAGGTGACTGGCAGGGTTGGGGAGGGGTTAATAACAGTGAGTGGGGAGTTCGACCTTGCCTGTCAGTCGGTGATCCGCTGTGCGGTTGGAGCCCCGGACCTCTGTGTCAGAGATGGCGATCGGGCTGCTCTCCCATGCTCCGTGGTGACTCTGAAGAGGGAAAGTCTGTCATCAGAGAATGGCTAGGAGAGAAAATCCCCCACAATCCCCCATCTGAAATCCGCATACCACCCCCCCTCCCATCATGAACCCCAATTGGCCCCATGCCCATAGCTTGCCTGCCACAAATGTCCACAGGCCACTCAAGTACCAGGATCGCAGTGATATACTTCTTCCAGTGGGAGAACACGAGCGGTGGGCATGTGGGAGCAACACTCACTGCACAACGTGAAGGCGGATCCCGGCCCTTGTGATCCACCTTCCCAAAAACCTGCTCGTAGCCTGTCCTCCTTGCATGCGATCCACCCTGTTAGCGAGGAGAGGCCACCCCCTGAGATTCAGGACCATTCCAAAAAGGAATATGAGGTGACTGATGAGATCAAGGGGGTCCCACGGACATGAAGGGATGTGGTAAAGCAGCGGGGGAGTGTTTAAGATGATGTACAGCCCCCGCACTTCTACTGGGTCTCTGTGCACACACAACGCATGAATGAGGTTCTCAGAACTTTCCTAGATTCATCTCCCATCATGCACCAGAGATTCCCGAATATTTAGTGGGTTTTTTTGCTCAGAGCAAATCTTCCTCACCGACCTCTCGGCAATCCCTTCCCATGGCTGAGTTTGCAAAAGAGAGTCAATCTCAGGGATTAGGGAACATTAACTCGATGGCGTACCCAATCCAACGTTGGGGACTTGGCCTGGCAGTGGATTCTGACACTGGTGCGCACCGTCAGAGGATTTGGTGGATTTTTGGGGAGGCAATGGCAATGAGGTCTCTGCTGTGGGTAGTCCAAGAAGATGACAGGAGCTCAGGGGTCAATGAGATGTTGAGCTTCGTGCCGAGTTTGAGGTCCTGGTCTTCAAACCGACGTTCCCTCAGGGCAACGATGGCTACATTGTAATTCTGAAGGGTGTTGAGGAATCTCATCACTGACGTTGTCTTTACTGAGGGGTGGCTCCTGGGGAGTGGTCTGTATTTTCCAGGGTCTTGCAGACTTTTATTCTTGGGATTGTGATGTTGTGATTTCGGGGCGGGTAGGAAGAAGCCTTTTGTTTTGCCAATATAAGATTATAAGACATAGGCTATTCAGCCCATTGAGTCTGCCCCACCATTCAATCATGAGCTGACACACTTTCCCACCCAGCCCCACTGCCCAGCCTTCTCCCCATAACCATTGATGCCCTGGCTCAACAAGAACCTATCAATCTCTGCCTTAAATACACCCAATGACTTGGCCTCCACAACCGCCTTTGGTGACAAATTCCATAGATTTACCATCCTCTGGCTGAAGAAATTCCTACACATCTCTATTTCAGTGTCACCCAGTGCGATAACTCATGGTGTCTCTCCTTCCTCCCCCAACCCCTCCCCCCTTGGACCTCCTCCTGTTCTAGACCATACAGAATCCTTAGTAATGCTTTTTGTATTGATGCCACTCGTAAATTGTAATTCCCATAGATCACTGGAAATTGTAGCGAGATAGAATACAAGAAAATTTGTCAAAAGCAGTCACTAATAAAAACACGAGCAGCAACAAAAACAACAGCGCTTGCTGATGGTGCGTGCAGACGGACCCACGTGATTCGGAGCATCCTTGTCATTGGATAATAACTGCTCTGACCGGAGCGCATTAGAAGGTTCAAAAAGTAAATGAGCATCAACTAACCACAGGGATATTTTTATAAAAAATAATGGATGTCTGCTGAAACACTATACAGAAATTTTAGACAGTCATTTTGGCATCACCCCCACCATCCGCCCCCATCCCAGTGACGCCATTGCTCTGTTCTGAGCATTTAGTGCTGAAGGTTTGCCCTCTTATCCTGGACTCTCCCACCAAGGGAAAACAACTTTTTCTCCATCTACTCCATTTGCGCCTTTCAATATGCAAAACATTTCAATGAGATTTACCCCCCACATCTTCTAAATTCTAAATGACTACAGGCTGAATATTGTATTTAAGTGGGTAAATCATGGCACAGAGGAAAATAAGGTTGAAGTTTAAATGGGAAAAAGTTCCGGCTCTCTGAGGCAAGTTAATTGCTTGGGGAATTGAAGGATAGTTGATGGACCTCCCTTGGGGGTTGCTGTCTCTCCCCCTAGAAAACAACACATCACATTCCTTCTGTACAGCCTTAAACCCAATGAAATGAACATTGATTGCTATGTCCAACTTTAGGTAATCCTACCTCCACCTGATTCCACTGTCTCTTTGTCTTTATTTTCTTCTCTCTCTACCTTTCCCCGCCCCACCATGTCTCCTCCCAAAGGTCTCTTCCTGCCTCTCCATTTCTCACACCCTCTGTCCTGAACCCTATCCACCCCCCTCCGGTTTTCTCTTGTGCCCTCCCTCCCTTATCCACCCATTACCACCAGCCTGTGGACCTGTTTTCCTCCCAATGCCACTCCCACTTTGTTCGGCTGCCTGCCTACATTTTGCTGACACCTTGATAATAGGGCTCAAGCCCGAAAGGTTGGCTACGTATTAAAATTTTTAAAAAATAATTAATTTTTTAGTGTGGCACGGTTAGTGCAACACTGTTACAGTGCCAGCAATTGTGACAGGGGGTTCGAAACCCGCACTGTATGTGCTCTCAGTGTCCGTGTGGGTTTCTCTAGGGGGGGGGGGAGGCTCTGGTTTCCTCCCACCGTTCGAAACATACCGGGAGTTGTAGGTCAATTGGGTAGCACGGGCTCGTGGGCCGAAAGGGCCTGTTACCGAGTTGTGTGTCTAAAGTTTTTAAAATATAAAAATTTTAAAAGGGCTCATCTTGAAGCATTTCTGCATAAAGTTTGTGACCTGCTGAGTTTCTCCAGCTTTCTGATTTTATTTTAACCCTATTACCTTGAGCCCTCCCCATCTTCTTTCCCCCTTTCTACTTGGGTTTAAACCAGCCATTCTCAACCTGGGCCGTATGCGTCCCTCCCCACCCCCCAACCCCGCCCGCGTGAGCCTTAACACATATAAGAGGGGCCACGGACGGAAAGCAATGTTAATGACAATAAATTCTGATTCTAATTCTGAAATCCCCAATAAGGTGGGGGGGGGGAGGGGAAGGGATGTAGGCAAGGTGTATAGGGGGTTGGGGTCATGTGTCAATAGGAGAGAAGTAGGCAAGAAACTGGCTAAACCTGAATGCTTCACAGGGAAGGGGACCCATAAACTTTGAGCAGAGACCTCAGGCGGGGTCAAAGCCAAAAGGGAAAGGGTGGAGATTGGCTGGGACAGGGCTACCCCCTCCTTCCCCAGGAGATTGCGTGTGTGTGGTTGATGACGGAAAATACAGTGAAATAGAGAGGTGGCCATAATTACCGCCTCTCTCTCGGTTTTGTGGCCACGCTTACGGTGATCTTTGGTTTTAGTTGTAGCTCAATGTCTTTGTAATATGTTCTCGTTGAATAAAGTTTGTATGTTTATTTTTTAAAACAGGCTGTCACTGCCTTTAAGCGGAGTGTTACTGCCAGGGTTGAGATGGAGTCATTATCCTTGAATAGAGATGTAAGAAGAATTGTGATATTCAAAACTATGAGGACATTTGGATGAAGTAAATAAGGAGAAACTGCTTCCATCGGAGGTGGGTCGGTGACCAAACAGTGTGGGTCGAAGGTCCAGAGTGAGGGTAAGACCATTGTTTTTACAGTTCTTTCAAAGGACAGAGGCTTCAGATTCAACAGGGGGAATTTGTTGTACTTTGGAAGGAAAATTATTTAACTTAATTTAGACCTACAGCACGGTAACAGGCCCTTTTGGCCCACGAGCCCGTGCCGCCCAATTGCACCCAATTAGCCTACAACCTTCCCAGTACGTTTTGGAGGGTGGGAGGAATCCAGAGCCCCCGTGGAATACCCATGCGTGCACGGGGAGAACATACTTACAGACAGCACGGGATTTGAACCCCAGTCCCGATGGCTGACGCTGTGACAGCGGTTGCGCTAACCCAGCTGTCCAGGAGTGCAGGGACAGAGCAGTGCAGCGGAAGCAATTGGCGAGGCCAGCTCTGGCGGGATGTCCTTGCGGAGGTGAGAAGAGGTGACTGGCTGAGTGGAAGCCAGCAGGCTGGCAGGGGCCAACTTTGAATGTGTCCATCCAGAGAAGATGATGCACCTGGGCTGTTATTTCCGAAGTACATAATTCCACTCTTGTTATGATTCATTCACCAGCCTCTTACATCTCATGAGCTTTGAAAAGGCTGATTTATTTGAGTCACCAAAATGTAGGCTTTTTTTCTGAGTTCAAATCTCCTACACGCGTTGCAACATTTAACCAGCTCTATAAAAGAAATGGGTCAAACTTCGAGCTTTAAAAAAACAGCCAACGAACCCCCAACTTCAGCCCGCCCCCCATCCACCCATTTCCCTAACACAGTCACCAGAGAAACCCATAACATCCAGATGAGAGGAAGGTTGGAGAGGTTGTGGATGGTATTGAAGGTTGTCACAGGTAACAGCAGGATGCAGAGTTGGGTGGAAAAAACGGCAGATGGAGTTCAATCTAGGTAAGTGTGAGGTGATGCATTTTGGAAGGTCAAACCTGAAGGCAGAGTACACGGCTATTGGCAGGATTTTTAACCGGGTAGAAGAACAAAGGGAACTTGGGTAGGTATATATAGGTCAGCAGAACATTGTGGGCTGAAGGGCATGTACTGTGCTGTAATCTTCTATGTTCTATGTCTACCATAGTAGCTTGGGCATCCCCAAACATTTCCTCTCAAAGGTAACCAGGGCAACCACCAACATAACCCCCCACCCAACATACAACCCCAACAATAACGAGGGAAACCCCCAACATCCCATCCCAATATAGTTATGAGGGCAATCCCAACATCCCCCCGACAGTAACCAGGGCAACCCCCAACATGTCACCTCCATGCAGTAACCAGGGCAATCCCAACATCCCCCCAGCACAGTAACCAGGGCAACCCCCAACATCCCACTCCAATACAATAACCAGGGCAACCCCCAACGTCCTCCCGACAGTAACCAGGACATTGCCCTCAAAGACCTCTCCCGCAGGTTGCCGAAATCTTCTTGGGGGAGGCTATTTGAAAGCCCTGGGCAGTGGAGGATCTACAGAGTAGGGCAAACTGGTTAGGTGTAAAATGCTGGGATGTGGAATGATTTAAAGCTTTCAAGTCGATTTTGTTTTCCATTGCAAATGTTTCTAGTTTATTCCCATGTTAAATTATTTCTGTAATAAAGTATTTGCATTATAACCGTGTTATAAAGGTATATTGGGTAATTTGTCACCTTGTATGAACTGGCACCAGTGATGAAGGTTCGCAGGAATTGTCGAAGAGTCTTCTCACAAGCTTCCAGTGGCCAGCCAGGCGTTTTTTTTTTGGTCCATCCCTGATGGTTGTTGAGAAGGTGATGGGAAGTCGTCACCTTAGGACAGCGCAGTCCTTCTGGTGAAGGTTGGGGAAGGAAGTTCCATAATTTGGTAGCAATGAAGGAATTGCGATATATTTCTAGACATGCAGCCTGAAGAAGGACAAGGAGCCAGTGGTATCTCCCTGCCCAGCCAACCCATTGTTGGGGAGACCAAGGTGAGTAAGCGATTCAGTGCACTCCATTTCCACTGCATCTGCGTTCTACTCAAAGCAACTCTTTGGAATTTAAATGGCACAAGCAGTTTTGGCGATTTTTAAATTAGTGCTGATGCTAAAGCAAAGCATCCGAGATCTTGAGCGGATGGGGAGAACAGACCTGCCCTGCATTGCCAGCAGTTGCCCCCAGCAGAGGCAAAAACTGAGAGAAGTCTCGGTCACTTCCCTGCCTGCGTCCAGGAGCGGACCTCGCTCTACCTGGGCAGGCTGAGAACCGTCAGCAGGCCAGGGATTGCGAGAGGGAGTGGAACGGGTCACGCTGCTGCAGAGAAGGAGGAAAGGGGGTGCAGGAGGACAGAGGCAGGCCATGGGGAAAGTACTCTGGCATCTCAATGGACACTTGCACATGGCACAGCTCTCCCCTTCTACCTCATGCACACACACGCAGCACTTCCCTCTCTCTCGTACACACACTCCACACACATAAACACAGCACACATGCACACACAAGCAGCACTTCCCTCTCTCTCACACGCACACACCACATGCATAAACACAAACATAAACATCACACACACACACACACACACACGCGCAGCACTTCCCTCTTTCTCTCACACAGACACACACACCACGCAAATACACACAAACACATAAACACAACACACACAGCACTTCCCCTTTCTCTCACACACCACACACCACTCAAATACATACAAACACATAAATACACCACACACACGCAGCACTTCCCTCTCTCTCACACGCAGACACACACAGACGACACACACCATGCAGCACTTCCCTCTCTCTCACACACACATACAGACACACACACACCACACATACACACAAATACATATACACAACGCATGCACACACACAGCATGCAGCGCTTCCCTTTCTCTCACATGCACACAGACACATACACACAAGACACAAAAAACCACATGCACATACACACCACACAGATACACATAAACACTCACACGCACATTCACGCCCATTAACATGCACACAGACCACACAGCGCTCCCCCACTCTCTCTCACACACACACCACCCAGCGCTCCCCCACTCTCTCTCTCTCTCTCACACACACCACCCAGCACTCCCCCACTCTCTCTCACACACACACACCACCCAGTGCTCACCCACTCTCTCTCTCACACACACACACACACACACACACACACACACCACCCAGCACACCCCCACTCTCTCTCTCACACACACACCACCCAGTGCTCACCCACTCTCTCTCTCACACACACACACACACACACACACACACACACACCACCCAGCACACCCCCACTCTCTCTCACACGCACTTGGCCACACACCACAGAGCATTCTTTCCTTTCTCTTGCTCTCACTCGCACACAGACACACGGACTGATACTCCCTTTCATAAAACCATGCGGACGCACTGAGTCACACGGTGAGACACGCACATTGACATGAGTGGATGATGAATGAGCACTCTGCCAGCTTCAGAGCCAGGTACACTCGATATTTGCAGAAAGGAAGCAGATTTAACCGAAAAATAGAAAAAAAATACCGCCGAAAATGCCACCTGCACTGACCTGAAATGACAAGCAGGAGTTGGTGAAATGGCTGAGGTTACTAATATAATGAGGCAACAGGAAGCATAATGAAAGAATTAAAATTCATTTAGGATCCATGGTGATTAGTGGAGATGTGGCAGAATGTTCCGGCAATTTGTTGGCTGCAATTCAGAGTTACAGCCTCTGCAGTTGGCCAAGACAATGATGTGGCTGAGAAATCTTCCACCTTATTATTTTTGTACATATCTTGTAGATTCCGACACCCACAGACACACACTTATTTAGAATACAGCAATCACCTTCAAATGCCATGCTTCAAGGTATCAAAAATATATTATGTACAAAAATTGGAAGAGAAAACAAGACATTTCTTGTGGATCTCAACTTCCAGCCCATTCCCAAGATTGTCCCTGGGAGCTGCCCTCGGAGACCCCAAACTGAACTGGAAGACCGCCAGGGGAACAGCAACGGCCAGGGGTGGTGCAATCTGTCCGCTGCTTGTGATCTTTGCTTTGTGGCTGTTTTAAAGTAGGGCTACCTTGATCTTCACTGTGAGCCTCCTTCAGGGAGAGAGAGCCTTCCTTCTGCAGGGCTGCACCTGAACGATTTCTCCTGCCTTTGTAGTGGGTCACATCCTCGGTGGGGAAAGACGGGCTTTGAGTGATGGAGACTTTCTCATAGCCCGAAGTTAAAGCTACGGCCAAGGTTTCTTTGGTGGGATCTGCCAGCATTTCCTGGACGTGCTCCTCCAGACACTCCGTCAGTTTTGAGGCAGATGGAGGCATGGCCCCATTTTGACTTCCATTGGTTTGTGAGTGAACATTACTGACCTTTGTCTTGTGCTCTGCCGGGTTGTTGTACACCTTGTACCTGATCATTAGAATGATAATGAAGACGAGGACAGCGGCCACGATGATTCCACCGATAATGATAATCATGGTCCCTCCGAGGAACTGGGTGTGCGTGGAGTGGCACTGGGCGTATTCTCGCTCGGTAGTGAACTGCACGCAGCCCACGGCCCGGGTGGCCGTCAGAGCCGTGATCCTATCGTCATAGACCGCCAGGACACACAGGTCGTAGTCCCGGCCGGCAACCAGGTCTTTGATGAGGAAGGTCTTGCTCGAAGGTGGAATCATTCTGCAAGACAATTTCAGGCATTAGCAGGAGATCGCAACTGAGGTCGGGGGTTGACAACAACAACAATAGCGAGTATTTCTATAGCCCTCGGGCTCCTTGCGAGTAAACTGTCCCAGGCCACAGCTTGGCCATGTTGACATAGGAGGGGTGGAGTGGATAAAGGATTCCGGAGCTCGGGTGGAGGCACAGCGGGGTCGTGCAGGCAATTTCTCAAGGAGCTATTGCTCCAATGATAAGAATCGCCACCTCCAGATGGGACAATGCGTTCCACTGACTGTGTGTTGGGGAGTGATTGCGAATCGAATGCCACAGAACAATAAAAGAAATCTAAAGAACATTTATCTTGAGCTCTGTATGAGAATTTAGCTGCCACACAAAGTATTGATAATGTACAGTAGCTTGGCTCTATGGGAAGTTAATATGATGTCAAAAGCTACAATGGTGAAAATATAAAGAGATTCCCCTCCAAATAATTTTATTAGACATACAGCATGATAACACACCCCTCCGGCCCATGACCCCGTGCCGCCCAATTGAACTAAATTTTCGAAGGTTGGGAGGAATCTGGAGTGCCCGGAGAAAACCCACGCAGACACGAGGAGCAAATGCGTCGGGTTCGAACCGGGGCCGCTGACGCTGCAATAGCGTTGCCCTGACTGCTGCGCCAACCATGTCCCACTGACATGCGGCCCCTCATCTCCAGGATGGGTCCTGAGGCAACTGGTCAAACCAGAACCCAGCAACGGCTAAAGCGAGCAGAAGATTGGGACCACGTCGCCCCAGTTGAAAATGTTGGTCGACGAATCCACGGATAGTCGGTGACTCTGTGGGGTGGGGGGGGGGGGGCGCTCGTTTCTGCTTCTCTTTCTCTGGCTGTAAGAGGAGCTTCAGGCAATTTCTGCCGATGGCGTATCTGTCCGCCTTCCAGCAAATAAAATTGATTTTGATTATTACAGGGCAATAAATTGAATCTTGAATCTTGAGAATGTACTTGGAGGTTTGAATATGGTTCTAGTTGCCACACACACCACAGGAAGGGTGTGGTAGCAATTAAGTAGGTGCAGAAGATGGCGTCTCGAATGGAGGGCCATGATTGTAAGAGATCTGCTAGGTTTATTCTCACTAGAGGCTGAGGGGTGATCTTACCGAGGTCTATAAAATTATGAGAAAGGATAAAGAGGGTAGATCTGCCAGACAACCTTTTTCTTTCCATTCACATCCCACTTTAAGTAATCCCTAGGCCATTGGTGCTCTGTGATGAGTAAGGGATTGCTTAAGGAGGTATGTGGGTAGAAAGAAAAAGTTTGAAAATCTCTGTTCTAAACGTCCCTCATGAACTCATTATGTGCAGGGTTTCAGAACTCCAAAGGAAATGGGCCAATGACAATTTTTCTCGAGCAAAATATTCCAGTAACAATTGGGTCCAGAGCAGTGGTTCTCGACCTTCCCTTCCCACCCACCTTATGCAATCCCTTACTAGTCACAGAGTGCCGATGGTATAGAGATTACTTAAAGTTGGATGTGAGTGGACAAGAGGAGACGAGAGAGAGGGGAGGAGGGAGGAATTTCAAGGCAATCTGAGGGGCAGATTTATGCACAGAGGATGATGAATCTCTGAAACAAGCTTCCAGGGGAGGAGGAGGCGATGACCATGTTGGAAGGGTTTTTGGACAGGTACTTGGATAGGAAAGGACTCGAGGGACTGCAGACAGGCCTCACCGTCAGCATGGTGAGGTGACTGGCAGGACCTGCTTCTGCCCTGTACCATTCTATGATACAATGGATGTATCATTTAGCTCTCCACCATTTCACTAAGATGGGGTGTGCAGGGGGAGAGGGGCATCTCACTAAGATGGGGCTTGCAGGTGGGTGTGGCAGGGGAAGGAGGTGGTGGGAGTATATGACAGGGAAAGGGAAAATATAATTGCTTACCCAAAAGATGGCCAACATCTACATTGGGCTGGAGGCCCAAATCTAGTGAGACATGCATATGTTCTTCTGAACAAAATCCTCTCAGCAAGAACAAATAATGGGCTTGCTAAACTTAGAGAAAAATAAGGATCCTTTCCTCTAATCAGACTTTATCTTGCCAATAACGACATATTTGTAATCAAAATACAGTCATGCGTTTCTTAATGTCCACGATACATTTTGTGAAATAGGACGTTATGCGATTTGGATGTTGTGCAAACACCATATTGTATAAAGCAAAGCTATATGGGATATTGTAGTGCACCTGTACTGACTTAAATAGCCAAGATACTGTCCACATACAGCACTGTATTTCAGCTAAATCAGTGGTTCTCAACCTTTTTCTTTCCTCTCACCTACCACTTTAAGTATTCCCTATGCCATAGGTGCTCTGTGATTAGTAAGGGATTGCTTAAGGAGGTATGTGGGTGGAAAGAAAAAAGTTTGAAAACCACTGTTTTAATCGTACCCAATTGACTCGTTATGTGCACGGTTTCATAACTCCAACAGAAATGGGCCAACAACTATTTTTCTCAAGCAAAATATTTTATAACAATTGGGTCTAGAGCAGTGATTCTCAACCTTCCCTTTCCACCCTCATCCCACCTTAAGAAATCACGGAGCACCGATGGCATTGGAATTACTTAAAGTGGGATGTGAGTGGAAAGAAAAAAGGTTGAGACCCACTGAGCTCAAAGTATCTGGCTGTGACTCCGATCTTTGGCCTCAGACAGTCCCAGATCAACTCCTTCCTTCCAAAGTCAGGTCGTGTATAATTTGTGCCCCAGGACTTTAATCTCCCTGTTATCGGACGTTGACTTTCTTTTCTGCATTTAACCACCTCACAAAGCTGAGCCTGTTCAGCATCATGTTCACAAATGGCCTTCTGTTAATTGCAGATTTTCTTCAGTACGGCAACGCCCATGACCGTTGCTTGGATTGCGCTTCACTCGCCACTGCCGCACAGAACTATATTGCTCGCCAGTCCTGCTTGAACACGCCGACTAGTCAGCTCTAGTTCTGCCCATATATCTTGAAGCCTCCCCTTTCCATGTCCCTGACTAAGTGTCTTTGGAGACCTGCATTCTAGCACTTACTCTGGCAGCTAGTTCCATGTACGTCCCGACCACAGATGTATATGAGGTTGGACATTGTCTGAACGTGCATGACTATACCTGGAATTCCTACCTGGAATTCAAACATCTGGCAGCCTCAATCCACCAGCAAAAAAAATCAAGGAAAATAAATAAAAATATTAAAATGAATAAGAATAAAATAACATGTAAAAATACGCAAGTTTAAAATTGTGAAAGTAAATGTTCTCTGATATAACACCTTAGGTGAAAATGGGAGGAAATATCTAGCCTTGGTCGGGCTTTGCTTATAGCAGCTGTTTGAATAAACTTGTTTGAAACAGCGATGGCGTCGCAGATAGGCCATGAAGTCAAGAACAGGGGAATGATAGGCTTTAGTAAACACAAGACTTTGGCTGGCTTGGATCCAGGTCCAGGAATGCCGAAAGGGGGGAAGGAGGTCAACCTTTATGGCCAAGTCATAAGGGGAGAAGACATAGGAGATGAGTCATGAGTGGGCAGGCTAGCCTCATACATACAACAGCACACAGGTAGGGAATAATGTGCAACGAGAAAACACATCACTATAGTTGCCCAGGATGAAGAGGTGGTTGATGCCGCTCGCCGTTGGGGTGACCCTCTTCAAGTGTCTCATTATCCCTGCCTAGTTAGAGTCGCCCCCATCAAAGGCTTTATCTGTAAACTTGGGGGGGAGGGTTAATTATCTATAATGTTATTGTTCATCTTTTGGGCAGCTCCATGGAGGGGGAGGAACCTGCAGATGCAGCGAAGGTTAAAGAATGTGATTGAAAATAAATTAAAATGCTTTTGTGTTTATATATTCATGCAAGTGAAGTTTGTTCAGTGCAATATTTTTGCCTTTTGCCTTTTAAACAGTTTATTCTTGTGGAGGTTCTAATAGTTCAAGTGAGTTTCAAGTAAACAGAAAATTCACTTATCCAGAATCCCCATAGGTGCCGGATACCAGGGATTTTACTGTAATGCCAAGTCTCCCCACTACAGGAATGGAAAGGAGGGCGTTCAGACAAATTGAGAAAACTGCTGATTGAATCATTTGCCTGAGATCCCAGTAAATTGGCGTGTCAACGACCCGTGTTTAAAGGCAGGTCGGGTCGGAATGGAGCGTTCACACTGAACCAAGAAAAGCCGGTCCAGTGCGACCTTTCACACATCCCAGGTCAAAAGGAGGAGGGGTCTGCATCATTCCAGCGTCGGCGCCCCAGGAAGGCAGGTAACCCTTTCGCACAGGAGCCGATGTGAAGCGCATCGGCTCTGATACTACCTACATTGGTGGGTAAGTACTGGGACGAAAATGACCCACTATCCTGTTGGTCCTGTTCACACAGGCAGATGAAATAATAAAAAGGCGATTAAATGCCAGCTTTCAGTGGAAGTGTGAGAGCACTCAGAGAGTGTGGTGCGCTGTTACCCAGAATCAGACACAGACAAGGTAAAGAATGAACAAGAGGCTTTAATCCACAAAGACTTCCACAGAGCCAGGCTGGCTGTGGCAGCAGCAACTCAGTATGAGGTCTCGGGAGGCCGGCGCAGGCTTATATCCCGGAGGGTGATTGACACCCGACCGGGTGGGGCTTGATGCATTCAGGTCAACTGATTGACAGCCGGCCAGGTGTTGTCCTGTCTGCTTATACTACTGCAGGTACAGAGGCTACCCTCTGCAGTAGGCCGGCGGTACACTCCTGCAGGTACAGAGGCTACCCCCTGCAGTAGGCCGGCGGTACACTCCTGCAGGTACAGAGGCTGCCCCCTGCAGTAGGCCGGCGGTACACTCCTGCAGGTACAGAGGCTGCCCCCTGCCATAGGCCGGCGGAGCACTCCTGCAGGTACAGAGGCTACCCCCTGCAGTGGGCCGGCAGTACACTCCTGCAGGTACAGAGGCTGCCCCCTGCAGTAGGCCGGCGGTACACTCCTGCAGGTGCAGAGGCTGCCCCCTGCAGTAGGCCGGCAGTACACTCCTGCAGGTACAGAGGCTGCCCCCTGCAGTAGGCCGGCAGTACACTCCTGCAGGTGCAGAGGCTACCCCCTGCAGTAGGCCGGCGGTACACTCCTGCAGGTGCAGAGGCTGCCCCCTGCAGTAGGCCGGCGGTACACTCCTGCAGGTGCAGAGGCTGCCCCCTGCAGTAGGCCGGCGGTACACTCCTGCAGGTACAGAGGCTGCCCCCTGCAGTGGGCCGGCAGTACACCCTGCAGGTGTAGAGGCTGCCCCCTGCAGTAGGCCGGCGGTACACTCCTGCAGGTACAGAGGCTGCCCCCTGCAGTAGGCCGGCGGTACACTCCTGCAGGTACAGAGGCTGCCCCCTGCAGTAGGCCGGCGGAGCACTCCTGCAGGTATAGAGGCTGCCCCCTGCAGTAGGCCGGCGGTACACTCCTGCAGGTACAGAGGCTGCCCCCTGCAGTAGGCCGGCGGAGCACTCCTGCAGGTGTAGAGGCTACCCCCTGCAGTAGGCCGGCGGTACACTCCTGCAGGTACAGAGGCTGCCCCCTGCAGTAGGCCGGCGGTACACTCCTGCAGGTACAGAGGCTGCCCCCTGCAGTAGGCCGGCGGTACACTCCTGCAGGTACAGAGGCTGCCCCCTGCAGTAGGCCGGCGGAGCACTCCTGCAGGTGTAGAGGCTACCCCCTGCAGTAGGCCGGCGGTACACTCCTGCAGGTACAGAGGCTGCCCCCTGCAGTAGGCCGGCGGTACACTCCTGCAGGTGCAGAGGCTGCCCCCTGCAGTAGGCCGGCGGTACACTCCTGCAGGTACAGAGGCTGCCCCCTGCAGTAGGCCGGCGGAGCACTCCTGCAGGTGTAGAGGCTACCCCCTGCAGTAGGCCGGCGGTACACTCCTGCAGGTACAGAGGCTGCCCCCTGCAGTAGGCCGGCGGTACACTCCTGCAGGTACAGAGGCTGCCCCCTGCAGTAGGCCGGCGGTACACTCCTGCAGGAATTGAAGCTGCCCCCTGCAGTAGGCTGGTGGTTTACCACCACAAAGAGGCAAATATTGAAGGAGTTATTGATGGATGGAAGAGTTCTTTACTCTAAAACATTTCTGTAGCTGAAAAGACCAAGAGTAATAAGCTCACTAGGAATTCTGCTTTGAAAATTTATTGTGTTATAAGGGCTGATTCAAGCATGGAACGTTGAAAGACTTCACAATGATGGGAACATTGAAACAATTCAAAATGATGGGCACGTTTCCATTAAAAAGATCATCTGTGAGGACTGGTTCACTTGGGAAGCTTCTCTTCACAGATCTAAGTAGAAGCTTCAGCATTCCCAGTGACAAATGGAGACATTTTCAGAGCTTTTAAACCATATAGGAAAGATGTGGAATCTCTGGAGAGGGTGCAAAGGAGATTAACCAGGCTGTTGCCTGGGATTGGAAAATAAGCCTTATGAGGTTAGCAGACCTAAGTCTTTTCTCTTTGGAGTGAAAAAAGATGAGAGATGGCTTAATAGAGGGCTGCAAGATTCTGAGAGGTGTTGATCACTTAGGCAACCAGCGCCTGTTTCCCAGGACAGGATTAGCAAATACCAGAGGATATCTGTACAAAGTGAAGGGAGGAAAGTTTAGGGGAGGCAATGTGCTGTGGGTGAATGGAATGCCTTGCTGGGGATGGTGGTGGAGACTGGGGCATTTAAGAGACTCTCAGACAGGCACATGGATGAAAGAAAAATGGAGGGTTACAAGGTAAGGAGAGTTTAGTATCTTTTTGGTAGCAATATACCAATTGACATCCACTTTCGAACTCTCTGCTGCTACATTCTCCCTGTATTGACGTACGGCTGCGAGTCGCGGACTGGAACAAAGAATCAACACCACAGAGATGTGGTTGTTCAGAAGAATGCGTGCATACAACGAATGGGGTAACGAACTAAGAAGTTTCGCAAAGAGCGAAAGCAAAACGAATCAGGAAACAACAATCAAAATTCTTCGGACACATCTTGCGAAGTGATACTTCAGGACATTTAGTGACAACATAGGGACTAGAAGCAGCCGCTGACAGAGAATGAAAATGAGAGACGGATCAACATCGTGGGGAGGCAACAGCTGCGATTCAGAGGGTCAGAGACCCCGATGGTCGCCCACGCCGAATGGCCAGACGCCTGAACGATATTAGTCGGCAGACACAGACTCGTGCAGTGACGTTCTGTGATCTCTGTGGTCTTACTGATCTGGGCAAACAATCCCAGATCATTCAGGGCATGACAAGGATTTCAGAAGATGTTTTGGCCATCAATCAACACAGCTGAAGTGCGCATTACTGGGCTTCTCCTTATTGCTGGAGTTATTTTTTACTTTGCTGACCCAGAGGAGATGATGGATTGAGTGATCTTACAAGGTGCTGCAGGAAATACAAGATTTTTTGTGTTTTTTAATCATTGAATATGAAATGATAACATTAATCAATGCAGGAAAAAAAAATTAAAATTGAGCTGAACGTGATCACGATGTGCTCCATAACAATTCCAAATAGATGACTATAAATATTAATGATTATCTAAATACATGTAATTATCTATCTTTTGAAAGTATAAAAGCCTCTTTTCCTCTTTTTCAATTTCACATTGCACACGATCACAAACTTTGTTTCTCAACAGCTGACCAACATAAGATATATCCTCTCTTTTACCAGCATGGGACGTCCTCTTCTGGCTCCCCGTCCCCTTGGACGATGATGGTTCCTTTCAGTCAGTTTGTGGGGTTTGATATGAGGATGCCCCACTCTTCAGAAAGGAGCAGCGTGTGCGTGTGTGAATGGATTTCAGGTGAGTAGGGGGTTGCGTAGGTCCAGATATCCCCTCCCGGATCCAGCGGCACGGTGAGGTCCAAGACGGCCAAGGGGGAGATCTGTCGCAGGGAACGGCCAGGCCAAGCTTCAGTGCTCTTTCCATGCTTTACGGCATAGAATCCATACAGTACAGGCCCCTTGGCCCTCGATGTTACGCCGTCCCATGTATTCCTTGCTTAAAAAAACGTACTAAACCCTCCCTACCCCATCACCCTCCATTTTCCTTCCATCCATGTGTCTGTCTAAGAGTCTCTGAAATGCCCCCTAATGTTTCCACCACCATCCCTAGCAAGAACTATTTTCATTTTAGGTGATTTACTATTCATCAAGGTGCCACTGAAGGACAAAGATTCCCTACCCCAGCACCCCCCCCCCCCCCCATTGATGCAAGGATCCTCATCATGGTTCATCCCTGCCAGCAGCATTTCAGAGGATTCTCTGATCTACCTGCTGGTCCCGGGGACGAACTCTGAGTCCGACCTCCAGAACTGCTGGAAGACCATCAACTCGGTGAAAGACACCAGCCTGAAATCCATTGGTCTTTCAGCCCACAGTGATGTCGGTGTGGGAATGCCACCGACTGGCGTATTTCACGCCAGGCACAAGTGTTGAGGCTTGGCACGGCCAACGCAAGGTCACTGTGGGCAAGGACCACAATTTAGGGTCCTCCCATTACCGGGGGACTGAGGCGGAGGAGAAACCCCTCAACCAACTGAGTTGGGGTGGGGAGAAACAAGGTACCCCAGTAGGAGAAACGAGGTGTTGAGAGACAATGTATACATTGCTGAGAATATATAGATATGACTGACATTTGGAGTGCAAAAAGTTTGTAAATAGTTTTTTATCTTGGAAAGGTTGTCCAAGACAATGCAAAGAAATGACAAGGTGCCATAATAATGGTAACGGTGTATTGAGATAAATAAAGCACATTGATGAGAATACATAGATATGACTGGCATTATGAATGTCAAAGACTTGGACATTTTCTTGTTTTGTATATAATTCATTGCGAATAAAATATATTTTGGGAAAAAAACAACAGTAATGGAATCTTGAACCTTTTCCCATATTAAAGGTTGCAACCAGTCACAGGCAAACCTCTCCCTGCTCAGTGTGTGGGTAAATCAACATTTGTTTCAGGAAACCTCAGCAATGCTGGGTTTTTTTTTAACTTCAGTGGCTGTGGATCAGATAGAGAATGATGTTGCTTCTGGGGGATCTGATCTCCATGGACTGTTGTCAACTGCAATGAACGTTGGTTAACGCCACTGGGAATGATAAGAAGAGACTCGAGGAGGGAAAAGCATTCTGAAAGGAGCTTTGTATGGATTCCAGTCAAGTTACCATGTGCTGTGATGGGGCTGAGACTCTGCACTGAGTGACGTTGACCCCTAGTCAGCTGCAATTTGTTGCTCATCCTCAATTCCATAGAACATTACAGCACAGAAACATGACCTTTGGCCCTTCTGGTCTTCACCAGGTTGATTCCAGGGATAAAGGGGGTGGGCCTGTTTGGAGAGATTGAGTTGTCTGGGACTGTACTTGCTGGAATTTGGAAGAATGAGAGGGGATCTTATAGAAACATATCAAATTATGAAAGGCAGAGATGAGATTGAGACAGGTAAGTTGGTGGGGGAGACTAGAACTAAGGGACATAACCTCAAGATTCAGGGGAGTAGATTGAGGATGGAGATGAGGAGGAACTGCTTTTCCCAGAGGGCGATGAACCTGTGGAATTCGCTGCCCATTGAAGCAGTGGAGCCGACCTCGGTAAATATATTTAAGGCAAGGTTGGATAGGTTTTTGCAGAGTCATGGAATTAAGGGATATGGGAAAAGGCAGGTTAGTGCAGATGAGCCCATCATCAGATCATAAATGATCACATTGATAGGCGGAGCAGGGCTGATGGCCGATCCCTGCACCTATTTCTTGTTCTTATGTTTTGTGCTGAACGATTATTCTGCCTGGTCCCATTGACTTGCTTCGCTCCATACCCCTCTCATCCATGTACCCGTCCAAATCTTTCTTAAAATTGAGCCTGCATTCACCTCTTCAGCTCGTTCCATATTCCCACTACTCCCTGTGTGAAGAAGTTGCCCCAATGTTCCCTTTAGACTTTTCCCCTTTCACCCTTAACACTTGTCCCCGGGTTTGTATCTCATCCAATCTCAGTAGGAGACTGCCCCTTGCATTTACTCTATCTATACCCATCATTCCTTTGAGAAAGTGGCAGTGAGACATCTTTTGTTTAGTGCAAGATCCCAAAGGCAATCCAACATTGCACTCCCTTGAAGTTTACTTCACTAAAGTTTACTAATGCCTTTGTACATACTGTGATAGAATATAATATGTTTTTGGGAGATAAATTGGAGTAGGGTTTGTTAATGTAGGTCACATACAAGACTTTTAAAAGTGATCTTATTTATAATACTGGAGCTCTGCTCATTCTGGACATGACTGGGCCTCAGAGCCTTTGCAAAAGCTTTGGAGAGTGCCTAAGAGTCTTCACTAATGGATTGTTGTTTACAAAAAGGCAACAAATGAAAGAGCCTGTTGGAGCCGCATTCTGTCTGGAGTGGAACTTGGTGTTCTAAGAGGTTTGCAAGCAGAGAGAGTCAAACAGGCTTTCTCTCTGTGAGAGAGAGAGAGAGAGAGAGAGAGAGAGAGAGAGGGACAGACAGACAGACAGAGTGACAGAGATCAGTTCTCCTGTTTTACAGATAGCAGCAGCAATTGGAACTGGAACAGGACAAGCTGGCAAGCTTGTGGAAAACCCCATTTGGAAGACGGGTTGTGAGTGCTTAGTTCAGCCCTTGTGGTTCATTGAAGATGAGAGGACTGGCTGTCTAATGTTTCACCTGGAATAAAAGAAACAAAAAGGCACTCTGTGGTGACCTGAAAGAAAGAGGTTATCATCTGGAGAACCCTGAGGGGGCAAGTTTCTTCGGTAAGACACTGAAGTTGCTGATTAAAAAAGGAATCAGTTGTGGGTGTCAGCGTACAACAAATCTCTCTGAAAACCAACAAGAAACTCCCTGAGCGGTAACCATTTACCTTTCAAGCACCAAAACCTGGTGAACTTTATAAATGTTAAATCTGTGCCCAGTATAAGAATTGCCTGCAACCACTGAATTTGGAGGAGTGAGAAGTGAGATTGGACTGTGAACCAAATAACTTTTCTGAACTTGCACACACATTACACACACGTGGGCTTAGAATTAGAGGTAAAGTAAGTTAATAGTGATAAGTTAAAGTGTGATTCTGTTTTCATGTTTAAAGATAATTAAAAGCAACTTTTGTTGAAGTGACCATTTTTCTTGGTGAATATCTATTGCTGCTGGGTTTTGGGGTCCTCTGGGCTCGTAATAATACTCATAAAATATTACACTCACACAAGCAAATGTTTGTCTGAAACTTTAATGCCGCAGATTAAATCTTGGAAGGAGATTACCGTATTTGACGGCATATAATGTCCCCCACTTTTTTCCAAAAAAATTGCCCCAAACCCTCCCCCACCCCAACCTCCCAGGTCTTATGTGGCACCGAAACACAAACTTTTCTCTGCCAGATGGTGACAGGAGGAAAGCGCTCAAGCAACACACACAGCTTCAAGAAGCCCACAAAGGTTCCGCAGCTATCAAAGAAGCGAGCCCACAGGTTTGTGGACCACCTTCCCTCCAGTGGCCCATGCTTTCCGGAGTTCCAGCTCCCTTCCCCTAGTGGGAAGGCAAAACAACGGTGGTCCTTGCCAGTAGCACAGTGGCTGCGTTTGTAGTACATGCCGATGGTTCAATCGATCACTTGCCTTGAGAGGAGCGCTGGACCTCAATGACCAGGTTCCATGCTGAGCCTTTGTTCGACGAGTTCAACCCTCGAGCATATTGAATGAGGCAAGGGGTGGGGGGGCGAGAAGAGGCAGTGAGTGAGTGGCCACCTGCCCCCGCACTTCATTCAATTTGTTTAGGGGGGGCCAACAAAGGCTCAGCGTGGAGCCTGATCATCGAGGCCAGCGCCCCCCTCAAAGCAAGCGATCAATTGTCTGCTTCCCATGACCGTGGGCCCTGACAACTGGCTTCTCACCCTTGCAGGCCCTGGCGCACCTGTTGATCAATCGACATTTGCATGGTGGGGGGGAAAGTGTTCTGAGCGTTGATGTGTGGCGGTCAGGGGGACATGTTGGTGCTGTTGCTCACGTGCAAGGAAGCTTCGGCGCTGCAGCCATGCAAGGTTGGAGAGTTTCCATCGAGGTGAGTGAAGGTGCGTGCACATACATGTACAAGCACGCAAATAACACACACACACACACACACACACACACACACACACACACACACACATGCACATACATATGTTGTTATCTACAAGGGGTCTTGCAGGAGGAACCTATTTGTCAACTTACCCATAAATACATTAAAACAAATGTATCCTAAAATCTCCCGCTAAAATGGGGGGGGGGGGGGTGGGGAGTTATATGCCAATGGGTCCTATATGCCATCAAATACGGTAAGTTTTGAATTTAAAAATATAGCATGGTAACAGGCCCTTCTGGCACATGAGTCTGTGCCACCCAAAACACACCCAACTAACCTACAACCCTCATATGTTTTGAAGGGTGGGAGGAAACAGGAGCACCCGGTGAAAACCCACACGAACCCGGCTCGCTGATGCCATAACCATGTTACACCAACCGTGTTGCCCACAATTCATATTGATATTGACTGATTTGATTTCAAATCATCTAAACAAAACAATCAATTTGAAAAATTGAAAATATCGATAAGAAGAGGCGTACCGTTCAGCGCAACCGCCGTTACAGCGCCAGCGATCGGGACCAGGTTTTGAATCCCACGTTGTCTGTAAGGAGTTGGTATGTTCTCCCCATTTCTGTGTGGGTTTTCCCCGGGGCCTCTGGTTTCCTCCCACCATTTGAAACATACCCGGGATCGGGACCAGGTTTTGAATCCCACGTTGTCTGTAAGGAGTTGGTATGTTCTCCCCATTTCTGTGGGGTTTTCCCCGGGGCCTCTGGTTTCCTCCCACCATTTGAAACATACCCGGGGTGTAGGCTAATTGGGCTTGTGGGCTGAAATGGCCCGTTACCGTTCTATGTCTAAGCGTAAAAGTTTAATTTAAAGTTTAAATTTAACTTTAAAAAAAATGTTTATCCATTTGATTAAATATAAAGCCAGTCCTGACCAGAAGCAACAAATTTCGTGATCCATTTATCGGCGATGAATTCTGATTCAGAAGCTCAGTGGGGAGTGAGAAATGGAAGGCAATAATTCCCAACAATCGACTGGATAAGTGAGGTCAGCTTTCCACAGAATTTAGGAGGTTGAGAGGGGCAGTAGCGTAGCTAAGGTGGGGGGAGGGGGTGCAGGTAGAGTGATAGTCCCCCTTGAGCACATTTTTCAAATGTGGCGCATTTTCCCGCCCCGTCCGATGCTCTTCCCCGTCTGCTCCAACCCCCCGCCGCTCTGATCTGACGCCACCGCCACCCCGCCCCGATCCGGCATCACTGCAAAATCAGTGCGGCCCACCATTCAACCGTTTGGTATGTGTCGCGGCCCCTCTTTCACGTGCTCACTCACCCTAACTTTAGAAACTGGCTACGTCCCTGGAAAGAGGGCTCTTGTTGAAGCCTGTAAAATCACAAGGAGAACCGATAAGGTGATTAGCAAAGACCTGTTTGCCAGAATGAGAGAATTTACAATGAGAGGGGCATCATTCTGAGGCAAGGGGTGCGTTTTAAAACAAATCTGGTGGTGCTGCTGGAGCAGGGGATTATGGCAGCGCTGCCACTGGTGTGGACCTGGGAAAGCAGGGAGCGGATCCACAGCACTGCTCTGCAGGGTCCTGCACCCCAGTCCTGATGCCTACGGTCCTATACAGGCTTTAAATGGTTTGTTAAGGAGCTGATGGTATCTTTTAAAAAAAAATTCTACAATCAAAGAGGTCAGTGCCCAAGATGGTGGCATCCTCGCTGAGCAGCACACTCCCATGACTTCGGGGGAGCAGTGGATGAAAGGACACCAGAAATGGGAAGAATCTCCCTCTCTCACCCCCCCACCCCAGCCATGGAGAAGAATGAGAGATGATCTTTCAGGACAGGGATCACAGCAGCAGGCCAGAAAGGGGGGGAAGGATCGACAAGGTCTGCGGGCTGCTGGCGCCCTGCGGTCGAAAGATCCACCCAGGCTGCAGGGCTGCTGGAGGATGGCTCATGGGAAACCAGGTATCGGAACTGGGATTCAAGAGGGGGCCAAGGGCTCTTGAAGGGCCTCGCGTGCTGATGGCTTCCTGATCGTGCCGGGGGTTTGGATCTGGAGCTCGGGTGGCCGACAGATCGAACAGGAGCCTGAGAGGCTGCGGGAGCGCTAGAGGCAAATCCACGGACACTCCGTGTCTCTGAAGAGACTCTCTTTTGCTTCTCTTTCTGTTATTTTTAGTGGTCTCAGGCAATGCTCATGGCAACTCAGTTCGCCTTACGGCAGGCAAAAGCTGAAGTATATACCCTTTTTATGAGTGATTTATGTGACGGGAACCTTGAACCTTGATTCGAAGGGAGGTGCTAGGACAGTTCTTCAGAGGGCAGTGGACACATGGAACAAGCTGCCAGAGGCAGCTACATCTTTAAGCAACACTTAGATGGTTACGTGGATGGGAGGGGACTGGGGCCTCATGTGGGCAAGTGGGACGAAAGCAGGAGAGAACATTGTATGGCACAGACAAGTTGCTCGTGGGCCTGTCTCTTGCTGTAGGGCTCTAGAACTCTCAGCTGATCACAGTTTTACACCACAGTCACATCCTCTGAGAACATCAACCACCTGGATTTCTTAACGCAGAAAACACATCCAATCTACCTCCCAGGTGCATTACCCCCCCCCCCCCGCAAAAAATCACAGGCTCAGAACTACGGCACACTTTGGAGTCTGAGCAGTCCAAGGTAGATTTGTCAGGAGTGGAGGCGGAGATCTAACCCTCCAGAATGCGCATAAATCTACCTAGTAATGAAATGGTTAGCACAACGCTATTACAGCCCCAGCGATCCGTGTTCAAATCCTGTGGAGTTTGTACCATCTCCCTGCATCTGCGTGGGTTTCCACCGGGTGCTCTGGTTTCTTCCCAAATCTTCCAGGGGTGCTGGGAGGTTGGGGGGGGGGTGGGCAATGTTTGTAGATTAATTGAGGTAATTGGGCAGCGTGGGCTTGTGTGTCAGAAGGGACTGTTACCGTACTGTCCGTTTAATTCAAATGAAACAGTTAACTAATAGATTATTTTCATTAGGTATTGTGTGCACATTGATTTCCTATGGGCACTGGTTGCAAAACATACAGTTTAGAGGGAACAGTGGCCAAGAGAGAAGATTGGGCGTTGTTCCTCCATTTTGCAGGTGACCTCAGTTTGGCAGTGCACGAGTCCACGGGCAGACAGGTGGGCATGGGGATGGGATGCGGAATTGAGAAGGGCGGCCACTGGGAAATCCCCGCTGTTACAGTGGACGGAGCTGAGGTGCTGCGCGAAGCAACCGCCCAGTCTCTCTGACGTTGAGGCGGCCACAAAGGGTGTACTGCAGGTTCACAAGTGAAGTGTCGCTTCGATTGGAAGGACTGCTTTCTGCCCCAAACGGTGGTGAGGGAGGAGGTGTGGGCGCAGGTGGGGCTTCGCCTGTGGTCACAGGGGCTTTACGTCCATCTTGATCGGTCACCTTTGGTCAAGGACTAAGAACCTGGGGCAGGGTTAGCCTAGTGGTTAATGAGACGCTATTAAAGCACCAACAACCAGGGTTCGAATCCAGCTCTGCCTGTAAGGATTCTGTACATTCTCCCTGTGTCTGCGTGTGTTTCCTCCGGGTGCTTCTAAATGTACAGGGGGTTTAGGTTAATTGGGCCTGCTACCGTGCTGTATGTCTACATTTAAAATTCAAATTAAATGACTTTAAGCAGAGTTGCTTGGTTTTCTGCCCCAACTCTGAGTGGACGTTGCAAGCAGTTACTTTCACAACTTCATTGCACCTGGTGACAAATGTAGATGAGGTACCGGAAGACTGGAGAGAAGCCACTGTTGTTCCTTTATTTACTATAAAGGCCTGAAAAGGTTGGGCCTCTGCAGGCCGTTGAGCTTCATGTCAGAGGTAGGAAAACTATTGGAGGCATTTCTGAGGGGCGGATTTATTTACATTTGGAAAGGGAAGAACTGGGGGGGGGGGGTAGGGATTAGCGCAACACCTTTACAACACCAGCAATCAGGACCGGGGTTCGAATCCCACCCTGTCTGTACGGAGTTTCTACATTCTCCCTGTGTCTGCGCGGGTTTTCTCCGGGGGGCTCCGGTTTTGTTCGAAATGTGCCGGGGGTGTAGGTTAATTGGGTGTAAATTGGGTGGCGCGGACATGGGCTGAAATGACCTGTTACCTCACTCAATGATTAAATTTAAAAAACAGACCAGGAATAGTCATCATGCCCTAGAATGAGAGAAATCCTGCCTCGCTAATTTGATTTTTTATGGAGGAGGTAACTAAGAGATTTGATGAGGGCAGGGCATTAGATATTGTCTGTAAGGACCTTGATTCAATATTCTTTTATGTCCATAGAACCTTAGAACAACTACAGTACAGAAACAGGCCACTTCGGCCCCTCTAGTCTGTGCTGAACCACTTTTTCCTTCCCTAGGCCCACTGACCTGCACTCAGTCCATTGCCCTCCATATCTCTCCCATCCATGTACCTGTCCAAATTTCCCTTAAAATTAAAATCGAGCCTTCATCTACCACTTCAGCTGGAAGCTCGTTGCACACTCTCTGAATGAAGAAGATCCCCCTCGTGTCACAGGAAAAAAGTTTGCACAACAAAATGTTACGAGCCCAGAGGACCCCAAAACCCAGCAGCAATAGATATTCACCAAGACAAATGGTTACTTAAACAAAGTTGCTTTTAATTATCTTTAAACATGAAAACAGAATCACACTTTAACTTATCACTATTGACTTAACTAACCTAACTTAACCCCCTTCTAATTCTAAGTGCACGTGTGTATAATGTGTGTGTAAGTTCAGAAAAGTTATTTGGTTCACAGTCCAATCTCACTTCTCACTCCTCCAAGTTTCCTGGTTGCAGGCAATTCTTATACTGTGCACAGAATTTAATATTTATAAAGTTCACCGGGCTTTGGTGCTTGAAAGGTAAATGGTTACCGCTCAGGAAGGTTCTTGTTGGTTTTCAGAGAGAGATTTGTTGTTCCAGGAGACCCTTTTTAATCAGCCACTTGCTGAAGAAACTTGCCCCTTCAGGTTTCTCCAGATGATCACCTCTTTCTTTCAGATCACCTTTTTGTTCTCTTATTTCAAGTGAAACATTAGACATCCAGTCCTCTCATCTTGCATGAACCACAAAGGCTTTGACCAGGCTGAACTAAGCACTCACCACCCATTTTCCAAATGGGGGTTTCCACAAGTTTGCCATCTTGTCCTGTTCCAGTCCTAGCTACTGTTGCTGGCTGTAACACTGTAGAACTGATCTCTCTCTCTCTCTCTCTCTCTCTCTCTCTCTCTCTCTCTCTCTCTCTCTCTGAGAGAAAGCCTGTTTGACTCTGCTTGCGAAATCACTTGACCCTCCTAGAACAGCAAATTCCACTCCAGACAGAATGTGGCTCCGACAAGCCTTTTTGTAAACAATAATCCATTAGTAAAGTCTCTTGGGCACTCTCCAAAGCTTTTGCAAAGGCTGTGGAGCCAATAGGTCTAGCATTAGCAGAGCTCCAGTACCTTAAATAAGATCTGTTTTAAAGTGTTTGTATGCGACCTACACTAACAAACCTGCCCCAATTTATCTCCCAAAAACTTATCTATATATTGTCACAGTAAGACCTCAGCACAGACTAGAAGGAACATTAGTCTAGGCACTCTCCAATCAGATGGCATTAGCATCAACTTAAATTCCTATTGGGCCCCGCTCCTGTCCCTCTCTCTCTCCTTTTCTCTAACTCCCTATCCATCCAGACACCTCTCCTCCATCACTTCTCGGCTTTTTTTCTCTCTTCTGCCCTCCCTCCCCTATCCACCCTTGACTTCTTGTCTGTGGGCCCCTCCCACCACCGTTTTATTCAAGCCCCTGCCCTGCTCTTTGCCGGTACCTTGACGAAGGGCTCAAAGTCCGAACGTTGGCGACACGCCTTTGGTACACGAAGAGCGTCGCGGCAAGCTCAGGGAAATGCTAGCACCTGGGAACGCTACAGCGCAGAGAGGCCGGCCAATCGGCCCTTCCAGCCTGCGCCAGCCGTCATTAAGTCAAGGACATCAGCGAGGAGTGAGGGCTGTGGAGCAGAGGGTGATGGACATTATGTGTCTGAGAATTATACCCTCAGAAAATAATTAGGACTAGCAGTGAGTCAAATGAATTGGAAAGAAGCATAAAAATGAATACTAATGAAATCATAAATGAGCAATCTGCTCAGGAGAATTTGTGCAGCCAACTGGGGCAAAAGGGTGATCAACTGCCCTAATTTAAAACAAATCATAAATGAGAATTTTTCACACAAAGTGCTGTAAGGGAGTTATTATAATACATATCTGGATTGTGCACTGGCACTGTTTTGGCAGACAGGAGCTGCCTTCTCTCTGAGAGGGGCATCTGATGTGACAGGACACTGCAGCCCTGATAATGAATTCTCCCCACTGATAAACAGCAGAATTTTATTGCAGGAGATTGTGCAATAATTGTGGACGACGACAATCATTTGGGTTTATCTTGGGCCTGTTCAACAGTCGTTCGTCCTGCAGCGACCAGCTGCCTGCCAACCCAACCACCTATTGCCCATAATGGCCCAGCAAATCAGAGAGCTGCTCTTCGGTTGTTGCCTGGATTAGAGTCAAGAGAGGGGTGCAGGGGCTAAAACCATATAACCATATAACCACTTACAGCACAGAACAGGCCAGTTCGGCCCTACTAGTCCATGCCACAGCAAATCCCCACCCTCCTAGTCCCACTGACCAGCACCCGCTCCATACCCCTCCAGTCCCCTCCTATCCATGTAACGATCCAGTCTTTCCTTAAATGTAACCAATCATCCCGCCTCGACCACGTCTGCCGGAAGCTCATTCCACATCCCCACCACCCTCTGCGTAAAGAAATTTCCCCTCATGTTCCCCTTATAATTTTCCCCCTTCAATCTTAAACCATGTCCTCTAATTTGAATCTCCCCCTTTCTTAATTGAAAAAGCCTATCCACATTTACTCTGTCTGTCCCTTTTAAAATCTTAAACACCTCGATCAAGTCCCCTCTCAATCTTCTACGCTCCAGAGAAAAAAGCCCCAGTCTGCACAACCTTTCCCTGGAACTCAGACCCTGAAATCCTGTCAACATTCTCGTGAACCTTCTCTGCACGTAAGATGCAGAGCTGGGCCGGGGCTGTGGTTGGCACTCAACCCAGGACTGGTTACTGAATAGCTGATGGGCACATGTTTAATGAACGGTTTAAGTGCCCAGAAGATTCCTGCACTGGCAAAGGGTGTCCTGGGGCAACGGACTTTAGTGGCATCTTTTAGTAGTCTTCTTTCTGAAAGAGATTATGCTGGAGTTGTTCCTGTCTTGATGGAAAGTGTGGGTGTGGGGGTGGGTGGGGTGTGTGTGTTTGTGAGTGTGTGTGTGTGTGTGTGTGTGTGTGTGTGTGTGTGTGTGTGTGTGTGTGTGTGTGTGTGCATGGTGTATGTATATGGTGTGTGTGGGGGGGGGGTGTGGGGTGAGTGTGCGTGGGGAGGGGCTGTGTATGTGGGGTGTGTGTGTGTGTATATGGTGTGTGTGTGTGGGAGGGGGTGTGGGGTGTGTGTATGGAGGGTGTGTGTGTGGGGTGTGTGTGTATGTGCATGGTGTGTGTGTGTGGGGGGGGTGTGGGGTGTGTGTGTATGGTGTGTGTGTGGATTGTGTGTGCATGGGGTGTGTGTGTGGGGAGGGGTGTGTATGTGGGGTGTGTGTGTGGGGTGGTGTGGAGTGTGTGTGTGGGGTGGGTGGGTGTGTGTGTGTGGGGTGTGTGTGTATGTGCATGGTGTGTGTGTGGGTTGTGGGTGCATGGGATGTGTGGGGTATGTGTGTGTACATGGTGTGTGTGTGTGGGGGGGTGTGGGGTGTGTGTATGGTGTGTGTGTGGATTGTGTGTGCATGGGGTGTGTGTGTGGGGAGGGGTGTGTATGTGGGGTGTGTGTGTGGGGTGGTGTGGAGTGTGTGTGTGGGGTGGGTGGGTGTGTGTGTGTGGGGTGGGTGGGTGTGTGTGTGTGGGGTGTGTGTGTATGTGCATGGTGTGTGTGTGGGTTGTGGGTGCATGGGATGTGTGGGGTATGTGTGTGTACATGGTGTGTGTGTGTGTGGGGGGGTGTGGGGTGTGTGTATGGAGGGTGTGTGTGTGTGGGATGTGTGTGTATGTGCATGGTGTGTGTGTGGGGGGTGTGTGTGTGTGGGGGGTGTGGGGTGTGTGTGTATGGTGTGTGTGTGGATTGTGTGTGCATGGGGTGTGTGTGTGTGGGGAGGGGTGTGTATGTGGGGTGTGTGTGTGGGGTGGTGTGGAGTGTGTGTGTGGGGTGGGTGGGTGTGTGTGTGTGGGGTGTGTGTGTATGTGCATGGTGTGTGTGTGGGTTGTGGGTGCATGGGATGTGTGGGGTATGTGTGTGTACATGGTGTGTGTGTGTGGGGGGGTGTGGGGTGTGTGTATGGAGGGTGTGTGTGTGTGGGGTGTGTGTGTGGGGGGTGTGGGGTGTGTGTGTATGGTGTGTGTGTGGATTGTGTGTGCATGGGGTGTGTGTGTGTGGGGAGGGGTGTGTATGTGGGGAGTGTGTGTGGGGTGGTGTGGAGTGTGTGTGTGGGGTGGGTGGGTGTGTGTGTGTGGGGTGTGTGTGTATGTGCATGGTGTGTGTGTGGGTTGTGGGTGCATGGGATGTGTGGGGTATGTGTGTGTACATGGTGTGTGTGTGTGGGGGGGTGTGGGGTGTGTGTATGGAGGGTGTGTGTGTGTGGGGTGTGTGTGTGGGGGGTGTGGGGTGTGTGTGTATGGTGTGTGTGTGGATTGTGTGTGCATGGGGTGTGTGTGTGTGGGGAGGGGTGTGTATGTGGGGTGTGTGTGTGGGGTGGTGTGGAGTGTGTGTGTGGGGTGGGTGGGTGTGTGTGTGTGGGGTGTGTGTGTATGTGCATGGTGTGTGTGTGGGTTGTGGGTGCATGGGATGTGTGGGGTGTGTGTGTGTACATGGTGTGTGTGTGTGGGGGGGGTGTGGGGTGTGTGTGTGTACATGGTGTGTGTGTGTGGGGGGGTGTGGGGTGTGTGTATGGAGGGTGTGTGTGTGGGGTGTGAGTGTATGTGCATGGTGTGTGTGTGGGGTGTGTGTGTGTGGGGGGGTGTGGGGTGTGTGTGTATGGTGTGTGTGTGGATTGTGTGTGCATGGGGTGTGTGTGTGTGGGGAGGGGTGTGTATGTGGGGTGTGTGTGTGGGGTGGTGTGGAGTGTGTGTGTGGGGTGGGTGGGTGTGTGTGTGTGGGGTGTGTGTGTGTATGTGCATGGTGTGTGTGTGGGTTTTGGGTGCATGGGATGTGTGGGGTGTGTGTGTGTGTGGGGGGGGGGGGGTGTTTTGTGCATGGATAGCGGTGTATTGCCCTGATACTTTTAACTGGATTAACAGGTAGAAACCAAGGTTGGTGGGAGCCTTGCTGAAGTACCCAGCAAAGTTACCAGAGGAAGTGACATTTTGCAGCAACAATTCTCAGAGAATCGAAAAAAATCAGGTGAGAAAATGCCTGATCTTGTTGAGTGAAACAGCTTGCAAAAAAAACCTGTTGTCAGAAAAAATTCATGGTGAAAGATCTGGTACTGAAAATGGACCAATTTATCACAAATTTGGAGAAAATGTAATGTGGGGTTGGCATATTGATTTTCTCGGAATGGATAGGAAGTGAAAAGACTGAGAGCAGATAAATAAATGGATGTGAGTGTTGGGTCCCAGGAAAGATCCAGCTGAAAGTTTTGCAAATGGACCGCTTAGCAGTGAGGCCTGTTGAAGCTCAATGAGTCGATAAAGTCTCCCCACGAGCAGTTAATAATCTCTACTGTCTAATGTGCCTCGTTATGGGACATTGTAGCATCAATATTGAAAGCTTCCATCAGAAAAGAATCTTACTCGAAATCAATGCCTTTCAAACTTGTGCAACCTGATGCAGTAACTTGTTACCAACGCAGATTTGGCCACCAAGGGGCTCATTCAAGCTAAGACTTGGAGCACGGACTTTGTTGTAAAGGTGCCTGGATCTGGTGGCGATTACCTTGCAATGTCCTTTCTGAACAAGGGTACCCTCTCCTTAACTTCCCCGGAGCTGCCGAAACGGAGCGCTGCCACGGGACTACGGGAACAGGAGCAGCGAAGTCACGGCACTCCGCTGCGGAGTCACACCGCCCACTCCGATTGCCGTCGGCTCTGTACAAGCTGAAGGGGCCGACAGTGGTTTATTTTGAAATCCTATCACTGCGGGGTCTGCCCCCCCCCCCTCCTGAGGTGGCGGTGCCTATGATTGGCGGCAGCCACGAGGAGTTACAGACTCTGAAGAAGTGGGAGACTGGCGCAGGGCACCGGAAAACTGGGAGACCACCCACCACCTCTCCCCCCTAATTTGAGAAAGAGTGGCAGAGGAGACAACCAACTGGGACGGCGACCACAGCGGCAGACCAGCGGGGGCTCTGAGGCTGAGGGACCCCAAGGCGGAAGGCGGCTCAAAGCGCGGAACCCCGCGCAGGGTGCGGGGCGCTGGTGACTGCGGTCAAAGGACTCACACCAGGCTGCAGACCGCTGGCGAATGGCTCGAGACTGGTCGAAGTGAGGGGTGGGGGGGTGGAGTACAAGGTATCAGGACCAGGATGTGAGAGGGTGCTGGAGGCTTCCTGATCTTGTCAGACGTGTGTATATCGGATTGGACTGAAGGTCATGTGACTGCAGAGGCCACTCTCAGTGACTCTGGGGGGGCCACTTTTTGGCTGCTCTTCCTCTGACAGTCCGGGGGAAACTTTTGGCGATACTGAATCTTTGTCTGCTTTACGGTAGACTGAAGGAAATTTCATGGAATATCACATGTTCTGTTTTATTACGTGGCAATAAAATAATTTGGAAACTTGATCATTTTTGCATCCAGACAGGACACATGATCTGACATGTGGAGATTTCAAAAACGCTTTGGCCTGCAGTTTGCAAAAAGTGGGGGCTGACAAGTTGCAGACACCCACAGAACTCAGGCACCTGGGATCTGGTGTCTGCAAAAATTGTCAACTTAGACTAAAAGAATGAGAATAGCAAAAATTAATAGGAGAAATATTAATCTTACATTATAAAAACACAGAAATACTGGAGGAACTCTGCAGTGTCCGTAGGATATATTGCTGACGTTCGATCCTGAGTACCTTTTTCAAGGTATGAGTAAATAAACCTATTTAGCAGGTGCCTGAATTGAAAGGCCGGGGAGAAGGAGAGAAATGGCAGGGAGAGGAATACAGGCTGACATGGGCAGGAGGGCAGGAAAGAGGACAGGTGGGAGTTCATAGATGAAGAAGGGGAGGGGTTGGCTCTGTGAATGTAGAGCTGGGGTGGGGGGGAGGAGAATGGGAAGAGGGGAAAAGGGACGAGAGAGCTTGAGGAAAGATTTGGATAGATGAGGGGGCAGGGTGTCTCACGGAAACCAGAGGTCGATGTTAATGCCATCTGGTTGGAGGGTGCCCAGATGGAATACGATGCAGATGCAAATTCCTCCAATTTGCATGCGTTCTCACTTCGAGACCATGACCAGACATGTCAGCAAGGGAATGGGCGGCCACTGGGCTACTGCAGCGGACAGAGCCGAGGTGCTCAACGAAAGCAATCTCCCAGTCTGTGCTCGGAGTCTCCAACGTAGAGGAGCCACGGGCGCAGGAGACAAACCCGGCAGATTCACCGGTGAGGTGTTACTTCACTTGGAAGAACTGCTTGGGGCCCCGAACGGTGGTGTGTGTGTGAGGTGGGGGGGGGGGGGTGAGAGGGTGTGTGAGTGGAGCACCTCCTGCGGCCACAGGGGGTACATGCTAAGGAGGCGATTGGCGGGGATGGTGGAGAGGTGGAAGGAGAGGTCCCTGCAGAAGGCAGAGGTTAGGCACCTGCCTACTTTTTACTGATACCTTGAAGAAGGGCTGAGGCCTGAAAGACTAGCTATGTATCTTTACCTCCTACGGAGGCTGCGAGACCTGCCAAGTTCCTCCAGCATTTTTGTGCTTTGACTACAATCCCAGCGCCTGCAGACTTTCACGTTTCACTCATTCTAATGTTACATAATGACAAGATTGGTCTTCCTGGGGTGACTGCTTTCTGGACAAGGTCCACAAGTGCTGCTTTCACAAAGTTTATCATGTTTTACTTTTGGGAGATTTTCTTTTCCCACTGGCGAGACCGAGGGGGGCACAGCCTCAAAGGACAGAATTTAGGAGGGAATTGCTTTTTCCCAGAGAGAGGTGAAAATCTGTCGAATTCTCTGCCCATTGAAACAGTGGAGGTGACCTCAGTTAGGTTGGATAGATGTTTGCATATTCGAGGAACTAAGGTTTAAGAGGAAAAGGGAGATGGCTGGAGACGAGTCTGACATCAGATCAGCCATGATCTGAACAAAGTGAAGGGAGGAAATTTTAGGGGTAAGATTTTTTTTTACACACTGCCTGGAATGTCCTGTTAGGGGTGGTGGTGGAGGTTGAAACATTAGGGGAGAGTAGGAGACTCTTAGACAGGCACATGGAAAGGAAAATTGAGGATCACAAGGTAGGAAGAGTTTAATAATATTTTTGGTAGCAATATATAGATCGGAACAACATCAAGGGCCAAAAGGCCTGTACTGTGCTGTAATGTTCTATCTTACCTAATGGCAGAGCCATAATGGGCCGAATGGCCTAACCCTGCTCCTATTTCTTATGTAACGCCTCAAAGAAGTTACATCGTAGTTCCCCTAACAACCATGAATACTCTCAGTCCCATTGTTACTTCAGGTTCAAGGAGAAAGCCTGACAATTATCGGCCTGTAAGTTTGACGTCTGTGGTAGGTAAATTAATGGAGAAAGTTCTTAGAGATAGTACTTATAAATATCTGGATAGACAGGGTCTGATCAGGAGCACTCAACACGGATTTGTGAGCGGAAGGTCCTGTTTGACCAATCTGATTGAATTTTTTGAAGAGGTGACTAGGAATGTGGATGAGGGTAGCTTGGTGGATGTTGTCTATATGGACTTCAGTAAGGTACCACATGGAAGGTTAGTTAGGATGGTGCAGTCTTTAGGTATAAATTTTGAGATAGTCAAATGGATTGAACATTGGCTGAAAGGGAGAGGCCAGAGAGTGGTAGTGGAAAATTGTCTGTCAGGTTGGAGGCCGGTGACCAGTGGTGTGCCTCAAGGATCTGTATTGGGCCCATTGTTGTTCGTTATATACATTAATGATCTAGATGATGGGGTGGTGAATTGGATTAGTAAATATGCAGACGATACTAAGATAGGTGGAATAGTGGATAATGAAGAAGGTTTTCAAGGATTGCAGAGGGATTTGGGCTGCTTAGAAAAGAAGGCTGAAAAATGGCAGATGAAATTTAATGCTGATAAGTGTGAGGTGCTTCATTTTGGTAAGAAGAATCAGAACAGGACATACGTGGTAAATGGGAGAGCATTGAGGAATACAGAAGAGCAGAAAGATTTAGGAGTAACGGTACATCGTTCCCTGAAGGTAGAAACTCACGTGAATAGGGTGGTGAAGAAGGCTTTTAGTATGCTGGCCTTTATCAATCATTGCATGGAATATAGGAGTTGGGAAGTGATGTTGAGATTGTATAAGACATTGGTGTGGCCTAATTTGGAGTTCTGTGTGCAGTTCTGGTCGCCTAATTATAGGAAGGATATAAACAGAGTGGAGAGAGTGCAGAGAAGGTTTACCAGAATGTTACCTGGGTTTAAGCATCTAGAGTACAGGGAGAGATTGGGCAGATTAGGTCTTTATTCTTTGGAGCGTAGAAGGTTGAGAGGGGATTTGATAGAAGTATTTAAGATTATGAAAGGGATAGACAGAGTGGATGTGGATAGACTATTTCCGTTAAGAGTAGGAGAGATTGAAACAAGAGGACATGAGTTAAGAGTTAAGGGGCAGAGGTTTAGAGGTAACATGAGGGGGAACTTCTTTACTCAGAGAGTGGAGCGGTGTGGAATGAGCTTCCGAGAGAAATAGTGGCGGCAGAGTCAATTTTATTATTTAAGAAAAAGCTGGACAGGTATATGGATGAGAAGAAGGTGGAGGGTTATGGTCATTGTGCAGGTAGGTGGGACTAGAGAGGAGTGTTTGGTTTGGGGTGGACTAGAAGGGCCTAATGGCCTGTTTCCGTGCTGTAATTGTTATGTTATGTTTATGTTATGTTATGTTAGTATTACCTCCTCCTACAGAGGAAGATATTCCTCTTGGAATGACATTCAGGCTCCGAACACCCTGTCCCTCAGCACCACCAAGGCTATCCCGCTGCCATTCATTTGCTCCTATGAATTTTAGTTGAGATGAACCGTTTGACAGCAACTGACAATACGAGCCACTAGTCAAACACTTTGACGGAAAACTCCTCATCAACAAAGGTGACCTTTACAGCATCAATCAATTTGAATCAAGCTTGCAAATCATTCACTCTTAGTCCGACAAGTCAATTTATTCTTACAACGCCACATTGTGCTACATGATTAGAAATTTGTAGGTCCTTCCGAGTCAACACCATGGTTTAGTTTCGTATGCCAAGTGGATTTTTTTGTTCCAATTACCAATGCCATTTCCAAGGCACCCACTCAATCCATCTCACTGGCAGCTCTCTACACCTGAGACAAATCCTTTCCAACATCTACAATATCACCTGATCTTGACTTGTGTGCTGCAGAAATGTCTTTGCTGTCAGCCCTGAGTGCCTTCCCAATCCTACCCTCTGGAATCTAAAGATAATCCAAAACTCTGCTGTTCATGTGAGCCTGATTTACTGATCACTCCTCTGTGGTAGCTAGAACATTGGAGCAAACTGTGGTGTCATCCCACTGCACCTCATTCTTTGGCTTGGCTTCGCGGACGAAGATTTATGGAGGGGTAATGTCCACGTCAGCTGCAGGCTCGTTTGTGGCTGACAAGTCCGATGCGGGACAGGCAGACACGGTTGCAGGGGAAAATTGGTGGGTTGGGTGTTGGGTTTTTCCTCCTTTGCCTTTTGTCAGTGAGGTGGGCTCTGCGGTCTTCTTCAAAGGAGGTTGCTGCCCGCCGAACTGTGAGGCGCCAAGATGCACGGTTGGAGGCGAGATCAGCCCACTGGCGGTGGTCAATGGGGCAGGCACCAAGAGATTTCTTTAGGCAGTCCTTGTACCTTTTCTTTGGTGCACCTCTGTCACGGTAGCCAGTGGAGAGCTCGCCCTAGAACACGATCTTGGGAAGGCGATGGTCCTCCATTCTGGAGACGTGACCCATCCAGCGCAGCTGGATCTTCAGCAGCGTGGACTCGATGCTGTCGACCTCTGCCATCTCAAGTACTTCGACGTTAGGGATGTAAGCGCTCCAATGGATGTTGAGGATGGAGCGGAGACAACGCTGGTGGAAGCGTTCTAGGAGCCGTAGGTGATGTCATCCCACTGCACCTCATAATTTATCAATAAAACCCCCAGCCCTTCTAAATCAGTTGCTCCCAACCAATGGGCCAAAGCTTGTTTCCCTTTTGGCCACGGAGACTTCCCAACCCATAAGGTCGGGGGTGGGGGGGGGGGGGGGGGAAGTGAGGTCATGTCTCAATCCTCCCGGCTGACCTTGGGTGGGGCGGCGAGCATTCTGCCATGGAGGTCAATGAGGTCATCTGGCCATTCCTCAATATAAGCGGCTTGGAGCCTAGCACTCAGTCACCACTCCTATCAGACCTCTGTAAAAGACAGATTCAGATTAGAGCATTTTCTGCCTTCTTACTAACCTTCACCAGTCAAGACTCAAGTGGCTCCGTTTATAAGGTAAGACATGATGCATTTCTCCTCTAAAATTGGATATTAATTATATTTGCAAAAGTTTTCCTTGAAGATTTTCCCCGGGCAAAGGCATGAAGCCTCATCGAAGTGGATCAGTAACAGGGGTCTCATTAATGTGACTTGGGGTTTGATTTTCATTGGGAGATTTTTTTTATGTTCAGTGTATCCTTGCAGTGTTTTTTTGTTCTTTAAACGTATAAAATTAAATTAGATAAAGATGTGTTTCATACAGAGCTGCCTTTGACTTGACAATATTGCTCAGTCATTTCCACTAGCATGTTAGGCTGGGCGCCAGGTGGGCCTTAGACCGAATAAAGTTGAGAACCACCACTGTTCTTGGTCCATCTCACGATCTCTCTGGAATTCACTTCCTCCTCCACTGGCAGATGATTTTTGGAGCGCAGGAGGATATCGTAGAGGTATCCAAAATCATAAGGGGGTGAATGAAGAGAGACTTTTGACCAGAGTAGAGGAATTGGTAAGTCAGGTGGGGGGGGTGGGTGGGTGGTGGTGGAGGAAGTGATTTAACAGGAAACTGAGGAGTAACTGTTTTTCACAGAGGGTGTATGGAACGGGCAGCAGGAAGAGGTGACTGAGCCAGGTACTATTGCATTGGATGGATACACGGGATAAGATGGATTTAGAGCAGTGGTTCTCAACCTTTTCTTTCCACTTTCACGTATCACCTTAAGTAATCATTTACTAACCACAGAATTACTTGAGGTGGTATGCGAGTGGGGAAAAAAAGTTGAGAACCAGTGTTTTGGAGGGACATGGGGCATCTTGGTTGGCATGGGCAAGTTGGGCCAAATGGCCTGCACCCATGCTGTGTGACCCTGTGATTCTGTGCTAATAGGAAGTAGGGCGTACAGCAGTGGTTTCCAAACTTTTCCTTTCCACTCACATCCCACCTTAAGTATGCCATCGTTGCTCTGTGATTAGTAAGGGATTGCTTAAGGTGGGATGTGAGTGGGAAGAAAAAGTTTGAAAACCACAGTACCTAATGAACTCGTTATGTGCACGGTTTCAGTACTCCAAAAGAAATGGGCCAATGACAATTTTCTCTAGTCAAATATCTCAGTAACAATTGGGTCTAGAGCAGTATAGCTCAACCTTCCCTTCCCACCCCCATCCCACCTTAAGCAATCCCTTACTAATCACAGAGCACCATTGGCATAGGGATTACTTAAAGTGGGATGTGAGTGGAAAGGAAAAGGTTGAGAACCACTGGCTTACAGTAAATGATGGGGCAGCAAGGAATGTTGATGAACAGAGAGGCCTGATAGTTCAAGCCCTTTATTTCCTGAACATGTTGACAAAATGGTGAAGATGAAAAGGGCTTTAATGTTTTGTTACAGTATATAAATTTGCTTTAGGGAGAAAAATTTTGGCAGGTTTGTTAGTGTTTTAAAACAGATCTTATTTAAAATACAGATGCTCTGCTCATGCTAGACATGTCAGGGCCTCAGGGCCTTTGCAAAAGTTTTGGAGAGTGCCCAAGAGACTTCGCTAATGGATTGTTGTTTACAAAAAGGCAACATATGAAAGAGCTTGTCAGAGCCGCATTCTGTCTGGAATGGAACTTGCTGTTCTAGGAGGGTCATGTGGTTTTGCAAGCAGAGAGAGTCAAACAGGCTTTCTCACTGAGAGAGAGAGAAAGACAGACAGATAGACATCAGTTCTACAGTTTTACAGTTTGGCAGCAGCAACTGGGACTGGAACAGGACAAGCTGGCAAGCTTGTGGAAAACCCCATTTGGAAGACAAGTTGTGAGTTCTTAGTTTAGCCTGGTCAAAGCCCTTGTGATTCATGGAAGAAGAGAGGACTGACTGTCTAATTAATATTTCACTTGAAATAAGAGAAACAAAAAGGAAAGAAAGAAAGAGGTTATCATCTGGAGAAACTTGAGGGTGAAAGTTTCTTGTCAAGACACTGAAGTGGCCGGTTAAAAAAAGGAACCAGTTATGGATGTCCTGGAACAACAAATCTCTCTCTGAAAACCGATAAGAACCTTCCTGAGCGGTAACCATTTACCTTTCAAGCACCAAAACCTGGTGAACTTTATACATGTTAAATTATCTTCACAGTATAAGAGTTGCCTGAAACCAGTGAACTTGGAGGAATGAGAAGTGAGATTGGACAGTGAATCAATGAACTTTTCTGAACTTACACACACATTACACACACGTGCATTTAGAATTAGAAGAGGGTTAAGTTAGGTTAGTTAAGTCAATAGTGATAAGTTACAGTGTGGTTCTGTTTTCACGTATAAAGATAATTAAAAGCAACTTTTGTTTAAGTAACCATTTGTCTTGGTGAATATCTATTGCTGCTGGGTTTTGGGGGCCTCTGGGCTCGTAACAGTTTTCACAGACTGGTGCATAGAAAACTAGAACTGGGGAGTTCTATCACAATGTTAGTTAGTTTAATTAGTTAGGCCATTCTCAGAGTACTATGTGCAGTTTTAGTCACCACAGGATAGCAGAAAATGCAAAGGAGATTCACCAGCTTGTTTCCTGGATCGGAGGCCTGTCGCTGTGGAGAGAGATTAGATAGACTTGAGTTTGTTTACGCTGGTAAAATAAAACTGAGAGGGGGCCCGATAGACATTAGATTATGAGAGGCATAGTGAAGGTAGATCTTTTTCCCATTGGTAGGGGTTTCAAAACTAGGCAGGAAAAATTTCAGGTAAGAGGAAGGATTTTTAAAAGAGATCTAAGGGTTATTTTTTTTTAAACAGTATGTGATTGAAATCAGGAACCTGGTGGAAGGGGTGGTAATGGGATCAGAAATAATCACCATTAAAGAGAGAGAGAAGGGAGGCACTTGAGGTCAGAGTAGATGGACAAAAACGTTTCACAAGGACACCCTGGGCTAAGCAGCCAAGCAAATGTGATCTTCAAAGACATAGGAGATTGTGGACCAGATGGGATGAGTGCAGAAGTAATGGTCAGCATGGAGATATGGGAGACATGGCTAGCATCGGGTTAGTGCAATGCTATTATAGCGTCAGCGGCCAGAGTTCTAATCCGGCACCTTCTGTAAGGAGTTGATACATTCTCCTCATGACCTGCATGGGTTTCCTCCCACCTTTTGTAGGTTAAATGGGCAGCACAGGCATGTAGGCCAGAAGGGCCTGTTTCTGTGCTGAATGCTTAAATGTGTTTTAATTACGACTCTGTGGCGGAACATCATTCTGATCTTCCACCCAAAGTATAGCAATGGACCATTTCCTTCACGTCTTCCTGGTCCACTGTCTGAACCCAGAATCTATCCCCCTCTCAAGGCACCTTCTCAAACAACCACAGGACAAGAAACACATTCCAGCTCACCTCTTCCCTTCTCATCATCCATTCAGACCCTCCAAGTGAAAATGGTCCACAGTGCATTTATCTCTCCATCTCCCTCTCTCCCCCATCTCTCTCTCTCTCTCTCTCTCTCTCTCTCTCTCTCTCTCTCTCTCTCTCTCTCGTGACAGAGTATATAGATAGGTTTTTGGGAGATAAATTGGGAAAGGTTTGTTAGAGTAGGTTACATGCAAACACTTTAAAACAGATCTTATTTGAAATACTGGAGCTCTGCCCATGCTAGACATATCGGCTACACAGCTATTTCAAGAGCTTTGAAGAGTGCTCAAGAGACTTCACTAATAGATTGCTGTTTACAAAAGGCAACAAATGGTAGATCTTGTTGGAGCCATAGATTGCCTGGAAGAGAACATGTTGTTCTAAGCGGGTCATGTGGTTTTGCAAGCAGAGAGAGTCAAACAAGCTTTTCTCTGAGAGAAAGAGAGAGAGAGAGAGAGAGAGAAAGAGAGAGACACACACACACACTTCTACAGTGTTGCAGCCAGAAGCAGCTGGGACTGGAACAGGACAAGCTGGCAAGTTTATGGAAAGCCCCATTTGGAAGATGGCCTTGTGGTTCAGAGGACTGGCTGTCTAATGTTTCACTTGGAATAAGCGAAACAAAAAGGAACTTTGTGATGACCTGAAAGGTCACTTTCCCTGACTCTTTCACTGTCATTCAGTATTCACAGCGGGAAGACCCATCAACAGTGGGAAAAATCAAGCGCAGACAAGTGGCCACTTGACAGGGTATCTGCACTCAGTCCACAGGGGAGAATCCGAGCATCCTGGAGCCAATCGCTTTTTCTCCCTCCCATTTGTATTCTGCCGCATCCGTTGGTGGCCTCTCCACCATACCTGTGAGGCCCAACACCGGGGTACGTTGCAGTCATCAAGATTTAATAACAAATTCTCCAACTTCCTCTCTCTGAGGAACCATAGAACATTTTAGCACAGAAAACAGGCCCTTTGGCCCTTCTAGTCTGTGCCAAACTACTATTCTGTCTTATCCCATTGACCTGCACCCAATCCATAGCCTTCCATACCCCTCCTATCCAGGTACCTGTCCATATTTTGTGAAATGTTAAAAAATATTTTATTATTCATCACTTCAGCTGGAAGCTCGTTCCACACTCCCACTACTCTCTACCCCCTCATGTTCCCCTTAAATTTTTATGCTTAACCCAGTGATTTTCAACCTTTTTATTTCCACTCACATCCTACCTCAAGTAATCCCTATGCCATCGGTGCTCTGTGATTAGTAAGGGATTGCTTCAGGTGGGATGTGGGTGGGAAGGGAAGGTTGAGAATCACTGCTCCAGACCCAACTGTAACTGAAGTATTTTGCTTGAGAAAAATTGTCACTGGTCCATTTCCTTTGGAGTTCTGAAACCGGGCACATAACAAGTCCATTAGGTACGATTAAAACAGTGGGTTTCAAACTTTTTCTTTCCACCCACATACCACCTTAAGCCAACCCTTACTAATCACAGAGCACCTATGGCATAGGGATTACTTAAAGTGGGATGTGAGTGGAAAGAAAAAGGTTGAGAAGCACTGCCTTAACCCATGTCCTTTGGTTTGTATCTCATCAAACCTCAGAGGAGGTTTTTACTTGCTTCATTTACTCTGTCTATACCCCTCATAATTTTGTATACCTCTATCAAATATCCCCTCGTTCTTCAACGCTCCAGGGAATGAAGCCGTCTCTCTCAGTTGCTTATTCTCTCCAACAGCACTGGGTGAGAACTTGGATCAGGGCCGCAGAGATTCAGGAAAGGGCAATTGGGGACAGACAATGAATTAAACAAACCTGATAAAATAACGTTCCTTCTCCATCCATTTCAAGAGTGGCAAGGCAGCAAAGAGCTTGAATTCTCAATTTTAGTATAAATAATGCAGATTATGTGTTGCAGTATCTGGGTCATGAATTTTAAATTTAAACCTAGATATACAGCATGATAACAAGTCCTTCCAGCACATGAGCCAATGCCAGCCAAATTCCCCAATTCACCCTGTAAGTTTTTGAAGGATGGGGGGGAAACTGAAACACACAAGACAAGGGGAGAATGAAGAAACTCCTCGCAGTAGTAGTGAAACACAAACATCTGTAGACACCATGATTAAAGTAAAAGCACAATGTTGGAGAAACTCACCAAGTCAAACACTGTACTTTATATGGTTATATAAGGTGTATTGCTTAGAACATAGATCGCTACAGCACAATACAGGCCCTTTGGCCCTCGATGTTGTCCCACCCCAGATATACCTCAAAAAAAGTACTAAATCCACCTTACCTTGTAACCCTTCACTTCTCCTCCATTCATGTTTCTGACTAAGAGTCTCTTAAATGCCCCTAATGTTTCAGCCTCCACCACCATCTCTGGCAAGACATTCCAGGCACCCACAAATCTCTGCGAAAAAAAACCACTTACCCCTGATGTCTCCCCTTGTAATGCGCGTCGAAAGAACCGAAGACTTGTTGATCCAAACCAAGGCTTTTATTAATTAAAAGACTGGAGCCTATCACAAGGAGGTCGACCAGTCCAGAATGGCCTGGTCTGGCTCGGAGCAATCCTTTAAGACCTGCCAGTAGGTGTGGCTACACTCTCAGCCAATCACAGTCATCCTACACTACCATCTGTACATAGACACATTGGTGATAGAATCTGTACTATCACACTCCTAAACCTCCCTTTGACCATATGCCCTCTGGCATTTGCTAATCCTGCCCTCGGAAACAGGGGCTGGCTGCCCACCTTATCAATGCCTCTCAGAATCTTGTAGAGTCTATTAAGTCTCTTCCCATCCTTCTAAGCTCCAAAGAGAAAAGTCCCGGCTCTGCTACCCTTGTCTCATGTTACCAATCCAGGTAACATCCTGGTCAATCCCCTCTGCACCCTCTCCATAGCTTCCACATCCTTCCTATTATGAGGCGACCAGAACTACTTAAACAGAGATTTGTAGCGTTGCAACATGGCCTCTCTTAAGCTCTTCTTGCCCAGGAGGGCATGCTGCCTCAATACCCCAATCTGACTTTCTCCAGCATTGTGTTTTCTACATTTTTTCCCCCTTAAAGACAGCTCCAGATTCGAACCCGAGTTATTAGTTCTTGATGAATGACAATTCTTAATAGAGAGGCTCGTGAATTTCGTGTCAAGGGTTTATTACCAGATGAATATCAGGGTGAGAAGAAGCCATTTTGTCCACCAAGACTCATCTTTCCCCACCTCCCCCCACCCCCACCTCCCCGCCTTTTTCTTCACCGAGCTCAGCGTAAAGCTAACAGGAACTTTGCTGATGTCTCCTGTTCTACAGCTTCTCAAAGGAACTATGTGATCGACAACCCCTAGAGCGGGGCAGCCATCGGGGTTATTCTGATGTGAGCTCCCAATGCCAGGAAGAATGGATCTGAAATTATGACAGACCTGTTCCTGTGAAGTAATTACCCAGCTCTCAGAGAGAATTAGCAACATGGATTTTTCCATAAAACAATTCCATTTTTATTGGTCCTGTCAAGTGTCATGACTCAATGTCATTTATAAGTAAAATAAAAACACAAAATCTTGTTCGAGCTTTTACTGAGTTGCAGCTGTTCCCCTCATTCCAAGTCTGCACACTCTCTGAAGTGTTATTGATCGAACATAAATGAACTGCACAGCATATCTAAATATAGTTTAATGCTACTCATGTATTTTGCCGAGCACTTGCACGCTATTGTCGTCATGTTCGCAGCAGAGAGGGTTGGGGAACTGAGTGTGATGGTATGATGGGGTGGTATTGCACTGGGGAGCACTTGGTAAGCATCAAATACTGGGGCAATGGGGCAACGTCCAATGGGAACAATAATAGGGAGTCTCAACGTGGCCAACACTGTTGGGGTCAGTTTAGCTTACCGAAAGATCAAATGACTATTCTGATCTCTGCTCCTGGCATTTGTTCATGGATTTTGTCTGAAAGCTACACTCACGCTGGTTCTACAACCTGCTTTATATTCTCTGACCATCTTAAATGACAAACGCATTTATTAATGTTTTAATTGCTTTCAACCTAAACACACAAGCTCTTCTTGCCCAGGAGGCCGTGCTGCCTCAATACCACAATCGAACTGCAGCCCCTGGTACGTTTTGAAGGGTGGGAGCACCCACTCAGACATGGGGAGAATGTGCAAACTCCTTACAGACAGCACCGGATTAGAACCCGGGTCGCTGGCGCTCTAAGTCCCGCAAACCGGGCCTCCCACCCGTGCTTCTCACACATTTCTCCTGGGCATCGCAGAGCAGAGGGGGGGGGGGTGAGGGGGGAGAGAGAGAGGTATGCATCAGGAGCTGACGGGAAATTGTTGATCAGTGTGTTGCCCGTAAGCTCTCAGTTCCCGGGGCTGGGAGGGTTAAAGCAGTTGATGGACGTCTCATGAGAGAAAGTTGAGGAAGTTGAACATATTATTGAAAGTTGGACAGCTATCATGTCACAAGATTCAGAGTGAGATTGACAGTGGATGCTGAGAGAACTTATTGCCTCTGGGCTGAGTGCCCAATAAGGGGATGAGGTGTATATTCTCAGAAGATGGTGTAACTTTAGAATTCTATTCTTGAGAGCTGCGGAGGTTCCTCCCATGGCAGTGAGACGGCTGAAGGACTGAATGATTTACTCATACAAACCCTCTGTGACTCTGTTATTTAATAAAGAATATTTATTTTTATATATGTAGTGGACATGTTTAAATGGAAGATTGAGGTGGGGGGGAAGGGCCTTCGTACAGGGAGTGGTGGGAGTGTGGAGTGAACTGCCAGCTGAAGTGGTGAATGCCATTGAGTCTGACATTAGTAGTAGGTAAATTATTGGAAGGTATTCTTAGAGATCAGATATACAATTATTTGGATAGCTAGAAACTGATGAGGGCTGGCATGGTAGATCATGCTTAGCCAATCTTGTAGAGTTTTTCGAGAAGGTTACCAGCAAAGTTGATGAAAGAACGGCTGTGAATATTGTCTACATTAGATGTAAGGCTTTGACAAGGTCCCACATGGAAGGTTAGTCAGGAAGGTTCAGATGCTAGGTAATCATGGTGAACTGGATTGGACAATGGATGAACAGGAGAAGCCAGAGAGGTGTAATAGGTGATTACTTCTTAGTCTGAAGACCTGTGACTAGTGGTGCTGGGACCGGTGTTGTTTGTTATCTATATCAATGACTTGGAAGTAAATGTGGCCAATTGGATCAGGAAGTTTGCAGTTGACACTAAGATTGGAGACGTTGTGGACAGTGAGGAAGGTTTTCAAAGATTCAGAGGGATCTGGACCAGCTGGTAAAATGGGCTGAAAAATGGCAGGTGGCGTTTAATGCAGACATGTGTGAGGTGTTGCATTTTGGAAGGAGAAACCAAGGAAGGACATACACAGTAAATGGTCGGGCACAGAGGAGCGCGGTAGAACAGAGGGATCTCGAAATACAAATATATAATTCCCTGAAAGCGGTGTGTCAGGTGGATAGGGTTGTAGAGAGAGCTTTTGGGATCAAAGTATTGAGTGCAGGATGTTGGGATGTAATGGTAAAGTTGTATAAGGCCTTGGCGAGGCCAAATTTGGATTATTGCAGGGAGTACTAACTACAGGAAAGATATCAATAAGACTGAAGGAGTGCAGAGAAGATTTACTGGGATGTTGCCCAGGCTTCGGGAACTGAGTTACAGGGAAAGGACTTCATTCCCTGGAGCATAGGAGAAAGGGGAGGTTTGATCAAGGTATTTAAAATTATGAGGGGGACAGACAGAGCAAATGTAGGCAGGCTTTTTTCCACTGAGGGTCGGTGAGATACAAACCAAAGGGCAAGAAAGGGGAAAAGTTTAGGGGAGCATTTTCACACAGAGTGGTGGGTATATGGAATGAGCTCCCCGCTGAGGTGACGAATGCAGGCTCAATTTTAATTTTTAAGAAAAATTAATGGATGGGAGGGGTACGGACTGGGTGCAGGTCAGTGGGACTAGGCCAAAAAAAAGGTCCATCACAGACTAGAAGGGCCGAATGGGCCTGTTTCTGTGCTGTAATAGTCTATAGTTGTAATGATCAATCAGTCCTTCAACTGAATCATCTCAACTGCAATTGCAGAGTGATGAGCTGGTTCAGTGACATTAAATGACCAGCAGTTCATCCACTAGATTCAGGAAAGTAGGTCCCCGACTGCTGCTGTGTGTAGATGAAGCCCACTTGAACTAAAATGAAGAATTACTGACCCATGGACATTTATATTTAAATTAGGCATACAGCACGGTAACAGGCTTTCCAGCCCACGAGCCCCATTACACCCAGTTGACCTACAACACCCATACATTTTGAAGGGTGGGAGGAAACCGGAGCACACAGAGGAAACTCACACAGGATATCGTACAAACCCCTTATAGACAGCGACAGATTCGAGTCCGGGGGTCACTGGCACTGTAACGGTGCTGAGCGAACCATGCTGCCATTCCACCTGAGTGTGTACTCCATCCAAGATACGCAGTTGTATCCATTTCAGATAAGTAAAGGAGAGGGAGCTATGGGTCACGAGCCAAACAGGCAGTATTCATGAAACAGAAACCCGGTATTTAATCCAAAAATTGCTGCCCCCAAACAGAAAAATGTTCCTGCAATCTCAACACCAGCTTACTCGCCAAATTAAAAACATGATCTTCAATCTCTCCCACATTCTCACTAAATTCACACACCATCCGAGAGCCAAAGAACAAACCTTAGCCGTCAAGTCGTCGTGGCCGATTGGTTAAGGCGATGGAGTAGAAATCCACTGGAGTCTCCCCGCGACGGATCAGATCCTGCCGGCTATGTAGAACTTTGGGGCGGCATGGTTAGACCGGGGTTCAAATTGCGCTCTGTCTGTAAGGAGTTTCTCCCTGTGTCTGCATGGCTTTTCCCCATGTAGGTCATTTGGGTGTAATTGGGCAGCATGGGCTCATGGGTCGGAAAGGGCTGTTACCGTGCTGTATGTATAAAATTTAAAAATAAAATCATTTTGCATTCACCATAAATTTCTGTGAAAACTTGATACTAATACAAGTAATGTATTATGTTTATGTCTAGTTATTGTTCCAATGGTTCGCATGGGTATGAATGGCCAGCTGTGATTGGATAGATAATAGTTATGGAGCTGGGGTCATCCATCAATTGGATAAAGTAAGGATAGCTGCAGGAAGCTTAGTGAAGGTTAAGGGTTTTTGTTTTAAGGACAATTAATAGTTTCATGGTCCTGTATCAGGTCCAGTTTTCCATTTCACATTGAATTCATGGAAGGCATGATTTTGAATGTTGAACGGCGAGGACAGAATTGTTTCCCACAGCGGCAGAGCCTAGGACTAGATGCACGTCTTTAGGACTTAAGGGCGCCTGCTTCGACAAGAATTGCGATGGAATTTCTTCAGCCAAAGGCTGATAAATCCGTGGAATTTGTTGCCGCGGGTGGTCGTGAAGGCCAAGTCATTGGATGCGCTTAAGGCTGAGATGGATAGGTACTTGATTAACCAGGTTATAGGGAGAAGGCCAGGTAGTGGGGCTGAGTGGGAAAATTGCAGGGCCGACACGATGTTCTGAATAGCCTATTTCTGGTCCTATGGTGTTATACCAAGATAATTTGATCTCATCAACAACTGCACCATCCAGGATTAAAGTCTCAGTAAATTAAACTCTGCAAGCATGCCCCACTGATTTTATTCCATCTGGAATAAAAATTGAACAAATCCTCGCTATCCTTCAATAAAATCAGCAGATAAAGGTCCTCTGCTTTTTTAGGTGAGTTAAAAGCTAAATTGGAAATTATAACAGTTATTTTATTTAGTGACGAATACAAATTGTACATCCCAGATTATCTGGAAGGATATTTTTGGTGAGAGCTAATGTTGCTAGTCTTGACACATGCACAATGAGTTCATTTGGACCCAACACATTTGGACCCAACACATTTGCTGACCCAACACATTTGGACCCAACACATTTGGACCCAACACATTTGGACCCAACACATTTGGTGTGAATTACAGCTGAACATTTCTGATGGTAACTGCCTCTTCCTGGCCACAAACGCTACACCTGTGGCCCTATCTCCTCCCTCACCCCTATTCAGGGCCCCAAGCAATCCTTCCAAGTGAAGCAACACTTCACTCGTGAACCTGCAGGGGTCATCTACTGCATCCGGTGCTCCCGTTGTGGTCTCGTCTACATCGGAGAGACTGGATGCTGACTTTATTCAGCACCTCGGCTCTGACCGCGGCAATAGCGTGGATCACTCATTGGCTGCCCATTTCAATTTCCTGCCCCGTTGCCTGGCTGACAATGTTCGTCTATGCACTGCCGGACTGAGACCACCTGCAAATTGGAGGAACAACACCTCACATTCTGTCTGGGCACCCTCCAGTATTGACTTCTCTGGTTTATGTCAGCCCTCCCTCCCTGTCTCTCCCCTACCCCTAGAACATCTAGTTCTGTCTCTCTATCTCTCTCTCCCTTTTCCATTCCCTCCAGCCCTGCATTCACAGAGCTCCATCCTGCCTGCCCCGTCACATGGTCTATTTTCTCTCCTGCCTCCTATCTATGTCCAATTACCACATTTCCCAATTGGGCTGTGATCATCCACCTGCCCCTTCTTCGCTCATCTCATACCCACCCCCCCCCCCCACCCCCAGCCTTTTTATTCAGGCACCTGCTTGGGCTTTTTGTTTTTACCTCAAAGAAGGGTTCAGGCCAGAAAGGACGATTATATGGCTTTTACCTCACATGGGCACTTCGTAACTGGCTGAGTTCCACTAGCGTTTTTTGACTCATTACCATCTTTGCAGATTATATTGGGATAGACTGGCCAGAAAATGCGTGTGGGAACCTTTAATAGCGCAGGTTCAATATCAAAGAATGTGTCTGTGGGTTCGAGGAGTTTTGAGGAATTCAGAAAAGGTGATTCTAATTTTACACTGCCCTTAAAAAACAGGATTTAACCACTTCACTTACCTGTGTGAGTACAACGAACGCAGGATGGTGGGGGGGGGGGGGGTTCATTTTCATCCCGGTAATTACTCAGCAAGGTGGTATCAGAGCCAATATGTTTTGCATCAGCTTGCCCGTCTTCCTGGGATGCCGATGCAGGTCCCACCACTTTTGTACCAGGTCCCAGCATAAAAGGTCACAGTGACCCGGCTTTTCTTGGTTTAGTGTGAACGCCCTGACCTGGCATTAAACACGGGCCATTCACATGCCAATTAAATGGGATCACTGTGCAAAAGTGGGTGTAATAGTTGTGACCTTGAATTCAGGCCACCGAGCGCCTGGGTGCGATGGAGATGTGGCACAGGGCCAATAAGAGGGGAGAAATGAAGGAATTTTGCCAATTATATTCAACATAGATACCTGGGATCTGGGTTGAATGAGGCATTTATTAGTAGTCAGTCGAAGTCGAGGAAGTACGTTGGGCTGGGGGAAGGGGCAAAGGTGAGCAAGCGGGAGGAAAGTGAGGGATGGATAATCGGGAGCTGCAGTCAGAGCCATGGTTCAACCCCAAATCTCCTATGGGAGATCAAAGATCAGAGAGTAGGTGGAGTTTTGGAAAAACCACTGGATGGGGGTTTGGGGAAAATTATGGGAATCCAACAATAGTATTTCAAATTTGTAAATCTAAAGTTTCAAATGCAGACATTCACCACCGTAACAGGCCCTTGGGACCACGAGCCCATGCGGCCCAAGTACCCTGATAAACTGACAATATTTTGGAGGAATCCGGAGCACCAGGGGAGAAACCCATGGGGAGAACGTACAAACTCCTGAAAGAGAGCACTGGATTCCCACCCGGGTCGCTGGCACTGTAACACTGTAACGGTGCCACTCTCCTGTTAGTCCCTCTACCTGAGCAGATGGTAGGGAGTCCGTCTCTGCATTGCATTGTGCATTTTGGAGACATGTGTATTACCTCTTGTCTTGTGTCTGTGGGTGTCTAGAATCTGCTTTAATCTTGCCATGCTACTGAAGCAGACAATGAGATTCCATTAGCCTCAGGCACAATGCATTAACCAGTCCCTATCCAATAATTTTCAGACTTGGAAGCTGAACTACGGAGGTATCCTATAAAGCCCAAGTATTTATTGGCTCTTTTTAACAAGTACCTCTCCAAGGAAGGGATAATTCCACTGAAGCACCTCGATGATGTGGACTGAGTAAACTACGAGGAAAATGTTCTCTGGAGCTCAGAAAGAGAAGAGTTGTGGGGGTTGGGGGGGGCTCTTCCCTCTGTGGAGATCCTTTCAGCCAGCTACGTCTCTACCCAACCCTTTTGCTCAATTACAATAATCCTATTTAGTCGTCAAGTTTATTATCATCTGATTACACTTGTACAACCTGATGAAAACAGTGTTCTCCAATCCTCGGTTCAAAACACCCAGACACACAACGAGATCTAATGTACATACAGACAAGCAATATATATGTAACAAAAGCATCTTAAATAAATAGTCTTGTAAGTACGAGAGTCTCGGAGGGTGTGTGTGAGCCGTTCCTTTGGTCGTTCAGCGTTCTCACTGCCCGCGGGAAGCTTTTCCTCAGCCTGGCGGTGCTGGCTCTGATCCTCCTGTATCTCTTTCCCGACAGGAGCAGCTGAAAGATGCTGCGGGCAGGGTGGAAGGGGACCTCGATGATTTTGCGCGCCCCCTTCAGACAGTGATCTCGGCAGATCACATCAATGGTGGGAGGAAGGGAGACACTAGTGACTCTTTCTGCCTCTCTAATTGTTCTGCGGATTGACCTGCGATCCATTTCTCCGCAGGGACCGTACCCTACTGAGATGCAGCCGGCCAGGATGCTCTCGATAGAGCTCCTGTAGAAGGCTGACATGATGGCGGCTGGTAGCCTTGCCCACTTCTCAGGAAGTGAAGTCGTAATTTCTCCTTCCTGAGGAGATGAGTGTCCATGATAGGTCACTAGTTAAATGTACTCCAAGGAACTTGGTGCGGTCCACTCTTCACTACAGAGTTGTTGATGTGTAGTGGAGGGTGGTCGTACCTGATCCTCCTTGAAATCCATGATCATCTTCTTTGTCTTTTTTTAAAAAATTTTATTTAGTAAGTCACAATGTTCCAAATCCTTTGTCTTGTCCATGTTGAGACTCAGGAAATTAATCTCACATTACATTATGATATCTTCCATTTCTATAGTTCAACTCATTACTGTTACTGATGAAGCCCAACTACTTTTGTGTCATCTGGGTCATTAGGAATAAGCTTTTCCCACTTAAGAACCTTTTCAAATGCATCTTAAATCTCGTGACTGCAGCCGTTTCCACCACCACCTCTAGCAATAAGTTTCAGGCAGCAATCGCACCCCTCAAACGCCCCTCAAAGCCACTTTACAGCTCCTTCCTCCCACATCAAACTCTTGTTTTCGACACATCTTCTCCTCACCTGGTCCCAGTCTGCCACCATCAGCCACTGAGGGCCTGGCTGGGCTATATTAGAGGCATTTAACGGTCAACTACAATGCTATGGGCTGGATTTATGTCCAGGTAGGACTGATGAGGACAGCAAACCTCCATTCCCAAAAAAATAACATTGAAGCAGATGGGCTTTTATGGTGATCTAACAGTTCCATGGGTTCCAGTACCGAGAAGAGCTTTGTTATTTCAGATATACTCAATTAACTGAATTTACACTTTCAACAGATGAGGTGGGATGAACGTATTTCAAGATGATTTGTCCAGTAATTATAACCATAATATACCCTGAACTCGAATATTGTTTCCATTAATTATCAAAATGAAACCTGCCCTAGTTACCACCTGTCCAGTACATCGACCATCCCATTATTTTGAACTCTGGGTATGAAAATCCGTAAGGTAATTGGAGTTAGCCTTATCTTCAAGATTTATGTGGTAAGTAATTGGTTTGGAGGTCATTTTCTGGGATCATGGGACATTTTCCATCTGCTGCATTCCTACACATTATTAACGTCCAGGATTTGACATTCCAACATCTTGCATTGTGGACCAATGGGGTCTTAATGTAGCAGTTGTTAATTTCAAAGGTATTCATTCTTGGGGCTTTGGAGCACCTCCGTGCCAGCCTCCACATTCAATGCATTCCTCATTATGTCAGTGGACTTTTTACCGAATCTATCCCCTGTGTATCAGCAAATATAGTACTGCAGCTACTTGCCACGGTTCCCCTTCTTTCTCATTGAGACTAACGTTCAACCAAGTGGTCATCCCACTATTGTGAGCTTTGTCAGTGAGTGTTGAGCTGAAATTAGATTCCAAACAAAGCAACCCTCCACCCCCCCCCCACCCCCATCACCTCCACAGCCGAACCCCTGACCCATATTCAGTTGAGAAGGTGGGAGTGGGGGAGGAGTCACGTGATGGAGTAGTGGCCGGAAGGTGAACTCCAGCCCTCTCCAGAAAAGTCGGGAAAAACAAAGAAAAACACAAAGACACAGAAATAAAAGTTACAGAAAAGTGAGTATAAAGGTGGAAAGAAGATTGCGACAAAAAAATAAAAATCGAAAGCAACGGTAAGAAGAGAGGAAGAGAAGACAAAGGAGGAAAAAGGTGAAGGCCTTACCTGTCCGAAGAGGCCCGCTGCGGAGAGAGAAACCCGCTCCCTCAGGTCGGTAAATAATGGACTACAAAAATGGCTCGCAGAGCCGAGTAAAAGTGCGCAACCGCGCATGCGCGATGCAAATGAAAAAAAACACACCGACGGGAGGGGGGACCAGCTGGGGAGTCGATCTCCACAGCCGGCAACGACAGCTGCAGAACACCTGCAGCAAGAAGAGACCACAGAAGACAATGGAAACAAGAAAGAAGAGGAGGAAAGGGCAACAAAGAAACAACAGGTGGTCAACCCAGAGGAAGAAGAAGAGTACGGTGAAATAGAAGAAGAAAAGAAAGGCAAGGTAAAGGATATACTTGCTCTTGTTAGAGGATACATGGAGTCATTTAAAGAATGGCAAACACAGGAATTTAAGGATTTAAGAAAAAGAATAAACAACACAGAAGAGAAAATGAATAAAATAGAGATGACCTTAACAGAAATGGGAAAGAAAATGGACAAGATGGAAGAGCGGGCAGTAGCCGCAGAAATGGAGGTAGAAGACTTAAAAAAGAAATTGGAGAAATCTAATAAAAAAACTAAAGAGACACAAGAACTACTAGCTCAAAAAATAGATACAATGGAAAACCATAACAGAAGAAATAACATAAAGATAGTGGGCCTTAAGGAAGATGAAGAAGGCAAGAATATGAGGGAGTTTATAAAAGAGTGGATCCCTAAGACCCTAGGATGTCCAGAACTACAGCAAGAATTGGAAATAGAAAGGGCACATAGAGTATTGGCCTCTAAACCACAACCACAACAAAAACCAAGATCTATTGTAGTAAAATTCCTAAGATATACTACAAGAGAAAAGGTACTGGAGAAGACAATGGAAAAAGTAAGAGAGGGCAACAAACCACTGGAGTATAAAGGGCAAAAAATCTTCATTTATCCAGATATAAGTTTTGAACTCCTAAAGAAGAGAAAAGAGTTCAATACAGCAAAGGCGATTTTATGGAAGAAAGGGTATAAATTTATACTAAAGCATCCAGCGGTATTGAAAATATTTATTCCAGGACAACAAAACAGACTATTCTCGGATCCAGAAGAAGCACGAAAATTTGCAGAACAATTACAAAAATAGACTGAGGGAGGAAGACGGGTAATGAGAGTAAAAATGATCACGATTGATATGTATGTGGGTAAAGACAAAAATAGACTGAGGGATGAAGACGGGTAATGAGAGTAAAAATGATCACGATTGATATGTATGCGGGTAAAGAGGTATAAGAGTGAATAGAGACAATGAGCATACATGAATGTATCTGTACTTAGAGGAAAATATAGATAGTATAGACAAGAATTAATAAGGGAAGGTAATGGAATAGAGAGAATAAGGAGGGAATTAAAAGAGTGACCATTGTGACATATGAAAAGTGAAATCTTTTCTGGGGGAGGCGGGGTGAGGGGAAATAGCGGTCACTGCAAAATCAGTTGACGCTTGCGAGTGGATTCGCAAATCCAAATGGAGAGGGGAGATGTGGTTGTCCGACGAGGGATATGGACAACTCAGGAGGTGAAGGGGAGATTGGGGATAAATAAGATAGAAATAGGAGAATAAGGAAAATGTTGGATGTTGTAGGAATGTTGTCTTATAAAGAGTTGAAAATAAGAAAACAGAAATGGAAAAGGAGGAAAGGTAATGATGGAAAAACGGAAAGAGAAGATAAACAAAATATAAAAGGGCTACGCTGAACTATATGTCTTTAAATATTAATGGAATACATAACCAAATTAAAAGGAAGAAACTACTAAATTTAAATGAATAAATGTATTCCATTAGAAAAAAATAACAGATAGGTTAAGAAATAATATTGAAATATTCGAGCAAGTATAGGAGCCTTACATTAAATACAATAGCGAAAACCTACCGGGGACAAACAGTACCTAAGTTGATGGAAGGAGAAGGAAAGAAAAGAATGGACTCAGTAGAATTTCTGGTGTAATTTTGTTGAATGACAACATTGTCTGACTGGCTTAATGCAACCTAGATTGTACACCTAAAATGGATGAGAGGGGGGGGGTGGGGGGGTGGTTTGGGAGGAAAGGGGGGGGGAGAAAAAGTCACTGTATATGTGTGAAAAAGAAATAGTGTATATCATGGTTAATGTGATTTATGGTGTGAAAAATAAAAAATTTAAAAAAAAGAGAAGGTGGGAGGGTGAATTGGCTGGATTATTTTCACTTTATCTACATAGCCCATGATGTTGTGCTGACCTAAACCCTCCCTACCTCACAATGCTCTATTTTTCCTCCACCCTGTCTAAGAGTCTCTTAAATGCCCCTAATGTTTCAGCCTCCACCACCTTCCCTGGCAAGGACGCCTCCCCTAAACTTTCCTCCCTTCACTTTGTATGGATGTCCTCCAGTGTTTGCTACTCCCGCCCTGGAAAATAGGCACCGTCTGTCTACCTTATTTCTGCCTCCCAGAAACTTGTAGCCCTCTATTAAGTTAACTCTCGCCCGCAACTCCAAAAAGAAATCCCCCAGCTCTGCTCATCTTGCCTCAAAAGGGAGAGTTTTCAGCTGATTCTTCAGAGACGGTGCTGTGCAGATGATCCAGCAGTCGCGTTGGAGTGTAATCACGTAACAAGCCAACTTTTCTGGGGAATCTGCTCATGGCTACCATCTGGAGGGACAATCTGGAAACCGACTACTCAAACTGCAATGTCTCTCAGCCAAGAATGAACAGATGAAAGAATATATTTATTGAAATGCTGAATGATTCATAAAGGCCCTATATATTTCATGAAGCATTATTTATTATAGGTTCAATTCAGTCACATTGAATAAAAGTGAGTCCCAGGAAAACCATGCATCTTATAGACAAATTTTTATCATGCGTTGGAACCAGTTGTCAAGCTGTTTACTCTGGGAGCAGGAGGCTTCTCGTCCCCCAACCATTGGCTATTGCCATTTATTCTCCAAAGACCCACTCTCCTCCCTCCATCCTCCTCCTGCTGATGCTGAATGCCACCGTCAAGCCGAGCTCAAGTTTATTATCGGCTGATCGCACAGTACAACCTGACAGAACACCATTCTCCGGAACTCGGTGCAAAGTACGACATGGCACACATGCAGACAAACAATACATATTATATTTTAGATGTTTTAAATTTTAATTTTTAATTTTAAAATTTAAATTTGGTCATTGGTGTGAGACTCCATTTGTCATCTGACTAATACGACCCCCCCTAGTTTGCAATTTAAAGTGGTCCATAGAGTACACATGCCTAAAGTTAAATTATCTCGTGTTTATTCGGATATCAGTCCTCCATGTGACAAATCTAAAACTGCTGGACCCCTCTTTGGTTCACATGTTCTGGACTTGCCCTGGTTAGGAAGCATCTTGGAAAGTTGGTTTTCAAACATTATCGGTGATTCTCGAGTTCAAATTGGAACCTTGCCCTTTAATTGCTTTGTTCATCGGGATGTAACTTGTGCAATTGGATTACAATAAACTTGACTTGTCTGCAGGAGAAAATATATTCGGCCAAAAGAACGAATGAAACACTCGTGAGCCTTTATATCAAAGATAAGTGTTGATATAAGAGGGATGGAAAGAGGGAGCAGGGGATTCTGTAAGAGAGAACATCAATAAAAAAATATTGGAAGACTCAGAGTAATAATTATTTAACTGTCAAGAAACAAAACTAAACAGTAAAATACTTTACAGACATATCAAATTAATGTTGAGAGAAGAATATGTTCATTCAGGGAAAATCAGGGCAATACCGCAGCTAACATAGAACTATACAGCTCAGAACAGGCCCTTCAGCCTTCGATGTTGTGCCGACCCACATATCCCTTCCTAAAAAAATGTACTAAACCCCATAACCCTCTATTTTTCCTTCATTATGTGCCAGTCTAAGACCCTCTTAAAAGCCCCCAATGTTTCAGCCTCCACCACCAAGGCACTACAACTCGCTGTGTGTAAAAGAAAACTTACCCCTGATGTCTCCCCTAAACTTCCCTCCCTTAGCTTTGTAATGTTTGCTGATCCTGCCCTGGCAGTCCACCCTATCTACACCCTCTCATAACCTTGCAGACCTCTATCAAGTCTCCTCTCATTCTTCTATGCATTTGATGCCACAGGTGGTGGTAGAGGCCAGGTCATGGGGTGTATTTAAGGCAGAGATTAAAAGGATTCACCAGGGCATCAAAGGTTACGGGGAGATGGATGAGCTCATGATTAAATAGTGGGTCAAACTCGATGGGCTGAATGGTCTATTTTTGCTCCTAGATATGGCAGAAATATTAAGTCCTTTGGTGTTCAGTAACAAGATAGGGGAGACATTGGATGTCAAGTCATGTGATATCCGCACTAGATCAGGAAAAGGGGAGGGTGGTGGTGAGGGGGGGGGGGAGAAATACATTAAACTCTGAGAACACTGAGGATATAATTTTTAATCCAGGTGATTTACATTCATACATTTACTGAAAGAGGAAACCAATAATAATTATTTGGAAAAAGAAACTGCAATGACAGAAGACTCATTTTCATGGTTGTATCATATATTGTACAAGTCGACCCCTCAAAAATTAAGCGCACAAGTGATTACATTAACAGTAAAAATAAAACCTTTGCTTTGGCCGGGAAAACGCCAAATGGTGCTGGGTCCACGTTTTCAGCATCGGCTGCAGCTGGAGTTGGGCGTGGTGCCGTTTGCAATGAAGAAGTCGCCTCTCTGCCCAAGTGTGCTCGGCGCAGGGGCCGTGGCTGTGTGTCGGCTTGGGCAGGAGCGTGGATCTCAGGCTCCCAGGCAGGAGCGCGGACCTCAGGCTTTACAATTGTAAAATGTCTGGATAGGTTAAGGCGGCAGTGGGGGTGGTGTTGACGAGCGGCGGTGCCGACTGTGGGGGCGTGCTCAAGGGTCGTCTCATACACTGAATCTACATCGAGCGGGGGTTTTTTTGTACTTTTGAGTTGAATTTAAGGTCTCAATTTTGTATCTAGCATATAGGTCAACTTGAGGGGCTCAAGTCTCGACTTATATGCCAAAATATACGGTACTTGGAAATCCAATTCCCAATTAGGTTTAGCCTGGAAGATAGAAACATATCATTGTGACCCCCTGGAGAAGATCATCTAGAACCTCAGAAAAAGATTATAGAATTCATAATTGGGATAAACCTTTAACGATCCCCCCCCAACTGTCTCTTCCCCCTCCTGGTGCTTGCAGAGCCAAGGACTCTGAAAAAAACAGGTTATTTGTCCTTTGATGGGATTAGGGTTTATCCGTGGTGAAGCCAATCTTTTATTTTTCTTGCTTTTTCGTCTTTTTCTTGGGGGTGGGGGAACGCTTTCTCTTATTTTGTTCTCTTTCAATTATCTTTTTCTACCTTTGGTTCAACATGGACATTGAATTTGCACTTTTGGAGTATTATGGGTCATTTTTCTTTCTTTATAAGAATTGAATCACACGTTGACTCTTCTTTATTTCTCACTTTCCTTAATATCAGCGTGGATCGAGATTTGTTTTATTTTGTTAATATTATTGATATTTTTCTCTTTGATATACTTCACTTTGACTGCATGTTGATTGAAAAATAGAATAAAATATTCAGAAAAAACTGTGAAGTCAAGAGCTTAACATTTGTAACAAGGAAAGAAAAATAACATATTCCTTTCCAGAGGAAAGAGTGAATCCAGAAACATAATTGATAATCTGAGAGATGTACAACATGGAAGGAGGCCCTTTGGTTTACTGCATTCGTATCACTTTTAAATTTAGACGCACAGCCCAGTAACAGGCCATTTTGGCCCACGAGTCTGTGCTGCCAAATTTATACCCAATTATCCTACGTTTCGAACTTTGGGAGGCCCTCTGGGGTAAATCCATGCAGGAGTCCACAATCCAGGTACAGGGAGGAATGTTGAGTCCCAGGGAGGACAGCTTCTCCACTGGTCCCTGGGGCAGTGTCGGCACCAGATCAGGATGTTAGGGTGGGGCATTAGAGTGTTGGGGGGGAAAGGCTCAGCGGTGGGGGGGGGAGGGGAAGGGGGGTGCTGTTACCATCATCTGCCCCTCCGGTGTCGGTGCCGAGAGCGCTGCTTTGATGGCGTCAAGCGTCATTGGCCATTAGTGACGCCAGAGGGAGTGGGGGGGTGGCGTGTCAGCGAGCGATGGCCGCGGATGCCCTCCGCTCAGCGCCGACGCTGCCCAGGGGAATCATCATATCAAACACCGAGCTGAAAGTCGATGAACAGCAGCTTGGCGTATAACAACCTCAATAGCCTGTAATCTCCAGCAACCCTGTCACATTTCAACATGCGCAAACGTATTGAAACCACACCTCCTCCCTCACCACAGTCCGAGGCCCCTAACAGGCCTTTCAAGTGAAGCAATACTTCACTTGTACATCCGCAGGATTTATTTACTGCATCTGGTGCTCCCTTTGTGGTGTTCTCTACATCGGGTGATCCTTACAGACAGGGCAGGATTCAAAACCAGTGCTCCCTTTGTGGCGTTCTCTACGTCAGATGATCCTTACAGACGGCAGGATTCGAACCCGGTGCTCCCTTTGTGGCATTGCACTAACTGCTTCGCCAACCATGCTGCCTAGTTGTACTTACCTACACTAATCCCATTTACTCTGTAGACTTCCATATCTTGGCAATTCTAGTGCTTCTCCAGATGCTTTTTAGGGGTCATGAGAAGCTTGCACCATCTTCTCAAACAGCACAAATCCCTCCTCAGATCTCCTCTAACCTGACCTCTCACCATAAACTTATGCCCTTCTGTTTTAGACACACCCACCAAAGGAAAAAAGGATTGTATTCTCCATCATGGTTTGGGCCACACTGGGTGGTGAATCTGTGGAATTTGATTCCCCAGGTGGTTGTGGTGGAGGCCGGGTCACTGGGTGTATTTAAGGCAGGGATTGATAGGTTCTATGGGGAGAAAGCTGGGCAGTGGGGCTGGGTGGGGAAATGGATCAGCTCATGATTAAATAGTGGGGCAGACTCGATGGCCTATTTCTGGTCCTAGATATTGTGGTCTATTCTGTAAATCCTGTGCAATGGCTGGAGCACTCTTGCGAGTTACCAAAAAAGATGCCATTTGACAGCTTCCCCTCTTCAGTTTTGTCTGATAGGATTTTGGTTTCATTCTTCACTTAAAAGTTTTCTATCCACCTCCCTTTCCAAATTCCCTGAGCTGATTGCTGCTCTATCTTTCGGCTTTAACGGAAGGGAATGGAACCGCAGAGGTGGAAGGGTTGGTGGGGGGTGGGGGGGGGGAGAATGGGGGAGGATATACAGAGATTTGCTGTAGTCCTGTCACTGGCTGCAGGTGAAATGAGGAATGAAATATGAGCTTTGGCGTGGTTTCAGCAAGGTCCAAGATGGAGGTGGGGCAGATGCAATTGCAAAGCTACACTCTGCTTCTCTGAAGTGCAATTGTATTATGGTCAAATTCAACAGCCAATTACCACTGACAGATGAACTGCAATTAACTCAGATATACAAACCACAATTAATCCTGATTTATGAACAGTAATTAACTCAGATATACAAACCAGAATTAACTCTAATTTATGTACCACAATTATCACAGATCTGAAATTTCTTCATTCATGCCTGGATATGTTCAATGACTAGTTTGTTTCTATGACACATCCCGCTGAAGATTGTTCAGAAATTTGAGCAAGTCAGCTCCGCAGACCCCTTTGTTGCTACCTCGCGGACAGATTGGAGCCCTTCCGCCAGGTGGGAACGGAGCAATGCGGCTGGAGGTGACAGGAGAGGGGGAGCCCGCGCAGTGCTCTCTCCACGCACCTGAACCGCTTAATCTTCAGCCCCCAACCCCTTCACCATTCACGGTGAGATCTGGGCCAGAACGCCATCACCTGGTGGTAGAGGGTCTTCCCGGCAGAGATGTGGGCAATTTAGCACAACACCAGTGGATCTGCCCCACACCAATCTCCTGTATCCCCATAACCTTCCATTTCTCTCTTTATCACGTTTACCCTGCATCATTTTAATGCCCTCTTCTCACTTGCTGCAACAGAGTCAATGGGCCAAATGGCCTACTTCTGTTTCTTTATCTTGTGAACATATTTCATTGGGCAGATTCTGTGTCTGATCTCAGTGATTTGTTTTTGAAGTAATAAAGTGCATGGATGAGGACTAGGGATTAGATGCAGTTACATGGTTCATTAAGGTCTCGACAAGCTCTCAGATGAGAGATAGGTCCAAATGTTTAAGATGAATGAGTGGGGAGAATGAAACTGACAATGGGGATGATCCACATGCTCTGCAAGAGATGAGGGAGGACAGAGCGCAGATGAGGATAGAGTTGAAGAAAAAGTGTAGGTAAGGTCAGAGGACCCGTGGTGCATGAAGATATAAGTGAAGACAATGAGGCGTGCAGATGAGGACAGAGAAGACAGCTGGCATGTGAGGACAAAGGTGAAGACTATGGCGTTTGAGAGCAGAGTGTGTGGGTGAAGGCAGAGTGTGGGTCGGGGCAGGGCTGAGGATAGAGCGTAGATACTGTGTGAAGCAGTTGCCTCATCTGCTTTTGGCCTTGCTGATGCAGAGAGGGCACCGTCGGGAGCACCGAATGCAGTTGATGAGGTTAGAGGAGGTGCATGTATTGAGACCGTGTGCAATCTCTCCACAACTCCTTCTTCCCTCCCCACTCATCCCACTACACGCTAGGCCAGCTTCACTCCAACTCTGCTTCACAATGTCCTATTGTCCGAGGCCAGAAGTAGAAATTCACTTTGATCACCTCTTGTCTTCATGAAAAATCCTAAACGGTTTCTACAATTATCGCTCAAGCACAGCCCTCATTTCAAAGAAATCTGATGTTCACCTTCACTCAACTGCCCAGATTGGCATCATCTCTTCTGAGAACATAAAACATAGCTCAGTACAGGCCCTTCGGCTCTCAATGTTACGCCAACCTCTATATTCCGAGCAAGAAAAATATTAAACCGTACCTATCTTCAAGTACTATTTTCTTCTCATCTAAAAGTCTCTTAAATGTCCCAAATGTTTCAGCCTCCACCTTCAACCTTGCAAGGCACCCACCACTCCCTGTGTAAAAAAATGTCCCCCTGATGTCACCATTAAACTTTCACTTTGTACAGATGTCCCCTGGTGTTTGGTACTCCTGCCTTGGGGGTAAAAAAAATCACTGGCTGTCTACCTATCTATGACTCTCAGAATCTTGTAGACCTCTATTAAATCACTGCCATCCTTCTTTGCTTCTCAGCTAACCTTGCCTCTTAAGACATATTTTATAATCCAGACAACATCTTCTGCACCCTCTCCATCGCTTTCACATCCTTCTTATTCATGAGGTGGCCAGAACTGGATACAATTCTCTGTGTAATCTCACCAGAGATTTATAGTGTTGCAATATGATCTTTCAATTCTTGAACTCAATCACCCTATTAACAGTCCAGCATAACATAGGCCTTCTTAACTATCCTATCAACCTGCCCAGCAACCTTGAGAGATGTATGGAATTGGATCCCAAGGTCCCTCTGTTCCTCCACACTGTTAAGTATCTGACCATTAACCCTGCACTCAGCTTTCAGGTTCAACCTTCCAAATGCATCACCTCACACTTATCCAGATAGAACTCTGTCTGCCACTTTTCCACCCAACAAAACCTGTTCTGTTATTATTCCCTGAGTTATTTGCCCAAAGGCTGAACCTTCCCACTCAAAGTATTAAACGGAGCCCACAACCACCATGTTCTCTGTCACCTTGCACAGAGAGATCCACGAAGGTGATGACCATGTGGTTGGATGATTTTTAAATGACAACAGTTGGGCTACGGACTCCTTTCTCCACTCTGTTTCTGTGACAGTAGAGGATTGAACATGAGGCAAAGCTGATTTACTGCAAGAATTTTAACTGATTCTGTAATGGATTAATTTAATGTTAAAATACATTTTATACATATATATGTCTTAATTATGGTGGTTAGGTCCACACACAGATCACATCACATTTACAGAGTCCCTATTGCACTCAGAGAGAGAGAGAGAGGTCATTTTGGAGTCACTGAGTCATAATGGAACTGAAGTGGGTCTTTTCTGATTTCAGGACAACGGATGTGACTACAGCATTGTGCAATTAAGCAAGTTCTTATTTGAGTGACCTGTGCTCAGACTTTATGGAGTCAGAAGCATTTAAGTCTCTTGGACAGAGATGAGGTCAGATATCTTAATGGATATGAAGTGATAAATTGTAAAAATGAAACAGAAACAGTGGAGATGTCATGTCACATGATTTCAGAGAAACATAACTGAAGGCAGAGAGAGACATTTTAAAAACCAGCCTGAAATTTCCCCTCCTGTGAAAGACACAGGAGTGTAACAGTAAAGTCTCTGGAGAGAGAGGGAGATGCTGCTCTGATTTGTATTATCCTTATCATAGGAGATATTCAAAATAGGTGGGCTTTAAAGTAAACAAGACCACTTTGCTCTTGATTAAGAAAGAAATCATCATGAAGATCTCAGTTCCATAACCCTAACAAGATGTGGGGAAACTTGTGAAAACACTTGCATGAAGAATATCTCTCCGAAAGACAACTCATCAAAAGACACGAGTTTAAAGAGATCTGAAGACATGATGTTTAAAAGTGTTTCATAATTACTTCTGGAGTGCAATTTAAAATCCTTCAAGCAACACAAGATGTTTGATGCTGAAGTTTAAAAACGGACTTTTCAGACAAGTTCAAGCTGTAATGGTTTGAATTTTGACACACACACACACATATCTACATTTGCGCATAGTGGGAATTAAGTTAGAGTTAAGTTTAGAGGTAAGTAAGAATTGTTATGTTATTAATTGTTTAATGAAAAAACTATTATTTTCAATTTACCACTGTCTGGTGAATTTTCCATTGCTGTTCCTTTGTAAGTTCATAACAAAATTTGTTAGTTTGTAACAGATTCACAAAAATTTGAAACATGGACTTCCATTAGACTCTATTCACTGGACTAACTCAGATCTCACTTGCAGACCTCATTCCTCAGTTTATGTCATTAACATTAAATGTATGAAAATGCTTTTTAAATGGCAGGATAGTGAGAATGTAACAGCATTTAAAAATGATCAATCATGTTAATTAAATCTACCATGTTCAAAAATTCATGGGCAGGCCAATTTCTAACAAGCACAGGGCAGTTCACAAGCTCTAAGGGGTTTGCAGGTAACAGTCCAATTCTTCACGACTCCCTCAGAAAGTCTACCCTGAATTCTTATGAGTGTTCAACCCAGATTCCACTCTGGGCATAAGAGCAATGGTTAGTGTTGCATACCTGTACACAAGTACGTCATCAGCGGAGCTGTTATATTGGACCTGGTACATGCGGATCCCAGGCACGTGCCGTTGTGATGGCCAATGGATTTGCACTGAAGAGGAGGTGAGGTCAGTAGCTGTGACCTTCTTATCCTGCAGAGTCTTTGTGTCATTGGTAATGGCAGGAGAACCAGACTTGGAAGAGGTGGTGATGTCAGATGAACCAGGATCCGGTTCTTTGATGTTATTTGTGCTATTGGCAAAATGCGGAAGGGGGTTCACGACCAGCTCCACCTCAACGACAGCATCTCCAGCAGCATTGGAGGCAAAACAGCTGAACGTCCCCGTGTCTTTAGGGGTGGCAATTAGGATCTCCAATGTCCCATTCTCATAGGTGGTGGCTCGGCTTGAGTTGGAGATCAGACGCCCCTCCGAGGAAGTCCAGTGAATAGATGGATCTGGGTCACCAACCGCTTTGCATTTCAGAATAGCCCTCTGGCCTTCCATGACAAAGACCTTGGAGCTGTGTCGAGTGATCAACGGAGGATCGCAGGTAAACTCCTCCTCGGGAATGAACCAGAAATATTTGCCCATCAAATGAGGCGGCGAGGCACACGTTTCTAGATCGTCCTCTCTTGTTAGGCGCCTCAGCCAGAGCAGTTCGCAGTTACAGTGAAGCGGGTTCCCGCCAAAGCTCAGCACGAGCGATGTCAGCGGAGAGCCTTTCGTTCTTGCGTACATTTTCACTCGAAGGAACAAGGGGTCAGGGGGCAACTTGTGAAGTTTGTTGGATGTCATGTCCAATCGGGCCAGTTTGTGGAGATTGGAAAAGGTTCCTTCCGGAACAAAATCAATCAAGTTGTGGTCCAAGCTGAGGGTGTTGACGTTTGTCATTTTCCCAATGGTTTCCCAAGGCAAATTCTCCAAGTTGTTGTAAGAGAGATCCAAGTCTTCGAGTGATGTAACAAAGTCATCAAAAGAATTTGCAGAAATATAATGCAACTGATTGTTGCTGAGGATCAGATGTCGGAGATTTACCAGACCGTTGAAATGCTCAGGGGTGACCCTGGTCAGCCGATTGCTGTCCAGATGCAAGGCACGGAGACCTCTCAGATCCTCGAATGTGTGGGGCATGATCTGGCTGATGGTGTTCCTGGACAAGGTCAGGTGAACCAGGCTGGTCATGTTGTTAAAGTCCGTCTTCCGGACGGTGGTGATGAAGTTGTCGGTCAGCCGTAACTCCACCGTTCTCCGGTCGATGGACGGAGGCACAAAGAGCAGCCCGGTTTTGGCACAGAGGATGGCGAGAGAAGGCGAGAGGTTTTGGCAGATGCAACGCTTCGGGCAAAGCTGTGCCCTCGCGGACGTGCTGAGAAGCAGCAGGGAGAAGAGGAACCTCTCCATCGTCAGGCAGACCAATGAGCTGGAAAAGAGACAACAACAAACAATTAAAAGAAGCTGAAGGATGGCTTAAGGAAAGCCAACAAATTTTGGAGACAGCAGAATCATCTCCAAAAAAAAATTAGAAATGGGTCTCATTAAACATTTATTACATTGGGGGGAGGGGGGGGGCAAAGTTCACTGAGACCTCTGGAAGAGGATGAAGTCCTCCTCTCTATTCAATGAGAGACTGGCTGCCTCTATCCATACTCTTCAATAAAGTTCCAGCACTTTATTCAAAGTTCAGATTTATTCCCAATGATGGGGGAGACGAGGACTAGAGGGCATAGTTTAAGAATACAGGGTAGGCCCTTTAGGACGGAGATGAGAAAACATTTTTTTACCTAGAGAAGTGTGAATCTGTGGAATGCTCTGCCACAGAGGGTGGTAGAGGCGGATTCGCTGACTATGTTCAAAAGAGAGTTAGATAAGACTCTAGTGGACAAGGGAGTTAAGGGGATAAGGCTGGAAAGGGGTACTGATAGTAGTGATCAGCCATGATCTGTAAAATGGCGGTGCTGGCTCGACGGGCCGAAGGGCATTCTCCAGCTCCTATTGTCTATTGTCTATTGTCAGTCCATATATGACACGTACAACCCTAAGATTCATTATCCTGTGGGCCAGGCAGAATTTATGCTTAGGGGTAGTGCAAAAATTTGTACTTTTTGTATATATATATATGTAAATAAAGAAAGAAACATAAACAAACAAAATGCATGTGTATTGTGTGAGCTGGCCCGCGCCCACCCCCCCCCCCACCCCGGCCCCCGAACCTGTGACTCCTCCCTTCCAGGTAGCCCCACAAAGGAACATTGTGTTCCGTTCTGGTTGCCTCGTTACAGGAAGGAGAGAGGGGGCGGAGGAAGGAGATTTGCCAGGAATGTTGCCTGGATTAGAGAAACGTGTCCTGTGAGGCAAGGTTAGCAGGGCTGGCGAAGAAGGACGAGAGTTATCTTAAAAGAGGTGTACAGGTAATGATAGGGTGGACAGCCAGTACCTTTTTTTTCCCGGGGCGAGAGTAGAAAACCCTAGCGGATATCATACAAGGTGCAGGGAGGGAAGTTTAGGGGAGACTCAAAGGGTAGTTTTTTTTATATATATATATATATACTGTAGTGAGCTGTTAGCAGAACCAGACACACAACAGGCTTTAATCAACAAAGAATTCCACAGAGCCAGGCTGGCTGTTGCTGGAGTAACTCTGAGTGAGACTTCGGAGGCTTATATCCCAGTGGGTGATTGACACCTGACCGGGTGGGACTTGATCCATTCAGGTCGCCAGGTGTTGTCCTGTCCCCCTTACACTCTTGCAGGTACAGAGGTTGCCCCCTGCAGCAGGCTGGTGGTGTATCACCACATATACCGAGAGTTGTGGGTGCCTGGAATGCATTGACAGTGGTGGTGGTGTAAGCTATTACAACGGGGGCATTTAAAAGACAGGTGATAGGCTCTATCAATAACTCCAAAGCTGTAGAGTGAGGAACGATAAGGCTCTATTATACTTTAGACATGTATCTGACCTGATTCCAAGTGCTCAACTGAGGACAGGGAGAGGGAGGTTGACCTTTATTCCGGGGTCACGAGGTGGAGTTATTGGGGACCGAGACACCAGGGATGGGCCAGCTACCCATCGGAGTTGCTTATTCATATCACCTCCACAGGCACGTGGATGGAAGGAAATTAGAGGGTTAAAGGTGTGAGATAGGGAAGGATTTGTTTCTGGAGTAGGTTTGGAGATGTTTCCACATCGCGGGCCTGTACTGTGCCTGTAATGCCTGTGTTCTATATTCTATAAGACACTCAAGCTCGACTTGGAAATATTTCAGTCCCTTCAGCTTCGCAAGTAAATCTTGGAACTCTCTCTCCACCAGCACCCTCAGCCCCTTTACCACAAGGCCACAAAGCCCACCACCGCCTTTGAAATGGCGGGTAGGGCCAGCGGTGACAAACGCCTGCATTACCCACAACCTTTCAAGATAAACCAAAAAAAAAACGGTCATCTTCCGCACAAATGTCAAAGCTTTTGCAAGTGCTAATTTTACAAATAAAAATTCAGCTTCTCGAACAGGCCAACAGACGCTTCCAAGCACAATCCTTGGAGATAAACATTGAGAAGAGAATCAGTGCCAGTGGAAAATTGCCGATGCTGCGATGCGAGCTCTCCAGGAGGTTGAAAGTTTCAGTCACTCGCGGGTTTGGAGGGGCAGCTGCAAGGGTGTGGAACCTAATTCAACAGATGCATGACCCCGGAGGAGTTTCCAACCTCCGGTCAGTCCGCCTGATTTTCATCAAATAATAATAACTGAAACTTGAAACCATAAACTGATGGATGAGCTCTCTAACTTCCCATTAATGTAGCAGCAGGAAGCCTTCTCATTAACTACGGCAGAGTCTGTTGCCATCACTTAAATTTGCTGTTAAATTAGCAAGGCCCATTTTGAACCATTCCACAATCTTTGTTGCCTGAACTAGAAGCATTGTGCTGCCGCTGTCATGAGATGCATCTAATCTATTGAAGAGTTCAGCTCCAGTAATTTTACTGTTTATTACACATTTATGAAGTGCAATGATCAGGGAGCTACTGGTACATCACATATTTGATCCATTTAAGTATTTAGAGCTGAGGGGATTTATAATCACATTAAAAGCCTGCGAAAATGTCCAATCAGTTTTCTACCTCAATGGCCTGGTGCTGAGATCACAAATCTAAACCACACGGAGCTCCTCAGTCTAAAAAAAATACCAACCGAGTTCTAGCAACTCAAAACCTTTCAATGTTACTCTCCCCTTGTGGAAGTGAAGGGGAGGAATTTGGGGAAATCTGGGAAGGTCTGATTACACGGGGCAACAAAGATTTTGCCTTATCAACTTGTTTTATCGATTTAAATCTGATCATGAAAATCACCTTAAAAATTTCCTATTACATATTAGCTATAACCTAGCTTTGTTAATTTCCTGTCATATCTACGTCCAGCAAGCAAAACCAAGAAGCCCAACACGTCATTGAAAATTCATTTTCTGCATTCGCACTTGGCCTTCTTCCCTGCCGATCTTGGTGCTGTCAGTGACAAACACGGTGAAAGGTTTCACCAGGGCATGGCGACCGCGCAAAAGTGGTAGCAGGGCACCTGGAATCCATCGATGCTGGCTGACGATTCTTGGACATCAGAGAACAAACGATGATCAGTGGCAAAACATTTTTAGGTCCGTTGAACTAACGCAACGTGTCAGCATTGTTATGTGATTAGATGTGTTAAATTCAATATGAAGTTCATTTAACATTTCTCCCACTTCCTATGTGACACAGAAAATCAGAAATATCTTTGTGTTCAGCTTGAGGTTGTCTATCAACATCCCCAATTTTTTTTTAGGAAGCCAACCTTTTGGAAATAAAAAATGTTGCCCAGTGTTATTAATTAAATGGAAAGCGATTGCAGCATGTGGCCGTGCAGGTGGGCTTGTGCACAGATCACAGAGAGTTGGTTTGCAGATGCAGCTGGCTATCAAGATGGCAAATGGAACGTTGGCCCTCAATTGCTGGAGGTGTTGAATTGAGGAGCAGGGCGGTGGTACTGCAATTAAAGAAGGTTACTGGTGAGGCCACATCTGGAGAACTGCTCACGGTTCTGGTCTCCTCACTTGAAGAAAGATGTACTGGCTACAGAGAGGGTGCAGAGGAGAGACACCAGGTTGATTCCAGCAATGAGGGGGTCAGCCTATGAGGAGAGATCGAGTCATCTGGGACGATATGGCTGGAATTTGGAAGAATGAAAGAGGATCTTATAGAAATGATCTCATTATGAAAGGCATCGATAAGGTAGAGGTAGGTAACATGTTTCCATTGGTAGGGGAAACAAGAACTAGGAGATACAACCTCAAGGTCCAGGGAGTAGATTTAGGACGGCGATGAGGAGGACCTGCTTTTCCCAGAGGGTGGTGCATCTATGAAATTCACTGCCCATTGAAGCAATGGAAGGGACCTCAATAAATATATTTAAGACCAGGATGGGTAGATTTTTACATCGTAAGGGAAATAAATGGCAATAGGGAAAAGGCAGGTCGGTGGAGAAGAGCCTGTCGTCAGATCAGCCATGATCTCATTGAAGGGCAGAACAGGCTCGACGGGCCGGATGGCCGACTCCTGCTTCTATTTCATATATAATTATCACTCTGACGAATCGCCAGGTGAATCACAAATGGGGATCTGTCGACTCTGACATTTAGAAATTTAAAGTAGGCGATTAAACTCAGGAAAAGATGCCCAGCTGCTGTCGGATTCCAGACCTCAGGGCGCGGGCCACCCAACGTCTTTCACGTTATTTTACCCTAAGCATCCGCTGAGCCAGGAATCATTGGATGGAGTCATAGGACCTGACAGCTGAGGAGATAATCACTCAGCCCTTCGGGCTATGCCAGCTCTTGAGGGGTGGCCTGTAGCAGTTAGTGTGAAGCTGCTACGGCTCCAGTGACCCGGGTTAAAATCCGGCGCTGTCCATAAAGAGTTTGTACATTCTCCCTGGTGTCTGCGTGGGTTTCCCCCAAGTGCTCCGGTTTCCTCCCGCCCTTCAAAACATACGGACTTGTAGGTTAAGTGAGGTTGTAACTGGGCAGCACAGGTTTAAATGGCTGGAAGCTGCTTCTACTGTGTTGCCAATAAAACCTAAAGATCCCAAATTATTTTTGCTTCCCTGGCTCTTTTCCCACAGGCCTGCAGACGTTTCCCCTGAACATTTATTTTGAAAGTTCTAATTCATTTCCTAACTCTTTCAAGATCAAATCTTCATTCCTCCAAACTCACGGCTGGCTATTTGACAAAACGGGGCCAAAAGAAGATGCTGATCGCATGCCCGTCGAACAGTCAGAGGTTCGAGGCAGAACGAATTGGGACGGCATGGTCAGCGCAATGCCTTTACAAGGCCAGCGACCAGGGTTCGAAGCTGTAAGGAGTTTGGACGTATTCTCCGTATATGCGCGAGTTTCCTCCTAGTGCTCTGCTTTTCTCAAAACGGACCGGCGGTGGATGTAATTGGGCGGCACAGGCTCAGGTCATTACCGTGCTGTGTGACTAAATAAATTTAAATTAGCTACTGTGGACTCCGGGGTAAGGATCTGGAGCAGAGACGGGGTGCCCCTCTTTCAGTCCTTCGGAGTTCTGACAAAATGGGGCTCACGTGATCTGATTCCCAGAACCAGGGTGGAATTAAGGGCAACTGATGCCCTAAGTACAGCCCAACAATTGTTCCCCCACGACCCTTCCATTGTTTAACTGACGAGGCATTAAGGCTCGATAAGTGCTGAATGTGAAATAATAGATTAAAAATTCAGGCCTGACCTCACAGTGATATTAAACATATATATATATATATATATATAACAGACTCGCCAAGGCAAATAGCGCCTTTGGAAGACTACACAAAAGAGTCTGGAAACACAACCAACTGAAAAACCTCACAAAGATAAGCGTATACAGAGCCGTTGTCATACCCACACTCCTGTTCGGCTCCGAATCATGGGTCATCTACCGGCACCACCTATGGCTCCTAGAACGCTTCCACCAGCGTTGTCTCCGCTCCATCCTCAACATCCATTGGAGCGCTTACACCCCTAACGTCGAAGTACTCGAGATGGCAGAGGTCGACAGCATCGAGTCCACGCTGCTGAAGATCCAGCTGCGCTGGATGGGTCACGTCTCCAGAATGGAGGACCATCGCCTTCCCAAGATCCTGTTATATGGCGAGCTCTCCACTGGCCACCGTGACAGAGGTGCACCAAAGAAAAGGTACAAGGACTGCCTAAAGAAATCTCTTGGTGCCTGCCACATTGACCACCGCCAGTGGGCTGATAACGCCTCAAACCGTGCATCTTGGCGCCTCACAGTTTGGCGGGCAGCAACCTCCTTTGAAGAAAACCGCAGAGCCCACCTCACTGACAAAAGGCAAAGGAGGAAAAACCCAACACCCAACCCCAACCAACCAATTTTCCCTTGCAACCGCTGCAATCGTGTCTGCCTGTCCCGCATCGGACTTGTCAGCCACAAACGAGCCTGCAGCTGACGTGGACTTTTTACCCCCTCCATAAATCTTCGTCCGCGAAGCCAAGCCAAAGAAAGAAGAAGATATATATATATACATATAAAAATGTTTTCATTTATTGTGGGGCCCTAGTTCAGCGGCACCACAGTAAATCCGGCACTGGACAAAACTCAGTTGTGCCCCCTTCCCTTGGTGCCCTAAGCACGTGCTCATTTTGCTTAATGGCTAATCCAGACTTGACAAGATCTGGGAGCATGTACAAACTGTGAAGGAAAAAATTACAGAAGAAGATCAAAGGGGCAAGGTAATGATTGGTTTTCCACTCAACTAACTTTTGATTATGTCTCTCCAGATTTGTTTCTACTTTAAGAAAGATTCTTCTCCCACCAATTTATGATCAATCAAGGACAGGCAACCCACATCAACAACTCAAGAATTGTAATATTCCATAAGCCTGCTCTCTCTCTGATGCCTTCGCTAAGGTGGGGGGAACAGAAAAGCTCTGATTGGATTCTGAATGATGAACTTTTGAGTTGCTGATGTCTTTCTCTTTTCTTTGGCTTGGCTTCACGGACGAAGATTTATGGAGGGGGTAAAAGTCCACGTCAGCTGCAGGCTCGTTTGTGGCTGACAAGCCCGATGCGGGACAGGCAGACACGGTTGCAGTGGTTGCAAGGGAAAATTGGTTGGTTGGGGTTGGGTGTTGGGTTTTTCCTTCATTGTCTTTTGTCAGTGAGGTGGGCTCTGCGGTCTTCCTCAAAGGAGGTTGCTGCCCGCCGAACTGTGAGGCGCCAAGATGCACGGTTTGAGGCGATATCAGTCCACTGGCGGTGGTCAATGTGGCAGGCACCAAGAGATTTCTTTAGGCAGTCCTTGTACCTTTTCTTTGGTGCACCTCTGTCTCGGTGGCCAGTGGAGAGCTCGCCATATAACACGATTATAACATCAATGTGATGTTAATGAGTGCATGAGTAGAAATCTGCTGAGGCTCTGCCCAGCCTGTTGGTTTGGTCTGATTGCTGTAGCCTTCCATATCAGCTTCCCTGATGGAATGTTTTGAGGGGTGAGAGAGGATCAACATCAGATTGAGGTGTAGATACCAGTAAACATATTTAAGTGTTCTCCAAGTGATACAGATGCCTCATTCGATCTTGCTGAGCTAAGACTGAAAAAAAAACACATCTTGACATTCTGGTTTCCAAGCAACGGCAATGAGTTTCTCAACCTAATTACCATCTGCAAAATAGTCCTTTGTCACGTTTCAGTTTGAGACGGATAATTAATTCATTTCTTGTCGCTCTATGGTTTACCTCCAAAACTCAATCACTTTTGTATCTTTTTTTAATGTTCTTAAAAAAGTTACGACCATGATGCGGCCAACGGGCAGTGAAGAAAGGGAACCTTGCGAGTTTTTCTGACCCCAGAACCTGGCTGCGTATCCCTCCCATTCTTCCCGGCCAGGATGTTGTTGAACAGTGCTCTCTCGTACGGTTTTTTTAAAAAAAGAAGCTAGAATTTGCGTCCAGCGTCTCGGCATTGGTCGTTCACCCACAAACGACCAAAGCTGAAAACCTCCAGTTCGTTTCGCGAGTTTAGACGAATGTACCTGGGGAGCGGTAATTAAAGAGGCGGGACTTGCAACATCAATACGTGCTGTTCATTACCCCGCTGTTCATGGAATGCCTGCAGTTAACTTTAGACTGCAGGCGTTCCGGGAAAGTTACTAGGGATCTAGGAGGTAAAATATTGGAACGGGAATGGCACCCTCATTCCCATTCCAACCTTTTCACGCAGCATGCGTTCCCAGAAGAAGGGAATAATTTCCTGCAACGCAGCCACTGGGTAAAAAATGTCTTTCTCTTTCTCTCCCTCTCCTTCTTTCTCCTTGACTCTGCACACATTATCCCTGTATCTACCATTCAGGAGAGAGCAGATTTAGAATCAGCTCCATTATTCCCAGTGCTGATGAGCAGACCAATACAAGAACATAAGAAATAGGAGCAGGAGTCGGCCTTGCAGCCCGTCGAGCCTATTCCAACTGATCTGAGGATAGGCTCGTCTCCTCCTGCCTGCTTTTTCCCCCCCATATCCCTTAATTTGGCAAAAATCTATCGAAATATGTTTATTGAGGTCGCCTCCACTGCTTCAATGGGCAGTGAATTCCGCAGATTCACCGCCCTCTGGGAAAAGCAGTTCCTCCTCATCCCCGTCCTAAATCTACTACCCTATGTCCGCTAGTTCTAATCTCCCCCACCAATGGAAACAACTTATCTACACTTATCTATACCCTCGGTCCCCGGAATGCCCTCATTCCCCCAGAATACCCTCATTCCCCGGAATTCCCTAATTCCCCCGGAATACCCCGCCCCTCTGGAATAACCCCCCAGAATACCCTGCCTGCCACCCCCCCGGAATACCTACAACTTATCTTATCTATACCTTTCACAATTTTTACACATATCTATAAGATCCCCTCTCATTCTAAATTCCAGTGAGTATCCCCAGATGACTCAATAGGGGAACCCCCTCATCTCTGGAATCAACCTTGTGAACCCCCTCTGCACCCCACCCCCCCACCCCAAAGCCAGTCCATCCTTCCTCAAGGAAGGAGACCAGAACCATATGCGGTAATTGGAAGATAAGGTGTTGGGTGCAGAGGCTGGCGGGGTGGAAAGTGAGGACCTGGGGAGGGGGGGGGGGGAAGGAAGGGGGGGAAGCAAATGACTCTCTGGCCCTTGAAACACGGTGGCTGAGTGCTGGAAGATGGGGTCCAAATCCAGGAATAAAGCACCGAAGACTGAATCCAGGAAAGCAGAGACGTTCTGACTTGAGATTTCAGGAAAATTTGAACAGCCCATTAATAATTCAGATCTGCAGAATACCACGAGATGTATCAGAAGATTTAGTAATTGTAATTCAAGCTGGTATTTAAATACAACTGGTAGCTCAAGTTGCAGAAATAGTTAACTTTACGAATTTATACCTGAAAAACATTACCAAACCTTGGTGGTTTTAACCAGCCATTCCACCAACTTTTATTAGTGTGTGTTTCTATTAGTTTTTTTTCCTTCTTCTTCTCTTCTTTGGCTTGGCTTCGCGGTCGAAGATTTATGGAGGGGGTAAAAGTCCACGTCAGCTGCAGGCTCGTTTGTGGCTGACAAGTCCGATGCGGGACAGGCAGACACGGTTGCAGCGGCTGCAGGGGAAAATTGGTTGGTTGGGGTTGGGTGTTGGGTTTTTCCTCCTTTGCCTTTTGTCAGTGAGGTGGGCTCTGCGGTCTTCTTCAAAGGAGGTTGCTGCCCGCCAAACTGTAAGGCGCCAAGATGCACGGTTTGAGGCGATATCAGCCCACTGGCGGTGGTCAATGGGGCAGGCACCAAGAGATTTCTTTAGGCAGTCCTTGTACCTTTTCTTTGGTGCACCTCTGTCACGGTGGCCAGTGGAGAGCTCGCCATATAACACGATCTTGGGAAGGCGATGGTCCTCCATTCTGGAGACGTGACCCACCCAGCGCAGCTGGATCTTCAGCAGCGTGGACTCGATGCTGTCGACCTCTGCCATCTCGAGTACTTCGACGTTAGGGATGAAAGCGCTCCAATGGATGTTGAGGATGGAGCGGAGACAACGCTGGTGGAAGCGTTCTAGGAGCCGTAGGTGAAGCTTGGAAGCAGGCCCTTCTGGTCCATGGCACCGTGGAACTCGAATACCCTAATTAATCTTCAACCCAAGCCCGCGCAGACACAGGGAGAGGATACAGACAGCGTTGGATTCAAACCTGTGTTGCTAACGCTGTCGGCACTAACCACTCGGCTAAATGTCCCACCCTAGATATTGTTAACAATATTTGTCTGGCTTTAGACGTAAATGTTGTTCTTGTTGTTCATCCTTCGTAGTCGAATTGGAGATTGGTGGCTGTGGGTCCAGAGGTGACTGGTGAGGCCAATCCGGGCCCTGAAGGCTCGCCCACATGTGGAACACAAAGAGGTGGGTGCTGTCGCAGCAGTGGATGCTGCTCGGGCCTTGCGCACAGCGCGCCTCGGTGATGCGCCCGACTTCAGCTGCACGGGCTCCTGTGGTGATCTTGCTGCGTCGAGCTGGACGGTCGAGGGCAAGGGTCTCCCACGTGTCGATGTCGACACATAGGTCTTTGAGGGACATTTTGAGGCAGTCTTTGTATCCTTTCTTCTGCCCCCCCCCACCGACTGAGCGCTTGCCCTGATGCATTTCTCTGTACAGCAGCTGTTTAGGCAATTGGCTGTCTGGCGTTCTGACCACATGTCCGGCCCACCTGGCTTGGGCTTTCAGCAGGAGGGCGTAGGTGCTGCAGAGCCCAGCTCGTTCCGTGTCGGGGACTTCGTCCTGACACCTGATGAGGAGGAGTCTGCGGAGACAGCTCAGGTAAAAGTGCAGACAGTCCAGGTCTCACTGGCGTAAAGGAGGGTGATAAGGACCACTGCACAGTAGACCTTCAAGCTTGGTGGTAAGGCTGAGTCCTCTCCGCTCCCAAACCTAAATAGCTTTGCAGTAAAATCCCTGCCAGCCCCAATTCAAGCAACCGGCCAAACTGATAAATCGCGGGTAAAAATTACAGAAGTTTAAAGTTAGCACACCTCGCCGTTCTCCATACAGTCTCAAGCAACTGGAACACTCGCTCAGCCAGCATCTACCGATTCCCATAGGTGCTAGATATCACGGTAAAGTTTTACTCGAACAATAAGGACTTCAGATTATGTCCTACCACCACCAGACATCACACAGAAAAAGGAACGGGCCAACGGTCACAATGCTCCCCTTTCTCAGAGAACTATGCAGCAATCCAGTTGAATATCAGATGGTTCCCCTGAATGTTGGATGGCTGGTTCCGCTCATGAAGCATCAGTCAATTGATAGAATCTGCACCCTGCCTCAGCCATCAATTTTATTGGCGACTTTCATGGCCTCCAGCAAGGTCTCTAAAAATATCTGCAAAGTTTCATAACCCAGTTTTTAAATAACCATGGCCCCCAGATCTGATCAACTCGATGGAGTATTTAAATGAGTTTGACAAACTCCTTAATTCTAAACTCTCTTTGCTCAATGATTTGGGAAATGTATCTTCAGCAATTTGCTGTTACAAATGGACCCATTTGTTTTCTACATGGTAAATGTCAAGGATCAACTGAGGCAGCCTTGAAAGCTTAAAATTCAGCCGTCATAATAAGAGATTGTCAGATGCTCTCAACTCCAGATTGTTAACAAACTGGTCATCTATTGTAAGATGGCATCTAGAAATCTTGGCCTACCTCTTTCTCTAATCCAGCACTGCCGACTGTGGGAGGGGGGAATGGTGGGGGGGGGGTGCAATAATTTGTGTTTTAGCTAGATATTCACTGTTCGAAGGGAGTTGAAGATTACCTCCTCTAAAGGATTCAAAGATGACAAAGTCCTACAAAAAGGCCAATTGCGTTGCGCAAATACTTAAAATTAACGCGGGCATTCAAAGGATCAGAATGAACAGTTATTCAGGCTGGCATTTCTTCCTCAGACGTTTTTGGGGATAACATCTGTGGTAAACCACTGTTGGGCCACGACTGGCTGCTGCCGGCTGGACACATCTCCCGAGACTGATCCTACCCATAGCCATTTGCATGTTCCCCTTCCTCTTTGCTTCGATCAGTCAATGAAGTTGATGGTAGTTCCTGTCTTAAGTTAATAAAAGCCTAATGGCTTCATGATATCAGCCCTTTGAGATTATTGATGGTGCATCAACATCCATGAATGAAAGTCAGGCTAATGGGGGGGGGAGGGGGGAAGTCATCACTAAGTGAGAGGGAGAGAGTGGGAGTGATTTGGGGAAGAACAGTGTTTTTGGGGGGAAGGCATTTTGGGGGGAGGCATTTTGGGGGGCAGAGTATTATGGAGGCAGTGGTTTTGTGACAGTATTTTGTAGTGTTTCTAGGGCAAGGTTTTTGAGGACAGTAATTTTGGGGAGGGTGTTTTCGGAGGTGGGGAATTCCAGAGAGAGGATATTCCAGGGGGGTGGGGTATTCCAGGGGAACGAGGGTATACCAAGGGGGCAGGGTATTCCAGAGGAACGAAGGTATTCCAGCAGGGTATTCCAGGGGAGGCAGGGTATTCTGGGGGGTGGGGTATTCCAGAGGCAGGGTATTCCAGGGGTGGGGTATTCTGGTGGGGCAGGGTATTCCAGAGGAACAAGGGTATACCGGGGGGGGGGGGGTGGAGTATTCTGGAGAGGGGGATTCTGGGGGCCGGGAATTCTGGGGTTGCGGGGTTATTCCAGGGGGGTGTAGTATTCTGGGGGTGGGGTATTCTGGGGTGGGGTATTCTGGGGGGTGGGGAATTCCAGAGGGGTAGTCTATTCCAGGGGAAAGAGGGTATTCTAGGGGTTCGGGGGTATTCTGGGGGTGGGGTATTCTGGGGGTGGGGTATTCTGGGGGTGGGGTATTCTGGGGGTGGGGTATTCTGGGGGTGGGGTATTCTGGGGGTGGGGTATTCTGGGGGTGGGGTATTCTGGGGGTGGGGTATTCTGGGGGTGGGGTATTCTGGGGGTGGGGTATTCTGGGGGTGGGGTATTCTGGGGGTGGGGTATTCTGGGGGTGGGGTATTCTGGGGGTGGGGTATTCTGGGGGTGGGGTATTCTGGGGGTGGGGTATTCTGGGGGTGGGGTATTCTGGGGGTGGGGTATTCTGGGGGTGGGGTATTCTGGGGGTGGGGTATTCTGGGGGTGGGGTATTCTGGGGGTGGGGTATTCTGGGGGTGGGGTATTCTGGGGGTGGGGTATTCTGGGGGTGGGGTATTCTGGGGGTGGGGTATTCTGGGGGTGGGGTATTCTGGGGGTGGGGTATTCTGGGGGTGGGGTATTCTGGGGGTGGGGTATTCTGGGGGTGGGGTATTCTGGGGGTGGGGTATTCTGGGGGTGGGGTATTCTGGGGGTGGGGTATTCTGGGGGTGGGGTATTCTGGGGGTGGGGTATTCTGGGGGTGGGGTATTCTGGGGGTGGGGTATTCTGGGGGTGGGGTATTCTGGGGGTGGGGTATTCTGGGGGTGGGGTATTCTTGGAGGGTATAGGGCAGGATATTCTGGGGGGGGATATTCCACAGGGGTGGGGTATTCTGGGGGAATGAGGGTATTCTGGGGGGTGGGGTATTCTGGGGGGGCGAGGTATTCCAGAGGCAGGGTATTCTGGGGGGGCGAGGTATTCCAGAGGCAGGGTATTCTGGGGGGGCGAGGTATTCCAGAGGCAGGGTATTCTGGGGGGGCTGGGTATTCTGGGGGGGTATTCCAGAGCGGTGGGGAATGAGGGCATTCCGGGGGAGCGAGGGCATTCCGGGGGAGCGAGGGCATTCCGGGGGAGCGAGGGCATTCCGGGGGAGCGAGGGCATTCCGGGGGAGCGAGGGCATTCCGGGGGAGCGAGGGCATTCCGGGGGAGCGAGGGCATTCCGGGGGAGCGAGGGCATTCCGGGGGAGCGAGGGCATTCCGGGGGAGCGAGGGCATTCCGGGGGAGCGAGGGCATTCCGGGGGAGCGAGGGCATTCCGGGGGAGCGAGGGCATTCCGGGGGAGCGAGGGCATTCCGGGGGAGCGAGGGCATTCCGGGGGAGCGAGGGCATTCCGGGGGAGCGAGGGCATTCCGGGGGAGCGAGGGCATTCCGGGGGAGCGAGGGCATTCCGGGGGAGCGAGGGCATTCCGGGGGAGCGAGGGCATTCCGGGGGAGCGAGGGCATTCCGGGGGAGCGAGGGCATTCCGGGGGAGCGAGGGCATTCCGGGGGAGCGAGGGCATTCCGGGGGAGCGAGGGCATTCCGGGGGAGCGAGGGCATTCCGGGGGAGCGAGGGCATTCCGGGGGAGCGAGGGCATTCCGGGGGAGCGAGGGCATTCCGGGGGAGCGAGGGCATTCCGGGGGAGCGAGGGCATTCCGGGGGAGCGAGGGCATTCCGGGGGAGCGAGGGCATTCCGGGGGAGCGAGGGCATTCCGGGGGAGCGAGGGCATTCCGGGGGAGCGAGGGCATTCCGGGGGAGCGAGGGCATTCCGGGGGAGCGAGGGCATTCCGGGGGAGCGAGGGCATTCCGGGGGAGCGAGGGCATTCCGGGGGAGCGAGGGCATTCCGGGGGAGCGAGGGCATTCCGGGGGAGCGAGGGCATTCCGGGGGAGCGAGGGCATTCCGGGGGAGCGAGGGCATTCCGGGGGAGCGAGGGCATTCCGGGGGAGCGAGGGCATTCCGGGGGAGCGAGGGCATTCCGGGGGAGCGAGGGCATTCCGGGGGAGCGAGGGCATTCCGGGGGAGCGAGGGCATTCCGGGGGAGCGAGGGCATTCCGGGGGAGCGAGGGCATTCCGGGGGAGCGAGGGCATTCCGGGGGAGCGAGGGCATTCCGGGGGAGCGAGGGCATTCCGGGGGAGCGAGGGCATTCCGGGGGAGCGAGGGCATTCCGGGGGAGCGAGGGCATTCCGGGGGAGCGAGGGCATTCCGGGGGAGCGAGGGCATTCCGGGGGAGCGAGGGCATTCCGGGGGAGCGAGGGCATTCCGGGGGAGCGAGGGCATTCCGGGGGAGCGAGGGCATTCCGGGGGAGCGAGGGCATTCCGGGGGAGCGAGGGCATTCCGGGGGAGCGAGGGCATTCCGGGGGAGCGAGGGCATTCCGGGGGAGCGAGGGCATTCCGGGGGAGCGAGGGCATTCCGGGGGAGCGAGGGCATTCCGGGGGAGCGAGGGCATTCCGGGGGAGCGAGGGCATTCCGGGGGAGCGAGGGCATTCCGGGGGAGCGAGGGCATTCCGGGGGAGCGAGGGCATTCCGGGGGAGCGAGGGCATTCCGGGGGAGCGAGGGCATTCCGGGGGAGCGAGGGCATTCCGGGGGAGCGAGGGCATTCCGGGGGAGCGAGGGCATTCCGGGGGAGCGAGGGCATTCCGGGGGAGCGAGGGCATTCCGGGGGAGCGAGGGCATTCCGGGGGAGCGAGGGCATTCCGGGGGAGCGAGGGCATTCCGGGGGAGCGAGGGCATTCCGGGGGAGCGAGGGCATTCCGGGGGAGCGAGGGCATTCCGGGGGAGCGAGGGCATTCCGGGGGAGCGAGGGCATTCCGGGGGAGCGAGGGCATTCCGGGGGAGCGAGGGCATTCCGGGGGAGCGAGGGCATTCCGGGGGAGCGAGGGCATTCCGGGGGAGCGAGGGCATTCCGGGGGAGCGAGGGCATTCCGGGGGAGCGAGGGCATTCCGGGGGAGCGAGGGCATTCCGGGGGAGCGAGGGCATTCCGGGGGAGCGAGGGCATTCCGGGGGAGCGAGGGCATTCCGGGGGAGCGAGGGCATTCCGGGGGAGCGAGGGCATTCCGGGGGAGCGAGGGCATTCCGGGGGAGCGAGGGCATTCCGGGGGAGCGAGGGCATTCCGGGGGAGCGAGGGCATTCCGGGGGAGCGAGGGCATTCCGGGGGAGCGAGGGCATTCCGGGGGAGCGAGGGCATTCCGGGGGAGCGAGGGCATTCCGGGGGAGCGAGGGCATTCCGGGGGAGCGAGGGCATTCCGGGGGAGCGAGGGCATTCCGGGGGAGCGAGGGCATTCCGGGGGAGCGAGGGCATTCCGGGGGAGCGAGGGCATTCCGGGGGAGCGAGGGCATTCCGGGGGAGCGAGGGCATTCCGGGGGAGCGAGGGCATTCCGGGGGAGCGAGGGCATTCCGGGGGACCGAGGGCATTCCGGGGGACCGAGGGCATTCCGGGGGACCGAGGGCATTCCGGGGGACCGAGGGCATTCCGGGGGACCGAGGGCATTCCGGGGGACCGAGGGCATTCCGGGGGACCGAGGGCATTCCGGGGGACCGAGGGCATTCCGGGGGAGCGAGGGCATTCCGGGGGAGCGAGGGCATTCCGGGGGAGCGAGGGCATTCCGGGGGAGCGAGGGCATTCCGGGGGAGCGAGGGCATTCCGGGGGAGCGAGGGCATTCCGGGGGAGCGAGGGCATTCCGGGGGAGCGAGGGCATTCCGGGGGAGCGAGGGCATTCCGGGGGAGCGAGGGCATTCCGGGGGAGCGAGGGCATTCCGGGGGAGCGAGGGCATTCCGGGGGAGCGAGGGCATTCCGGGGGACCGAGGGCATTCCGGGGGACCGAGGGCATTCCGGGGGACCGAGGGCATTCCGGGGGACCGAGGGCATTCCGGGGGACCGAGGGCATTCCGGGGGACCGAGGGCATTCCGGGGGACCGAGGTATTCCGGGGGACCGAGGTATTCCGGGGGACCGAGGTATTCCGGGGGACCGAGGTATTCCGGGGGACCGAGGTATTCCGGGGGACCGAGGTATTCCGGGAGACCGAGGTATTCCGGGGGACCGAGGTATTCCGGGGGACCGAGGGTATTCCGGGGGACCGAGGTATTCCGGGGGACCGAGGTATTCCGGGGGACCGAGGTATTCCGGGGGACCGAGGTATTCCGGGGGACCGAGGTATTCCGGGGGACCGAGGTATTCCGGGGGACCGAGGTATTCCGGGGGACCGAGGGTATTCTGTGGGAATGAGGGCATTCCGGGGGAATGAGGGTATTCCGGTGACTGAAGGTATTCCGGGTAGGGTTTTGTGGGGGAATTAGAGGAGGGAAAGGGATTGGTTGAGCAATGAAATGCCCGCATACAATGATGAAGTTTTCGAGCTGGAGGAGGGAAAGTACTGCTGAAAGATGAAGACATAAACATTAATTAACTGATCGCCAACACAGCAGTTTAATAGAGAGCGAGCCTCACAGGGGAATGGACACAGGCACACTACTGCAGAATATTTTGTAGATAATTCCACCTACTCTCAGAACAGATGAGGTAAAAACGACACAATCAAACTCATGTCAGGGATGGTGTTCCAGGCAATATGGTTAGAGCAGCAATGCCAGCGACCCGGTTTCGAATCTGTTTGTACGTTCTCCCCAGGTCTGCACGAGTTTCCTCCGGGTGCTCTCGTTTACTCCCACCCACCAATAACATATAGGGAGGAGGGGGGTTGTAGGTACATTGGGGCATTTTGGTGGCACGAGCTCATGGGCCAGAAGAGCACATTAACCGCCCAGTAGGTCTAGATTTAACATCGGAGCAATCACCAACCACAACTGCCTGTGACACATTACCCTCCCTAATTTCCGGCACCTACAACATGATGCCAATACTCATCTTTCCCTCTCCACCCACCAGCACTTTCCCTGTGGCCACAAAAAGTGCAAAACCTGCGGCCACCCCTCCCCCTCCACCCCCCCTCCCCCCCCCCGTCACCACAATTTGGAGCCCCAAACAGGCCTTTCAAGTGAAGCAACGACTGCATCTGGTGCTCCTGCCATGGCCTTCTCTACATCGGAGAGACTGGGAGACCTTTGCTCTGACCGCATCCGTGACGCAGTTCTGCGTCCCACACCCATACTCGCATGCGTGCCCATGGCCTTGTGTACCATCCCACCTAGACCACATGTAAATTGGAGGAGCCTTGCTTGATTTTCCATCTGGGCACTCACCCACCAGATGGTATTAACATCAACTTTCCCAGTTTCTGCTGACCTACTCTCCATTCTCGTTGCCTTCCCTTTCCTCGTGTCTTCTTTCCCCATAGCTCTCCACCCCTTCCTTCCCTCCTCCTCCTCTTCCTGTTCTCTCCCTCCCTCATCCACCTCCCACCTTCGGGACCACACTACCATTTTGTTTGGGTGCTTGTCTACATTTTTCTGCACCTTGAAGAAGGGCCCAAGCCCAAAACATCAGTTGTGGATCTTTACCTTTGCACTGTTTTACCTGTTGAGTTTCTCCAGTCTTGTGCTTTTAATTCAACCACAGTATCTGAAGACTTTCGTGCTTTACTTTTCAATCTGCCTCTGTGCAATGTTTATTCGTGCCCACAGAAAAAAAAACCGTACCCAACAACTCTCAACAAGTCAGGCACCATATGGAGGGGTTGGCCAAAATCACTATCAGATTCTCTCTCCACAGACACTGCTTCACCTGCGGAGGTTTTTTTTTTCATTTTAGTTCAGATCTTCAGCATCTGAAGATTTTTTTAAAATTTCTAGTCATTGGACTGAGTTGCCTAAATCTTTTCTATTCTTCTTACCAAATATTGTGTTCCTTCACTTCTGTTCAAGCATTTTGTTCATTAGTTACATTAGTTACAGTCTGTCAACCAGATGGAATCGCAGATTTCAGATTTATTATCGGAGTACATACAACCCTGAGATTCTTTTTCCTGCGGGTGAGGCAGAATTACCACGAAAAAAGCTGGCTCAATGTACACATATAAATGAATAAAGAAATGTAAACAAACTGACTATGCAATACAGAGAGAAAAAAAGAAAATCAATAAAGTGCAGAAGTGAGAGTCCTTAAATGAGCCCTTGATTGAGTTTGTCGTTGAGGAGTCTGATGGTGGAGCGGGGAGCAGCTGTTCCTGAACCTGGTGGGTGCGAGGCTTGTGGCACCGATACCTCTTTCCTGATGGCAGCAGCGGGAACAGAGCACGCGCTGGATGGTGTGGATCCTTGATGATCGCTGCTGCTCTCTGACAGCAGCGTTCCCTTTAGATGTTCTCGATGGTGGGGAGGGTTTTGCCTGTGACGTGTCCACTACCCTTTTGCAGGGCTTTCTGCTCAGGGATATTGGTGTCCCCATGCATCCAGTCAGCACATTTTCCACCGAACCTCCGCAAACTCCTGAGGAAGTGGAGGCGATGACGCCGTTTGTGCGTCGAGTTCAGGAAAGATCTTCCGAGATAGTGACTCCCTAGAACTTGCTCACCCCCTCCACCTCTGATCCATCCAGCATGTGGCTAGCGACTTGATTTCCGTCGGGTATGAAGACCAAGATGACTGCAGTCAAAGCTCAGAGAGAAAGAATTAGGTCTGAGCAGAGAAGGAGTTCCTTCATTTAGAGAGCCGACACTCTTCGGGACTCTCTGCCCCAGAGAATGATGTTAGTTATGCATGAAGATTCTTTGAAGAGGTGATTATCACGCTTGAATCATTTATCAGAACTCTTTGAAGATTAACATGTGCCGTGGATGAAGGGGAATCAGTGGATGTGCTCCACTTAGATTTCCAGAAGACATTTGATAAGGTGGCATCAGAGATTAATGTGAAAAATAAAAACTTCTGGTGTGAGAGGGAACATAATAGTATGAAGAGAAGATCGGCTGCCAACAGAAAGGAGAGAGAAGATATAATTAGATCCTTTTGTGATTGGCAAAGAGAAGTGAGTGATGTGCCTCGGGATCAACTCGTTAAGTTTAGGCATGCAGCATGGCAACAGGTCCCTTCCTGCCCACGAGCCCGTGCCATCCAATTACACCCAATTGACCTATAAGCCCAGAAGGTTTTGAAGGAAACCGAAGCATCTGGAGGAAACCTGCTCAGACACGGAGAGAGTGCACAAACTCCTTCCGGGTAGCGCTGGACTCGCTGGTGCCGTTTCGGCCTTGTGCTAACTGTGACCCCCCCCCATGTTATAAACTGTCTTTACTATTTATATAAATTGCCTGGATCAAGGCTTCTAAACTACATCTGCTGAATTTGCTCAGGGTATGGAGAAGAATAAATTGTGGAAGGAACCAGAGGGGGTGTAACTAACACAAGGGATTTGGAGAGGCTCGGCATCACCAATAATCCGGCAAATAGGACGCGCGGGCAAGTGGGAAAATGCCCATTTTAACAAAATAATAAGGACTGTTAACCAAACGATTCGGAAGGATTCGATTCCTCGGGAATGATTCATGAATAGTTTGTTATGCAGGTCAAGCAAGTAATTAGGAAAACTTGTAGAATGTCATAGTTTATTACTGGAAAACTGATAGCAAACTTACAGACGTTAAGACATGGTTGAGACGATAGTGGGGTATCACGTACAGTATTGGTTTCCAATTTAGGGATGGATGTAAGTGCATGGAAGAGGTCCAGAGAAGATTGATGAGGTACCAGCCCAGTTAGTGTAGCGGTTAGTGCAGTTCTGGTCTCCGTACTTGAGGAAGGAAACACTGGCACATGTCCTCAGTGAAACGGAAAGGGTTTAATGGCTTTGGATCGTCATTTGAAGGTTATTCTTCAAAGGATGCCTGGAGACATGGCGAGAGTATTAATCAAGAGTGTCTGCCAACTCTTAGCTTAATACTCAAAAGTGCTGGAGAAGCTGGACGAAGGGCTCAGGTTCGAAACATTGGTTATGACCAGCCGAGTTTCTCAAGCACTTTTCAGATTTCAGATTTATTGTCAGAGTCCATACGTGACATCACATACAACCCTGAGATTCTTTTACCTGCAGGCGAGGCAGAATGACCACTTCTTTGTAGTGCAAAAAAAAACTGTACTCAATTCAGAAGAATTAGAGGAGATCTTATAGGAACATTTAAAATTATGAAAGGGATGGATAAGATAAAGGCAGGAAAATTGATTTTACTAGTAGGTGAGACCAGAACTAGGGGACACGCCCTCAAGATTTAGGGGAGTAGATTTAAAATAGAGATGAGGGAAAGCTGTTTTCCCCAGAGAATCGTGAATCCGTGGAATTCTCTGCCCAGAGAAGGTGTTGAGGCGTCTTCATTAAATGAGAGGACATGGCTTTAGGATGAAAGGGGAAAGGTTTAAGGGGAACATTAGGGGAGATTTCTTCACTCAGAGGGTGGTGGGAGTGTGGAACGAGCTGCCATCTGACATGGTAAATGCAGGCTCATTATCAGTTTTAATAAATTGGATGGAAGGGGTCTGGAGGGTTATGGACTGGTCAATGGGATAATATTTCGGCACAGACTAGAAAGGCTGAATGACCTGTTTTCTGTGCTGTGGTTCTATGGAATGCAAACCAGAGATTACAATCTGTGAGTTCTTTCTCTTTGAAACAACTAGTTGGCTGTCCAAACTCATGTAGCAGGATCCCACCCCTTCTCTGACCTATGTCATTGGTACCAACTTCTGGCTGCGCACCCTTACCATTCATTCAGAATGTCCTGTATTGCTGCTTCTAGTTCCGGGAAGGCAACGCACAAACCCAGAGTCTCCTTTGTAGCCACAGGAATTTTAAATTTAGACATACAGCATGGGAACAGCCCCTTTCGGCCCACAAACCCATGCTGCCCAATCACAACAAATTGACTTAAATCCCCAAGACATTTCAAATATACTCTTATCATATTGAATTAACAGCTTTTAGCTGTTGGTCTGGTCTCTTCTCCCTGCCACTCTTCACTCTTTATTCAGACGTCTTCCTGTATATTTCATGAAGTATTAGGTTCAATTCAATCCCATTTGAATAAAAATTAGTCCCAGGAAAACCATGCATCTTTTAGACAAATTTTTATCATGCATTGGAACCAGTTATTAAGCTGTTTATTCTGGGAGCAGGAGGCTTCTCGTCCCAAAACCACATTCCATTGGCTGTTACCATTTATTCTCCAAAGACCCACTCTCATCCCTCTATTCTCAAACTGATGACACTGAATGCCATCGCCAAGCTGTGCTCAAGTTTATTATCGGCTGATTGCACAAGTACAACCCGACGGAATAGCTTTTTCTAGTCCTCAATGCAAAATATACAGACACACAACCAGACATGGCGCACAGACAAACAATACATATTACCCACATACAGACGAACAATACATATTACATTTTAAATGTTTTAAATTTAAACATAGACATGGGTGTGGGACTCCATTTGTAATCTGATTAATATGACCTCTCTAGTGCACAGCACTGTTGCAATTTAAAGCGGTCCATATAGTACACATATCTAAAGTTAAATTGCCTTGTTTTCATTTTGTCTCCATGTGACAAATGTAAAATTGCTGACGCCTCTTTGGTTCACATGTTCTGGACTTGCCCTAGGTTGGAAGCATTTTCGAAAGTTGTTTTTCCAAACATTATGGGTGATTCTCGAGTTCAAGTTGGAACCTTGCCCTTTTAATTGCTCTGTTTGGATCATTTTAAGATGATGTTTCTGAGTCCAACTCAAAACTGAATTTACTTCGTTGATGGCCAGACGAGCAATTTCGATTAAATGGAAAGATAATACTCCACCTACCCATACACAATAGTTAAGTGATATTATGTCTTGTGCAAGTTTAGAAGAAAAATAGAAAAATGATTAAAGAGTCAAATATTAATGTCCAAAAGAGGTGGGGCCCTTTTATGGGCTATTCTCATCACCTAACGAATTTGGGTTTTTCTGAAACTTTGGTGCTAAGCTGTTAATTTCCAAGTAGTTGTCATTTGATTCCTATATGTTAACTTTAACCTTGTTTAGTGGAGGGATTTTGATTTTTAAAAATTGTTCTTCTTTCTTTGGGTTTTTTAGTGTGGTTAATCCTATCCTTCAATATGATTCTGCACTGGAATTTTGTTTTAAATCACGGAAAGCTTTTTTGTAATAATGCCATTTTTTAACCTTATACCACAATATATAAACTGTACTGTTTGCATTTATCATGTAAACACCAATTTTAAAAAAATTAATAAGGAAGAAAATTAAACATACAGCAAGGTAATAGGCCCTTTCGGCCTGTGCCGTCCAATTAACCTACAACCTCCATACTCCAAACGGTGGGAGGAAACCAAAGCCCCCAGCAAAAACCCACACAGACGTGGGGAGAACGAACCAACTCCTTACAGATAGGGCGGGATTCGAACCCCGGTCCTGAGTGCTGGTGCTGTAACAATGTTGCACTAACCTTGCCGCCCCTCACCCTTGAAAAAATCCTCTCCCACTATAATTCTTTTCTCTCCTTCCCACCTCCACTTCAATGGACAGACCAATACCCAATGTGATGCCAGTGCCCCATGAATATGCCCACTGAGACCACCAGCTCATCTAACCCATTACTAGGCCCACAGACAGTGCCTATATCCTAAAATCTATCCAGCTTCTGACAAAAATAATGACCATTATTTTCGCAGAGAGAAGCTTGCCCACAATCTCCTGGGGTCTCTATCTCAGTTGGAGATAAATGTGCAGAGTTGAGCTAAAATTAGCTTATTATTCAATGACTTTGTTCACCAGCAATGTGTCTCCACAAATTATGTACATTTCACTTGGCTCTTGAAGGGACAAAATGAGTGGACGCCTAAAGAATTGTCACAACAGTTTAAAGAGAACATAATTTAGGCGCAGCTGAACAGTGGGATGACTGAATGGGGTTCATTCCCCTGTTAGAACACCACAGCGCTGAAACAGGCCCCTTTGGCCCTTCTAGTCTGCTCCAAACCATTTTATTTTGTCTAGTCCTGCTGACCTGTACCCAATCCTGAGCCCTCCATACCCCTCCCATCTATGTATCTGTCCAAATTCTTCTTAAATATTAAAATAGAGCCCGAATTCACTACTTCAGCTGTAAACTCATTCCACACTCCCACCACTGTCTGTGTGAAGAAGTTCCACCTTAACTTTTCCCTTTTCACTGTTAACTCTCTAGCAATAGTGTGGATCTTGCTGGGCTGAAGTGACTCTGTCAGGGGAATTATTAAACCCCACCATGACCAAAGGAAAGGTCACTTCGACTGGCCTATGCTGGGGTTTTTGGAAGCACAGTGGAAGTCACACATTTAATTTTCCCCTACACAAGGGGAAAGGGGTGTTCTGACAACCATTTGTCCGAAAGGATATTCCTCAGCAAGCAACTCAACAAGGATTCATGAGTTTCAGCAGTCTCTCCCACCTCCTTCGTGATTACTTCTGTGCATCAGTTCAAGAGTCTGCGTTCCAACACAGGATTTCTAAGACTGAACATTGGACCAACTTTCCAGAATTGTGCCTAAGCTGTATTGGTTTGGGACACACACACACACACACACACACACACATATATCCCCGCATAGTTGAGGTTAAGTTAATTAAGGTGTAATATTATTGGTAATTATTAATAAATATATTGTTTTAAAATAAAAGAACAACAATCTCTTGGTGAAGTTCTATGCTGTTGGTCCGCAACATTACAAATGGAGAAAGGACTGGGGTCACACACTTCTCTTCATCTAACCAGGCAGTTCCTTGGGATTGAAGATGACTCATTTTCACTCAAGTTCGGCGAGCTCTGAGGTGACCGATGAGACCAATGGGGAACTACAGACTCAGATGCCATAAAGGAGGCCATTTGAACCATCAACTCTATGCTAGTTCACAGAACAATCTAATTGTCTGTCACCCCTTTCCCTCAAACGTGCTGAAAAAAACCTTATATTCACCATGACTTTCCTGCCATCCACCGCAAAGGGCAGTTTTTCCAGTGGCTCATTAATCTTCTGGCCCATATGGCTTTGGGATGTGCAAGGAAACCGTCTCTAGTGGAAAGCCTCAAACTTGCACGGAGGACATGAAAACTTCACATGGACACAGGCCAAAGACAGGACTGAAGCTGGATAATTGATGTTTGAACTATCAACATTAATGGGGCTGGTGGTCCTGAATATGGCAGGCATCTACTTGCATCGAGAATTTGAAGTGTGGATTGTGGAGGGTCATGTGATCTCTCCAGCAAGCCTGAGATGGGAAGTGACCTCACCGGCCAATCAAGGTTTAGATCTGCCCACCTATAGGGATGATTGGTCCTTACAGCTGGTGTGTGATTGGTCCTCTGGGGGAGGGTGTCAATCAATTGTTGGACCAGCTTACAGGTGAGGCTGATGAACGATTGATCAAAGCAGATCACATGATTGGGCCCTGCATTGAAAAGCCATGGATGGAGCCTGTTTGGTCCATTTTTCTGCTGCTGGCTCGTGACCATCACTGAAATCCAGGCTGACTGCGACGGGCCCATTCCAGATCCCCGAGGTTGATGCGAGAAATCAGGTTATTTTGACATATGTACTTGTTAGTTGTAATTAGCATACTGTTCATTGATGTGCTGTGCCTGTGGGTGGATGGGCATTGTGTGTTTAACCCTTACATTCCTAATCAGAAGTTCAGACTGTTTTGCAGCTATTAATACCTTGTGTATTATTCTGGGGTTGTCTGTGTGAGTGTGTGCCCTTTTGTAAATTCCCCTGTGTGCACATAAAGCCCACCGTTTAGACAATAGGTGCTGGAGTAGGCCAATTGGCCCTTTGAGTCAGCACCTCCATTTATTAGATCATGGCTGATCTTTCCCTTTCAATAACCAATCCCAGCCTTATCCCCATAACCCTTAACTCCCCTGCCCACAAGAACCTTATCCAACTCCCTCTGAAATCTATCCAACAAATCTGCCCCCATTACCATCTGTGGCAATGCATTCCATAGACCCACAACTCTCTGGGTAAAAAAGAATTCTCCTAATTTCTGTGTTAAATGGCTTTCCCTCTATTCTTAAACTATGCCCTCTAGTCCTCGTCTCTCCCATCATTGGGAACATGTGCTCTGATTTCACCCTGTCAAGCTCTTTGATAATCCTATACCTCAATCATGTCTCCCCTCATCCTTCTAAACTCCATCGCATATAATCCAAATCTTTCTAACCTCTCCGGGTATGACAATCCTGCCATCACGGGAACTAACTTTATAAAAACCTGCCCTCCACTCCCTCTATAGCAAGTATGTCCTTTCTTAAATATGGGGATCAGGAATGGACGCCAGATGAGGTCTCACCAGGGCCCTGAACAACTGCAGGAGGGCTTCTTTACTCCTATACTCCATTCCCTTCTTTATGAAAGCCAACATACCTTTTGCCACCCTCACCGCTTGCTGAACCGCTAGTTTTCAATGACTGGTGAACAAGTACGCCCAGATCCCTTTGCATTACCCCACTCCCTAACTTAACACCATTTAAATAATATTCGGCTCTCTCGTTTCTGCCCCCAAAATGAACACCCTTACATTTACTCAACATCAAACTTCATCTGCCATCTTTCCGCCCACTCCCCTAAACTATCCAAGTCCCCTTGCAATTTCCTGACATACTCCTCGCTCTTTACACCACCACCCAATTTAGTGTCATCTGCAAATTTGCATACGTAGTTATTCATCCCCTCATCCAATGATAAACAACTGAGGGCCCAACACTGACCCCTGCTGGACCCCACTCATCACATCCTGCCATCCAGTAAATGACCTGTTTATCCCAAACCCTTTGTTTCCTATTTCTCAACCAATTGTCTGTCCATGACAGCACCTACCCCCGATTCCATGATTTTGCAAACTAGCCTCCTGTGTGGGACTTTATCGAAGGCTTTCTGAAAGTACACCACATCCACTGGCTCTCCCGAGTCCACCCTCCTTGTTACGTCCTCAAAAAATTCCAGGAGATTAGTCAAGCAATATTTTCCTTTAAGGAACCCATGCTGACTACCACCGATACTTTTATTCCTTCCTAAGTGTTTGTTGATGACATGTGTCCAGTCTTTCAACCCATCAAACCTATCTTGAGCGCAACAGCATTCCACATACTGGGAAAAAGTTTCTCCAGTTAGTTAAATATTTAATCAATTATGGTTTTCAGACTGAAGGCATGTAACTAAAGGCAATCTTTTGGATGAGGACCAGGCTTCTTAGGTTCATGAATTGCCTGCAGTTCAGTTTAGACCGCAGGTGATCCATGAAAATAACTCGGGGTCAAGGAGTAAAAATATCAGAATGGGAATGAGTCCTTATTCCCATTCCAATTTTTTACCCAGACTGCGTTCCAGGAAATTGCGAATACTAAACAAAAGTGTCTGCCTTATGGCAGACTAAAGGCAGTTTTGTGTAATTTTATATTTATGAAATTTGGAGAAGTTGTGAATCGTGTTGAAGATTGTCAAAGGTTACAAAAGGATATTAGTAGGATGCAAAGTTGGGACAACCGGTGGCAGACGGAGTTCAATCCAGGTTAAGTGCGGTGTGATGCATTTTAGAAGGTCAAAGATGAAAGCTGAGTACAGGGTTAATAGTCAGGTACTTAACAATGTGAAGGAATAGCACGTCATAGATCTCTAAAGGTCCCCATGCAGGTTGATGGGATAGTTAAAAAGGCTATGGGATACTGGGCTTTATTAGTCAGGGATTGAGTTCAAGAGTAGAGATTTGACATTGCAGATCTGTTGAGACCACACTTAGAATATTGCATTCAGTTCTGGTCACCTCATTATAGGAAGAAATGGGAAGCTATGGAGAGGGGACAGAGGAGATTTACCAGGCTGCTGCCTAGATAGGCAAACATATGAGACAAGGTTAGCAGAGCTGGGACTTTCTGATGGGAAGAAGGATGAGAAGTGACTTGGTCTACAAGATTATGAAAGGTGGACAGCCGGCGCCTTTTTCCCCCAGGATGGGAGTAGCAAAAACCAGAGGACATCTGTCCAAAGTGAAGGGAGGAAAGTTTTGGCATCAGGGGTAAGTGCCTGTTATGCATTGCCGGGTGGGGGTGGGGGGGGGGTGGAGACTGGAACAATCGGGGCATTTAAGAGACTCTTAGACGGGCACATGGATGGAAGAAAAATAGAAGGTTATGAGGTAGGGAGGGTGTAGTGGCTTGGTAAGAATATATAGCAGCCACAACATCCTGGGGCAGGGCCTATAAAGTGCTGTAAGGTGTTCTTTGGCTTGGCTTCGCGGACGAAGATTTATGGAGGGGTAATGTCCACGTCAGCTGCAGGCTCGTTTGTGGCTGACAAGTCCAATGCGGGACAGGGAGACACGGTTTCAGCGGTTGCAGGGGAAAATTGGTGGGTTGGGGTTGGGTGTTGGGTTTTTCCTCCTTTGTCTTAAGGTGTAATGTTCTAATAAAAAGCATCTGATCTGATTGGACTGTGTGGCGCAGCTGACAGAGAGGAAGGAGGGCCTCGATGCTGCTGGTTTAGGTCTGGACCATCAGTCATATTGCCGATGAATCTGGAAGCATCGTGACAGTTCTCCAGTGACCCAATGGAGGCGGTCTGAATAATGGAAGCATCTTTGGAGAGGTCATCAATCATCAAGGGTGTGGTTAAGATGTGCAAGGAATATGTAGCACAGCACAAAGAGCAGTGGGTGAGGAACATTTGTCATCGGCAACTCTTGCTTTGGAAAACAATTTAAACAGACAGACGTATAGCATGACCACAGGCCCCTTTCGGTCCATGAGTCTGCCCCGCCCAATTTACACCCCATTAATCTGCAACTCCCGGTACATTTCGAACGGTGGGAGGAAACCAGAGCCCCTCGGGGGGAAAACCCCACGCAAACACAGGGAGAGCGTACAAACTCCTTAAAGACAGCGCGGGATTCGAAACCCCGTCTTAATTGGTGGCACTGTCGAGGTGCTGCGCTAACCAACCATGCCAACTGAACCACTCGATCGGAGGCAGGTTTATCATCATCCATTTCATCGAAGCGGATGAGTTGGCGTTTTGTTTAGACAAACAGAGCTGAAATTAATATTTAAAACATTTCTTTGTAAATCGCAAACCTCAACAGGAACAGCACATTTAGGAGGTTAATTAAGCAAAACGTTTATTTGTCTTGAATAAAGCATGCTCGGCTGTAACGCCTTCCAATCCTAATTCACTGCCAAGGGCAGAGATCAAGGTAATTAATCAACAACAAAAAAAAATGAAATGCTGAATGTCAACAACATCGCGTTTGTGAAGGTCGAGGATGGAAGACTGCAGCCGGCATGCAGATTCTCAGCCTTTCTCTGATGTGCCCGTCTGAGCACTACTCCCTCTGGTTTGTATTTCACCAAACCTCAGTGGAAAAAGCCGACTTGCATTTATTTGATCTGCACACATCATTAATTTTGTACGTCTCTGTCCAAAATTCTTCAGAAATGGTCTTCAGGGACACCAAGGAGTGGGTAAAAGCTTGGGGCAGGGGGAGAGGAGCAAAGGCCTGTCAGTGATTGGATGTTATTCTCCTTTCCCTGTAACTCTGTAAATATGAATATCATATTTTTATAATTTCCAGTCTTGGCATATTGTGTTATTTTAATGTGTATTTCATTTTCAAGGTTATTTCCATCTGATTGGATAAGTACAACCTGGTAAAACAGCGTTCTCTAGTCCTCTTTTGCAAAACATGCAGACATACAACTAGACATAACACATACAGGCAAACAATACAGATGCAGGACAAGTATACACATCTAAAAATAAATATTTGTTTCCTAAATATGAGAGTCTCAGAGGGTCAGTGTGAGCCATTCCTTTGGTTATTCAGCATTCCCCCTGCCCCCGGGAAGATGTTCCTCAGCCCGGTTGGGAGTAGTTGATAGATGCTGTGTGCGGGGATGGAAGGCATCCTCGACGATTTTGCCCACACTCTTCAGACATCAATCCCGGTAGATCACATCGACTGGAGGTGGGGGGTGGGGGGGTTGGTGAGGGAGACTCTTGCGATCCTCCCTGCCACCCTTACGGTCCTGCAGATTGACCTCCAATCCATTTCTCGGCAGCAAGCGTACCCTCATGGTGACGCACCCAGCCAGGATGCTCTCAATAGATCTCCTCCAGAAGGTTCACATGATGGTGGCTGGCAGCCTTCCCTGCTTCAGTCTTCTCAGGAAGTGCAGTTGCTCTTGCACCTTCCCGACAAGTCAGGATATGCTGTGTGTCCATGATAGATTGTGTTTTGGTCAGACACAGCTCAGTGGAAGCTTAGAACTTTTGGTCTCATTCAGGCTGGCTGTGGGAGAGAATTTTTTCTGCCTCGGTTGTTCATTCTTTCTCCTGAATTCCTGCTTCTTGTTGCACATGCTTTCTGCCCTTGGCACCCCATAGGTTGAGAGAACCTCGCCAGGGCTAATCCCACAACGAACTGGCACTAGTCCTTACTTTATCTTAATGCAACGTGTTGTGACTGAGTAAGAGACTTTGCACAGACCTTGAAGAAAGTCTCAGGCCTGAAACATAATTCCCTCCCTTGGACACTGCAGGACCTGGAACCATAGAACATTACTGCACAGGAAAAAAAAAAGGTCTTTTGGCCCTTCTAGCCTGTGCCGAGATATTATTCTGCCGAGTCCCACAGACCTGCATCCAATCCATTTCCCTCCCATCCATGTACCTGTCCAAACTCTTTTTAAATGTTAAAATTGAGCCCAATTCAGGCGACAGCTTGCTTTACACTCCCACTATGTGAAGAAGTTTCCCCCTAAACTTTATCCCTTTCACACTTAAACCATGTCCTCTGGTTTGTATCTCACTTAATTTCAGTGGACAAAATCTACTTGCCTTTATTCGGTCTATACCTCTCATAATTTTAAATGCCTCTATAAAATCTTCCCTCATTCTTCTACACTCCAGGTAATAAACTCCTAACATTTAATGTTTCCTTGTAACTCGATTCCTGAAGTCCCAGCAACGTCCTAGTAAATCTTCTCTGTGCTTTTTTCAATCTTGTAATTTGGTGTCCAAAATGGAACAAAATACTCCAAATCTGGCCTCACTAATGCCCTCTACAACTTTAGCATAACCTCCCAACTCCTTCACTCAGAAGACAAATGCCAAAATCTCTCTTTACAACCCTATCCACCTGTGACCCCACTTTCAGGGAATTGTGCATCGGTATTCCCAGATCCCTCTTCAATCGCACTCCTCAGTGCCCGACCATTTACTGTGTATGTCTGACTTGGGTTTGTCCTTCCAAAATGCAGCACCTCACTCTTGTCTGCATTAAATTCCATCTGCCATTTTTCCAGCCGACCCGGATCCCACTGAAAACTTCAAAAGCCTTCCTCGCTCACCACAACGCCTCCAATCTTAATGTCATCTGCAGAGTTCCTCCAGCATTTTGTTTTTGTGTTTTTATCACAATCACTGTTTCACTGCAAGAGGTTGTCATAGAGTCACTGCAGTTGTATTACGCTGTAGGTTTCATGGAAGCATCAGTGTGTTATTGGGCCTACGGTTAATGTTATAGATTTGACTACCTTCGGCTCTTCGTCAAAACCCTCCATGGATTTCTGCTCTTCACCACTATTCCGAGCAGTGAGCTTCTGACCCAAACCACACACCCACTCCAATCTTTCTGCCAGCTAATATAAGAGGCCAATTTTGATTTGATCCACTGAGTTCCTCCAGCAGTTTGTCTTGGCTCCATATTCCAGCTTGCCTCTCTCTACCTCACTCTTCCACCACCCGCCCCCTGTGACTTCTCTCCTGTCAGAGAAAGCCATTTTTTTTAAATTTAAGATGTGGGTGTTATTGGGCAGGGAGAGGGGGAGAGGGGGAGAGGGGGAGAGGGGGAGAGGGGGAGAGGGGGAGAGGGGGAGAGGGGGAGAGGGGGAGAGGGGGAGAGGGGGAGAGGGGGAGAGGGGGAGAGGGGGAGAGGGGGAGAGGGGGAGAGGGGGAGAGGGGGAGAGGGGGAGAAAATGGTTGATTTCAGTGCGAAAACCTGACGGCCTGCCAAGCTAAAATGCCATCCCTTGCCATTTTGGAACAGGGGAAGGGAGGAGTAGGATGAAAATTAAAGCAGCAGGTGACTGGAAGCTCAGGATGATCCGAGTGGGTGGAAGAGAAAGAAAAAGGGCTGGATAGAATGTGAAGTATAGAACAGTGCCACAGAGAAACAGGCCCTTCAGCCCACATGCCTGCTCCTATCATGGAGTCCAAACCAACCTAAGGTTCTGCTGCTTCAAGTCAAGTTTATTGCACAAGTACAACCCGACGAAACAGCGTTCTCCGATCCTCAGTGCAAAACACGCAGGCACACCTCCCGACGTAACTGACAAGTGAAAAAAGCCCACAGAAAGCACTGGAGGAACTCGGTTGGTCTTGCAGCGACCAGGGATTCTGTGAAGCAGGGCTCAGGCCCGAAACTTTGGTAATGTACAGTATATTTACCTCCTTCGGATGCTGTGAGACCGGCTGAGTTCCTGCAGCATTTCTGTGTGTCACATACAGACCAGCAATATACATATATTAAGACAAGTATTGACATGGTTGGCATAGAGTTTGGCACAAACCCTTTACAGCACCAGCGATCGGGACAGGACTGGAGTTTAAATCCCACACTGTCTGTAATGAGTTTATGTTATCCCTATGTCCGTGTGTGCTTTCTCTAGGGGCTCTAGTTTTCTGTCACCTTTCAAAAACTAAACCGGGTGTGTAGGTTAATGCGGTTTAAATTGGGCAGCAAGGACTAGTGGGTTGTAATGGCCTGGTACTTTGCTGTATGATTTATGTCTATTCCTATAGACAAAATAAATAATAGGGTTTTGTGAATACGAGAGTCTTGGAGGGTGAGTATGAGCGGTTCCTTTGGTCATTCAGCGTTCTCACTGTCCGTGCGAAGAAGCTTTTATCAGCCTGGAGATCAGCTGGCTCTGATCCTCCTGCGTCAAAATCCCAAGTGTGTGCAGGGTGGAAGGGGTCCTCAATGATTTTGCGCACCCTCTTCAGACAACGATCCCAATAGATCATCTCGATGGGGGAAAAGGAAGACTCCAGTGATCCTCTCTACCACTCATGTGGTGCGGTCGATTGACCTTCAACCCATTTCTCTGCCGCAACCGTACCCACGCTGTGATGCAGCCAGCCAGGGCACTCTCAACAGAGGTTGACGTGGTGGTGGCCGGTAGCCTTGCCCACTTCAGTCCAATCAGGAAGGGCTTGAATGTGATCCATATCCCTCCATTGCCAGCATATCAATGGGTTTGTCCAGAAGTCTCTTTTATGCTACCATGATATTGGCTTCCATCATTATCCATTGCATCTCATTCCAGATACCCACCACTCTGTGTAAAAGACTTGCCTTGCAAATCTCCTTCTTTCCCTCACTATGAATGCATATTTCTCTAGGCTGCGACATTTTTACCCTGGGGGAAAAAAAGTTTCTGCCTTTCATTAGTGGTTAGCGCAACGCTGTAACAACGGCAGCCATCGGGACATGGGTTTGAGTCCTGTGCTGCCTCTAAGGAGTTTGCATGTTCTCCCCCATGTCTGCGTGGGTTTCAAGTAAGGGGGTGGGAGACTGGGAGGAAATTTGAGGAAGAATCTTTGAGAATGGCAGATACTTCTTACAGTGGAGGTATGGGGAATCTGAAGTAGTATTTTCAGAACAAGGTATGCCCCACCTGGGACAGAGGGTCAGGAATCTCTGGAACCCTCAACCTCAGCGAGCCGCAGTCATTGAATATGTTCAAGACAAGAATGGCAACCATTCAAACTCCAAAAGAGTGAGGTAGATGGAGTGAAAATTAGACCAGGTTCAAAGAGATGACTGTCCTAATCGTTACCTACACGTGGTCACCTTTGAACACTCTGTTCACTTTACAATTCTCCTCGGTCAATTTTGCTAAACACTAGCTCGAAAGCACAATTTACATTTTCAGAATCAGTATTTATTATCATGAACATGTCACATTTGTGACAACATTACAGATGCAATTATTGCTGTAAATTACATTTTGAAAAAAGTTGGTACAAGAGAGGAGAAAGTGAGGTCGTATCTGTGGTTCATCATCCAATTTCAAACTGTCATGGTGGGTTTTGAACTCATTATCTGGATAACAGTTTGATTCAGATGTGAAATTAATTAGCAGACTTTTTTGACATCTCAGATCTGTTGATTATTTTAATTACATTTAATTTATTATTTCTTTATTTATTTACAATATGTTGAAGCCTATTGGATCCCATGCCACCCAAGTACAATCCCCTACGTTTTTGGAGGGTAGGAGTGGGCGGAAGAACCGGAGCACCCCGGTGGAAACCAACAGAGCCACGGGGAGAACATACAAAATGTTACAATTCCGGGCCGCGGGCGCTGGAATAGCAGTGCTGCCCACGTTAGGCCTGCAATCACCGCAGGCGCCCCACTTGTAAAAGAGGTCACAGGTGTTTTGCAGTCTCCTTGTCCAGAGCAGATTTAATCCAGAAATCTGCAAGGATGCAAGCTGGAAATGGAGAAGCCCACTTTCTTAATATTTCTCCCCCCCCCCCCCCCAGTTAGTTTTCATTCATTGGACAATGCCAGCATTTAATGCCCATCCTTCATGACTCCCAAGAGCTGGCAAGTCATTTGATCCACTGCAGGCAGAGTGTTTAAATTAAGTGGTGGTGAAACAATGGAGTGGTGAGTGGGGCAACATCAGAGAGAAGCTAACCATCAATGGTTGCTATACATTAAAACTGCATCATTCATGATATACCTCAACGTGTAAGGCAAACAAAGTGTTGCCCTGAGATTTGAACAGCAGCCCTAACAACAGGAGAAAGAGATGCAAAAGAGAGTCCCTTCAGAGACACAGAGTGTCCATGGATTTGCCTCCAGTGCCCCCACATCCTCTGCAGCCGCACAGACTCCTGTTCAAACCATAGGCAACCCAAGCTCCAGATCCAAACTTCCAATGCTATAAGCCCTTCTTGCTTTCAGGGCCTTCTCGAATCCAGTTCAGAGATCTGCCTCCCATGAGCCCTTGCTCTCAGTGCCCTCGAATCCAGTTCAGAGACCAGATTCCCATGAGCCCTTGCTCTCAGTGCCCTCGAATCCAGTTCAGAGACCAGATTCCCATGAGCCCTTGCTCTCAGTGCCCTCTTGAATCCAGTTCAGAGACCTGGTTCCCGTGAGCCAGTGTCCAGCAGCCCTAGTGTAAGACCCTCCTCTGCTAGTCGCCAGCAGCCTGCGTGGAATGACTTCTACCCTGAAGGATATGAGTGAACCAGGTGGAATGCTGACCACTGTCCGACAAAACAAAAATTATTTTTAATAACCTGAGGAATTTTCAGCAAATTTAAATCACACAGCTGGGATTTTTCTGGAATTTCAGTCTGGGCTTCTGGGTTACTGATAACCTGCATGTAGTGTGCGATTTGATGACATTTGCTTTATTTCCAACACAATCAACTCATTCTTTAGCTTCAAGGTAAAATTAATGCAGCTCTGTTCATTTTGTACTCCGGAGCTCATGCACAAACCCAAGATAATTTCTTCCAATATTAAAAATTTAATCTTGCAACATCTTGGCCATTCAACCACTGCATGGAAATTATGACCTGCCTGGTCTGTGATTGGTAAATGCAACTTCCATGAACTCTTGTCACAGTTCAAGCCTGCTGTACCAAGTGCTGCACTGAGGGAGGGGGAAGTCATACTTTGGGTGGGGCAGAGCTGAGGGGCAGTACTCAGGGTGTGCTCCACTGTCAGAGGACCCCAAAACCCAGCAGCAATAGATATGCACCACGACAAAGGGTAACTTAAACAAAAGTCGCTTTTAATGATCTTTGACAAATAGAATCAAACTTTAATTTATCTCGATGGACTCAGATTTGAGAATTTCTTGATGATGCATTGGGTGAATGGGAGGGTGGGATTCAGCTGGAAAGCACCTGATGTGATCCATAAGGCCACATAACCTAGGGGCAGAAATAGGCCATTCAACCCATCAAGTCTGCCCCACCATTCAATCATGAGCTGATCCAATTTCCCACTCAGCTCTGGCCTTCTCCCTATAACCTTTGATGCCCTGGCTAATCAAGAACCTATCAATCCTGCCTTAAATACACCTTATCTCCACAACTGGCTGTGGGGAAAAAAAATTCCTCAGATTTTTCACCACCCTCTGGCTAATGAAATACATCAGCATCTCTGTTCTAAATGTTCACTTCTCCTTTTGCCCTTAACCCATAAGAAAGTAAGAAATAGGAGCAGGAGTCAACCATCTGGCCCATCGAGCCTATTCCACCATTCAATGAGTTCATGGCTAATCTGGTGATAAGCTCAACTCCACCCACCTGGCTTTCCCCGTATCTCTTAATTCCCTTACTATGTGGAAATCTATCCAACCTTGTCTATATATTGACTGAGATCACCTGCATGGCTTCAATGGGCAGTGAACTCCATAGATTCAATACCTTCTGGGAAAACCAGATTCAGATTTATTGTCAGAGTACCTACAGGATAACACATACAACCCTGAGATTCCTTTTTCTACCAGAATTACCAGTAGTGCAAAAAAAAACTGTACACAGAGTAAGCTATCAATGAACTGCTGTGGAGGAAGTTCTGAAAGCTAGAACTTTCTGATAATGAAGGACGAGCAATATGTTTCCAAGTCGGGAAGATGACGCCAGTTTGATTTAAACCGAAATTTGAAAATGAAGTGATGGTGTTAAATTCTAGACCCTAGAATTTCTGCAGTTTAGAGCTATCCAGCTGGTGACAGGGTTGCAGACAACTTCAGACGAAACTGTTCTTGCATTGTTACTGGTTACTTAGTTTTTGCAAATTAAGATGAGATCAGGAGGTGGTCTGAAAATAATAACTTGTACTCAAATGAAAGGTGATTTATTGGAGGATTAGAATGGGAAGCAAAAATGCTGAGGGAAAAATAATTAGCAGGGTTGTCAACAGGAACTAAGAACAGATCTTAGGAAAATAGAAGAGGAAGAGATAGCAGATGAATATTTGCAAGGGGGAATCCAGTTACCTCAGTGTTCATAAACATCCCGTTCAATGGACCTTCAAAAGCTCCCAACTCCAATCTACATCTTTCCTGTTTCCACGAGCAATCAAAGGATCATGTCGTCAAGAGGGAGTCAGGGGAACACGACCCCAGTCCTCATTGGGGGCTCAGTCGCGGAGAGGGTCAAGAACTTCCAATTCCTGGGTGTCGACATCTCCGAGGATCCGTCCTGGAGCCTCCACGTCGATGCGGTCAGGAGGAAGGCCCGCCAGCATCTAGACTTTGTGAGGCGTTTGAGATATTGCACCAAAGACTCCTGCAAACTTCTATAGGTGGACCGTGGAGACCATTCTGGCCAGTTGCCTCACTGCCTGGTATGGAGGCTTCAGGACAAGAATAAACTCCAGAGAGTCGTTAACTCGGCCTACGACATCACGGGCACCAGACTCCACTCCATCAAGGACATCTACATGAGGCGGTGTCTTGAAATAAGAGCAGCCTCTATCCTCAAAGACCCCTCCCCCACCACCCAGACCATGCCCTCTTCACTCTGTTACCATCGGGAAGGAGGTACTGGAGGCTAAAGACGAGCACTCAGCAGCTTAGGATTCCCTACTGTCATCAGATACTTGAATGATCAATGAACCAAAGATACTGCCGTACATTTCAGGCACTATTATTTTAATTTTTTAAGATGGTTCATGATGTGAATGATGGGCTGTGATGCTGCAGCAAAACACTGAATTTCGTGACTTTTTCATGACTATAAATTCTGATTCTGAGACTGCCTGTGAACAGCAGCAGCCAGGAAGGGTTGCAGATGCTGGGGAAGCAAAGGACTGGCGCAGGGCATCAGAAAACAGGGAAACCAACCACCCCATCCTCCTCCTCCCCTCCCCCCCCCCCCCCCCACTAGAGAAGGAGAAGCAGAGGAGAATTCCCATGGGACGGTGAACACAGCGGTGGACCAGTGAGGGGCTCTGTGGCTGAAGAACTCGCAGCTGACAGGACGTCAGCGGTTCAAGGTGAGGAATCCATGCAGTCTCTCGGCTGCAGGAGGCCGCAATCGAAGGAGCCACACTGGGCTGGGGACTGCTGGAGACTGGTTCAAAACTGGCTGAAAGGGGTGCCAGGTGTCGGAACCGAGATGGGGTGGCGATGCCAGAGGTTCAAATCTGGAGCTCAAGCAGCTGACAATTGGGACTGGAGTCCCTGAGGCTTCGAAGTCTGTGGGTACGCTGGAGGAAAATCCATGGGCACTCACTAACTCAGGAAGGGGTTACGAGCCCAGAGGACCCCAAAACCCAGCAGCAATAGATATTAACCAAGACAAATGGTTACTTAAACAAAAGTTGCTTTTAATTATCTTTAAACATGAAAACAGAATCAAACTTTAACTTAACTAACCTAACTTAACCCCTTCTGATTCTAAGTGCACTTGTATGTAATGTGCGTGTAATTTCAGAAAAGTTATTTGGTTCACAGTCCAATCTCACTTCTCATTCCTTCAAATTCACTGGTTGCAGGCAATTTTTATACTGTGCACAGAATTTAACATTTATAAAGTTCACCAGGCTTTGGTGCTTGAAAGGTAAATGGTTACTGCTCAGGAAGATTCTTGTCAGTTTTCAGAGAGAGATTTGTTATTCCAGGATATCCACAACTGATGTACTTCCATCAGCCACTCCAGTGTCTTGGTGATGAAACTTGGCCAGTCAGGGTTCTCCAGATGATAACCTCTTTCTTTCAGGTCACCACAGAGTTCTTTTTTGTTTCCCTAATTCCAAGTGAAACATTAGACAGCCAATCTTCTCCTCTTGCATGAACCACAAGGGCTATGACCCGACCACCTTCCAAATGGGGCTTTCCACAAGCTTGCCAGCTTGTCCTGTTCCAGTCCCAGCTACGGTTGCTGGCTGTAACACTATACAAGTGATCTCTGTGTCTTTCTCTCTCTCTGTTTGCAAAACCACATGAACCTCCTAGAACAGCTCCAAATGGAAGTGACACCAACAAGCTCTTTCACTTGTGGCCTTTTGTAAACAACAATCCATTAGTGAAATCTCTTGGGCACTCTCCAAAGCTTTTGCAAAAGCTGTGCAGCCGATTATGTCTAGTATTAGCAGAGCTCCAGTATTTCAAATAAGATCTGTTTTTAAGTGTTTGTATGTGACCTACTCTAACAAACCTTTCCCATTTATCTCCCAAAAATAGATCTATATACTTTGTCACAGAGGGCTCTATTTTGCTTCTCTTTCTCTTACTGTAAGAGGCACCCAGTAATTTCTGCAGATGGTGAATCTGTCTGTCATACAGCAGACTAAAGGCAGTTTTGTGTAATATTACACTATTTATTACATGACAATATCTTGAAACTTGTATCTTAAATATATTTAAGATGCAGTTGTCTAGAGTTTTGCATAGTCGGGTAATTAAGAGTTATGGAAGAAAGGCAGATTGAGACCAGGACCAGATCAGCCATGATTTTAATAAAATGGCAGAGGAGGTTCAACAGCCCAGATAGCCAACTCCAAATCCTTTTTGTTGTTGCTTAGGAGTCATTTGAATCCAGGTTCTGAGAACAATCCCATCAATTTAACTCCCGTCAATCTTCATTCCCTGTCGTGTCGATCGACATTGGTCCCCAATGCTAGCCTACACCAGGATGATTGGCTCAAAATGGCCAATCATCCGATTAATCTTCACTAATATTGATGTCAATATTTCAAGAAATGATCTGGAGAAATGTGAATCAGTCTTGTAAGAACATCAGAAGTAGGAGCAGGACTTGGCCATCCGGCCCGTCGAGCCTGCTCCGCCATTCAATATGATCGTGGCTGATCTGGTGATGGGCTCATCTCCACCGACCTGCCTTTTCCCCATAGCCCTTAATGTGAAAATCTATCCAACCTTAAATATATTTACTGAGGTCGCTTCCACTGCTTCAATGGGCAGTGAATTCCATAGATTCACCACCTTCTGGGAAAAGCAGTTCCTCCTCATCTCCTAAATCTACTCCCCTGGATCTTGAGGCTATGTCCCCTACTTATAAGTCAGGAAAATAAAAACTGTGCTCAATGACCCACCAGGCTGCCAAGTCGATTCTATGGACTGGCTTCAATCCTGACTTCTGGTGCTGTCTGAGTGGAGTTTGCATGCTCTCCTTGTGAATGCACAAGTTTAAATTTTATTTACAGCACGGTAGAAGCCAATTCTGGACATTTAAACCTGTGCCGCCCAATTACACCCAAATTTGCCTTTTGGAAGGTGGGTGGGAACTAGAGCAACCAAGGGAAACCCACGCAAGTTGCATGGAGAACAGACAGCACCGGATTCGAGTCCTGGTCGCTGGCGCTGTAACAGCGTCATGTTAACTGTGCCACCCCAGGTGATGCATTTCATTCTTTATCCAAATAATATTCTGTTTGATCTATTCATTTACAATATAATACCAAACTATGACATCTTGTGTGAGAATCAGTGGGGTGTTAATGAACAGAGTAGGTCACATGGAGAAAAGTGGGGAGTGGGTATAATGGAGTTATTCAATAAGATGCCATAGATTTACAAACCTCCTCTATGTCTTCAAGAAATATGAGAAAAATGTGATCCAATGTGGGTCAAAATCTCATCAACAGGAATTATGTTGCAACTTTTCTGTTTAATTTATAAATTTAGACGTACAGCTCAGTAACAGGCCAATTCGGCCCACGGGTCTGTGTTGCCCAATTTACACCCCATGAATCTACACCCCCAGTACGTTTCGAATGGTGGAAGGAAACCGGAGCCGCCGGGGAAAACCCATGCAGACACAGGGAGACACGTACAAACTCCTGACAGACAGCGTGGGAATCGAACCCTCGACCTGATCGCTGGCGCACTAACTGCAATGCGAACCATGCCACCCAAAAAAAACCCATGAACCTGGAGATGCCAGGGATTGAACCCAGAACCTCACACATGTGAAGCACATGCTCTACTACTGAGCTACATCCCATGTGAAAGATAGGTACATTGATCCTACAGTTACTTTGTTCCTCATTTCAAGGTATCTTCTTGTTTGCTCCAGGTACTCCCTGACTTGCAACCTATGCGATTTACGTCCATCCGCACAAACGACCAAATTTTAAAAAAATATATATATAACAAAAAATATAAAATGCACATGGAACGCTAAGCAATTTCTGCTGATGGTGAATCTTTGCCTTACAGAAGACAAATAAATTTCATGTTATATCACATTTTCTCTTTTATGACATGACAATAAAATAATCTTGAATGATGAATCTTGAATTTGCCTGGTACTGAGGCACCAACTCTCAAGACAAGAATAAACTCCAGAGGGTTGTTAACTCGGCCTGCCACATCACGGGCACCAGACTTCAATCCATCGACATGAGGCAGTGTCTTAAAAAAACAGCCTCTATCCTCAAAGACCCCCATCACCCAGGCCATGCCCTCTTCACTCTGCTACCATCGGGGGGGAAAAGGTATAGGAGCCTAAAGACGAGCACTCGGTGGCACAAGAATGGCCACTCCGATTCCTGAATAATCAATGAACTTTTCGTGCACTGTTACTTTTTTATCGTAAAATGGTTATAATATGAACGTTTGCACTGTGAGTCTGGCGCAAAACACCAAATTTCATGACTTGTTCGTGACAATAAATTCTGATTCTGAATCTTGAGTCTTGAATCGTGAATCTTGTATCTAGGTCAACATTTGTCCTACGTGAAGGCCAAGGCCATTCCTCCTGCGGCAAAACTCAGAGAATGCAGTGAGGCCACCTCCCTTGCCTCTCCAGTAATCTTTAGAATGTCCACTCTGAAACTCTTGCCAGAGTAAGACTGAACGGCTTTGTCGTAGAATTCTACAGCTGCTCGGTGCTGTAAATACCATCTATTGGCAACTTGAGCGAGAGGAGTCTGTTTGGGAGTCTGTTTAAAATCAGCTGCCGTCTGTGGTGCTAATTATTGTGTCCAGAGGGATATGCAGCAGGATGTTTATCCTACACACTGGCAAAACACGAGTCTGTGGAACTTGGTGCACCAGGGTTTGTTGCTCAACTCATGAATGTCTGGAGCAGATCTCTCCGTGGTTGACTGGGCTCTGAGAGATTGATGTGTCACGTGTCCGTAAGTGGCCTGCTTTTTATGGCATCAATGACATTCAACCAGCAGAGTTTTCATGCCCTGAGTCTGCACAGTATGATTGTTGATAGTGTACTCAGTTTATGACCTTCAACGGTCCAAGGCTTATTAATGCATTACTGTCCATTAAGGTAATAACTAGCCTCCCTCCAAATAAGAATAATTTTCAGGGGAACGCTGCGCTGACAGGTTTGGATTATTTCTCAACAGTGAAGCAACACAACCTATAAATCCTCAGTCAAAGGATGGGCCATTTCCCTCTCCAGTCAGGGCGTTGAAATAGTAGATTGTAGAGGACCCTTTCCTTCCTGGTCGAGGACAAGATCGAATGCTCCCAAACCATCCCAGCTCAGATCTTGGTCCATAGATGCACTGGTAAGACCTCACTTGAAGTATTGTGAAAACACTTTTGGGCCCCTCATTTAAGAAAGGGCACGCTGATGTCGGAGAGGGTTCAGAGGAGGTTCACAAGGATGATTCCGGGAATGAAAGACTTATCATACGAGGAGCGTTTGATGGCCCAAACTCATTGGAATTTAGGAGACGGAGGGAAGATCTCAGTGAAATATTCTGAATGACAAAAGGCAGACTAAATGTAGAAAGTTTGTTTCCCATCATGGGAATGTCTCGGACAGGGGTGGCGAAACTTTTAATTTTTATTTTTTTAAATTTAGACATACCTACAGCATGGTAACAGGCTATTTCGGCCCACAAGTCTGTGCCGCTCAATTAACCTATATCCCCTGGCCTGAAATGATCTGTTACCATGCTGTATGTCTAAAGCAAAAGGTTGGCCACCCTGATCGACGAGAGGTCAGCACTTCAGGATTGAAGGCTTAAAATAGAGATGGGATGGAATTTCTTCAGGCAGAGGGTGGTAAATATGTGCAATTTATTGCCTCAGGTGGTCGTGGAGGTCAGATCATTGGGTGCATTTAAGACAGAGATTGATCGGTTCTTGATTAGCCAGGGCATCAAAGGTTATGGGGAGAAGGCCGGGCAGTCGGGTTGAGTGGGGAAATGGATCAGCTCAAGTTGGGTAGACGATGGGATGAGTAGCCTATTTCTGCTCCTATGTCGTGGTCAAAAGGATCACATCTGGCACTTTCCAGACGAATCCCACCCTCCCATTCAGCCCCTGAATTATCAGGACATTCCCAAATCTGAGACTTGGTTTGCATGAAGAAACAGCAGCATTTGGAAACACATCCGCTCACACCAGAAATCAAACACACTGAGATAAAAATCTGATCCCTTCAATACCCCTTTAAACTCTTCCCTTTCATTTTTAACTGAGCTCTGCTCTTCCTTTACATTTGATATTCCCACCATAGGAATAATTATGATCTCCTTTATCTATGCCCCTCATGGATTTTTATTTTCCTAAGCCTCCTTTGCACCGGAGAATACGAACCCGGCATCTCCCTCCACTCCTGATAAATCTCTTTGCACTCTCTCCAGTGCAGCCAGATCCTTCCAGGTAGAGTAGCCAGAACTGCACACAACCCTCCAAGTGCATTCTAACCAGTATTTTATAACATGGCAACATAACGTCCCAGTGTTTCTATCCCATGCTTCGCTGTATGAAGGCAAACATTCCAGATACTTCTTCATCTCCCTCTCCTTCCATGTTGCTCGTTTCAGGAAACTATGAACTTGACAATTCAGATGGCATCTACAAGCTTACAGATAACACCAGAGTTGGAGTCACAACCAGTGATTAGGAAGTGTACAGGAGGGAGATAGATTGGCTAGTTGGGTGTTGGCACGACAACAATCTTTCACTCAGTGTTAGCAAAACCAAGGAACTGATGGTGGACTTCAGGAAGGAGAGATCAGGAGAACACGAACCAGTCCTCATTGAGGTGTCAGCCATGGAAAGGATCAAGAACTTCCAATCTCGGCTTGTGACAACATCTCGGAGGATCTGTCCAGGGGCTTCCATGTCAGTGCAATCATGAAGGAGGCTCGCCAGGGGCTATACAGTGTGCAGAGTTTGAGGAGAAAAGACTCTTGAACATTTCTGCAGGTGTACCGTGGAGAGCATTCTGAATGGTTGCATCACTGCCTGGTGCGGAGGTGCCAATGCACAGGACAGGGAAAATAAAGCTTGAGAAAGTTATTAACTCAGCCAGCGCCATCAGGACATTGAAGACATATACAAGGAAGCAGCCTCTATCCTCAAGGACCCCCACCACCCAGGCCATGCCCACTTCACCGGGGAAAAAGGTACAGGAACTTGAAGACGAGCACTCAGCGGCAGAAGGACGGCTTCTTCTCCTCTGCCATCAGATTCCTGAATGAACCATGAAGCACCAATACAGACTTTCTCCTGGTTTTGTTTTTGAATTATTTATTTCTTTTGAAATGTAATTTTCAGCAATATTTGCACTGGTAATGCTGACCCAAGACAACACATTTTGTGACATTTTCTTGACAATAAATTTTGATTCTGATTCTCAAACTCAGGGTCCCACCGTTCAGCAACCTTTCTTTGGGATCTTCCATTTGCTAGACATTCTACCCTAATTTGATATTCCAAAATGAAGCAATTCACACATTTGGGATTCATTCTATCTGTAAATGCTCCACCAAACTTTCCATTTGGCCTTTACCCTGCCATAGCCTTAGACAACCTTCTTCCCCATCCACAATTATTTTAATACCCTTTACCACCATCAACTCACCCCTTACCTACATCTCCTCCATTTCCCGCACAACTGCCCTGGTCCCCTCTGCTCCCCACAAAACAGGATTCCCACCAGCCTCCGCATTCAACGTCTGATCCCCCACAATCATTTTCGTACCTTGACATTGACTTGTCCATGCGAGTCCACTCCCTGTACCCCATCCCCCTGTATCCTTTCCTCTTTTCTCTCTCTCCATTCACAGAGCCTTCCCCCCTACCCCTCCATTTGCTGGTTCGTCATCCCTCCCTGATTTTCACCTATTGCACTGTCAAACCAGAATTAAATTGGAGGAACAACAGCTAATATCCCATCTGCGCACTCTCCAACCGGATGGCATTATCATCAACTTCTCCAGTTTCCGCTAGAAGCCTCCCCATTCTTCCCTATCTCCCTGTCTCCTTTACCTCTCTACCTCTTGCCCTCTCCATCCACAGAGCCATTTCCCCCCCCCCCACTGTTTTCTGGTGTGCCCTCCCTCCCTGATCCATCTATTACCTCCTGCCTTTGGGACTGTGCTCCTCCCCCTTCTCCCCCACCATTTTGTTCGAGTCACTGCCTAGCCTACATTTTTCTCGAACCTTGATGAAGGCCTCAATCCAAAAACGTTGGCTTTATCTTTGCTAAATAAAGAACACTGTTTGGACTGTTGAGTTTCTGCAGTGTTTTTACTGCAATTGCTGTGTCTGCAGACTTTCATGCTTTACTGACACCATCCACAAGGTTCATCTGCCAGCTTACCATTCATAATCTTCCATTCACATCCAAGATGTTAACAAACATCCCAGCACTGATCCTTGTGGTACACCTCCCTCCCCACCGTTTCATTCAGGCGCCTGCCCACATTTTCTTCATCCTTGATGAAGGGTTCATTATGAATTTGAATTTCATTTAAACATACAGCACGGTAACAGGACCTTTCAGCTCATGCTGCCCAATTGCACCCAATTGACCTCCAGCTCCCGATACGTTTTGAAAGGTGGGAGGAAATCAGAGCTCCCGGGGAAAACCCACGCAGACACGGGGAGAACCTACAAACTCTTTACAGACAACCCGGGTCCTGATCGTTGGCGCTGTGACAGCGTGGCACTAACTGCTACGCCAACCACGCCGCCCTACATTTTTGCTCATTCCTTGACGACTTTGTCTTTACAAAATAAAGTACAACCCGCTGGAGTTTCTCCAGCGTTGCATTTTTGCTTCACTCATGGTATCTGCAGACCTTGGAGGTTGACTCCTGCGATCACCGCTGGTCACAGACTCCCAGTCAGAAAAGCATCTGCCCACCATTATGTTTCCTTCACCACCATCAAGCAATGAACCAATTTGGTTTGGATCCCATGTCCCTTAAAAATTCAAGTGTTTTCTCTCCTTACTATCTAATTATTGCAGTGGCATTTTGAAAATTGGTTTAATCTGTCCAAATAGCAAGCGTTTCCATGGCGATCAGTTAATGTTGTACAGAGAGGTTTATATTGTTGTGGTCTCTTCTAATCGCAACAATAAGTGTGGGTTTAAGTTCATCCCCAGAGGAAGAGAAACCAATCTGTAACCTATTGTGTTTTTGCACAAGTGTCTACACAAATAGAGAATTAATTTAAATCAGACTATCTACAAAGGGCAGGAAAAATATAATATTTTTTTAAATTTACATGTATTACACGATAACAGGACCACCAATCTATGCCTCAGAATTTACACCCAATTAACCTACCCCTCCAGTGCGTTTTTTGAAAAGTGGGAGGAAACTGGAGCCCCCGGAGAAAACCCACGCAGACACGGGGAGAGCGCACAAACTCCTCACAGACAGGATCGGGATTCGAACTCCAGTCCCGATCGCTGGAGCTGTAAAGGCATCGCGGTAACCGCTACGCCAACCGTGCCACCTCTTTTAATCATGTAGTAGTTGACATTAAGTTGAAAATTCACTTACTGAAACCAAACAACTTATCAATACAAACATGGCTTTAAAGTCCATCTGTGGGCCCCCCTAGGGGATCGTGTGTGCGGTTGACGAGGAAAATCATGTTTTAATTTGATGTGTAATAGAGAGGTGGTCGTAATTACTGCTTCTCACGGTTTTGTTGCCATGTTCTTTGGTTTTAGTTGTAGCTCTATGTATGTTTTGTGTTTGTAATGTTGTAATTTGAATAAAGTTTGTATGTTTAAAATAAAAAAGAATCCATCTGTTGATAAGATAGGTAACAAGGCCATGTTATCTGTCCTAACTTCATTAATGCTGGATTTCACTAATCGGAGGATTGAATTCAGGAGTCATGAAGTCATGTTGCCGCTCTATTAACCTCCAGTGAGACACATTTAGAATATTGTGTTCCTTTGAGGTCACCTCGTTACCAAAAAGGTGTGGAAGCTATGGAGACGGTGCAGAGGAGATTTACCAGGATTTTGCCTGGACTGAAGAACATGTCTTATGAGGGCAAAGTTAGCAGATCCAGGGCTTCTCTCTTTCACGAAATCACAAGGTAGAAGAGCAGAAGTAGGCCAATCGGCCCACCGGGTCTCCTCTGTTATTCAATCGTGAGCCAATTCTTATCACTCAGTCCCACTCACTGGCCTTCTCCTGTAACCCTTGATGTTCTAACTAATCAAATACCTGTCAATTTCTGTCTTAAATACACCCAATAACCTCGTTTCCACTGCCACCTGTGGCAACAAGTTCAAGACGCTTGGCCCTCTGGCTAAATAAATTTCCCCATATTTCTGTTTTAAATTGATGCCCTTTCATCCTGAAATTGTGGCCTCTTGATCTAGACTCCCCTATCTCATTGGAAACAACCTTTCCATATCTACTCTGTCCAGGGCTTTCAAAATATGTCTATGAGGTCCCCCCTTATCCTTCTGGACTCCAACGAGTACAGTCCAAGAGCCCACAATCGATCGTCATATGCCAACCCCTTCATTCCTGGTACCATTCTAGTAAATCTTCTATGAAACCTCTTCAATGCCAACACATCCTTTCTCAAGTAAGGCACCCAAAATTGTACACACTACTCCAAATGAGGTATCACCAGTGCCCTATATATCTCAACATTACATCTCTGCTCTTGTATGCTATTCATCAAGAAATGAATGCATTCGCTTTCTTCACTGCCAACTCAACCTGGAGGTTAACAGTTAGGGCAGTGGTTCTCAACCTTTTTCTATCCACTCACATCCCACTTTAAGTAATCCCTCTGCCATCAGTGCTCTGAGATTAGTAAGGAATTGCTTAAGGTGGGATGTGAGTGGGAAGGGAAGGTCGAGAATCACTGCTCTAGACCCAATTGTTACTGAAATATTTTGCTTGAGAAAAATTGTCGTCGGCCCATTTCTTTTGGAGTTATGAAACCGAGCACATAACGAGTCAATGAGGTACGATTAAAACAGTGGTTTTCTATCTTTTTCTTCCCACTCACCTTAAGCAATCCCTTACTAATCACAGAGCACCGATGGCCTAGGGATTACTTTAAGTGGTATGTGAGTGGAAAGAAAAAGGTCGAGAACCACTGGTTTATAGTATCCTGCATGAAGACTCCCAAGTCCTTTTGCACCTCCGAATTTTGAATTTTCTCCCCATCCTTTCACCAAAGCCCGTTTTATTGTACCAAAGTGTAGGTCTATAAACTTCCCAACATTGTGTTTCATCTGCCATCTCTTTGCCCGTTCTCCGAATCTATCCACATCTCTGTGCCGCCTTTCTGTGTCCTCGGCATCACCAGCTGGTGTTCTCTGCCAATTTAGCCACAAAGCCATCTATTCCATAATCCAAACCATGTATATACAGCGTAAAAAGAAGCAGCCCCCAACACTGACCCCTGCGGAACACCACTGGGAACAGGCAACCAACCCGATTGCGATTCCCTTATTCCCACTCTGTGTTTCCTGCCTATTAACCAATGCTCTACCCATGCTTGTATTCTTCCTGTAATTCCATGAGCTCTCATCTTGTTAAGCAGCCTTGTCGAAGGCCTTTTGAAAGTCCAAGTGCACAACTTTCACTGCTTCTCCCCTGTCTATCCCCTCAAATAATTGTCTGGCATGGTTTTCCTTTAAGGATGTCATGTTGACTTGGACTGATCTTGCGATGCTCCTCATCTTTGAGAACTGATTCCAATACCCTCTCAACCACTGACGTCAGACTAATAGGTCTATAGTTTCCTTTCTGTTGCTTCCTTCCCTTCTTAAACAGCAGTTTGACATCTCCGATTCTCCAATCCTCTGAAACCATGGCAGGATTCATTGAAGTCTGGAAGATGATTACCCCAAGCTCTGCAGAAACCTCCATAACTCGAGGGTGCATTCCATCCGGTCTGGGAGACCCTTAAACCATTTAGCTTCCCAAGTACCTTCTCTCTCGTGATCTTGACGGCACTAACTTCTCTTCCCAGAGACCCTTGAGAGAACGGTAAGCTACTAAAATCTTCTACCATGAGGACTGATCCAAAATATTCATTCAGTTCCTCTGCCGTCTCCCATTACAATCTCTCCAGCATCATTTTCCACTCGTCTCTCTTTTGCTCTTTATATATTTTTAAAAATATTTTAGAATCCCCTTTGCTAACCTCCTTCCATGATTTCTGTTTTCCTTCCCAATCAACTTCTTAGTTGCCGTCTGTTTTTAACCATTTCCCAGTCCTCTTGGCTTCCCACTATTTTTTTGTGTTTGCCCTCTCTTTTGTTTTAACTTCTCTCGTCTCATTATCTCATTTTTCCATCCACAACTTCCTTTCCTTTTGTTAAGTGCCTGTCCTGCACTTTCCCTCCTTTCTCGCAGAAGCTCCAGCCACGGCTGATCTGCTGTCTTCCCAAATAGACTGCTTTTCCAATTGACTTTGGCCAGATCCTCTCTCATGCGACTATACCCCACTTCGGACTTTCCTTTTCAAATTTCATATTGTGATCGCTGCCTCCGAAGCAGGGGTGTAGTGCTGCTGGAGCTCACCGGAGCGCCGCTCCGGCACCTCAGGGGGCCACTCCAGGTACCTCAAGGTGCCACTCTGTCACCTCAGGGGGCCGTTCCAGGCTCCTCCTTGTCACCGTTTTTGCTGAGCTCCGGCACTGCATCCCTGCTCATAAGGGTCCCTTTACCTTAAGCTCTCTAATCGCCTCTGGTTCATTTGAAAGCACCCTGCCCAAAACAGTCCATCCCCCTGGTGGGTTCATCAACAGACTGTTCCATCCTGTAGCCATTCCATAAACTCTCCCTCTGGGATTCCAGACCGACCTGACTTTTTCAATCTACTTTCATGTTAAAATTCCCCAGGATTATTATAAAATTGTCCTTTTTTATTTCCTCTTGTCCACATCCCGGCTACTGTTTGGAACCCTGTTATTAGGGTCCTTTTACTGTTACCATTCCTTAACTAAACTCATAAGGATCTCATCTTATGTCACCTCTTTCCATAATGTTACGAGCCCAGAGGACCCCAAAACCCAGCAGCAATAAAAATTCACCAAGACAAATGGTTACTTAAACAAAAGGATCTTTTAATTATCTTTAAACATGAAATCAGGATCAAACTTTAACTTATCACTATTAACTTAACCTAACTTAACCCCCTTTTAATTCTAAGCGATGTGTATACAAGTTCAAAAAAAAAATCTTTGCTTCACCGTCCAATCTCACTTCTCATTCCTCCAAGTTCACTGGTGGCAGACAATTCTTATACTGTGCACCGAATTCAACATTTATGAAGTTCACCAGGGTTTGGTGCTTGAAAGGTAAATGGTTACCACTCAGGAAGGTTCTTGTCAGTTTTCAGAGAGAGATTTGTTGCTTGTTGGACACCCACAACTGATTCCTTCAGATCATCCACTTCAGTGTCTTGCCGAAGAAACCTGCCACACAAGGTTTTTCCAGGTGATGACCTGAAAGAAAGTCACCACAGAGTTCCTTTTTGTTTCCCTTATTTCAAGTGAAATATTAGGCAGCCAGTCCTCTCCTCTTGTATGGACCACAAGGGCTTTGACCAGGCTGAACTAAAACCCACAATCCATCTTCAAAATGGGGTTTTTTTCCAGAAACTTGCCAGCTTGTCCTGTTTCAGTCCCAGCTGCTGCTTCTGAACTGTAGAACTGAATTAATTCTCTCTGTCTCTCTCTCTCTCTCTCTCTTTCTCTCTCTCTCTGAAAAAAACCACATGACCCTTTTCGAACAGCCAACTGCACTCAGAGCGACTGTGGCTCCAGACCTAATCTTATGAGTTTGTTTATCTGTTGCTTTCCAAAATAATAATCCATTACTCCACAGCATGTCCAATTAACATCTACTTGTGAAGTCCTTATAGGCATTCTTCAAAGTTTGTGCAAGGGCACCCGGAGCCTGGACAGTCTGGCTTGAGCAGTGCTCTGGCATTTTAAATGAGATCTGTTTTGAAATGACTGACACTAAAAAAACCTGCCGCAATTTATCTCCTTTTAAAACATATCTATATACAATATAAAATATAACATAATCTGTCGCAATATATTGTTACTTACCAGCAGCCCCACACCACCCCGCCTGCCTACCTCTCTATCCTTCCAATACACCGTGTATCCTTGGATGTTCAGCTCCTAGTGACACGACTCAGTAATGGCCACAACATCATACCCTCCAACCTGTTTCTGTACTGCAAGATCATCCACTTTGTTTCTAAAGCTGTCTGCATTTCAGTAGAATACCTTCAGACCAGTTTTTCAATGCTCTGGGTCTCTGTCATTCCCTCCGGTTGCAATTTTGTCCCATCACCAGCTTCTCATTCTTGCAGCAGACTATCCTGGGTTTATTTCTACTTTGCCCTTCATCAGTTCCAACACTCTGATTCCCATCTCCCTGCAAAATCGGTTTCGATCTTCCTTAACAGCCTGCTAGGATATTAGACCCCTTTGGATGTATTCGTATTCATTCATTTTGCATAGGTCGTAACTTCCCCAAAAGAGATCCCAGTGTTCCAAGAATCTAAAGCCCTGCCCTCTGCATCAGTTTCTTAGCCAAGCCTGATCTTGCTATTGTTACCTTCGCTAGCACGAGGCACAGGCATTTATCCTGAGATTACCACATTGGAGATTCTGCCTCTCAGCTTCCTTCCTTTAGAGCGAAGAAGGACAAGAGGTAACTTAATCAGAGCGGAGAAGGATGAGACATCTACAGTGAACTCAGTCACACTGCGATCACTGCCTCCTAAGGATCCCCTGACCTTAAGCTCGCTAAGCACCTCTGGTTCACTTGAGAGCACACCAGTCTGAAACAGCTGATCCCCTGAGTGGGCTCATCTGCAAGCTGCTTCAAGAAGCCATCCCGTAGGGATTCCACAAACTCTCCTTCCTGAGGTATTGATAAGGTAGGCAGTCAGCACCTTGTTGCCCAGGGCGGGAGCAGCAAACACGGTACAAAGTGAAGGGAGGAAAGATGTCAGGGGTATGTTTTTTTTTTGCACAGAGTGCCTGGAATGCTTTGCCAGGGGTCATAAAGGAAGCTGGAATCATCGGGGCGTTTAAGAGACTCTTAGACAGGCACATGAATGAAAGAGGGTTACAGGTAGGAAAGGCTTCATGATCTTTTGATTGATATTTATGGATCAGCACATCGTAGGCCAAAGGGCCTATACTAAGCTGTAATATTCTATGTTCTATGTTCCGATAAAAGGCACAACTTTGCCTGGTAATGAATATCTTCCTTGAACTCAGTATTTTAAATATAAACATGTAAATCACGAATTAATATTATGCTTAGGTCAGGGATTAAATAGAAAAGTTAATAGGAATGGTTTCACCCTTTTGAAATTCTACACTTGAATTGGTGTAACATGTGGATCGGATTTGGGTTGATTGAGAGTTGACTGTTTAATTCAGTGCACTGTGAATTAAAAAGAAAGGAATTGAGTGCTTAATACCATTGCAGCGTGATTGGTGGGAAGCTGTTGGTTGTGAGCAGAATGTCGATGTTTGAAAATGCCAACCGTTGCACGCTCTGTGCTGGGGACTCGCTTCGAGACTCGGGCTTTAGAGACCTGAAGCTCAGTCCATTTGGAGACTGAGCTTCTACTTTTCGGATGCTCTCGTGGGCTGCGTCCTGTGTTCCCAATATCTGCAGCCATTAGCCATGCCTCTCATTGATACTCATTGCCGTACAGTTCCTCTTTCACACAATGCACAATAAAAGAAACATTTTATGACACACAACTTAGAACAAGCTTTTCCTTCATTGTAGTTCTTGAATAATTATACTTCAATTTATGCTACAATTTTACTGTCCATACCCTGACCTGTCACCCTAACAAATGCTAATCACTTATCCGCTCACCAGCTCAGTCTGTCCATGTGCCTATTGCACTTTATAATGGTCTGATTATTGTGAATGTTCATTTTTTTTGCTGCAATTATATCCTGCGCTTCAGCACTTGATATCAATTCACGAGCAAAATGGATCAGAAATTGCTGAGGTGTGTGTACTACAGAAGAGTTCGGAGACAGATTGCATTGAAATTAAATCGAATTGAATTCCATTACTAACTCTAAAACTGATCACAGGGGAAAACAGGCAGTTTTTCTGCTTTTTGCGACCCAATCTATACATGGTAAATGAGAAAAATCTATCAACAGATAACATTTATAGTTATCAATCTCCGTCTGAGGCACGAGTTCAGATCGTACCTACTAAATGGTTTGCCATTGCTTCCCTCCATTTTCTCCACGCGTTGCTCCTTGATGTTGGCGAGGTCAGACCATTTTCCTCTGTGATTCTGAACCCCTGATCAGTCCTTGATGGTCCTGATCAATTATGCTGTAACCTGGGCTGCCCTATTAACTCACCATTTGATCGACATTTAAGCTGGGATAATGATTGTTCATCTAAGTGAAATAAAATCCACTCCTGGCCCTCATATCCAGCCAACATCTTTTATGTTTGAGTTTCAGTTCCACCTTCATAATTCCTCTGAGTATGCCAAGAATTACCATTTGATCTTGCACGAAACCACCCAAAACAGGTTCAGGGAGATTAACCAGGTCTTTGGTGCAACTCCTGGGGGAAAAGAAGAGGTCAAGGAGCCTTGTATGAAAGGAGGAATAACCGCAAGCTGACCTCTCAGCCCGGGTCCTTTCTCCCAGCGATTCTCAGCGTCAGTGCAGGATCAGTGGCCAGAGTCTGCACCGCGGCAGATGTGGAAGTAGGATGGGGGGGGATGGGTGGCGCGGTCAGCGAAACGCTGTTCCAGCACCAGCGACCAGGGGTTCGAATCTGGCACTGTCTGTAATGAGCTTGTACATTCTCCCAATATCCTCCCACCCTTCAAAACATACTGGGGTTGCAGGTAAATAAGGTGTGAATGGGCAGCACAGGCTCGTGGGCCGAGGGGGCTTGTCACCATGTCCAAATTAAATTAATGTAGAGGAGACCCTGAAGAGCATCAATGAAAACTAAAACACTCAGAAAGAATGAGTAGAAATGCCATTAAAAAAAAAAGCCCTGACTTTGGAGCATTCAGATGAATTATCTTCAGCTGGAACATCATCTCAGGACTTTTCATCACAGAGGCTGACTGATTTGCAGAGTATCCCAGCATTTTCCATTCTTATTTGTGATCTGGGTCTGCTTCACAAATTAATATTTTCAGATTACAGATTTATTGTCAGAGTACCTACATGACATCACGTACAACCCTGAGATTCCTTTTCCCTGCAGGCCAGGCAGAATTCCCACAGTGCAAAATAAACACAACATATAGATGTAAACAAATAAAGAAGGGTTAGCAAAGTGACTGCCATCCAGAGAGCAAAAAAAATCAATAAAGTGCCTAAGTAAGAGCCCTTAAACGAGTCCCTGATTGAGTTTGTCGTTGAGGAGTCCGTTGGCGGAGGGGGAGCAGCTGTTTCTGAACCTGGTGGTGCGAGTCTTGTGGCACCGAGACCTCTTTCCTGATGTCAGCAGTGAGAACAACTAGGTGGTGTGGATCCCTGATGACGGCTGCTGCTCTCCCATGCCAGCATTCCCTGTAGATGTCCTCAATGACGGGGAGGGTTTTGCCTGTGATATCCTGAGCTGTGTCCATTAGCTTGCTCAGAGCTATTGGTGTCTCCATGCCGGATCATGATATAGCCAGTCAGCACACTTTCCCCCACACACCTGTCGAAACTTACCAAAGCTTCTGACGTCACACCGAACCTCCGCAAACTCCCGAGGAAGTAGAAGCGCGGACGCGCTTTCTTCACTAGCGTGTGGGATCCAGGAAAGATCCTCCGTGATAATGACTCCCAAGACTTGCTCACCTCCTCCGCCTCTGATCCCCTGAGGATTGCTGGATTGTACACCTCTAGGAAATTAAACATGGGACTTTAATGAGGGGAGAGCTGGTCCACCGGTCAGACACTTCCAAATAAGAGGGGCTGAGTGAACTCACCTTGGACTTACTCGTTTAATTAATTTCACAGTTACATGTTGGACCTTCTGAAAGTCAGGCTTAAAATGGATTAGCTCTCAACTTGATAACAGACTCTAAAATGAGAATGTCCTAACCCATTCTTACCACATTATTAATAGCCTAAATTGGCACAATGAGCTGTATTTAACATTTCACTGTCTGTAATTCATCTTATTTTCAATGTGATCATTGCAACACAGGTGGAAGAGCCTGGGAAGTGACTGAAGAGAAAAAGCTGTGATGCATTGTAGTTTCCAGATGGAGGTGATGGATGTCAGTTTGGGGAATGGCTAACTTGTCTAACTACTATTGAAGAGGAGAGCAAGTTCCTCAAGCCCTGCTTGTGGAATTGCCCTGCTGAATACAGATAAGGGGGTGTGCGTGGAATGGAGGGAGAGGGGGCCACATTGATGGGGAATGGAGGGATGGCAATGAAGGAGGGTGTTAGAAAGAGCATAGGCGGCTTGTGGGTGGGGCAGTGAGGGATTGAAGGGGAGAGGGGCAGGTGGGTTGCGGTTTCCCAGTTTGAAGGATGAAGGAGACCACGGCAGTGGACCAGCAAAGTGCTCAGTGGCGGAAGGCCTCACACAGGGCTACGGGTGTTTGGCGAGGTCAGGGGACCCACACAGGCTGCAGGCTGCTGGAGACTGACTCATGGAAACCAGGTGTAGGAGCCGGGATTCGAGAAGGCAAGAAGAGCTCCTAAAGGCCCTTTGGCGCTGAAGACTTCCTGATCACATCAGAGGTTTGCATCTGGAACTTAGGCTGCCAGTAGTCTGACGGGAGTCTCTAAGGTTGCAAAGGCTACAGGAGTGTTGGTGGCGAATCCATGGATACTCAGTGTCTCTGAAGGGACTTTCTTTTAGCTTCTCTTTCTCTTATTGGTAGGGGTGATGGGCAATTTCATTTTTAATTTTAAATTGAGTCCGTGCTGCCCAATAGGGATTACTTAAGGTGGTACGTGAGTGGAAAGAAAAAGGTTGAGAACCACCGGCCTAAAAGGCTGAGCAGAATCAGGTTTATTGTCATAAACATGTGACACAAAATTTGTCATTTTGCAGCGGCAGGATTGCACGTCACCGGTGCAAAGATTGCGATAAAAAGACAATTCCGTAAATTCAAGGTGTAAAAAAATATTAGTGCCAGAAAAGAGAAAAAGTGAGGTTGCGTCCATTTCAATGTGTGATGGCAGAGGGAAGGAGTCAGAATTTGAATTTATTGTCCTAACCAAGTCAAGAAATTCGATGTTTTGTGGCAGCGGCACAGTCCAAACATTCCTATTATAACCATCTTACAACATTACGATTATAAATTAAAATAAGAGAGCACGAAAATTAAGGCAGTGTCTTTTGTTCATTGATTATTCAGGAATCTGATGGTGTTAAAAGTCTGGCCTTCTGTTAGGGTACAAAAAAGACACAGCAGAACCGAAAAGATGCAAGACCCAATTTTATTCACCGGTGGGAATAAACGATATTCAATGAGGGGTGGACAGAGTCACCTCACTAGGCCCTTTCAAACTACCATGTAAAATGGGGTTAACCGGGCAGTTTGCCCGGTTAGTGCCCTGGTTACGCAGCAGTTAGAAAAAATCCGACCTGGTCAACCCCATCGCAATCCAACCTGCCCCTGACCTACCTCAGAGGTAGTCAGGGAACCCAGTGAAACTTACCTAGGTCTCGTCCACGGCGCACCCGGTTCCCAGAAGGACTGCAGTTTAAAAAGGGGCTAGTGATACCAGAGAACCTAATTCGAAGATTCAAGGCATGCAGTTTATAAGTCATTCTTTTGCATAATTATCAAACCCAGATTTCCACTGACTCTCTGCTACAGGTAAAGATCAGCATTATACATTTGTTCATATCAAAAGGCAGGATAAAGAGGGTTACATCAGTCGGACGTAACAAGTACATGTGGAAATTCATAGGTTGTGCAGTGTTGATGTCTGTCTGGAAATGTTCACATTAAATGTACATTGAAATCTGTTGTAGCCACTAGAATTAACAAGCTGATGGGCCATACAACGGTGACTGACATTACCTGCACAGGGAGGAGGTCTGTCTGTACCAGCTTGTCCGTCGGCACCGGTTTCTGGCAGCCTCCTTTGTCAGTAGAAATAATGTTACTCTTCATGACAGAATAATAACGACCCAGCAGAGTTTCGGGCGGGAAGCGTTCATGAATGGTCTTACTTCATTGACAACTCGTTATGCAGATATGAGTCCGTTTAGCTGTTGCAATTAACAGCAGAATGAAAGATACCCTTCCTGGCCTTGAATTCTAATTAGCTGCCTGAATTGTTTCTGGGAAGGGGGAGACAAGGTGTTTAATGGCTTAGTCTGGAAGGATCTCTGAGTATGTGGAAAGAAGCTTCTACCTGCTTTTTGGGACTTTGAATTACAGATTCGAGGTTGTCATTTGTGACGGGCCCAGAGGACCCTAAAATCCAGCAGCAATAGAAATTCACCAAGACAAATGGTTACTTGTAATTATCTTTAAACATAAAAACAGGATCAAACTTTAATTTATTACTCTTAGCTTAACTTAACCTCACTTAACTCCCTTCTGATTCTAAGCGCACGTGTATGTAATGTGTGTTTAAGTTCAGAAAAGTTCTTTGATTCATAGTCCAATTGCATTTCTCACTCCTCCAAGTTCATCAGTTGCAGGCAATTCTTATACTGTGCACAGAATTTAACATTTATGAATCTTCACCAGACTTTTGTGCTTGAAAGGGATATGGTTACCGCTCAGGAAGGTTCTTGTCGTTTTTCTGAGAGAGATTTGGTGCTCGTTAGACACCCACAACTGATTCTTTCTGATCAGCCACTTCAGTGTCTTGCCGAAGAAACTGGCCCCATCAGAGTTTTCCAGATGATAACCTCTTTCTTTCAGGTCACCACAGAATTCCTTTTTATTTTCCATATCTCAGGCAAAACATTATACAGCCAGCCCTCTCCTCTTTTATGGACCACAAGGGCTTTGAACAGGCTGAAATCAGAACTCACAATCCATCTTCAAAATGGGGTTTCAAACATGCTGCAGAAACCAGTTCTCTCTGTCTCTGTCTCTGTCTCTCTCTCTCTCTCTCTCTCTCTCTCTCTAAAACCACATGACCTTCTTAGAACAGCAAACTGCATTCAGACAGACTGTGGCACCGAGTCCGTTCATCTGTTGCTTTCCAAAGCAATAATCCATTACTCCTCACCATGTCCAATTAACACCTACTTGTGAAGTCCTTCAGCAAAGCAGTTTCCATCCTCTTTACCAAGACACTGGGAGCCTGGACTGTCTGGCTTGAGCAGAGCTCTGACATTTTAAATGAGATCTGTGTTGTGAAGTGTTTGTGTTTGTTTGTGACCTACACTGAAAAAAACCCCACAATTTATCTCCTTTAAAAAATATCTATATACAATAAAAAAACTAACATAATATGTCACACAAGCCTGTGATATTTTCCTATATTTATACTGTCTGGACCCCCTAAAACCTTAAACTTTCACAATGGTGGAGAAGAAGAAGCCGTCCTTGTGCCTTTGAGTGTTCATCATTTGGCTCCTGTACCTTTTCCCCCATGGTAGCAGAGCGAAAAGGGCAAGGTGTGGTGGAACATGGCACTGTGGCCATGTCTGGGCATGCCATGTCTGGCCATGTCCTCGCTGGGCTGGGCAGGCTGGCCCACCTTCTGCACCTGTATCCCCTTCCCATAAGATCCCCTAATAAAGGCCGAGAGCCCTGGTCTCCTCCCTCACACCTGCCTTGGACATGAGCCAGCGGCCTTTAGAGACATGCCCAGGTTTTCTGATTAATAAAGCCTTTGACTGTTTGCTTCATGTCTGCGGGTGGTTATTGATTGCACTACACATTGCCTGGGTGGTGGTGGGGGTTCTTTGAGGATAGAGGCTGCATTTTTTAAGACACCGCCTCTTTCTTCGAAGCACTGGGTGTATGTCTTCAAGCTCCTGAACCTCCTTTGGTAGCAGTAAGAAGGTGGCATGGCCCGGATAATGAGGACAGCCTGCTTTCTTGAGGCACTGCTTCTTAAAGGTATCTTCAATGGAGTGAAGATTGGCGGCCTAGATGGTGCTGGCTAAGTTGAAAAACTCTCTGGAATTTTTCCTGCCCTGTGCATTGGCAAGTCCACACCAGACAACGATGCAACCAGTCAGAACGTTCTCTACGGCACACCTGTAGAAACGTGCAAATTTGGCTTTGGTGATATACCTCAAACTCCTACCGAGGTGTGGCCACTGGCGAGCCTTCTTCGTGATTGCGTCGACATGATGGCAGCTGGATAGATTTTCAGGGGTGCTGGCACCCAGGAATTTGAAGGTCCTTATCCTCTCCACTGCTGACCCCTCAGTGCGGACTGGTTCGTGCTCTCCTGGTGCATGGGACGCAAGGTGAACTTGAAAATGAAGAGATATCAACTGCATCCTGTCAGTAGGGTGCAACTGACTGACAACACAAAGTGAAATGTATTTAAACTGGTTGTCAGCCAGTTCGTGGAGTTATCAGTTTTTAAATATGGATTTTCTTTTCCTTTATGGCCCAATGTCCTTGATGTCTAATGAGTGATGGTACCCTCCACTTTATCTCGAAGTGTCATTGATAGCCAGGTGTAAGGATGAACTGACAGAGGAACATCCGTAATGAGACTCACTGATGTTTTGGGATTTTCTTTGAACTAATCGTTTATTTCTCATCAGGTTTCACAAGCATCAACCTGATGAAACTGTGTTCTCCGGTCCTAACGCGCAGACTTAACACACATACAGACATGCGATATATATGCAGGTCAAATATAAATAAATATTGCTTAAGAGTCTCAGATGGTCAGTGTGAGCCGTTCCTTTGCTCGTTCAGCATTCTCACTACCCGTGGGAAGAAGCTGTTCCTCAGCCTGGTGAGTCTGGCTCCGATAGTCTCGACGGGAGCAGCTGAAAGATGCCGTGTGCAGAGTGAGAGGGGTCCTGAACAATTCTGCGGATCCATTATTCTGGTTAGAAAGCTTCTTTGGACACTCAGTTCCACAGCCATGTTACGTCACAGGCGGGAAGATCCTGCACGCAGAAATGTCAAGGCCACGACTGATGGGAAAAGACAGGAGATATTGGAGGCAAATTATGAGGAACTCAGCAGACAAGGTTATTTTCTGGCCGCTGGGGTTTTAAATGACAAACTCAGCCTAAAAGGAGTCAATAAATTTACGAAGCTGGCGACGGCAACACAACACTGGCTTTCAGTTCAACAAAAACCCGCAATAAATGTCACCGCAGCTCCACAGAGGGACAGACGACCTTTGCTGGACACTGGCTCGAGGCTGGCTGGTATCGGAATCGGGATGCAAGAGGGTGCCGAGGGCTTCCTGATCAAGATGGAGGTTTCGGATCTGGAGCTCGGGTTGCCGATGGTTTAGACAGAGGTCTGCGTTGGCCGTGAGGCCATTGCAGGCGAATCCACAGACAGTCAGTGACTCGGTGGGGGTGGTGGGGGGGTGGGGGGAACACTCTCTTTTGCTTCTTTCTCTGACTGTAAGGGGCGCCGGGCAATTTCTGCCGGTGGCAAATCTCTGTCTGCTTTTTGGCAGATTAAAGTCAATTCAGTGTGATATTACACCTGCTTTACTACCTGACAATAAAGGAATCTTGAATCATAAACCATAAAAGCCCTCACACGTATATTTTTCCAACTATAAACCACTGTCTTTAGTCCCTGCTGAATTAAACTCTGTGGTGATATGTTTCCTCCATTGTATATAGTTATATATGGAGCTGGACGACTCCTACCCTATGACTCCTCCTCTGTGGTCCTGGGCCATAAAGGTCGAGCCACCTTTTCCCTTGCCGCCATTCCTATCTTGGGGTCTGGGCCAGCAAGGTTCTGCTGTGTATTAAAGCCTATCGCTTCCTCAGCTTGTCTCTGTGGTTACTGGTAGTGCCCTACAAACTCTAATCATTCCAGCACTGGACCAGCAGATCCACTTCACTGCCACCGTTGTCATTGAACAGGAAGGAGCAGTGTTTTATCTCAGTCCATGACTGGCTCTTAAGCAAGTTATATAAACCTCAGAAGACCATTGCCATCAATGTGGAGTTGAGGTTTTTCCCCCGCCTCAGTAACTCAGCTGGGTGGCACTGGATCAGATATCAGAGACTGACGCAGTCCCTTTGCCACTGAAAGAGAATTGATCAGGTTTCCCATTCTTGATCATTTGATGGCGACACAGTCTCCTGGAAAAGTCACATCAGGACAAAAGCTATCTCAATTCCAACCTCGCCAAGGTCTGCACTGTCCACTGAAGGACAAGCCCTTGTGGAGGCTTCGACAACAATTAATCTCAAGGATGATAATTTGCACAAAATATTTTCACTTGTCTGCCTGCGGAGCTAAAATCTCAACAAAATTCTCCAGCCTCATTTGCAAATCAAGCTCCGGGTCTGTAGATGACATCAATACACAAAAGTCTATAGACTCTGTGATTGTAGGAAAAACACAGAAATGCAGGAGAATTTCAGCCGGTCTCACAGTGTCCGTAGGAGGTAAAGATATATAACTGATGTTTCGGGCCTAAGTAGAGAGGTCATCTGGTAAGACTATGCTTAGAGAACTGGTCACCTTATTATAGGAAGGATGTGGAAGCTATGGAGATGGGGCAAAGGAGATTCACCAGGATGTCGCCTGGATTGGAAAATGTGCATTATGGGGCAAGGTTAGAAGAGCTGGGACTTTTCTCTTTGAAGCGTAGAAGGATGAAAGGAGACTTGATAGAGGTCTACAAGATTATGAGAGGCATAGATAGGGTGGACAGCCTGCACTTGTTTCCCAGGGAAAGAATAGCCAACACCTGAGGGAAGTTTAGGGGAGACATCAGGGGTACGTTTTTTACACAGTGGGTGCCTGGAATGCCTTGCCATAAAGATTAGTGGAAGTTCAATCATTAGGGGGCATTTAAGAGACTCTTAGACAGGCACATGGATAGGGAGGGTTTTGTACTTTCTTTTTAGGAAGGGGTATATAGGGTGGCACAACATCGAGGGCCGAAGGGCGTGTACTGAACTGTATTGTTCTATGTTCCTAGCTCTTCAAGGTATGATTAATAAGCAAACAGACCACTAATTAAAAGGCTGGGGAGAAGTAAAGAAAGAGCAGGGAGTGGAGTGCAGACCAAGAGACAAAACGTGTTAATCAGATATGGATGGGAAACAGGAGGGAGGAAAGGTGTGAATTGGGTGGGGAGGGTGTGTGTGTGTGTGTGTGTGTGTGTGTGTGTGTGTGTGTGTGTGTGTGTGTGTGTGTGTGTGTGTGTGTGTGTGTGTGTGTGTGTGAGAAACAGACTGACAGAGTGAGAGGAAAGGAGATGTAGAGAAAGACGAGGGGTGGAAACCAGAGAAGTTAGAGTGTTCCCAGACAGAAGATATGATGTTGTTCCTCCGATTTTCAGGTGGCCTCATTCTGGCAGTGCATGATACCATGGATAGACATGTCGTTAAGGGAATGGGATGGAGCATTGAAATGGGTGGCTAATGGGAGATCCTCTCTATTGCAGTGGACAGAGCCAAGGTGCTCAGTGATCTCCTAGTCTACGTCCAGTCTTTCTGATGTAGATGAGGCCACAACATGAGCACTGGATGCAGTAGATGAGCCCCTGCAGATTCACATGTGCAATGTTGCTTCACAAGAAGGCCTTTGAGACGCTGGACCATTAATAGGGGGATTGAGTTCAGGAGTCAAGGGGACGTGTTGCAACTCTACAAATCTCTGATGAGATCACACTTAGAGAATTGTGTTCAGTTCTGGTCACCTCATTATAGGAAGGATGTGGAAGCTTTGGAGAAGTGCAGAGAAGATTTACCAGGATGATGCCTGGATTGGAAAGTAATTCTTAAGAGGCAAGGTTAGCAGATTTTCTCTTTGGAAAGGCGACTTAATACCAGTCTACAAGATTCTGAGAGGCCTAGATAGGGCGGACAGCCAGCGCCTATTTGCCAGAGCAGGAATAGCAGAGGACATCTGAACAAAGTGGAGGGAGGAAGATTAGGGGAGAAATCGGGGGTAAGTTTTTTTACGCAGAGAGTTGTGGGTGCCTGGATTGCCCTGCCAGTGTTGGTGGTAGAGGCTGAAACATCAAAGGCATTTAAGAGACTCTTAGACAGGCACGTGGATGAAAAGAAAATAGAGGGTTACGGGGCAGGGAGGGCTTTTACATTCTTTTGGTAGGAATATATAGGTTGGCACAACATCGAGGGCCAAAGGGCCTGCACTGTGCTGTAGTGTTCTATATTCTATAAATATGGAGAGATACTTGAATGAGCAGAGCTGAGAGGGATATGGAATGAATGCAGTGAAGCGAGATTAATATAGATGGATTGAAAGTCAGCATGGACAGAATGGGCCGAAGGGTCTGTGGTTATGCTCCACAATTCGACGTCCTCTCTTGATATCTTCATATGAATCTTTATTAGTTTGATGACTTTCCCGTGAACTGCCTCGACCAGCTTTTCTAACATTGAGGTGCTTTATAAATGCAAGTTATTGAAATGAGACAGAAGGCGAGTGTGTGTGACAAAGACTTTTGTAAGTGGCAGTCTTGTGGGTCCAGGATGAGAAGCAGTGGGGAAAATGGTTAATTTTTCATTAAAGATTAGAAATAATATCCTAGCATTAGAGATGTATTAACATGGCACAAATGGTAGAAAACAAATTAAAGTGCACCATAAGGAACTGAATGAAATTCATTAAAAAGGATAAAAGCAAATAATTCAAAACCACTATTTGCTTAGGGGATGAATCACTGTCTTGTCTTGGAGCCAGCATTCCATCGACACTCATCCTGACCACAGAACATGAGAACGCTAAGAGGTCCTGACAAGACTTGTTCTGTAGAACTCTCACCTCCAGCTCACAAGGTTAACCATGGCGTGTGGGTTGAGAGTTGAGTGCAGAGGTACTGAGAACAACTAGGGTACCATGGCGGTTAGTGCCACGCTGTTACAGCACCAGCGAACCAGGTTCAAATCCGGTGCTGCCTGTAAGGAGGTTGCACGTTCCCCCCTTCATCTATGTGGGCTACCTCCGGTTTCCTACCGCCCTTCAAAATGTATGGGGGGGGTCGTTGGTGAATTGGGATATTTGGGCGGCACAGGTTCGTGGGCGGAAGGGCCTTTTTCTGTGTTGTTTGTCTGAAGTTTTTTAAAAATTTAACAGGCCCATCAGTGGATGTTCAACAGCCCCTCATCTTCTCTGTGTCCCAAGTGACTGCAGAAGGAGGCCGTTCAGCCTGTCAAGTCCGCTCCACCATTCCATTATGAGCTGATCCATTCTCCTACGACTCCACCCTCCTGCCTTCTCCCCAAAACCTGCGAGTTCCTGACTTTTCAGACATCTATCAATCTCTGTCTTAAATACACCCAAAGACCTGGCCTCCACAGCAGCAAATTCCAGAGGTATGCCTCTCTCTCCCTAAAGAAATTCCTCCAAATCTCCCTTTTAAATAGGGCACCCTTCCATCCTGAAGTTGTGCCCCCTTGTCCTTGACTCCCCTACCATGGGAAACAACTTTGCCACATCTACTCTGTCCAGGCTTTTCAACATTCCAAATGCTTCTATCAGGTCCCCCTCTTTCTTCTGACCTCCAAGGAGAACAGTCTATGATCCGTCAAATATTCTATGATCCGTCAAACATTCTAATCCCTTCATTCCAGGAATTATTCTTGTCAATCTTCTCTGAACCCTTCCCAATACCAGCACATCCTTTCTTATATAAGGAGCCAAAAAATGTCCCCTAGCCTCCAAATGAAGTCTTTCCCTAGCACCTCCAGATATCTGCTTTCATCCAATGATGGATTATCAAGGACGTTTCACCATTCTGTCATAGCCCAGGCTGAGCATGTCCAACCTGCCTGGTTTGGTTATGTCTACCTTCAGGCAATGCCATTTATGGTAAAGTAAATGGGGGGGACCTGACCTCTCTGGCCAGACTTTTAAGTACCCGTTTTTTAACTCTTTGTTTTCAAGTTTAAACTTTATAAATTTTAGTTTAAAGTATCAAGGAATTTTTATGGCTACTAATGGTAAAAAGATTAAACCTCAAGAGCAGAAGAAGTTACATTTTCAAAGTGCTGAAGATTTGGGGCCTAGACGACTTGATACAGCCTCAGGCTTAATCTCTTCAGTGTCTAAACCTCAAAGACTGCCTGTGGGAGTTGAAAAAAAAGTCTGTTACTCACCAAGTGAAGGATGGCGCTGGAATTACTCGTTCTCTGGAAGAAGGTGTGTGTTCCCAAGAAGTGGACCCTGATTTGGAAAGCCTTTCGATTTCAACAGAGGGAGCACGCAGGAAGACGACTCCATTGTTGGAAATGCATCAGGAAGCACTTCAATCTGAAGAAATTGCTTTTCTTCGTGACTTCATGAAAAAACAACGAGATGTGGGGGGAGATCAGCAGCGACTCCCTGAGGAAGTCGGAGTGCCATCACTGGGAGTCCAGACCCACAATAAAACTTTTAAAATGCCTTCTGTTGAGTTGCAGCAGGAGCTGCAGTTACCTGGTTCTGTCACTACATCAGAAAGAGCAGGGCTGAGCTTTTCTGACCTACAGTGTATGCAATTAAATAATGATGTTCAAGCTGTTATTAACCCTTTGACATCTCAAATGAATGAAATGGCTCAAATGAACGCTGGTATAAGTTCAGAATTAAATATGGTTAAGACACATGTGGGTGCATCTTATGAAGAATTTAAAAAATTTCAGACTGCTTTTTTGGACTGTAAACAACAAGTGGCTTCTAACACAGAAAAAGTGCTGAAGGTTGAAAAATCAGTCATAGAATTGGGAGAACGCGAGAAGGAGCTAGAGAGAAAAATAGAATACTTGGAGAATCAAAGCAGAAGGAATAATGTGAAAATTGTTGGTTTGCCAGAAGGTATAGAAGGACAAGATCCTCTTCGTTTCTTTAAAGACTGGATCCCTCAAGTATTAGGGCAAGATTTTTTTTCTGGGGAATTGGTACTGGAAAGAGCCCATAGAGCTCTAAGAAGAACACCCTCAGCTGGTCAACCACCAAGACCAGTAACAATTCGATGTTTGAGTTATTTGGATAGAGAAGCGATACTTCGACTTGCAGTGCAGAATGCGAGACAACGACAAACTCCGTAATTGATTCAGAAAAGCAGAGTTTTCTTTTACCCTAATTTGAGTCAAGAGGTCATTCAACGTCGACGTCGATTTAATCCAGTTAAAGAAGTTTTGTGCCGTAAAGGTTATAAGTCTACTTTTCACTACCCTGCAGTGTTGAAGGTTTTTTATGGAGACTATCAGTTTTGGTTTTTTTAAAATGTTTATGAAGCAATGAGTTTTGCTGATTCATTGCCAGAAGAATTATTGCCAGAAGAATATAAGAATTATCTGCTAAAGAAAAATCTGGTTGTTCTGGAAACGGAAGAAATACCAGAAATGGGAAAAACAGGAATGGAAAGAGTCCAACTTCTTCTGAAATGGGATCTTTGAGATTGGAATCTCTTGGATGAAAAGAAGAATTTTTTTTTCTTACTCTTTTTTTGTTATTATGATATTTTGATGTTATTGATTGTTTGACTGGGGAGCTCTAAGTTCTTTACTAGTCATCAGCCACTGGTGGGTGACCCACACCCAATTTTTGCTTAGGGGATTACTACCTTTTGGTAGTTATTTTGGGGGAGATTTTTTTTCTTTTTTTTTTATTTTCATTTTAGTTAATTTTTAATTTGTGATTTTTTTTCTCCTATTGGAGGGCCTATATATGTTGATTTGAGTTTTCATATAAAGATATTATTGGTATTTAGTAACATAGTAGATATGTCAAAGTTGAGGTTTGCTACTTTAAATGTTCGAGGATTAAATAGTACGATTAAACGTAAGCGAGTCTTGGCGTATATTAAGAAAATGAAAATTGATGTTGTTTTTTTACAAGAAACACATTTGAATGTGAAGGAAAGTATGAAATTAATGAGGGACTGGGTTGGGCATGTATATTCTCCTCATTTAATTCTAGGGCTAAAGGTGTAGCAATTTTGATACATAAAAATTTATCTTTTGAATTACAATCAATGGAGGAAAAGGCAGGATGTATTCTTAAATTGAATTGCAAGATTTTTAGTGAATTTTGGACTTTACTTAATATTTATGCCCCAAATGCAGATGATGAAATATTTATTTCAGATGCATTTTTATGTTTGGGTCAAGTTAATGATAATATTTTAGTTGGTGGTGATTTTAATTGTGTTTTGGAACCTTTATTAGATAAATCTCCAAAGAAAGTTAAGAAATCCAAGATGGCAGTTCAGGTTCAAGCATTGATGAAAGATCTTAATTTAGTAGATATTTGGAGATGTCTCAATCTGACAGAGAAAGATTTCTCCTTTTATTCATCTAGACATGAATCGTTTTCAAGGATTGACTTCTTTTTAGAATCGGCACATTTACAAGGGAAAATACAACAAGCGGAATATAAAAGTAGGGTGATTTTAGATCATTCTTTGTTATATTTTACATATGCAACTTCTGAGAAAATCCAAGGGGCCTATCGTTGGAGATTTAATACAATGTTTAAAAATATGGAATTTATTGATTTTTTTGAAAAAACAATTTTTTTTTGAAAGAAAATTCTAAATCTGTTCAAAGTAAGTATGGGATGCTATGAAAGCCTATTTGAGAGGACAAATAATTAGTTATACTTCTAAAATAAAAAAGAATCGATTAAATCAGAGTCTTGAATTAGAGAAACAGATTGATGAGTTAGAAAAGGAATTTCAGAAAGATGCTACAGAAGATAGAATTACCTAGGCTGAAATTGGAATATAATACTTTGCAATCTTTTCAATTTGAATGTGTGATTAATAGGACTAAACAATGGTATTATGAATGGGGAGAGAAAGCACATAAGGTACTGGCGTGGCAATTAAAGAAAGAGCAGATTTCAAGGACTATTAATGCTGTTAGACGGAATTCCCTTATTACATAAACCTCATGAGATTAATGATGAATTTTACTCATTTTATAAAAAGTTATATACATCTGAAGGAAAACAAGAAACTGTATCGATTGATCTTTTTTTATCACAGTTGAATTTACCGATATTAGAGGATGCAGATATACAGGAGTTGGAAGAACCATTTACTCATTCAGAAATTAAAATGGCTATGCTGGAAATGCCGAACAGTAAATCGCCTGGTGATGATGGATTTTCAGTTGAATTTTATAAAAATTTTTATGATTATCTACAGTGTTTGGGGATGTACTACGTCAAGTTGGAGAACATTATGAATTACCTGAGTCTTGTTCTTGTGCTTTAATTACAGTAATCCCAAAAAAAGATAGAGATCCTTTGAAAGTATCTTCATATAGACCAATTTCATTGTTAAATGTAGAAATAATAGCTAAAATATTAGCGAATAGATTGGCTAAATTTTTACCCAAGTTAATTCATATGGTTCAAACAGGTTTTATAAAGAATAGATATGCTTCAGATAATATTTTGTGCGTGATTAGTTTGATTAATAGATTTTGACAATCTTCAGATCATCCGATGGTGATATCTCTAGATGCAGAAAAGGCATTTGATAGAGTTGAATGGAAATTTTTGTTTTAATTTTTGGAAAAATTTAAGTTTGGTACTTTCTTTATTGGTTGGATTAGGGCTCTATATAGTAAACCAGTAGCTAGAGTATTGACGAATGGTTTGATTTCGGAACCCTTTAAGCTATCTCAATCAACTCGTCAAGGTTGTCCTTTATCACCAGCTTTGTTTGCGTTAGTGATTGAACCTTTAGCACAGTTGATAAGACAAAATACATAGATACAAGGTATGAAAGTTTTAGATGAGGAGTATAAAATTAATTTATTTCCTGATGATGTATTGGTGTATTTAACAAATCCAGCTCAGTCACTTTTGCATTTGAAGGAATGTTTAATACAATATGGATGTCTTTCTGGATATAAAGTTAATTTGGAAAAAAGTGAAATATTACCTGTAAGTGAAGGAGATTATTCAGTTTATAAGAATATTATTAATTTGAAATGGACTGATCGAATTTAATATTTGGGTATAATTTTGAATGTTAATTATCAATCTTTATATAAATTAAATTATATTCCGTTAATGAAAGAAATTAAAACTGATTTGATCAAATGGAAAGATTTACCTATTAATTTAATGGGTAAGATAAATACAATTAAGATGAATATCTTTCTGCGTATACAATATTTGTTTCAATCTATTCCATATTTACTTGATAATTTTTTTTGAGATTTGAATAAAATAGTTAGGGAGTATTTATGGAGAGGTAAATTTTCGAGAGTGGCTTTGAATAAATTAACTTGGAAATATGAGTTATGGGGATTACATTTACCACATTTTCAAAATTATTATGAGGCAGCCCAACTTAAATTTATTAGTTCATTGATGGATTTGGTACGGCCTCCTAGTTGGGCTAAAATTGAGATGGCAAGTATTTCTGAATTTGAAATACATCTATTTTTGTTTAGGTGTGGAATATAAATTTGTTACAACAATATAATGTGCCTACACTAAAAAATTTAATGAAGTTATGGATAAAGAAAAATAAAATGACAGGCTCTAGGGGAAAATTATCAGCTTTGACTCCGTTGTATAATAATCAACTTATTCCTTTTTCAATACATAATCGAAGTTTATTGCATTGGAGATTTAAAGGTGTGAAAAATTTGGGAGATTGTTTTAAAGAGGGTAAATTTTTATCTTTTAATCAGATGAGGGAAGATTTTGGTATTGATAAGAACTCTTTATTATCAAATTCGATCTTTCGTAAAATGTATGTTTGGTAGAGAGATGATTTTACCTGAAATGACTAAATTTGAGACTTATGAAGGTACCAGAGAAGGGTTATATTTCATCTATGTATCAAATATTACAGGATGGTCTGGATAAAAAGGGTTGGGATAGATCTAAAAGTAAATGGGAAGCGGATATTGATTTTATTTTTTCCGAGGATAATTGGTTAGATATCTGTTACGATAGTGTAACTAGATTGATAAATGCACGTTATGCAATGATTAACTATAATTTTTACATCAATTATATTTAACACCTGAAAAATTTAAAAAGTATGGTTTTAATAAATCAGATTTGTGTTTTAGATGTGGTGATACAGTTGGAACTTTTTTCATGCTGTTTGGTCAATCTTTTTGGAAGAAAATTCAATCGTTTTTAGAATATCTGTACAAGATTAAAATAGTTTTAGATCCAACAGTATTTTTATTGGGTAGTTTTCAACCTCTGAAAGGTTTGGGATTAAATAAGTTTCAGCTTGCTTTTGTATATTTAGCTTTATCTGTAGTGAAAAAATGTATTTCTAGTACCTGGAAAGATACAAATATGATTGATATTAATAGATGGCAAAATGAGATATTGTTTAATAATGGAAAAAATTACGTGTTTTGCATGATAATTATATGTTTTTATTAATAAGTGGTCATTATATTCAGAATATTTACATTTCAATTTACATTGATTAGATCTTAATATATATATTTAATTTTTCTTTAATATTTTTTCTTTTTTTCTTTCTTTATTGCTCTTCTTAGGAGAGTTGACTGGAGGTGGGGGGTTCTTTTATTTTCTCTTTTTTTATATATATAAAAAATAACATTCATGTTTATGGTTAATTGTATATGTTATGTTATTTGTTATTTGAATGAATAAATAAAGTTTTAAAAGAAAAAAAAATCTCTTGGTGGGGGGGAGGCACGATTACCACAATGCTGTCCCAGCACCTGCGGCTGGGGTTCGAACCTGGCACTGTCTGTGAGGAGTTTTTATATTCTCCCCATGTCCACGTGGGTTTCCTCTGGATGCTTTGGTTTCCTCCCACCCTCCAAAAACATAAGGTGGGGGGGGGGGGTGGTTGTGGTTAATTGGGCGGCACAGGCTCGTGGGCCGAGAGAGCCAGTTACCGTGCTGTAGGCCTGAATTTAAATTTTAAAAAATGTAAAACCTCCCAGCTCTTGTGTAGTGCAGAATTGTTTCAAGGTCAACTCCCTTCTGATCTGCTCTGAGAGCACAGTCTTAGCTCGGTGCAAAGAAATTTGGCGTGGAATGGTCCCAGCACTGCACAAGGCCTGAACTGAAGTAATTGACATTCATTTTGGAAAGGATCTTTAAAAGCTCACTCATTTCTTTTAACTATGAAATGATGATATATAAATCTAATGGGATGTGTCAGTAAAAATAACCTCAAGGTTGTCAGAACCTAAAGCTTCCAGTGAATTTGGTGCTGAATTACGGAATCAGTACTGCACCAGGGACTGGGACTGGAAATGCTGCTTATTGTATCTGGGATGCCTCGAGTAAAGTTACATGCTAAGATTCAAGATTATTTTATTGCCATGTAATCAAACAGAAATGTGATATTACACAAATCTTTCTTTAGTCTACAATAAGGCACAAAAAGATTTTCTATCATCAGAAATTGATATCAGTGCTGTGACAGAGTATATAGATCTGTTTTTGGGAGATAAATTGGGGAAGGTTTGTTAGAGTAGGTCACATATAAACACTTTAAAACAGATCTTATTTGAAATACTGGAGCTCTGCCCCCATGCTAGACATATCAGCTCCACAGCTTTTGCAAGAGCTTTGGAGAGAGACTTCACTAATATGAAAGGCAACCGATGCCGCAGATTGTCTGGAAGTGAACTTGTTGTTCTAAGAGGGTCATGTGGCTTTGCAAGCAGAGAGAGTCAAAGAGGCTTTTTCTCAGAAAGAAAGAGAGAGAGAGTGAAAGAGAGAGAGACACACACAGATCACTTCTACAATGTTACAGCCAATAACAGTAACTGGGACTGGAACAGGACAAGCTGGCAAGCTTATGGAATGCCCCATTTGGAAGATGGCCTGGTCAAAGCCCTTGTGGCTCATGCAAGAGGAGAGGACTGGCTGTCTAATGTTTCACTTGGAATAAGGGAAACAAAAAGGAACTCTGTGATGGCCTGAAAGAAAGAGGTTATCATCTGGAGAACCCTGACGGGGCAAGTTTTATCAGCAAGACACTGAGATGACTGGTGGAAGTACATCCATTGTCCTGGAACAATGTATCTCTCTGTGAAAACCTGAAAACCGACAAGAACCTTCCTGAGTGGTAACCATTTACCTTTCAAGCACCAAAGCCTGGTGAATTTTATAAATGTTAAATTCTGTGCACAGTATAAGAATTGCCTGCAACCAGTGAAATTAGAGGAGTGAGAAGTGAGATTGGACTATGAATCAAAGAACTTTTCTGAACTCACACACACACACACACACACACACACACACACACACACACACACACACACACACACACACACACACACATTACATTCACGTACGTTTAGCATTAGAATGGAGTTATATTAGGTTAGTTAAGTCAATAGTGATAAGTTAAAGTTTGATACTTTTTTCATGTTTAAAGCTAATTAAAAGGAACATTTGTTTAAGCAACCATTTGTCTTGGTGAATATCTTGCTGCTGGGTTTTGGGATCCTCTGGCCTTGTAAATCTGCTCCTTACAGCCAGAGATAGAGAAGCAAAAGAGAGTCACTTCGGAATTATGAGTGCCCGTTTACTTGCCTTCAGCAGCCTCCGCAACCACACAGACCAATCCAAACCATCAGCAACTCGGGCTCCAGACGCAAACCTCCAACTCAAGCAGGAAGCCCCCGGCACCCTCTCTCATCCCAGTTCCAATACCTAGTAGCCCTTTAGCCAGTCTCAAGACTGTCTCTGGTAGTCTGCGGCCTGGTGTGAGTCCCTCGACCGTGGTCGCCTGCACCCCGTGTGGGTTCCTCGCCTTGAGTCACCAATGGCCCTGCCGCCTGCGTGTTCTTTGGCCTCAGAGCCCCCAGCCATCCCACTGCCTTGGTCATCATCCTCCTTTGCTTCCCCTCACTCCAGGTGCGGTGGCCCCATTCTCTGGTGCCCCTCCCCAGTCCTCCGCTTCGCCGGAGCCTGCAACCCCTTTGTGGCCACTGCCGATCACAGGCGCTGCCATCATGGGTCCAGACCCTGCAGGATTTTAGAATAAACCATTTAAAATAAGGTATAGGGGAACCCCAAAAGAGGCCACGATCGAAAACCCCCTCCTGCACAACGCCCACCTGCCAACCTGTTAAACAGCTGGAAGGCTGGGTGGCCTCATGGCAATGACTGCCCTTTCAAACAGCTAGCCCTGATGTTTAGGGTTGAGGGCTTTCTTTGTACTTTCAGAATATTTTTTTATGAAACTTAATCCCATCCTCTGGGCTCTAACATAATGGCATTAAACCAATTATCCATGTTCTCAATTTATTCTTCTTTGAATGCCAATAACTTGTTTCTTATATTGGCATAAAAAAACATTAGTTTATCATTATAATTATATCCACTCTTTATTTACTTAATTTCTCCTCTAATATCCATGCGTCTGAACTCCTCCATTATAGATTCTCCTTTGTTTTATTCCCATCACTTTCCTGAAAGTTCTTCTCATCATTCCTTTCCATTTATATGATGGGTCGAGAATCTGTATCCAAGCAGCCTGGCTTCCTTTACAAGATAATTAAAGGGAAATAATAAAGCGTATTCACATCTTTGCTTATTCTTCCTCAAGGTCACATCCCAGACCTGACCTCAGTTATCTTCCCTCCCCAGAATACTCAGCCACTATTTCACGTGGGCTATCTCCTGCTCCATTTGCATTGGCACCGACTTATCTGGTTTCTGCTGGCCCACTCCCCATTTTCCCTCCCTTTCCCTTTGTCTCCTTCCCTCCAGCTCCCCGCCCGCTGCCCCTCTCCATTCACACGGAGCTGTCCCTCCTCCCCGTTGTTTGCTGGTGTGCCCTCCCCACCCTTATCCGCCTATTACCTCCTGCCTGTGGGATTGCACTCCTCCCCCTGCCCCTCCAGCCCTTCATACCTCGATGAAGAGCTCAAGCCCAAAATGTCAGTTATATAATGTTATCTTTGCTATGTAAGATAAGTTGTTTGACCAGCTAAGTTTCTCCAGTGTTTTTACTTATATCTTTATCCCTTAGAAACAAGGAAATAGACAAATTATTTTTCCCAGCCCTACCACCATGGTACAAAAATCTCCACTCTCTCTCAGAAAGTACAGTAAGTGATCACAATACTGGATGCAGCCCAGCCAACATGACCAATAAAATCTCCTCCTTCCTGGTCAGCATTGATGATATCATTCAGCACCAAATGATTGGCACCAACATTCCTGAATTGACTAGTCCATCTCCAAACACTAGCACACACATTCTCCAATATTTCAACATAATTGGATTCACTTACAAGACATAAGGGCAGAAATAGGCTATTCAGCCCATCGAGTCTGACCTCACCGTCCAATCATGAGCTGATCCATTTTCCCACTCGGCCCCAGTGCCCAGCTTTCTCCCCATAACCTTTGATGCCCTGGCTAATCAAAAACCTATCAATCTCTGCCTTAAATACACCCGATGACATGGTCTCCACAACCGCCCATGGCAACGAATTCCACAAATTTTCCACCATCCGGTTGAAGAAATTTCCCCGCATCTCTGTTCTAGGTGGACACTCTTCAATCCTGAATTTATGCCCTCCTACCGTGGGAAACAACTTTTCGACATCCACTCTGTCCACGCCTTTAAATATTTGATATGTTTCAATGAGATCTCCCCCTCATTCTCCTGCATTCCAACAAATACATGCTCCACATATGATAAACCTTTTATTGCTGGAATCATTTTTGTGAACCTCCTCTGAACCCTCTCCTTACTTAAATCATGAGCTGATACATTTTTTTTTCCACTCAGCCCCACTGCCCGGCTCTCTCCGCATCATCCAAACTTTCCATCCAATCTGCAGGGTGGATCTGGGGCCATAAAACATCATTTTCTCCATCTGGGAAACAGATGGTCCTCTTCAATCCACATTAAGACTTCACTTCTTTGGAGTTAGAACTGAGGCAAAGTTTTGTTCCTTTGTTTTTATGTCATGGTCACAAGAATCAGTTCAAAGCAGCAGAAGGTCAAATGAATCTGATAAAACACATAACTGAATGCAGAAATGGTTGTCCAACTAATTCCCCGTCCAGATGTTCCACTGTGTCTTCCAGGAATTACATCAAGCTCCTAAAGTGAGCTCAATAACTGTTTCATAACAGTTAGGAATTTTTATTCTATGAAGTCTCCCGTTTTCCAAAGAAACGAACATTATGTATAACGAATGCTGTCCCTAAACGTTTTCTCCGTCCCCAAAAACTCAACATTGGCATAAAATACCCAGTTATCCAAAATCAGCTCAAAACAAGGCTAATATAGATATGAGGAATCTCAGTGTTGAATGCACCTTCTGCTACCAGGTTGACCTTCTTTCAATGCCTCTTTGGCCATCTCCACTCATTGGCTCACTCAGCATGCTCCGTAAGGAGTTTGTACTGGAAGGAGTTGGTACATTCTCCCCGTGTCTGTGTAGGTTTCCTCCAGGTGCTCCAATTCCCATCTGTCAAAATGTACGGGGGTTGGGGGGAGGGGAGTGGGGGGTGTTTGCAGGCCAGTTGGGTGTAATTGGGCATGGCACAGGCTTGTGGGCCCATAGGGCCTGTTATCATGTTGTATGTCTTTTTCTTAATTGACTGCAGTTTTCCATTCAACACCATCGTCCCCTCAACACTAAACAACAACAAATCTTTCTTCTTCAGTACAATTTAGAGTTACCGGTAATTATAAATTGGAAAAAGAATCTCAGGGTTGTACATGATGCCATGTATACAATAAATTTGAACTTTATGCTATTTTGACAAAATTTAAATATACACATACAGCGTGGTAACAGGCCCTTCCAGCCCCCGGGCCTGTGCAGCCCAATTCACCCCCCCCCCCACCTTGTACATTTTGAAGGGTAGCAGGAAACCCATGCAGACACGGGGAGAACATGCCAACTCCTTACAGACAGCGCCCGATTCGATCCCAGGTTGTTGCGCTAACCGCTAGCTCAGGAGGGGCAAGACCTTTATCAGTAAGTCAGAACCATGCTCCAAGTTCCCAACCAACGTGGGGAATGCCACAGACATTAAAGAGAACAGTGGAAAAGCCGAGGATAATTACCCCCAGGGACCAGCCAGACAGAAGTAATCACACTTTCAGATTTCCCAGGAGCCTATCAGAAATCTCCGTCCTTTGGGAACCTTCAACCCAGTTCCTCAATTCGCCACCAGCGAATGCTATTGGATTCTTCCAGTGGTTCCATGTCATTTTTGTCCTCATTTATTATTTTCTATGAGGGCATTTCAAAGCAAAATCAGTAACTTTCGATTAAAGATTTGCCCCCGCTTTGCCCTCACGTATCCACAGCGACAAGTAATTATACAGGGATAGAAACCATTTGAAACCTACTCAACAAAGGTTCACAAATAATCTAAAGCTCAATATCACTTTCCAAGCACAATGATTCTGTGGAAAATCAATGTGGCTAAAATTGCATCGTTTGGAATTTGTTCAAAGAATGACATGAATTACAAATAATCTAGAAATTGTACATTTGCTGAGATCCTGTTTTTATTAGATTCAACTAAAAAAAGGGAACAGGACTTCGAACAATATCATTTGATAAAATACCCGTGTAATTTCAAAGATACATAGGTCAGTTAGTACTCAAAGGGACTTTGGAAAATCGAATTGGGGATTGTAGAAAATCATGTCTTGCTTCACATTATTAAGTTAAACTGAAGTGCACAATATATTTGCAATTATCCATCTCACTCTGGCTCAGACGTCTTATTGCCTAATATCAAGCTGGATTCTCCTGGCTCTGCACATAGCTGCTTAAATCAAATTCATCAACATAATCTTATGTCTCCTTCCTCCTCACCACAAAATCAAACCAAGACTTCCTGCAGAAACTCATCTTCGGAGGAGCTGGAATTTTCTACCTTATCGATCACTTTCTCAATCAACGGCTCCGTCGCATAGCCAGGATCACGTGACAGCCTACAGGGGCGAAGTCCAAAGACCAACAAGCATGGTGTTCAGAGAACAATCTCACCTTGAACTCCTCAAAAACAAAAGAACTTGTAGGAGGAACAGTACAGTTCCAGACCCGTTATACAATCAACGGGGACTGTGTGGAAAGGATCTCTGCTTTTAGATTTCTGTATGCAGTTTGCTGAAGATCCTTCTTGGGCTACCAATACCATTGCAGTAGTTAAAAAGGCACAGCAATGTCTCCATGCCCTGAGGATTCCCATGAAGGTCAAACTGCTGGTGTCCTTCTATCGCTGCTCCATCGAGAGGGTGCTGGCCTATTGCATTCCGACATGGTTTGCCAGCCGCTCGGCAACAGACAAGAAGGTCATCAGTACAGCCCAGATTATCGGCTGTGCACAGCCCTCTTTGGGGAATTTATCTCACTGCCAACATCCTGAAGGACCCCAACCACCCCTGTTTGAACTGCTGCCCTCCGGTAAATGTTTTAGGCTCATTAAATCATGGACAAACAGAATTTAAGAGTTTTTACCTCAGAGCCATACATAAACTGAAGACCACTGAACACTGAATGTTGCATTTTTTTTGTGTTGTTGTTTACATATTTTGTTGTTTAATGTACGTGGACACCATCAGGATGTGCACTTAATTCATTGTACTTGTCCAATGACAATAAAAGTTATCTTATCATCGCATCACCAGGACCGTCACCTCACCAGGACCATCCTTTCATTGGAATTGTCAAATTATCAGGACCGTCCCTTCACCAGGTCTGTCCCTTTACCTGGACTGTCACAGCACCAGACCGCCCCATCACCATCTCTCCACCAGAACCATATTTCTTCATCACAACCGTCGCTTCACTATGACCAAACCTTCACCAGGATCATCTCTTCATCAGTCCGTTCCATCACTGGGACCATCTCTTCACCGGGTCCATGTTCCTTCACCACAACCATTGCTTTACCATGACTGTCCCTTCTCCAAGACCATTCTTTCACTGGGATCACCTCTTCACCAACACCATCCCTTCACCTCAACCATCCTTTCACCAGGACTATCCCTTCAGCATGACCACCGCTTCACCAACACCGTCCATTCACTTCCACCATCCCTTCACCATGACCACCTCTTCACTAACACCGTCCATTCACCTCAACTATCCCTTCACCATGATCACCTCTTCACCAACACCATCCCTTCACCTCAACCATCCTTTCACCAGGACTATCCCTTCAGCATGACCACCGCTTCACCAACACCGTCCATTCACTTCCACCATCCCTTCACCATGACCACCTCTTCACTAACACCGTCCATTCACCTCAACTATCCCTTCACCATGATCACCTCTTCACCAACACCATCCCTTCACCTCAACCATCCTTTCACCAGGACTATCCCTTCAGCATGACCACCGCTTCACCAACACCGTCCATTCACTTCCACCATCCCTTCACCATGACCACCTCTTCACTAACACCGTCCATTCACCTCAACTATCCCTTCACCATGATCACCTCTTCACCAACACCATCCCTTCACCTCAACCATCCTTTCACCAGGACTATCCCTTCAGCATGACCACCGCTTCACCAACACCGTCCATTCACTTCCACCATCCCTTCACCATGACCACCTCTTCACTAACACCGTCCATTCACCTCAACTATCCCTTCACCATGATCACCTCTTCACCAACACCATCCCTTCACCTCAACCATCCTTTCACCAGGACTATCCCTTCAGCATGACCACCGCTTCACCAACACCATCCATTCACTTCCACCATCCCTTCACCATGACCACCTCTTCACTAACACCGTCCATTCACCTCAACTATCCCTTCACCATGATCACCTCTTCACCAACACCATCCCTTCACCTCAACCATCCTTTCACCAGGACTATCCCTTCAGCATGACCACCGCTTCACCAACACCGTCCATTCACTTCCACCATCCCTTCACCATGACCACCTCTTCACTAACACCGTCCATTCACCTCAACTATCCCTTCACCATGATCACCTCTTCACCAACACCATCCCTTCACCTCAATCATCCTTTCACCAGGACTATCCCTTCAGCATGACCACTGCTTCACCAACACCGTCCATTCACCTCCACCATCCCTTCACCATGACCACCTCTTCACTAACACCGTCCATTCACCTCAACTATCCCTTCACCATGACCACCTCTTCACCAACATTATCCCTTCATCTGGCCCATCACTAAGACCATGGACCTGCATCTCTACCGTGGCCCTGAATATCCATCAGAACCTCAGTTGTTCATCATTATGGACAATTAGGAACCATCAATTGCATTTTGGAATTGTTTATGCTTTTACAAATCTCAAATGAAACAGATTAAATGTAAATTTAGACATACGGCATGGTAACAGGCCATTTCGGCCCATGAGTTCGTGCCGCCCAATTTACACCCCATTAACCTACAATCCCCAGTATATTTTTCAACAGTGTGAGGAAGCCGGAACCCCCAGAGAAAATCCATGCAGACACGGGGATTTGGCATGGGATGGCATGGGATTCAAACTCTGGTCCTGATCGTGGGTGCTGTAAAGGCATTATGCTAACCACTATGTCAACCGTGCCGCTCCAAAAAGATATGCACCTCTTTCTGGTCGAAATGAATATCCTCTCATACAAGGGATGATTTGCAAATAAAATCAGTTCGTGGAATGGTTTCAAAGGATTAGATTGGACTCCTTTAGATTTTACTTGTTTTTAAATAAGAATATAGGAGCAGGAGTGAGCCATCCACCCCATCAAGCCTGTGCCACCATTCAATGAAATTATGGCTGATCTCCACCTACCTGCCTTTTCCCTAAATCCCTTAATTCCCCTACTATGTAGAAATCTATCCCACTTTGTCTTGAATATATTGACTGAGGACGCTGCCACTGGTTCAATCGGCAGCAAATTCCATAGATTCACCACCCTCTGGAAAGAGCAGTTCCTCCTCACCTCCATCCTGATTCTTGAGGCTATGTCACCTCGTTCTGGTCTCCCCTATCAATATAAACAACCTCAATCTTATCCATGCCTTTCAAAATTTCATGTTTCTATAAGATCCCCTCTAATTCTTCGAAACGTCAGCTGGTACAATCCAAGATGACTCAATCTCTCCTCATAGGCCAACTCCCTCATCCCTGGAATCAATCTGGTGAACCTCCTCTGCACCGCCTCCAAAGCCAGTAAGGAGACCAGAACCACCCGCAGTTCTCCAGATGAGGCCTCACCAGGACCTTGTACAGTTACAGCAGAACCTCCCTGCTCCTAACATCAATCCCCCGAGCAATGAGGGCCAACGTTCCATTTGCCTTCTTGATTGCCCGCTGCACTGCAAACCAACCTCTTGCAATTCACCCACAAAGCACTCCCAAGTCCTTCTGCAAATCAACATGCTACAACGGTTGCCATTGAAATAATATTCTGATCTTCCATTTTTCCTTCCAAAGTGTATAACCTCACATTTACAAACGTTGTACTTCATCTGCCAGACCCTTGCCCACTCACTTAACCTGTCTATATCCCTCTACAGGCTCTCCATATCGTTGGCATAATTTGCTTGAAAATAATGTCATCAACTTGAAACAGTAATTCCATTTCTTCTCCAAAGATGTTGACTAATCCTGCTGAGCATTACCAGTATTTTCTATTTTGTTTCTTCATTCCAGCACCTGCAGAATTTTCTCTTTATCGTCTGTGGGCCTCTCCCAGGAGACTACGTGGTGTTCTGGCTGAGAGCACAGCTCTGCTCTGCGATAGATCTCAAGTATGTTGGTGTGGGACTGGGTGGTCCATCAGATGAAACATTTTGTATCACCACAGAACATCTTGGGTGTTGGTGTCCGTGGAGAATTTCTTGCTCGAGTTCCTCATAATGGTTCTTTTCTTGGCGTCAGGTTCCTGCGTTCATTGTCAGCCAAGGATGCTGGCTATTTGAACAACATTAAAGCTGCTGAGAGATGATAGCTCAGCTGGTTAATTCATTTCTAATGTAGTGCTCAGTCACCCTGACCAGGAATGCCTCCACGTTTGATCGATGTGCTCACTGAGTCGGTTCCTTTAACTGTTAGCTAACAGGCCAAATCTAAATTCCCCCATGTCAAGTAGTCTGGGCTGTGAATTGAATTCAGATAGGCAGCGGGAGCCACAAGTCCTCAGATTTGGCTGGTACCCTGACCTCCGCATTAAATCGCTTGCCGATATCAGTTGTACTAACTCGTGGCTGAAGGCCCATGAGCAGGAATACCCCACAAAAGGTAATGGGCACATCTCACAACATCACAAGCAAAACTCTCCCTACCCTTGAGAACATCTACAGGGAACGCCGCTGTCGGAGAGCAGCAGCAATCATCAAGGATCCACATGACCCAGCACACGCTCTGTCCTGCCATCAGGAAAGAGGTTTTAGGTGCCACAAGACCAACACCACCAGGTTCAGGAACAGCTGCTACCCCTCCGCCATTAGGCTCCTCAACAGGGATTCAAATAAGGACTTTTACTTTTGCAGATTATTGATTATTTTTCTATCTGTCTTGCACAGTAAGTTCATTTACATTTCTTTAGTTCAAGTCAAGTTTATTGTCATCTGATTGGAGAAGCATTTTCCGGTCCTCGGTGCAAAACATGCAGACACACATCCAGACATAACACACATACAGACAATCAATACACATGCAGGACAAGTCTTCATCTAAAATTAATATTGTTTTGTGAATATGAGAGCCTCGGACGGTGAGTGTGAGCAGTTCCTTTGGTCGTTCAGCGTTCTCGCTGCCCGTGGGAAGAAGCTGTTCCTCAGCCTGGTGGCGCTGGCTCTGATCCTCCTTCTTCCACATGTAAATGTATCTTCTTGGGTACAGTTTTTTGCCCTACCAGTAAGTGCTAATTCTGCCAGGTCCACAGGGGAAAGAATCTCAAAGTGGTACATGATGTCATCTGTGTACTCTGATATTAAATCTGAAATAAATAAATAGATAGATAAATAAATCGGATCGGCCAACGGGCGATCTATCTACAGAGGGACTGTAGTGTCAACAAAGCCGTCTGCTGACACGTATCAATGAGGAGAAAATACTGAGTGTGGGGTTTGCAGATAAACGTATTGTGTTTTATGCAGGGTACACTGGTCAGTTAGTGAATCGTGAAAGTCTGCAGACGCTGTGATTGTAGTGAAAACACACTGGAGGAACTCAGCCGCTCTCACAGCGTCCATAAAGAGCAAATATATATTGCCAATGTTTCGGGCCTGAGCCCTTCTTCAAGAAAAATGCCAAGATTCTCTGCACCAGACGGCGATGCCACCAGACAGAATGCTCTACGCGGGACACCTCCGGAAATTTCCTTGAGTCTTTGGTGACAGACTGAATCTCCTCAAGCTCCTCGGGAGAGTCTTTTTCATGATTGCTTCAGCGTGGAGGCTCCAGCACAGGTCCTCAGAGATGTTAACACCCAGGAATTTGAAATTCTTGACCCTCTGTTAAGGGTTAGGGCTGGTTCACGAATATATAACCATTTAACCGTTTACAGCGTGGAAATGGGCCATGTCAGCCCTTTAAGTCCACGCCAGTTCACTTGAACAACTCCACTAGCTCCCCCCCTCCCACTCTCCGCCCATAACCCTCCAACCCCCTCCTGTCCATGCACACATCCAACCTTCTCTTAAATGACAGAAGGGACCCTGCCGCAACAATCTCTTGTGGAAGATCATTCCATTCTGCCACCACTCGCTGAGTGAAGAAGTATCCCCTAATATTTCTCCTACAGTTTCTCCCCCTTACCCTTAACTCATGGCCTCTTGAAGCAATCGAGATATTCCTTTCACTGACACAAACATCTTTTTTGAATATTTTATTTAAGTTTTTATATGAAAAGCATTCATAAGGCCCAAAAACTTCTCCCAGTGCCTCCTCCCCAAATTCGGAAGAAAAGGGGACAGAAAGCAGGGAATAGAGTGAGAGAAAAAGAAAGAAAATAGAAAAGAAAAGAAAAAATAACAGGAGCAAATTTCGACATTTCTCATAAAGAGTAGACTAATTGACAAATATCAAAATAAATTATATAATCTGGGCATTTAAGTAATCTAAATAAGGTTGCCCAATTTCGACGAACACTCTGTATCTATTCTATTCCTAAGACTATAAGCAATCTTCTCAAGGGGAATACAACTTTGCCCTTCCATGCTCCAACGGTCAATGTGAAGTCGGGAATCAGATTTCCATGTTACTGCAATACATTTCCTGGCTATTGACCATGCACTTTTAATAAATTTAGATTTACTTCTGGAGAAGTTAACTTTGATAACTGCCAAACTCCCCAGAAGAAACAATTCTAGGTCTAGAGGGAAGTTCACCCCAACAATTGTTGTCAATGCTTTTCCCCCCAATTCTATCCAAAAGGGTCTTAAATTTCATGCATTACCAGGTGGAATGTAAAAAGGTACCATCATCTATGCCACACTTCAAACACCTATCAGGATATTCTGGTTTATTTTTTATGTATCTTTCGAGGTGTGAGATATAATAGGTGCGGAAAATCAGTCTATATCGAGTAAAAGAAAATAGGCACCAGAGATTCATGGTGGACAACTGTCCGTCAGGATGGAGGCCAGTGACGAGCGTCGTCCCTCAGGGTCCCTTGTTGTTCTTCATTTACATTAATGATTTGAATGACGGGGTGGTAAATTGGGAGAGTAAATATGTGGATGATACAAAAATAGGTGTAGTTGCGTGGTGAGGAGGGCTTTCGGGGACTGCAGAAGGATTTGGACCACTTGGGTGGAAGGGTGGCAGATGGAGTTTAATGCAATTAAGTGTGAGATGCTTCATTTTGGGAAGAATAACCAAAATAGGATATATGCAGTGAAGGGGAGGGCATTGAGGAACGCAGAGGAACAGAATAACGGTTCAGCGTTCTTTGAAGGTGGATTCCCAAGTAGATAGGGTGGTGAAGAAGGCTTTTGGTACACTGGCCTTTATAAATCATAGCATAGAATATAGGAGCAGGGAGGTGATGTTGAGACTATTCAAGGCATTGGTGAGGCCAAGTTTGGAGTATTGTGTGCAGTTCTGGTCTCCAAATTATAGGAAGGATATCAATAAGGTAGAGAGGGTGCAGGGAAGATTTGCTAAAATGTTGCCTGGATTGCAGTATCTAGAATATGGAAAAAGAATGAGTAGACTGGGTCTTTATTCATTGGAGCTTAGAAGGTTGAGAGGGGATTTGATAGAGGTATTTAAAATTATGAGGGGAATAGATGTGAATAGGCTCTTCCCCTTGAAGGTAGGGGAGATTAGAATGAGGGGTCATGAGTTAAGGGTTGAGGGCAAAACTTTAGAAGTAACATGAGAGGGAGCTTCTTCACTCAGAGAATGATGGCTGAGTGGAATGACCTTCTGGAAGAGGTGGTTGCAGAAGGGTCAATTCTGTTATTTAAGAGGAGATTGGATGAGTACATGGATGTGAGGGGATTGGAGGGTTATGGGCAGGGAGCAGGTAAGTGGATCTAAGTAAATCAGTGCAGACTAGGGGGCCCGAAGGGGCCTGTTTCCGTACTGTATATATATATATATATATATATATATATATATATGGTTATTATTATATATAAGGTTATATAATTATAAAAATATAAAATGCTGGAGAAACTCAACTGTTGGACCAGCTGAGTTTCTCCAGCATTTTGTGCTTTCACTTCAACCACCACGTCTACAGAATTTTGTGTTTTACTTCAGTCTATATCTAGAATTAATTATGGTAGTCATACTATCTACACATAGATCTGACCAGCATCGTAGATCGATTGCATGGCCCAAACAGCTAACAGACGGGTTATACATGTATATTTCGACAATTCTGGCTGTTGGTTTACAATGCTGAAGTTGCTCTGGGATCTGAGCCAATAGGGGGACTGAGAAGATTCCTTGAGCTCATATATTCACAAGGTTATGCTTGCCAGCTGTCAGAGAGATGGAGGAGACGTTGTTCCCATTTGGATTCAAGGCCACATCCCACAGACAAAAGAACACTTTTCAAATTCATTCTCGTTCATCCTTATGTTATGGATCACTTTTAATACAAGTTTAATGGGTTCTGATATTTGCGTACTTTATCAAAGTAAGTAATGTTCAGTAATAGTCTCGACTCAGGAAAGAAATACAAATGAGATAGATACAAGATTGCCCGCATTCGCTTTTACCTACAAATGCATTCAAACACAATGGGCACATACCCATAGGCAGACATAGAACCTCTAAACCTGCCAGATCCAGATGGTTGGACCTCGACTAGAATAGACTGCAACACAAATAAAAATGCACAATTGTGGAGAAGCTCGCCAGGTCAAAGAGTAGCAAAGGTAAAGATACACAACCGACGTTTCGGGTTTAAGCCCTTCATCAAGGTGTGGGAGAATGCCGGCAGGCGTCCGATCAAAAAGGAAGGGGGGGAGGAGGGAGTGGCAAAGGCAGGAGATGATAGCCATAACAATTACAGCACAGAAATGGGCCAGTTCAGCCCTTACAGTCCATGCCTAACACCTTCTCCCACCTAGTCCCATGCACCTGATCCCAGCCCATAACTTTCCAATCCTCTCTCGTCCAACTTTCCCTTAAATATTAAAATCGAGCCTGCATCTACCACTTTGGCCGGAAGCTCATTCCACACTCCTACCACCCTCTGAGTGAAGAAATTCCCCCTCATGTTTCCCCTAAACCTTTCCCCCTTCAATCTCAATCATGTCCTCTTGTTTGAATCTACCCCACTCTCAATGGAAAAAGCCTGTCCCCATTTACTCTATCTGACCCCCTCATAATTTTAAATTCCTCTATCAAATCACCCCTCAAACTTCTATGCTCCAGGGAATAAAGTGTTAGCCTGTTGTAACTCAAACCCTGAAACCCAGGCAACTTTCTTATAAATCTTCTCTGCACTCTCTCTCTATTTTGTTGATGTCCTTCCAAGAATCTGGTGACCAAAACTGCACACAATATTCCAAATTTTGCCTTCAACATGACATCCCAACTCCTGTACTCAATACTCTGATTTATGAAGGTGAACGTACCAAAAGCTTTCTTCATCACCCTATCTACATGTGACTCCACCTTCAGGGAATCGAGGACCAGAATTCCTAAATCCCTTTGTTCTACTGCACTTCTCAATTGTCTACCGTTTAATGTGTACGACCTTTGCTACTTAGTCCTACCAAAATGGTGCACCTCACACTTCTCAATATTAAACTCCATCTGCCATCTTTCAGCCCACTCTTCTAACTGCCCTAAATCCCATTGCAAGCTTTGAAAACCTTCCTCACTGTCAACAACACCACCAATCTTAGTATCATCTGCATATTTACTAATCCAATTTACCATCCTATCATCCAGATCATTAATATATATGACAAACAACAATGGACCCAGTACTGATCCCTGAGGCACTCCACTAGTCACCGGCCTCCAATTTGACAAACAATTTTCCACCACCATTATCTGGCATCTTCCATCCAACCCTTGTTGAATCCATTTCACTATTTCACCATTAATACCTAATGATTGAACCTTTTAACTAATCTCTTATGCAGAACCTTGTCAAAGGCCTTATATAGACGGCATCGGGAGCCTTCCCCTCATCAACCTTCTTAGTAACCTTCACGAAAATAGGTGGAGAGAGGAGGGAGGGGACAGTAGCAATAAGGAGGAGGAGGGATGGGAGGGGAACTGGAAAGGGGAGGGGAAGAGAAGGAAAGCTGGTTTAGCAGAAAGCAGAGAAGCTAATGTGATGGCCATCCGGCTGGAGAGTACCCAGAGGGGAAATAAGGAGTTCCTCCAATCTGTGGATGGTCATGTTGAGATAGTACACGAGGCCATGGAGTGTGACTCAGAATTGAAATAGTTGTGGCGGACGGAGAGGAGGCGCTCAGCAAAGTGATCTTCCAATCTGCGACTGGTTTCTCCGATGTAGGGAAGACAGATTTTCAAGATTTACTGCAACACTGAATTTGTAGTAAAAATACAATGAAATGCTGGAGGAGCTCAGCCGGTCTCACAGTGTCCCTGAGAGGTTTACCTCCCATGGATGCCACTGGACTGGTTGAGCTCCTCATTTTACTCAAATAGAATATATATTGTTAAAATTCTTGTGCAAGTTAAGGAGATCTGGTCTGACAAAGCCTACATGCATAACACTGAAAGTATTACTGTTTAAGTTTAGCGAATTTAGCCAATTATCACCATTATGTGGGGTTATTAACCGGGTAAAGGTACAAGGACTGCCTAAAGAAATCTCTTGGTGCCTGCCACATTGACCACCGCCAGTGGGCTGATAACGCCTCAAACCGTGCATCTTGGCGCCTCACAGTTTGGCGGGCAGCAGCCTCCTTTGAAGAAGACCGCAGAGCCCACCTCACTGACAAAAGGCAAAGGAGGAAAAACCCAACACCCAACCCCAACCAACCAATTTTCCCTTGCAACCGCTGCAATCGTGTCTGCCTGTCCCGCATCGGACTGGTCAGCCACAAACGAGCCTGCAGCTGACGTGGACTTTTTACCCCCTCCATAAATCTTCGTCCGCGAAGCCAAGCCAAAGAAAGAAGAATGGGAGTGTGGTATCTCATAGCTGCTGTACAAAGATAAAATTGTTTAAGTTAAGCACACAATCATTCATAAAAGTTCAAGGCGGTTAGTACATAAAGTAATGGGGCAAGTCGACAAGCATTTAGCGTGGGGGTCTCTTGAAAATGCGGGGCCCATAGCCAAATGCTACTTTTGCTACTGTGTTAAACTGGCTCTGCCAGTTCCTTACAAAACCAAAACATCACATCCCTGCTCTTATATTCTATTCCAGCTGAAATGTCTGGTTCCAATGAAGGGTGGAGAAATGAAAGCACATTTCCCTCCGTCTTGTCACATGTTGACACACAAGCCCCTGCTCATATGCCCCTCACGGAGGGGAATGGGGGTAAGGACAAGGTGCCACACTGGTGGCAACGTTGCAAATAGAGAGCATAATGATTGAAATGTATAGACATGACACTGTGAAGCGCTATCGAGCAGAAAAGCAGACACAAAACTTAATGTCTGTTCAACAGGCTTTATTCCACACAAACTTCTACAGAGCTGGCTGTGAGAGTAGCTGTGCTGGCTCTGAGACTGACCTCGAGGGGGCCAGATGTAGCTTATATCCCAGAGGGTGATTGGCAGCTGACTGGGTGGGGCTTGGTCCATTCAGGTTGGCTGATTGACAGCCGGCCAGATCTGGCCTTGTCCTCCAGTGCTCTTCCTGCAGGTACACAGGTCGCCCCCGGCAATCGGCTAGTGGTGTATCACCACAGACACAAAGGGGACAAAGAGAGTTGGAATGCTTTTCTTTATTTTTTTGTAAATTATTTATCGTCAATAAAATCTCTTATTGGAAGAAAAGAACAAGTTCCTTGCCTCCCCTTCTCTCCTCCGCCCATATATCCAGGGCGGCACGGTAAGTGCAGCGCTAACGTGCGGGTCCAGGGTTCGAATCTCCGCACTGTCTGTAAGGAGTTTGTACACTCTCCCTGTGTCGGCGGGTGGTTTTTTTCCTGTGGGGGGGCGCTCAGGTTTCCTTCCACCATTCAAAATGTTAATGGTGCTGTACGTTAACTGGGTGGCGTGGACTCGTGGGCCTAAATGGGCCTGTTACCGTGCTGTATGCCTAAATTTAAATTTGAATTCAAATGTTGTTTTTTTTTAACCAAGCGTCAGCAAGTCAGAGAGATGGCAATCTACACCAGAAAGTGACAACTTAATGTAATATACTGAATCTGGAACATTACAGAAACACCTCCAGGGATTCTAAGCACAAAGAAATATATTTTGCCTGCTGGGACTTGAATATAAATTACATAAAGAAAAGAATAATAACAATATTTTATTCTCTGGATTCATTTCCATCCAACAAAATCACGGTCAGTCAGAATCGAAGGACTTGGCCCATTGCTGAGGGGGTGTCTGCCAGATGGAAGTTGCTTCAGAAGGGGTCACTAGAAACCAGGGGCGATAAAAAGGGGCCCTAAATGTTAAAAATACACACAAATATTAAAACATCACTCAAAAGAGTGGGACCCGGGGCATTCATTAGAAGGTCTGATTGATTCACCGACATCTGACGAAGGAGCGATTCCGGGGCTCGCTCTCCTTGCCAGGCTCCACCTTCCAAGTCGAAGCTGACCTTGTCCTCCTCCCCGACATCTGGCCGATGACCATGCAGTCCTGGTCCCAGAGAGGTCGCTGAACCCAGCCCTTGGCTCAGGTTCATCTGGACGCCTGAGATCTGGCGTTGAGCTGAACCTGACAGAGGGGATTTATCCTGCATTAGGCACTGAGAGTGGACGACTGATATTGCTGCTGTACAAGGGTCCCTGGGGTGTGCAACAGCATTGCAGAGTTTCTGTGTTTAATAAGGTTCAGTCCCAGCATTGAAAGCTTGCCAATCCTGCCCCAGGGTTTCTAAAATTGGAAAGAATTGCGTTGTAAACACAGTAATCTGCACCTGAATATGCAAAAGGAAATTTAAGTTAAAAAAAATGGTAAATCTGGGCAATTAACAGACCAACCAGGGATCGAGGGACAGGTGTGTGTTAGAAATAAGAGGAAATCGACGTGCCTTAAATGTATCTAATTTGTCAGCAAGTAAACAGCAATTTCAAGTGGCGTTCGGAGTAGTGGAGAGCGAGGTACGGACCCAGTCTTTCTGGGTAGAGCTGAGGCCTTCAGTCCTGCTCTCAGAACAGTGAGGGGAAGGGGGACACGGACCTGCCCAACTCCTCCTTCTCGTCTCCCCAGCCCTCAGCTGTGGTCCTGCCTGCAGTCCGCCTCACTGTGCAGTTCTGAGGGGCGGGCGAAGCAGTGGGGACGGGGAGTCACTCCACTGGGGGGGGGAGGGGCAAATCTGTGACCTCGCCACTGGCGCAAGGTGATCTGAGGAAGCGCCCTACTGGGATATTCCACTTTGAGGGAGCATTCCATGGGGATATTTCAAACTGAGGGAGCACCCCAGAGGGATATTCGACACTGAGGAAGCACCCCAGAGGGATATTCCTCACTGAGGGAGCACCCCATGGGGATATTCCACACTGATGAAGTTCCCTCACAGAGACTTCCTACACTAAGAAAGACCCCCCCCAATGAAATATTCCACATGGAGGGAGCACCCCAGTGGAATAGATGTTACTGGGGGAGCACCCCAGTGGGATAGGCAGCACTGAAGGAGCACCTCAGAGGGATAGGGAGTACCCCACCGAGAAACGCAGCATTGAGGGAGTTCCCCCAGTGTGGTTGGTGACACTAATACAAGTTCCAGTGCTCCTAGCATCTTTCCCCCCCCCCCCCACCACAGTCGCCTCCATGGTAGGGGAGTGTAAGATAAGAGGGCGCAGCTTCAGGATGAAAAGGGTGTCAATTTAAAACACAGAGCCATTCCAGCACCATGGGGAATTATGGGTAAGGAAGACAGCTATTGCTCCCGCACTCCCACATTGAGCCGTCGTTGCGAACTGGAGCGGCGTTCACAGCAGCAGACACCCCCCCCCCACCTGACCGCAACACCACCCCCCCAGTGTCACTGATGTATGAGCGTCCACATGTCACCTGGTGAAGCAGCATCCTCCAAATGAAAGGATTTCCTGGATATTGCGGGGGAACGAGAAGAAATCTGAAAACTTTGGAATGAACTCTCTCTTAGAACAAGAGGGCGTGACTTCAAAATTGAAGGGCAGGCATTTAAACCAGAGATGCTGAAGAATAACCAGAGAGTGGCGAACCTCTGGAATTTGCTGCCACGGGCAGCTGTGGAGGCCAAGTTGTTGGGTGTATTTAAGGCAGAGATTGCTAGGGTATCAAAGGGTATGGGGAGAAGTCCAGGCAGTGGGGCTGAGCGGAACACCTTACTGAGAAACTCAGCAGGCCAAACAGTGAATGAAACCACACCTTGATGAAGGGCTCAAGCCCGAAACGATGGTTGTGTATCTTTTTCTTGGCTACATAAAGTATGCTGTTTGACCTACTGAGTTTCTCCAGCTTTGTCTTTTTACTTCAACCACAGACTTTCGTGTTTTACTACGGGGCGGAGTGGGAAAATAGATCAGCTCATGATTGAATGGTGGGACAGACTCGATGGTCTGCATAGCTTATTTCTGCTCCTATGCCACCGCCAGTGGGCTGATCTCGCCTCCAACCGTGCATCTTGGCGCCTCACAGTTCGGCGGGCAGCAACCTCCTCTGAAGAAGACCGCAGAGCCCACCTCACTGACAAAAGTCAAAGGAGGAAAAACCTAACACCCAACCCCAACCAACCAATTTTCCCCTGCAGCCGCTGCAACCGTGCCTGCCTGTCCCGCATCAGACTTGTCAGTCACCAACGAGCCTGCAGCAGACGTGGACATACGCCTCCATAAATCTTCGTCCGCGAAGCCAAGCCAAAGAAAGAAATCCCATAGGGCTGAAAGGGTGAATAAATGTTAGAGCAGACTCGATAGGTTGAATAGCCTCCTTAAGCTCCCATATCTTCAGGGTGTTATGAAAGGGCAAAGATTTGGAACCAAGACAAGGAAATGCATGGTGAAGCTGACAGACCTCCCTATCCTTTTGAAAGTCCATTGCTAATCCTTGAGCCTATCTGTGCCAACCTTTTCATTTTCCATTTTAAAAAAAGCACATCTGTGGTTTTAACAAAAGAGAACATTTCTGTAAATCAGCGAGATGGCATTGTGACCCAAGGGAGCTGAGGTTCCAGTTGAGCTGTTCCAGAGGGGAAAACAAATGAGGTAAAAGAAATCAAACCTTATCTCATCACATTTTTACTGATTCTCCATCCTTTAATAAAGACTCTTCCATTTTCAGGCCGAAGCGAATAACCCAGCAAGAGGAAATCTTATTTCAATCTCAAGAGCTTTACATTGCAAGGAAATTGAATAACAGCCATGCTTTTTTAAAGGAGGAAGGGTATTTTTACCACATCCCCAAGAAAGGGCTCAGACCCGAAACATCGGCTCGCTTTCATGGATGCTGCCTGGCCTGCTGAGTTTTTCTCGCACTTTTGCGAATCGCGCTAGACCCCAATATCCAGTGGCAATTCAGATTCTACAAGGTACAGCCACCGTGTACGTGCTTGTATTGTTCATTGACTGATAGACAACCGGACACCCTTGATGAAATTGAACCACAATACAGTCCCTTCGGCCCATGATGTTGTGCCAACCTGTATATTCCTCTCAAAAAAAAAACTAAACCCTTCTTACCTCGTCACCCTCTATTTTTCTTTCATCCATGTGCCTGAATAAGGGTCTCTTAAATGCTTCTAACATTTCAGCTTCTAGGCATTCCAGGCACCCACAACTCCCTGTGTAAAAGAATTAACCCTAAACTTTCTTCCCTTTACTTTGTACAGCTGGTATTTGCTGGGGGGCGGGGGGGGCTGTTCGGCTAAGCCTCTCGGGATCTTGTAAACCTTGATTAAGTCTCCTCTCATCCTTCTTCAGCTCAAAGAGAAAGACACCAGTTCTGTTAAACCTTGCCTCATATTTTCCTATCCGGCCAAGAGCCTGTTAAAAGTCCTCTGTACCCCTTCCGTTTTTCCTACAATGAGGTGACCAGAGCTGAACACCCAAGAGTGGTCTCACCAGAGATTTGGAAAGTTGTCACTATTCCCTTCCAATATGGTGAGGATGTTGGGCAGGAGGGAAGCTTGCCACAGCACCCATATATATCTGGATCAAGGGGATGGATGGTCCCTTTCCATTCCAGCCCTGCGGAGGTCTTCATGTAAACCTAGTAGCCCCTTTTATCATCCACTCACCATCACCTTCATTCTTCGCCACTCTGTTCGAAATGCATCCATCTATGAACATGTAATCAGTCTGTTTGGATGCTGGTGGGGGACAACTTGCTGCTAAGCTTCAAACTCAGTCAGATCTCCTGCAGAAAGGATCCTAGGAAAAGTGACTGAGGAGATGGCCAAAGGAAGACAAAAGATTTTATCCTGACCACATTGCATATTGAACCATAAGACCCTAAGGCATAGGGGCAGCAATGGGCTGGCTCTTCAGCCCATCGAGTCTGCCCTGCAATTTAATCATGAGCTGATACATTTTCTCACTCGGCCCCACTGCCCAGCCTTCTCCCCATAACCTTTGATGCCCTGACTAATCAAGAATCTATCAATCTCCTGTCTTAAATGCACCCAATGACTTGGCCTCCACAATCGCCTGTGGCCACAAATTCCGCAGAAGGAATTCCTCCACGTTTCTGTTCTGTGCACACACTTCAATCCTGAAGTTGTGCCCTCTCGTCCGAGACTCTCCCACCGTGGGAAACAACCTTTCTCCATCTACTCTGCCCATGCCTTTCAACATTCGAAATGTTTCATTGAGATTTCCCACCCCTCATTCTCCTAAATTCCAATTAATACAACCCAAACACTGTCAAACGCTCGTCATATGATAAACCTTTTATTTCCAGAATCTTCCTTTGAACCTTTATGTTTGGGATTCACCAGCGTTGCCCATCCTCTATCCTCAAGGATCTTCACCACCCAGGTCATGCTCTCTTCACACTGCTACCATCAGGAAGGGGGTACAGCCGCCTAGGGTGCAGACCTCAGAGAGGTGCTATTGATGAGAGATTCCAACAGCTCCAGCACCTCTGGCGTCATGAATGGCGTGGTCGTGACTAACATGCTGCAAGCACGCGCATCAGTAAGGTGGAGGGAGGAAGTGGTGTGGCACGCATCAAACGTCACCCGCCGCTCAACCCGGTCACGACCCCACCCCCAGCTCAGCCACCCGCCCCGTGCTCAGCCCGGCCTAGGGCACAAAATAGGCTGGCACTGGCCCTGGGAGCAGGAGCTTGAAGATAAGCACCCAACAATACAAAAACAGGTTCTTCCCCTCTGCCATCAGATTTCTGAATGGACAAGGAGCTCTTCTTTTGCCCTTATTTACTTTTAATGAAATCTGAAACAATATTGACACATGTGATGCTGCCGCTAAAACAGTAAATTTTATGCCACGTTTATGACAATAAAATTCTGATTCTGCTGGACAGTAAAGGAAGCTCCCAGAGGCCATGCAGCACACCCTCGAGTGATGTCAGGACTTTAAGAGCCTTCTGCCTGTGACATAAAATGTGATGAATAATGCAGCTTTAAACTTGAATTGGCACTACACTAGCCACAGATTATACCACCAGTGAAAGCAGGGTAATCTTATACAGTATACTTGCAGGAAGTCCAAAGCTATGACCTCACCCTATTTAGAAGTTTGGGATGGACTAGCAGTGCAAATCCTTGGAACAAAATTATAAATGGGAAATAATTGAAAGAGGGGCTCTGGCTTCTTGCAAAAACAAGACACCGTCCCTGAAAATGTAAGGCATTGGCAATAATTACTATTTTCCCAATGTTGGGAGAAACTAGGACTAGAGGGCCTAGTTTAAGAAGCACATTTAAGTAAAAGCCTTGTTCCCTTTTTACCTCATGTCACATAAATATTTTAATAAATATTTTTATGCAGTCGGTAGGACTCAATGCTTTAGGAAGGCCCTTTAGGACGGAGATGAGAAGCAATTTTTTTACCCAGGGGAGTGTGGATCTGTGGAATGCTTTGCCTCAGAGGGCGGTCGGGGCAGATTCACTGGATATTTTCAAAAAGGAGTTAGATAAGGAAGGGAATGGATACTGACAGAGAATGATCAGCCATGATCTGAAGAATGGCGGTGCTGGCTCGACAGGCCAATTGGCCGACTCCAGCACTTACTGTCTATTGTCTATTTTGTCTGACTAGGGCCACAAATGGCGTATTTATAACAAATCCAAAATTTTTAAAAATCATTTGCTTATTTGTTATATTTAAATGTATCCCGTCAGCAATGAAGGGAGCGCTACAGCCACCCTCTACTACAAACTGTATCAATAACTCTGTAGCGGAGAGATTAGAGAGCACCAAGTTCCTCGGAATCCACTTATTAGTGACCTATCGTGGACGCACAACGTCTCCTCATCACAAGAGCGACCGCTCTTCCTGAGAAGACTGACCACTATGTCAATCGGCTGCCAGTGCTCGCTCGAGAGCATCCCAGCTGGCTGCATCATAGAGTGGTACGATGGCTGCGCAGAAATGGATCGGAGGACCTTAAGTGTGGCAGGGAGGATCACTGGAATCTCCCTCCCATTGACGAGAGGGCACGCGATGTTGCTGAGGGCCCTGTGGTGCACTGTTAGCCAGAATCAGACACACACAAAGATAAAGACTGTACAACAGGCTTTAATCCACAAAGACTTCCACAGAGCCAGGCTGGCTGTGGCTGCACCAACTCTGAGTGAGGCCTCGGGAGGCCGGTGCAAGCTTATATCCCAGAGGGTGATTGACACCCGACCGGGGGGGCTTGATCCATTCAGGCCGACTGATTGACAGCCGGCCAGGTGTCGGTCCTGTCCCCTTACACTCCTGCAGGTACAGAGGTTGCCCCCTGCAGTAGGCCAGTGGTGTACCACCACAGGCCCCTTCCACCCTGCACACGGCATCTTTCAGCTGCTCCCGTCGAGAAAGCGATCCAGGAGGATCAGAGCCAGCACCACCAGGCTGAGGAGCAGCGACTTCCATGGGCCGCGAGAACGCTGAGGGAACTGCTCACTCTTTCGAACCGAGACTCTCAAATTTACGGAACAACATTTATTTATTTGTATATATGAATCCTTGTCCTGCATACATATCATTTGCCTGTATGTGTGCTATGTCTGGTTGTGTGTCTGCGTGTCTTGAACCGAGGACCGGAGAACTCTGTTACATAGGGTTTGTACCTGCGCAATCAGATGTCAATAAACTTGACTTGACTTGAACTGCTCCATCCATGTCATTGTACGTCAGCATGGCATATGATGCTAAACTCTGATGGAAACAATATAACAGCAGTACTAATATTGCTGCAGCCTTGAGGCCCCCACAGGGTTTAATCCTGCCCTCCAGCGCTGTCCATGTGGAGTTGCACGTTCCTCCTCTGGCCTGGTCCTTCGTGTGGTCCCTTAATGGTCCCTATTAGAGGTGGGTGGTGGTTTTGTTCGGGGCATGTTCTGTGAGCTGGCCATTCTCAACCTTTTTTTGGCTATGGCTCCTTTAGGACTTTTCTCAAAGTCAGGTTTAGTTGGTTTCTTTGGGACTTCTCTCCTACTGACTGCATAAAAATATTTATTAAAATATTTATGTGACATGAGGTAAAAAGGGAACAAGGCTTTTACTTAAATGTGCTGTGGGCCCCAGGGTTTGGGGGGTGGTTATGGGGGAGGGGGCATGACCCTCCATCAGAATAGCTGGTATGGGCTCCTTCTAAGAGAAGGAAACAAAAAAATTGTATCAGAGTGCAATTTCTTTTCCCCAGCCCCCTTTTCCACTTATTCTTTCTTCTCCTTCACCTTCCCTTTCTCACACTCTCCTCAACCTTCTCCAACTTAGCATTTTTATCATCTCAATATTTTTCAACACCTCCTCCCACTGTTCGACTCAGTCGCTCTGCTATTTTTCTCTGGGGAAAAAAAGACGAGTGGATGTCATTTTTGATATTGAATGATAGAATGGTATCAACATGGATGAAAGCTTTCTGGAACATCTTTGAAAGCATTCTCCCTATGCCTGTAATTCTGTAAATTATGTATTCAGTAATCATATCTGTGACAGTGTATAGATATGTTTTTGGGAGATAAATTGGGGCAGGCTTGTGAGTGGAGGTCACATACAAACATTTTCAAAAAGATTGTATTTAAAATACTGGAGCTCTGCTAATGCTAGACATGTCGGGACCACAGAGCCTTTGCAAAAGCTTTGGGGAGAGCCAAAGAGACTTCACTAATGGATTGTTGTTTACAAAAGGCAACAGATGAAAGAACTTGTCGGAGCCGCATGCTGCCTGGAGGGAGCTTGCTGTTCTAAGAGCGTCATGTGGTTTTGCAAAGAGAGAGAGTCAAACAGGCTTTCTCTCTGTGAGAGAGAGAGAGAGTGTGAGAGAGAGAGGGAGGGAGAGAGAGAGAGATCAGTTAGAGAGAGACAGACAGACAGAGATCAGTTCTGCAGTTTTACAGTCAGCAGCATCAACTGCAACTGGAACTGGAACAGGACAAGCTGGAAAGTTTGTGGAAAACCCATTTGGAAGACGGGTTGGGAGTTCTTAGTTCAGTCTGGGTCATGCACGAGGAGAGGATTGGCTGTCTAATGTTTCACTTGAAATAAAGGAAACAAAAAGGAAATCTGCGGTGACCTGAAAGAAAGAGGTTATCATCTGGAGAACCCTGAGGGGGCAGGTTTTGTCAGCAAGACACTGAAGTGGCTGATAGAAGTAAATCAGTTGTGGGTGTCCTGGAACAACAAATCTCTCTCTGAAAACCGACAAGAACCTTCCTGAGCGGTAATCATTTACCTTTCAAGCACCAAATCCCGGTGAACATTATGAATGTTAAATTCTGTGCACAGTATAAGAATTTCCTGAAACCAGTGAACTTGGAGGAATGAGAAATGAGAAATGAGATTGGACTGTGAACCTTTTCTGAACTTACACACACATTACATACACGTGCGCTTAGGGTTAATTTAGGTTACTTAAGTCAATAGTGATAAGTTAAAGTGTGATGCTGTTTTCATGTTTAAAGATAATTAAAAGCAACTTTTGTTTAAGTAACCATTTGTCTTGGTTAATATCTATTGCTGCTGGGTTTTGGGGTCCCCTGGGCTCGTAACATAACCTCCTTGAAATTCTTCTCAGATCTGGTTTACAGACAACCACCCAGCTTCCCCAATCACTCCACATACACTAGACAACAATTTTTTTTTCAAATGGTTTACTTCTTGAAAAAAAATTGAAGATTATGTTAGACAACTTCAAGATCATTTTGGATTTGCTGTATCATGTAAGTAGTTGGAGAAGCATTCAATTGACTTTTATTGAATTGAGCATGTTTAATCGCATAACGATGCCCATTAGTTCAACTGATGTCTTTGTCACTGATTTTAATTTGTACTCAGCATCTGATGCCTCTCATGTCAGTGTCCAACATTAGTCAATGGATTCCAGTTGCCTTGATACCATTTTTCTATGGTTGCAATAGCTGCACCAAGATCAGCAGGGAATAAGTCAAGTACGAAAGCAGAAAATAAATATTCAATGGCATGCATGGTTTTGTACGCTTAACACAGACTTAAAATATGACAGGAAATCACAAAATAGGTCACATCTGAAAAGCAGTTCGATCGGAAAATGTTAAGGAGATTTTCGTGATCAGCAGCCCAAAATCCATAAAACCAAAAGTGTTCAGGAAGCAAAAAATCCTCGTTGTCTAGTGATATCAATGCCTCATAGCCCTGGTACCCTCAATAAGTCTCCCAAGCGATGATATCCATTCCAAAAGGACAGGGCCCGGAACTGGCCAAGGTACACCAGCATAGGGGTGTGGCCAGTATTTATTCTTCCACAAGCAACATTCCCAGTCTCCGAATGTTCTCTGCTTCTCCATACTCCTCTCAGCTCAATATATATTTCAGCGCCAAGTCTCACAGCTGATGGAAAAAAAATTGCTTTGGGCTCATTTGAAGTTTCATTACCCAAACTGTCACAAATTTAATATGTTTTGAAGATTGATGAGAGGTAAGGATCCATTGAATGGTGGGAGGGGGGGAAGGGAGGGAAATGGATGAGGTCAAGGAGGTTACCCAAGATAAGGCAGTGAGGTTGTAGAGGAAGAAAATGCAGTGGTTAGTCTTTCTTTTTTTAAAAGAATGCAATGATATGCTGTGGTGGTTGTGAGAAAAACACAATTAGAATGGGCTCACCATTCCTTCAATAACAGAATTTCTTATTTTCCCTTTGGGGCTGTAATCTGTCCCACAGCTGCATGTGACCTAACACATCAATGTGTGTATATAATTCACAGAGGAAATATAAGTGGCGTTGATGCATTGCAAGCAGAGTCTGTAGATTTGCTGACATAGTGAATTAAGGAGAGACACACATTGATTGTGTTGTATCCCCTACGTCAGCGTTTGCCAAACTGAGTTCCCAGGGGTTCTGTGGAAAGGCATAGGGGTTCCACAGAAGAACTGGCAGGGGGTAATAATGATCGACCTGCCTTTAATTCCATTTGTTTCTGCGGCGGAGGCAAACAGTGGCCTCCGCCCTAAGGAAACAAAATGGCGTCAGGAGGCCTGACGTCAGCAGTGCAGGTACTAGGGCCGCGCATCACTTTCAACCAATGAGAATGGATTTCTCTGGGCATGAAGCTGGCCGTATTTTTAAACTTTAAAGACATTCCACATGTGCAATATTAAGAACCATGGGTTATTGGAATTTTTAAAAAGCCAACTAAGAGACAGGATATTTCATGTGAAGAAAATACTAAGGTCGGACTGTTTTTTTTCATGAAGATTCTTTGATGACGGCTTTATCGGAAAAATCAAGTACTATAAAGAAACGAAGGTCACTTCAATTCACCTCATAAAGAGGCACCCAGATGCACAATATGTTTTATGTGGTAAAATACTGTCCAACAGATCTTTGGCCCCAACAAAATTAAAAAGACATCTGGAAACAAGCTATCCCCAGCACATAGATGAGGGTGTGACCTTCTTTAAAAGAAAACTAGATTCACCAGGAACCAGTAAAGATTTTATGATGGAAACCGTAAAGAGAGCAAAGACAGAGGATGAGAATGCGACTGAAGCTTCTTACAGGGTAAGTTATCAAATTGCCTTTGCTGGAGAGGCCCACTCTATCATTAAGCCTTGTACAAAGGACACAGTGAAGTATATGTTCAAAGAGCAGGTCAGCAGGAAAACTGATGCAGTGCAAATGTCAAATAGCACTGTTGCAAGAAATATTGAGGATCTAGCTGAGGACATCGAAGGGGATTTAATAGATCTTTTGCTGTTATGTGATGCTTTTTTATTACAACTGGATGAGGCAACAGATGTAGTAGGTCTTCCAGTGCTGCTAGTCTTCGTTAGGCACATGTACGAGAAGGATATTGAGGAAGATGGGCTTCTTTGTGAGGGTGCACCACTGAGGAAGAAACCTTTAACTGCATCAATGACTACATGATAAAGAACACCATTCCATGGAAGAAGTGTTTTCCTGTGTGCACCGATGGAGACAAAGCTCTCACGGGGAAAGTGGCTGGAACAGTTTCCAGAATTTAGGAGGTGGCGCCAAATTGCAGCAGGACTCACTGTGGCCCTCCATAGACATGCACTTGGAGGGCAAAAATAATGCCCCATGCCCCTGACAAAAGTGCTCAATGAAGCAGCCAAAATTGTTAATTATATCAAAAGTCGACCCCAGCAGTCTCCGTCGTTTAAACCTGACGAAATGGGAAGCCAACACACAGCCTCACTAATGCATACAGAAGTGAGACGGTCAGCCTGAGGAAACATATCCGAACCTCGCCAAGAACTTGCGGCGTATTTCGGTGACTCGGTTTTCCTCCTGGTTTATCCGCCTCGCAGGTCTTGCTGAGATTTTCACGAAACTGAATGGGACCAACGTGGCCCCACGAGACAAAAATGTGACCGTTTTTTAATGTGTGGGGCAAAATTTGATCACTCTCTAGGAAAAGTCGGCTTTTGGATCTCAGTGGTGGAAGGAAAAGGCTTTGATTGTTTTTCCACGCCGCAAGACTTTGTGATGGAGCCTGATTGAGGATGAAATGGTGCAGCACTTAACGACTTTACGTTCTACACTTGATGGCTATTTTCCCGACTTTTCTAGTGAGAACAAGAGATGGGTACAAGGTCCTTTTGTTGTCCCGACCCAACCCACCGAATTAGAAACTGGCAGCAATTATTCCATCCTGACATTAGGATACAACTATCTAATATTGTGCCCAACATTAAGAGGATCTGTAACGACAAACAAGAAGTCCATTTGTCCCATTAAAGGTAAATTAGAGGCAAGAAATGATTTAAATGTGGAGAATGATGAGTTTATTTACTTTTTACTCTTTCTCTTCTCTCTTTGGCTTGGCTTCGCGGACGAAGATTTATGGAGGGGGTAAAAAGTCCACGTCAGCTGCAGGCTCGTTTGTGGCTGACAAATCCGATGCGGGACAGGCAGACACGGTTGCAGCGGTTGCAGGGGAAAATTGGTTGGTTGGGGTTGGGTGTTGGGTTTTTCCTCCTTTGCCTTTTGTCAGTGAGGTGGGCTCTGCGGTCTTCTTCAAAGGAGGTTGCTGCCCGCCAAACTGTGAGGCGCCAAGATGCACGGTTTGAGGCGTTATCAGCCCACTGGCGGTGGTCAATGTGGCAGGCACCAAGAGATTTCTTTAGGCAGTCTTTGTACCTTTTCTTTGGTGCACCTCTGTCACAGTGGCCAGTGGAGAGCTCGCCATATAACAATATCTTGGGAAGGCGATGGTCCTCCATTCTGGAGACGTGACCCATCCAGCGCAGCTGGATCTTCAGCAGCGTGACCTCAATTGATGATTGGAGTTTGGCGATTTCCAAGAGCTTCCCATGAGCTAAAACATTTGGGAAGCCCTGCCCTATGTCAATTTACTTTTGAATTAAAATAATGAAAAGAAGAAGGAAGGGGAAGGTTCAGGCACTAGGTATCCATGGGGAGGTGGTCACTGGATTCGATATCGGCTCACGGGAGAAGATAGAGAGAGGTCGTGGATGATTGCTTCTCAGACTGGAGGCCTATGACGAGGCGCAGACAAGTGTGTTACTTTGGAAGGACAAGCCAAGAAAGAGCACACATGTTAAATGGCAAGGCACTGAGGAGTGCAGAAGAACCGAGGAATCTTGGAATGCAGATACACAATCCCCTGAAAATGGCATCACAGCTGCATAGGGTTGTAAAGAGAGCTTTAGACATATTGGCCTTCGTAAATCAAAGTATTGAGTACGAGTTAGGATGTGATGGTAAAGTTGTACAAGGCAATGGCGAGGCCAAATTTGGAGTAGTGTGTGCAATTTTGGTCACCAAACTACAGGAATGATATCAATAAGATTGAAAGAGGGCAGAGAAGATTTACTAGGATGTTGCCCGGACTTCAGGGTCTGAGTTATCGGGAAAGGTTAAACAGGTTAAGACTCTATTCCCTGGAGCGTAGATGAATGAGGAGAGATTTGATCGAGGCATTTAAAATTATGAAGGGTCTAGACATTCTGATTCTGACAGATGAAATGTAGGTTGTTTTTTTTCCACTGAGGTACAAACCAGAGGGTGAAAGGGGAAAGGTTTAGGGGGAACTTCTTCACCCAGAGAGAGTGGTGGGAGTGTAGAACGAGCTGCCAGAGTGGTGAACGCAGGTTCAATTTTTAAGAAGAATTTGGACAGGTACATGGATTGGAGGGGTAAGGGGAGGGGGCCTACGGTTGGGGTGCAGGTCAGTGAGGCTAGGGAGATTAATAGTTCAGCATGGACTAGAAGGGACGGTTACTGTTCTATGGTTCCATGTGGAATGAGCAAGCAGAAAAATCCTTTTCTCAGAAGGCCAAAACGTTCTTTAACAGGTGCACAACAGCAGCATGAGCCCAGACGGCGTTAAATTTAAAATAATATTTTTAATTATTAATCAACATTTATATAACAACTAATCTAACTTAACTAACTTATCTAAATGGATATACAATTATCTAACTTTAACTATGAGCGAATATATTGGTGTACGGAATGCTCCAAGCCACTAAAGACAAGGCTCAATTCTAGGGAGGCAATTGAAAGTTCAGTTTCAGACGTCCAGTGGGTTTGAATTTGAGGCATCACCTTATGACTGACACCCAGAGGGTTTAACTGGTGAGAAGTGCACTAAGATGGAAGAAGCAGTTCATGAAGCGGATGAAAGAGACCGGGTTGGGGGGTGGTGGGGGGGGGGGGGGTGGTTACAGAAGGTTGATTAACTCATGAAAGCCCTTGCTTTGGTACTTCAGAGAAATGTCATCTTTCGATGGCAGCCGCCTTCAGCAATCAGAACCCCTTTGTCGGATCCCTCAAAGTGGAGTGCAATATTTCTTTCTGCCTTATCCTTTTCCCGGTCAGCCAAGTAGAGTGCAGTATTTCTTCTGCAACTTTAAAACCCTTCTCGGGGGTCAGTCAAAGTCGTTTCTAATTCCTCTATATTAAAAGGAGGAACTCTGGCAGTCTTCCGATGACCACGCAATGAGGCCAAGTGGGTTTCTCAAGCCCACAAATGATGTTTGCCTTCTTAAAATGGCCTCTCGAACAAAATGTCTACTGTCTTTTCAAGAAGCTGGTCACATACTCTCTGCCCCCGGCTTCTCCGGGGCTGCGCCCCCTCCCCACCCCCTTCACTCTGCAAATGCATCGTTTTGGAACATGCTGCATTCAAAGCCTGCTGTTAGTTCACAGTCACTTTCCTAAACCTGCAGGCTTTTGCTAAATCTGTTCTTTTAAAGGGACAGTCCCACACAACAAAACGAACTGAAAAATGGGAACAAATGTCACACATGTGATATGAAGACAGGTAGTGAGGGGAAAATTATAGAGTCATGGAGTAATACCTTGCAACACAACCAATCAAAATGTCCCACCCTGCATTTGGCCCTATCCTATCCATGTATCCGTCCAGTTATTTCTCTTGAACATTGCAATAGTACCTGCCTCAACCACCTCCTCTGGCTGCCCATTCCATACACCCATGGCCCTCTGTAAAATAATAACCCGCTCAGGTTCCTGTTCAATCTCTCCACCCTCTCCGTCCACCTGTAACCTTTGGCGGGAGGAATTGTTAGAGCAGCTTGCACACAACACACCTTTCAAAACACAGAACCTTTGCAGGACTTTTGCAGAGTGCTATTTTGCAAAAGGCAACAAAGTAGCAACATTCATCAGGGTTCCTGGGAGAGCATGTGATCTTTGCAGGCAGGGCAGAACAGTTTTGCTCTCAAAGAGGGAGGGTGTGAAGCAGAGCGAGAGAGGAGACAGAAATCAATTCTAGAGGGACAAGCTGGGAAACTTTGGAAGGGTGTCCGGTCAAAGAAGAAGACTGGCGGTGTGAAAGGTGACCTGAAAGAAAGAGGATCATCTGGAGAACCCTGAAGGGGGCAAGTTTCGTCAGCAAGACTGATTGAGAAGGAATCAATTGCGGATGTCCTGGAAAAGGAATCTCTCTCTGAAAGCCAGCAAGGACCCTCCTGAGTGGTGCCTGTTAAGCACCAAAGCCTGGTGAACTTTCTTAGTGCTAACTTCTGTGCACAGAACAAGAATTGCCTGCAACCAGTGAGATTGGACTGTGATCCAAAGAACTTTTCTGATCTTAAATATGCATTACACATACCTGTGCTTAGTATTAGAGGGGGGATTAAGTGGGTTAGGTAGGTTAAGTAATAAGTTAAAGTTTAATTCAGTTTTCTTGTTCAATTATAATTAAAAACTTCTTTTGTTTAAGTAACCCTATGCTGCTGGTTTTGGGGTCCTGTGTCCCCTCCCTCTTTTGACCTTGTATAATACCTCTTATACCTTGACCCTTCCCCAGAAATCCCAGGTCATGGCACAGGATGAGTTACCTCTCCATTGTGATGTATAAATGGAAGACTTTGAATGTTTAAGGTAAGAAGATGAGATACAGAGCAACACGATTAATGCAATGCCGCAACAGCGCCGGCAACCCAGGTTCGAAATCGGTGCTGTCTAGGTAAGGATTTAGTACGTTAGTTCTCCGTGGCTGTGCGGGTTTCCTCTAGGCACTCTGGTTTCCTCCCACCGTTCAAAACGCGCGGGGATTAAAGGTTAACGGGGCACAGTCAGAAGGGCCTGTTACTGTACTGTTTGTCTAATTTTTTTTTTTAATTATAACTTCAATGCAAAGCTGTCAAAGATGCCCATTTTGTAGGAAAAAAAATAATGTTATGGATCGAATAGCGGCTTTCAAAAAACCAGACAGAGAGTCTCCAAAGCATCTGAATGACTTAAATCTGCCGATCACGATAAATTCCATAAACGGGCCCCACATCTTATCAAATTGAAACGTTCTGTCTATAATGTCGTATCGAATTTTCTCCACGGGTACGTTACATCATGTAAACCACTGTGTATGAGTAGGTGAGGAGTCATCTTTCCATTTCATTAAAACTGCCCGTCAACGTGCTCAAAGCTAAAAGTTTCTCTTGAGATGCCGACATAAGTATCTCCAGTTCACGCGAGAAACCAAATGAGGCAATTAAAGGGCACGGGTCTATTTTGATCTGAAAAATCGTTGATAAGGATTGCAAAATGTTTTCCCAAGATCTTCCTAAATCGGGGCACTCCCAAAACACATGGATCAATTATGCTTTGAAAATGTTGCCGTTCTCATATAATGGATCAACTCCGACATAGCAACGAGATCATTTAAGTTTGGACACATCAAGATTCAAGATTCATTTTATTGTCATAGTAAAAAGACAGGGTCGTTTTGCAGGAAATGCCTTTTTGCTGGCTGCAAGGCAGACAGATTTGCCACTGGCAGGAATGGCCTAAGGACCTCTTACACTCAGAGAGACAGAGAGAAGCAAAAGAGAGCCAATCCCCCAACCCCCCCCCCCCCCAATCACCACAATGCTTTTTTTTCGTACAAGGTAAGCTTGATTGGAGGGAGGGGGTAGATAAGTTTTAGTTTTAGGGGTTTTTTAATTTTGTTTATTTTTTCTTTTTATTTTTTTTAGATTAATGGATTCTATACAGGTTTAATTATATCAACACATTAGACAGATACTACCCCGTGTTTTGACCAAGGGTTGGTATAATGTAACTCAATTGGCTTCTATCCAGAATTATTTTGAAGAAATAATGTTTAATCAACAAATATGGATGGATTTGAATTAGTATTATATTAATTTGTGGTATGTATATAATATGACATGCTTCTTTGCTATATTAGTGTGTTAAATGCAATGAAAATATTTTTTTAAATAAAAGCTGCACTTTCTGAAAAAATGAAATGAAAATCTGCCACTGGCTTTTATAAATAGGGCAGCAAATTCTTTGTCAACTATGAACAAGGGCTATTTATATCAGTAATCGGAGTACCCATCACATTGCCCTTTGTAGAGCCTTGCTGTGCGGAAAGTCCAAACTGGTTTAGCTAATAGTTATGCTGCGGTGGGATCTGATCCCCACCGTGAAATGCTGGGATGCTTCTAAATTCAATTAGAGAGGTCCACTGTACTTACTGAGAATTCTAGTTCATCGTCAGTTACCCAGTTCTTCACTCCAATAATTATGGCCACCCAACTATAGGAAGGATATCAGTAAGTTGGAAAGGGTGCAGACGGGATTCGCCAGAATGTTCCCTGAAATGGTGGGCTATAGGGAGAGAACGTAGATCATTTCTGCACAGTACAGACCCAATCGGCTCTTGATGCTGTGTCGTCAACCTATATATTCCGACCACAAAAATAATATTAAACCCTTCCTACCTCATAACCCTCACTTCCTCTTTGTGCCTGTCTCTTCAACGTCCCTGATGTTTCAGCCTCCACCACCATCCCTGACAAGGCCCCCACCACTCTGCCGTTTCCCAATTATTGTTAAGCTCCTATCCAACCTTATTTACTGAGGTCGCCTCCCACTGTTTCAATGGGCAGCAGAATCCGTAGATTCACCATCTTCTGGGAAAAGGATATCTTCGTCACCTCCATCCGAAATCTACTACCCTGAATCTTGAGGGTCTGTGCCCTGGTTGCAGTCTCCCCCACCAATGGAATCAACTTACCTACCTCTATCTAATCTATGCCCTTCATAATTTTTATACATTTCTATAAGATTCCCTCTCATTCTTCTAAATTCCAGTGAGTACAGACCTGCATGGCCTCAATTTCTCCTCAGGGGCTGGAATCAACTTGGTGAACCTCTCTCTGCACCACCTCCAAAGCCAGTCCATCCTTCCTCAAGTAAGGAGACCTGAACTGCATGGAGTTCCCCAGACGGGGCCTCACCAGTTCCTTGTCCAGTTGCAGTGTAACCTCTCTGCTCTTAAGTTCAATCCCTCTAGCAATGAAGGTCAACATCCCATTTGCCTTCTTGATTGCCTGCTGCACCTGCAAACCAACCTTCTGTGATTCACGATGGAATGACAGAGCAGACTCAATGGACCAAATCGCCTACTTCTGATCCTTTATCCTATGGTCTTATGGTTTTCACTGGGTTCAATTACAACATATATGTATTAGGAAGGGTTTAGAACAGTGATTTTCAAACTGCCCCCCCCCAAATACACATTCCTCTTTAAGGAACCCCTAAGCCATAAATACTCCATGATTAGTAAGGGATTGGAAAGGTTAAGAACCACTGTTCTAGACCCAATTGTTACTGAAATATATTGTAGGAGAAAAATTGTCAAAGGCCCATTTCCTTTGGAGTTATGAAATGTGTACATAACGAGCCAATTGGGTACGATTAAAAGAGTGGTTTTCAAACGTTTTCTTTCCACTCACATACCGCCTTAAGCAATCCTTACTAATCACAGAGCACCGATAGCATAGGGATTACTTAAAGTGGAATGTGAGTGCCGGGGGGCAGTTTGAAAACCACTGGTTTAGAAGAATACAGACTAAATGTAAGGAAACAGGACTTGCCAACTGGGTCAGCATGGATGAGATGGGCTGAGGGGTGTGTCTCTGTGGAATTCTTTGCCACAGGAAGTAGTTGAGGCTGGTTCCTTGTCAATATTTAAGAGTAGATTAGATTTGGCCCTTGTGGCTAAGGGGATCAGGGGGTATGGGGAGAAGGCAGGAACTGGATACTGATCAGTCATGATCATACTGAATGTTGGTGTAGGCTTGAAGGGCCAAATGGCCTCCTCCTGCACCTATTTTTCAATTTTTCTGTGCTTTTACGACATTGCTTTGATCTGGAATTCCATTAATTTTAACAAACAATTATGAAAGCTTTGGGGAAGGAGTATGGTAACTTCCTTATAATGATCTAAAATCAAACATTCACAACTGGATTTCAATGAACAAGACAGAAAATAATAGAATCCTTCAATATTAATAGAAGATTATAGCGTAATTCCAACTGAGATATTGTTTGAAATGTTAATTACACAAAGCAAAAAGAAGAAAAGTTAATGCAAGCTGATGGTGAAAATATAAATTAGAACATCTAAAATTTGACTAAAAGCCTTCCCTTGAAACATATGTATGAAGGATAATCTTCAATAATGTCAATCCTCAAGTATTAATCTGCAGAAGAATGCATATTAATTGTAATATTCTGCATTGAAAGTTGTTAAGAAATAATCTCACTGTCCCTGTCACAATGGCATCTGTGGGTTTTTACCTGAAAAACTGCGTTCCTGGCTCCTCAACTTGGCTGACTCAGCCCTTTACCAGAATGGAGTGAAGTGGGGGAGGGGGGAGGAGGTGTGGGAATAATTTCTAATAAATGATCAAGTGGCTTTTGCGAAGAGAAGATGCTAAATCATTGATTCTGGTCAGGAAACATCGCGGTAAAACACAAAAGTCTGCAGGAGCTGTGATGGAAATAAAAACACAACTCTGGAGCAACTCAGCTGGTCAAACAGTGTCCTTTATAAAGCAAGGATAATGATGCAATAACCAATGTTTCAGGCTTGAGCCCTTCATAAGAAATAGGAGCGGGAGTCGGCCATCCGGCCCGTCCAGCCTACTCCACCATTCAATGAGATCATGGCTGATCTGATGATAGGCTCATATCCACCTCCCTGCCTTTGTTCCATATCCATTACCGTGAAAAATCTATCCAACCTTATCTTAAATATATTCGCTGAGGTCGCCTCCACTGCTTCAATGGGCAGTGAATTCCATAGATTCACCACCCTCTGGGAAAAGCAGTTCCTCCTCACCTCCATCTTAAATCGACTGCCCTGAATGTAAGCATTTTTGTTTGGGTGTCTGTCTGTGTGTTGCTCTTAACTTGATGAAGGGTTCAAGCCTGGAACATTGGTTATGTATCTTTATATTTGCTATATAAAGTACACCATTTGATTTGCTGAATTTCTACAGTGTTGTGTGTTTACTGAGATGGTCTTGAGAAGAACAACAGGCATTTCTGACCTGCACTCTTCAGCTCCCACACCATCTAACCTCCTCAACTGCAAAGGAATTCTCTCCTTTTTCTTGGACGCCACAACACTCAAGAGCTGAGAGACACAACAATCTATTCAACCGGTACCCCATCCATTCATTCCCACCACTACCATCTGCAAAATATAATATTCACTCCTGAATCAATGAAGTTTTATCACCCAGAGATAAAAGCAGTAGGGAACATCACATCCTACAGGATTTTGTTCAGCCATGCACCATCTTGACTTGGTGATGTCTATAAAAAAGTAAATCCGCAAGGCTGGAAAAACTCAGCAGGTGAAACAGAGTACTTTATAGAGCAAAGATAAAGATACATCACCAACATTTCGGGCTTCCTTCATCGAGGTATGAACAAAAAGTGGGCAGGCGCCCGAACAAAATGGTGGCTGGGGGGGGGGAAGGAACAGAGTCCCAAAGGCAGGAGGTAATAAGTGGATAAGGGAGGGAGGGCACACCAGCAAGTAGGAGGGGTGGGGAAGTGGCTCTGTGAATGGAAAGGGAAAGGAATGGAGAGAAGACAAAGGAAGGGAGGGAGAATAGAGAGCAGGTTAGCAGAAACCAGAGAAGTTTGTGTTAATGCTATCCATTTGGTAATGCCTAGATGAAAAATCAAGTGTTGTTCCTCCAGTTTATGGGTGGTCTTGATGGGGCCGTACATGAGACTATGGGCAGCACAGGAGTCAGGCACGCAGTTGAAGCGTTTGGCCATTTGGAGATCCCTGTCACTGACCCGGGCAGAGTGAAAGCGCTCAGCAAAGAAATCTCCCAGCCTGCGTCCAATGTAGAAAAGGTCACAACGGGAGCACTAGATGTGGTAGCTGACTCCCGTGGATGCACAAATAAAATGTTGCTTCACAGGAAAGGACTGTTCGGGGTCCCGGGTGGTGGCAAGGGAGGAGGTGTGGGCACAAATGAGGCACCTCCTGTGACCGCAGGGAAGGGGGTGGGGGGGGAACGATAGGTGGGAAGGGATGAGGGAGTCACAGAGGGAGCAGTCTCCATAGAAGGCAGAGAGGAGAGGGGAAGATGTGGCTGGTGTAAGCTGCAGAAATTATGGAGGATAATTGGATAGAGAGGCTGATGGGGAGGTAGGATTGAACGATAAGTGCTCATCCCAGGCCAAGAGTACTTTTCGTATTTACATACTGATGTCTGGGGGCAGAGGGACCAGGGCAGTGGAGGAGATGTGGGTAAAGGGCTGACTCATTGGTGATTGAGGGGAAGCCACATTTGTGGAAGAAGACGGACATTTCAGATGAGGTCTTACCCTCTTTTGTGTTTTACCTTTACCCTTGGTAATGTATATTGCTGGTTAAAATCCTGGAGATCATTCCTCCACATCGGAGTGTCTGTAGTACTTTAATTGCAGAGGTTCAACAAGGTGGCCCACTAACACCCGCCAAAGGGCGGCAGGGTCGGTGTAGCGGTTAGCACAATGCCTTTACAGCACCAGCGAGTGGCACCGGACCCGGGTTCAAATCCCGCGCTGCCTGTACCTTCTCCCCGAGTCTGCGTGGGTTGCCTCCGGCCTCCTCCCCACCCTTTTTGGGGCGGGTGAATTGGGCGGCATGGACTAGTAATTGGCCTGTTGCAGTGTCCAAAATTATTTTTTAAGATTTAAAAGGTCAAAGAAAAATCAATACTGCTTGGGCTAGGACGCTCACGTCCAGAATAAAAAAGTAATTTGAAAGTTTTCTGCAGAGAAAGGAAGGACTTTGACACATTAATTAGAATCGAGACCAGTTAATCTGTCCATGGTGATCTGTTTGAGCCAAAAATATTGGAGTGACATATCTGTTTGATTGGCCCGTAAATCACCAGAATAGATAGAATGGATCTGATTTTACATCAAACCTGCTTTGTCCTGATATGTGTGGAACGCCTAGTGTTTAAACCAGTGGTTCTCAACTTCCACCCTCCCCCCCACCATCCCCCGAACCCAGCCCGACTCATACACCACCTGAAGCAATTTTTTGCCCACCATTGGATTAAACGATAAGTGCTCATCCCAGGCCAAGAGTACTTTTTGTATTTACATACTGATGTAGAAGATCAGAGTAAACTATTCCACTCCCTGCATCCAGGTAAATATGCCAACAGGCCACTTTGCTTCACACATTCCAAGAATCCGCCCCCACCCCCCCCACAAAGCCCCGCGACAAATAAGAGTGACTTGATTGAATTCTTTGCCATGATGATCCCGTCAACCTTTTTACATATCTAATGTGAAATGCCACCATGACAGAATGGAACTTAAATGTATTTAATCAAATAAATCTGGGATTAAAGTATTAGTATCAGGTAATAGTGAGTCACATAAACGAAACACAATGATTCATTAAAATCCACAAGGACAGGAGCCCAGTCTGGACAATATTCATGGCTCCAGACCACTTATATTGATGACTCTTGTCTCCTCTTCAAATGGACAGATCAGTTTTGTAATCTTTATCATCTGCTTTATTAGTTCAATCCATTCACATGGTCAATGCACCACTTAATGGCAATTGAGTCAAACATAATCTGCTAGAGGAAATGAGCCGGTGACATCTGGGGTCAGAACCTTGCAGCGAGTTCCTCCGGATCCCAGCATCTGCAGTCTCTAGTGTGGCCCTCGAGAGCAACTGAGACTCGATGCAGTGTGGATTCTTGAGTGTGAGTCCACTGCACCATATTTGGCTCCGGTATAGCAGGCTCTTCTTTGATTAATGACTGATGACTCGAGAGAGAGACTCTTTGGCTTCCCAAGATTGTTTTAATGTCGGGTAATAAAAACAGAACATTACACAATACTTCTTTGAGTCTACCATAAGATTCGCCATCAGCAAAAATTGCCCAGTGTCCCTTAGAGCCAGAGAAAGAGAAAGAAAAAGAATGTCTCCCCAAAGACACTGAGTGTCCGTGGCTTCGCCTCCGGCACTCCTGCAACCTCCGCAGCCACACAGACTGCAGTCCGATTTGTCAGCACCCCAAACTCCAAATGCACACCTCTGACAGCGCCCTCTAGCATCCCGGATCTGACATCTGGTACCCTTTTTAGACAACACTTTCCTTATTCTAATATATCAAAGTATTATGTTCAAAAAGCGTGAGCTATGATATTCCAAATGTCAATCTCTTTTATCCAATAAATCAAACTCTGTGCTGCTTTATATAGTTTAAATTCATTGATAAACATTTGTATAGCTTCGTATTAAGATGAATAACAAAGTATTTACTGTATAATAGAAATATGAAAGATATAAGAAGCTTTTAAAGAAATACACAAACTTTAGAGATGCATAATGGCATTTAAAGAGATGTAAAAAAAATTCAAAGAAAAATTTCCTGTGCTCATACTTCCTTCATATCTGGTTGAATAATGAGCAAGCTGTTAGCCTGGGTGGATGTTATGACATATTACATCACAGTCACTATGGTAACACTACAAACAATAGTTCTCTTAAAGAGACAGGCACAGAATTAACGAAGAGTTAAAAACACAGGGTTTACACCCTTTCAGCCCCCCAGCAGTCCGCAGCCTGGCGTGAGTCCCTGACCCACCGTTGCCTGCAGCCTATGTGGGTTTCTCGCCTCGAGGCACCTACAGCCCGCCTCCTGCATCAGAGCCCCTCAGTGGTTCTTTTTCTCTGACCGTAAGAGGCGCCCGGCCGTTTCTGCAGATAGTGAATTTGTCTGCCTTATGGCAGACTACAGCAGATTTAGTGTAACGCTACACCTGCCTTCTTCATTGTTGGGGTCTTTCATGGCTTGGTTCAGCATCATGCTGAAGAAGATTGAAAAGAGGGTTGGTGCGAGAACACAGCCTTGCTTCACGCCATTGTTAATGGAGAAGGGTTCAGAGAGCTCATTGCTGTATCTGACCCGACCTTGTTGGTTTTCGTGCAGTTGGATAATCATGTTGAGGAACTTTGGGGGACATCCGATGCGCTCTAGTATTTGCCAAAGCCCTTTCCTGCTCACGGTGTCGAAGGCTTTGGTGAGGTCAACAAAGGTGATGTAGAGTCCTTTGTTTTGTTCTCTGCACTTTTCTTGGAGCTGTCTGAGGGCAAAGACCATGTCAGTAGTTCCTCTGTTTGCGCGAAAGCCGCACTGTGATTCTGGGAGAATATTCTCGGCGACACTAGGTATTATTCTATTTAGTAGAATCCTAGCGAAGATTTTGCCTGCAATGGAGAGCAACGTGATTCCCCTGTAGTTTGAGCAGTCTGATTTCTCGCCTTTGTTTTTGTACAGGGTGATGATGGTGGCATCACGAAGATCCTGAGGCAGTTTACCTTGGTCCCAACAAAGCTTGAAAAACTCATGCAGTTTGGCATGCAGAGTTTTGCCGCCAGCCTTCCAGACTTCTGGGGGGATTCCATCCATACCTGCTGCTTTGCCACTTTTCAGTTGTTCGATTGCCTTATATGTCTCATCCAGGGTGGGAACCTCATCCAGCTCTAGCCTTAGGGGCTGTTGAGGGAGCTGGAGCAGGGCGGAATCTTGGACTGAGCGGTTGGTACTGAAAAGAGATTGGAAGTGTTCTGACCATCGGTTGAGGATGGAGATCTTGTCGCTGAGGAGGACTTTGCCGTCTGAGCTGCGCAGCGGGCTTTGGACTTGGGGTGAGGGGCCGTACACAGCCTTTAGAGCCTCGTAGAAACCCCTGAAGTCGCCAATGTCCGCGCTGAGCTGTGTTCGTTTGGCGAGGCTAGTCCACCACTCATTTTGGATCTCCCGGAGTTTGCGCTGAAGATGGCTGCATGCGCGACGGAAGGCTTGTTTCTTCTCTGGACAGGACGGCTTTGTAAGGTGAGCCTGGTGGGCAGCTCGCTTCTTTGCCAGCAGCTCCTGGATTTCCTGGCTGTTTTCGTCAAACCAGTCCTTGTTTTTCCTGGAGGAGAAGCCCAGTACCTCTTCAGTGGATTGCAGTATGGTACCTCGTCGAGGTACTCGAGATGGCAGAGGTCGACAGCATCGAGTCCACACTGCTGAAGATCCAGCTGCGCTGGATGGGTCACGTCTCCAGAATGGAGGACCATCGCCTTCCCAAGATCGTATTATATGGCGAGCTCTCCACTGGCCACCGTGACAGAGGTGCACCAAAGAAAAGGTACAAGGACTGCCTAAAGAAATCTCTTGGTGCCTGCCACATTGACCACCGCCAGTGGGCTGATAACGCCTCAAACCGTGCATCTTGGCGCCTCACAGTTTGGCGGGCAGCAGCCTCCTTTGAAGAAGACCGCAGAGCCCACCTCACTGACAAAAGGCAAAGGAGGAAAAACCCAACCAACCCCAACCAACAAATTTTCCCTTGCAACCGCTGCAATCGTGTCTGCCTGTCCCGCATCGGACTGGTCAGCCACAAACGAGCCTGCAGCTGACGTGGACTTTTTACCCCCTCCATAAATCTTCGTCCGCGAAGCCAAGCCAAAGAAAGACACCTGCCTTATTACATGACCATAAAGGAATCCTGAATTGTGGAGAAGTTGGAGCAATTTGGTAAATAAGTGTGAACTGGCCTTACACTGAGGTGTCATCCCATTCTGAGCTTTCATTATTGCAGGCTCATTTACCATGCAATGCAAGTTTTGTGCTCCTATGGTGACATGATGGTTAAAATCCCTGAGTCATGTTGACGTCCCAGATTTCTTTTTCCAGGCAGTGTTGGTTCAGAATCAGAACCAGAATTTATTGTCATGAACCTGTGTCACATGGTTTTGCATCAGCGTCACAGATGGAAAAAATGTAATAAATTACATTTTTACAAAATAAATAAGAAGTTCAAAGGAAGAGAAAAAGTGAGATGGTTCATTGTCCCTTCAGAAATCTGATGGCGGAGGGGAAGAAGCTGTTTCTGTACCATTGAATGTTCATCTTCAGGCTCCTGGACCTCTCTTCTTGATGGTTGCAGTGAGAAGAGGGCATCACCTGGGTGGTGAGGTTCCTTAATAATAGAGGTTGCTTTCTTGAGGCACTGCATCTTGTAGATGTCCTTAATGAAGACTAATGACTCTTTGTAGCTACTTTTCTGACCTGTGTATTAGCACCTCCGTACCCGACAGCAATCGTGGAATCCTCTCCACGGTGCTCCTGTAGAAATTTGCAAGAGCCGTTGGTGACATACTGAATCTCCTCAAACTCATAACAAAGTATAGCTGCTGGCGAGCCTTCTTCAAGATTACGTCGACAGGATAGATTTGTGAGTGAAGGTTCATTGTGCTCGTCGGCTGCACTGTGGCTCTGGACTTTGACGGAAGGTGTGTCAATTCAGGATTGAAGAGGTGTTGACATAGGTAGCATTCACCAGCAGACAAGCACTGAACACTTTTGTAACGGAATTTCTTTCACAAAGTGACAGCTCAGCACAAATGGGTGAGATGTGGGAGACCCTAAAGTAGCAGGGGAATCCCACCAGGTGATCAATTCCTTCAAGAGAGATGGCTCAGACATCATGGGATTGGAATGAAGGACCTCCTTTGTGTTCTGTCCCTATGATCTGAGGTCCAATGATAGCAGAAGCAAATCCATAATGGACTGGATTCTATGAAAAGAAACCTTGTATCTCCCAACATGATACAAATCTGAACATAAACTGAATGCTATTAGCTTACACTCAATGTCACCAAAACGAAGGGGCTGATTGATGACTTCAGGAAAGCAAAGCCAGAGGTGTACAATCCTTGATCATTGAGCGGAGAGGTGGAGACAGTGGAGAGGGTGAGCAAATTTAGGTTCTTTGGAGGATCTTTCCTGGACCCAACACACCAGTGGCATCGTGAAGAAAGCACGCCAGAGCCTCCACTTCCTCAGGAGTTTGCGGAGGTTTGGTACAACTCCAGAAACCATGGCAAATTTTTACAGATGTGTGGTGGAAAGTGTGCTGACCAGTTGCATCATGGTCTGGTTTGGGACACCAGTACCCCCGAGTGTAAAATCCTGAAAAGGGTGGTGGACACAGGCAAAACCCTCCCCCACTATTGAGGACATCTACAGGCAACGCTGCCATCGGAGGGCAGTAATAATCATCAAAGACCCTCACCATCCAGCACATGCTCTTTTCTCACTGCTGACATCAGGAAAGAGGTGTCGGTGCCACAAGACTCACACCATCATGTTCAGGAACAGCCGCTCCCCCTCCACCATCGGACTCCTCAACGACAAACTCAATCAGGGACTCATTTAAGGGCTCTTACTTGTGCACTTCATTGATTTTTCTTTGCTTGTCAGTCACGTGTGTGTGTGTGTGTGTGTGTGTGTGTGTGTGCGTGCACACACCATTAGATCCAAAATTCATTTTTTAATGATGGCTTTTCTTAATATAGTAACAATAATTTTATATAAAATAAATCATAAAAGTTTTAATCCTATTTACATGATTATTACAAAATGAAATGTGCACCTTTTGCACTAAAATTTTATCTTCGATGAACACAGATGGTAAAGTCATGTGAAAAAGAAGTAATGAATGAGGAATCTTTTTCCATTCATTTTCACAATCTCCAGTTGTTAGAATCAAGCTTTGTCCCATCTAATCATTTATCTCATGTTTCTTTGAATATTTTGTCCATTTAGACAATCTATGAGACCTTCAGATCTCACCCAAGGTTACACCTGATGTCAGTGAGACCCAACAAGCAATGCCTTTGCGAAAGGCATCAGTGACCTGCTCTCGTCCATTGGTGAATATTACCCAGCATAAAATCCGCTTTGAAACAACCCAGATTTTATCTTTTGCTTAGCACATGAATTGCAATTCTATGAGTAATTATGCACATACTCACACACACACTCACACACTCACACACACACTCACACACACACACTCACACACACACACACTCACACACTCACACACACACTCACACACACACACTCACACACACTCACACACACACACACACACTCACACACACACACTCACACACACTCACACACACACACGCACACCCACATACCCCACACAAGCCACATATTCACACACTCACACACAACCCCTCCACACACATGCCACGTATTCACACACACACACACACACACACACACAGCCCCCCACACACAAACCACATATTCACACACACACACACACACACACACACAGCCCCCCACACACAAACCACATATTCACACACACACACACTCACACACACAACCCCCCCCACACAAGCCATACAATCAGACACACAAAACCCCACACAAACCACACATTCACACACACACAAACCCCCACACAAGCCACATATTCACACACACACACACACACACACACAGCCCCCCACACACATGCCACATATTCACACACACACACACAACCCCCCACACACATGCCACTTATTCACCCACACACACACACAACCCCCCCACACACATGCCACATATTCACCCACACACACACAACCCCCCCACACACATGCCACATATTCACCCACACACACAACACCCCCCACACACACACACACACACACAAACCCCCCACACAAGCCATATAATCAGACACACAAAACCCCCACACAAACCACACATTCACACACACACACACACACACACAAAGAGAGAGGGATTGAGAGATTGACACTGAGAGAAAATAGAGATACAGAGGGAGAGATAATTGCAGAGAGAGAGAGCAATGCACGGAAACACACACGTACACACCTGCACAGACTGCCCATTGTTTGAGTAAGAAGAAAACACAGAAGCAGATAAAGACGATGACCCAAATTTGCCACTCTCCATCTTATTTCAGTTCTACAGCACATATTTAACACTAAATTAATTGCAGAAAGAATAGTCTCATTAATTTGAACTTCTTCCAAATTGAAATTAGTAGCTCTGTTAAGGCAATGTGACCTTTACAACATGAATACCAACCCCCCTCTCTCTCTCTCTCTCCCTCCTTAAAATATACTTCAATTTTTTTTCAATAATATGCCAAGCTTAAACTCAGAACATTCCAAAACCATATCCAAATAATATAAAACCAGTTTTTGTATTCTTATATTTTCATTTACTGCAGTTTGCAGAGAATTAATTTGCACACTCTATCCACTGTATTTGATATACTGAATAAATATTTCAATAATTAATGTTAGTGGGAGGAAATCTTTGAAAAATGATCCTAATTTTAATCTAAACTACAAGCCCAACTCAATGTATACAAGGTGAATAGTTAAGAGTTATAAATATTTTCTAATATCTCAATATTATGTAGCATTTCTACATTTTACAGAACCTCTAAAAGGTTCAACCCTTGAGAAGGAGCTGTAATATTTAATCTCATTCACTAGCGCAAACTGCCAGCAGAGATCTCCTTATTATTCGACAGACAAGCAAACACAGTTACAGGCCGAGGTAAAGAACAATCTGTCGATTGTGTTACCTTCACAACGAAACATTAATTTGGTTCAGTCGGATGAGTTGAAAGAGAGTTCCAGTGAGCTTTTCACTTCCTCTGTGCACTCCTTTTCCTTTCTTGGCGTCCAGCAGGTGCTGACTAGCTCTAGACCAACAGTCTTGAAGGGGGGAGAGTGAGAGAGAGAGAGAGAGAGAGAGAGAGAGAGAGAGAGAGACTGAGAGGGAGGAGAGAGAGGGAGGGAGAGAGAGAGAGAGAGAGAGAGAAAGAGAGAGAGAGAGAGAGAGAATGAAATAAAAAATCAGTCGCACTGATTTAGAACCAGCAGGTTCTTTCTGCGCATTGATCCCCTGTATGTAATCCCATCCTCATTGCTGGTAGTTTCAGGACCACGGTCAGTTCCCGATTCTTGCTGTTGGTAGTTTCAGGACCACGGTCAGTTCCCGATTCTCGCTGCTGCTGGTTTGAGGACCACGGTCAGTTCCCGATTCTTGCTGCTGGTGGTTTCAACACCACGGTCAGTTCCTGACACCCCCACCCACCCCCCGACGCTCTTCGTGCGGCACTTGCAAAGGCTTCGGCTCCCGGCCGTGAGCTCCAGACGCCGCGCAGCCAAAGCGATTCTTATTTTTCGTGATGCACGGCGCTAGAAAGAACGGGCTCCCCGCGCCGCTCGCCCAGCTTCGAGGAGAAGTCTCTCGCCCAGGAAGGTTCCAGTGAGCTGGAGGTGAACCAGGGGCATCCTCACTGCCAGTGCGGGGAAGACCCGAACCTCAGCACAGCCCAGAGTGAGCTCCAGCAAACTGCACACCCCCCTCACTGACACACCCCTCCCCCCCCCCCCACCCCACCCCGGGCACTCTCCGCTCCCGATGTCCTTGCAAAGGCTGGGATTATCCAAATGTGTGCCCTTCACTGAGCCCACCGCAAACCCGCGGGTTCCACAGCTGCAGCAACATCTGGAACAGCAGCTCCCTCCCTCGCCAGTCGCCTCCCTTTAAACAAATCCTGGCTGCATCAGTCCTGATCTGGGAAGTGAGAGTCTCCGCATCCTCTGCACGAGTGGAGGTGAAATGCTGACGTTCACTATCCCTCCCTCTCCCTCTCTCTCTCTCCCTCTCTCTCTCTCTCCCTCTCTCTCTCTCTCTCTCGCTCTCTCAATCTCTCGCTCGCTCGCTCGCTCGCTCACTCACTCACACCTGGTGAATCCAATCACAAAGACAGACCCCCTCCCCCCCCACTAAAAAAATAAATAAAAGATCAAGCTTGCCTGGTTTGAGACTGAGGAAATTGGTTTAATCTGCGGCATCGAATCACTCGGGCAGCTCGCAGTGGGAGTGACTGAGCGCCACATGCATATGAATTAGAGCTCACGTGTCTGATCGCACAGGGGGTCAAAGCCAAGCACCCCGGTCTGGAACAGCCACACACTGATAGACGAAGTCAGCGCAGATTGGACCAACTGCAGTTCGCTGTCCTCTGACAAGTCAAGAAAAGTCAAGTCAAGTTTATTTTCACCTGATTACACACGTTCCTCCCGACGAGACAACGTTCTCTGGTCCTCCGGGCAAAACACGCAGACACACAACCAGACATAGCACACATATAGGCAAACCATACATACAAAGGTAGTTTCAGGACCACGGTCAGTTCCCGATTCTTGCTGTTGGTAGTTTCAGGACCACGGTGCAAATAAATAAATAAACATTATTTCCTAAATATGAGAGTCTCGGAGGGTTAGTGTGAGCCGATCCTTTGGTTGTTCAGCATTCTCCCTGCCCCTGGGAAGAAGCGGTTCCTCAGCCTGATGGTTCTGGAGCTGATCCTCCTGGATCTCTTCCCCAATGGGAGCAGCTGAAAGATGCTGTGTGCGGGGTGGAAGGGGTCCTCAATGATTTTGTTGGCCCTCTTTAGATAAAAAAATCCTGGTAGATCAGGTCAATTTGGTGGTGGGTGGGGGGGGGGAGTGGGAGAGGAGACTCTAGTGATCTTCTCTGTTAATCTTGAGGTCCTGTGGATTAATCTCTGATCCATCATTCTGACATCTTCAGGTTCACCACTGAAAACGGCCTGTCAGTTTGCCTGAAGGAGGGCTTGTCAGTCCTGCTTCAATGCCCAATATACACCCAAAAGGAAGCAAAATATTTGTTGTCCTCTGTTATCAGTAAGAGAATGGAAACTTGGTGGTCCATGCTTTACAGCGGTTCAACCAGAAGCCCTGAGACATCAGCTTGTTCTTCATCACTGATACCCTTCACCAGACCTTTTACTGGCTCTATCAACTAACTGTGTGACATGTCATTCTATTGCATTCTGCATACTGCATATATCAAATTAAATGCCCATGAACTGGTTTAATAAACAAGTACAATGGGATATAGACAGAATGCAGAGTTGGGTGGAAAAGTGGCAGATGGAGTTCTCTCTGGATTAGCGTGAAGTAATGCATTTGGAGGGTCAAACTTGAAGGTGGATTACATGGTTAATGGTAGGATTCTTAACAGTGTGGAATAACAGAGGGATCTTTGGGGTTCAAATCCATAGATCTCTCAAGGTTGCCATGCAGGTTCATAGGGTAGTTAAGAAAGCTTATGGTATGTTGGTCTTCATTAGTCAGCGGATTGAGTACAAGAGCTGTGAGATAATGTTGCAGCTCTACAAAACTCTGGTTAGATCACACTTGGAATAATATGTTCAGTTCTCGTTGCTTAATTGCAGGAAGGATGTGGAAGCTATGGAGAGGGTGCAGAGGAGATTCACCAGGATGTTGCCTGGATTGAAGAATATGTCTTATGAGGCAAGGATTTTTCTCTTTGAAGTGAAGAAGAGTAAGAAGGATGAGAGGTCCACAAGATTATGAGAGATATAATTAGAGTGAACATCTAGCACCATTTTTCCAAGGGCGGCAATACCAAATACCATGGGACGTCTGTTTAAGGTGAGAGGAGGAAAGTTCAAGGGAAATGTTAGGGTCCCTTTTATGCAGAGTCATGAGTGCCTGGAATACATTGGTAGGGTTGGTGGTGGAGGCTGGTGAATTTAATAGACACTTAGACAAGTGCATCAATGCAAAAAAAAATAGAGGATTATGGGTGTGAGGTTTAGACCAGAGGTTTTCAAACTGCCCCCCTAAACTCACATTCCACCTTAAGCAATCACTATGCCATAGGTGCTTAAGCAATCACTTAAGGTGGTATGTGGGAGGAAAGAAAAGGTTTGAAAACCACTGTTTTAATTGTCCCTCAGTGACTCGTTATGTGCACGGTTTCTGAACTCCAAAGGAAATGGGCCGATGGCAATTTTTCTCAAGCAAAATATTTCAGTAACAATTGGGTCTAGAGCAGTGATTCTCAACCTTCCCTTCCCACCCACATCCCACCTTAAGCAATCCCTTACCAATCACAGAGCACCGATGGCCTAGAGATTACTTAAACCGGAATGTGAGTTTAGGGGGACAGTTTGAAAACCACTGGTTTAGATCGTTGAGTGGGTTTAAAATGTGGGTCGACACAACATTGTGGGCTGAAGGGCCTGTAATATTCTATGTTCTATTAAGCCAATCAGAGGATAAGGGAAAGACAATTGGAAACTCCTGAAACTGCAGTAACTAATGAGGGAGGCAAACTTCAGTCCCTGTTGTTACTGGGGGTGGTATCCCTGACCCAAAAGTAAGGGTGGTAGCCAAGAAGAGAAATGATGTAACATAAGTTCTCAGCAGCCACCTGTCATTTTCCAATGTTGACCATTCTTCTGCCCCTTGGAGGCAATTTAAAAAATGGCTGAAATGACAGGATTTTCACCGCAGTTTAGTCATAGCATAGCACAGGCCCTTTGGCCCACAGTGTTGTGCCAACCTGCTCGACCATCTAAAGCTTCCCTACCTCACACCCATAACCCTTCCTTTTTATTGCACCCATGTGCCTGTCTAAAATTATTTTAAACATCTTTATTAAGCCAGCGTTCACTACCACTGAAAAAAACTTATCCCTGACATCTCCCCTAAACTTTCTGCCTCTCACCTTGATTTGGTGCTCTCAGGTGTTGGCCACTGTTGCTCTGGTTTAAAAGGTATTGGCTGTCCACCTCTCGTAAGCTTGTAGACTTCTATTATGTCACCTCTCATCCTTCCTTGCTCCAAAGAGAAATCCCCTAGCTCTGCTAGCCTTGCCTCATAAGACACGGTCTCTAATCCACGTAATATCCTGGTAAATCTCCTCTGCCAACTCTCCATAACTTCCATATTCTTCCTGTAATGAAGCGGCCAGCTCTGAACACAATATTGCAAAGCTGGATCACGATTTATTGTCACGAACAAGTCATGAAATTCAATGTTTTGTGGCAGCGTCACAGCGCAAACATTCACATTATAAACCATCTTACGACATTACTATAAAAATAAAATATTAACAATAACGGTGAACCAAAAGAAAAGGCAGTGTCTTTGGTTCATTGATCATTCGGGATCTGAAGCTGTCTTTGTGCCGTTTTCAGGCTCCTGGACCTTTTCCCCGATGGTAGCGGAGTGAAAAGGGCGTGGCCTGGTTGGTGGGGGTCTTTGAGGATAGAGCCTGCTTTTTTAAGACACCCCCTCGTAGATGTGCTCGATGGAGTGAAGTCTGGTGCCCGTGGTGTCGAGTTAACCACCCTCTGGAGTTTCATTCTTGTCCTGAGAGTTGGCACCTCCGTACCAGGCAGTGATGCAACCAGCCAGAATGCTCTCCACGGGTCCACCTGTAGAAGTTTACGAGAGTCTTCGGTGACATATCGAACCTCCTCAAATATATAGCTGCTGGCCAGCCTTCTTTGTGATTGCATGTGGTTAACCAAAGTTTTACAGAGCTGCACATTACCTCACAGCTCTTCAACTTACTTCCCCAACTAATGAATCCCACAGGCCTTCTTAACCACCTGCGCAGTGACCTTGCGACATGTATGGATTTGAACCCCCAAGGACCCCTCTGTCCTTCCACACTGTTTTGAATCCTCAATGCCCATCTTGCAGGAGATACTTGGTAAGGGAAAAGGGAGATTCTGATTTAATTCTACCTTCAATAACTCACAGCACTGCATGAGGGGACCAGCAATTATTGCACATTATTGAAATTAACTCCTGTTGCGTTAGCTAACACACCTCTGGAGGCTAATATCACAAAAAAAACAAAGATTAATTGAACCTGTTTTTAAATCAACCATTTAGTTTGGTGCATGTAAAATCAGTTTTGTTCGTCTCCCTGACAACATTTGCGGTAAATCACTGAATGCCAAAGAAATGCTGGAGAATTGTACAAAGATGTCTCTTTTCTAATTCTTAGGAGCTGAAAGAGTTGACAGGCCTGGACCACTTGCTGCACACTGGAGGGGAACTTCAACAACAAGCCACCTGGTGCTGAAACCAGAGTATATAGTCTTCTTGCCCCTCCAGGAGCTCGTGACTTACCCAGGGATCCACCTTAGGTTGCAGAGAATTGAGCATCGTGTATTGGTCCAAAGATTTCCATGGAATTCTTTATGGATAATGGCATTTCCAAAGTGCAGTAAACATTTGAGTTATTCAGGGCAGCTCGGTAGTAGTTTACACAATGCTGTAACAGTGTGACCTAGGGGTTCATATCCCACGCTACCTGTAATTAGTTTGTGCGTACGCCCTGTTTGGGTTTCCTCCAGGGGCTCTGGTTTCCTCCCACCCTCCACAAAAATATGGGGGGGGGGGGGGTGGTAGTGTAGTGTTTGTGCTACGCGAACATTGAGAAGAACAACGCACACACCAAAGCCTTGGAAAACGAGACTGGTTCATTGCTCTGGCCGTCGCGCTTATATAAGGTCCAGGCGCTGATGTCAGAGCCCCGCTTCATCGGAACACCGGCCAGCGTTCCTGCCAGAGTTCCCCACCTTCCCGCCGTGCGGACGTCACCTGCGATGACAGCCGGTGTCATCCCATCCCCCCAGGTCCACCCGATCGCTGCGTTCATCGGCCATTTTGCAGAGGTTGAATTGGGCGGCACGGGCTCATGGGCGGAAGGGCCTGTTACCACGCGGCTGGTCTAAATTTTAAAATTTCGAATCAATTCCTCAACTGGATTGCTGAACCAGGCAAACCTTGTTGTCTCCATGAAAAAAAAATGGACACGTCTAAACCCTTTGCATTCGCTTGTGAGCTTGTGAAAGGTGTTTTGCAGCCTTTGTGATTTCTGTTCATATGGCCACATAGAAACATAGAAGATAGGAGCAGGAGTAGGTCATTCGGCCCTGCTCCGCCATTCAATGAGATTATGGCTGATCTTAAAGTTCAGTACCCTGTCCCCGCCTTCTCTCCATAACCCCTAATTCCCTTATACTGAAGAAATATATCTAATTCCCTCTTAAATATATTTAATGAACCTGCCTCTACTGCCCTTTGTGGCAATGAATTCCACAGATTCACCACCCTCTGGGTAAAGAAATTCCTCCTCATCTTGGTCCTAAATGGTTTGCCGATTATCCTCGAACCATGGCCCCGGATTCTGGACCCCCCCCACCATTGGAAACATCCCTTCCGCATCCATTCTGTCCAGTCCTGCCAGAATTTTATATGTCTCTAAGAGATCCCCTCTCAATCTTCCAAACTCCAGCGAGTACAGTTTGCACGATGTGATTGGAATCGAGGTTCAAATCCCACTGTAAGGAGCTTGTAGGTTCTTCCCATGTCCTGCATGGGTGCCCCGCCCTTCAAAAATGTACAGGGGTTGTAGGTTAGCTGGGTGTAATTGGGCGGCACAGGCTCGTGGGCTGGAAGGGCCTGTTTCTGAGCTGGATGTTTAAATTTGAACTTTTAACCATTTAAAGAGATGGGAATCGTAACCTGCAGAGTTGATGAATGGTTGACAAAGGGATTTTTTTCTCTCTTTAAATGAGCATTTTTGTGATGCAACCAGGCCCGAAACAATAACAGCAGGCAGTTTAAGATAAGGGAAAAGATTAACAGATTGTTTAAAAAACAGAAGGGAGCTCACAGCAAGCTAAGAATATCCTTAGTGTCAGAATGAGTCTGACTGAGGTTTCATCTTATTTCCCAGTTGAATAAACTAGTTCATAATACAAGAAATAAGTCCTGATCGAACCCATCGACTCCTGGGGCCTTGTTGGAGTTGCAGAGGTGGTAATTAACACTTTTCATTTAGATTAGTATCTCTGGACCATGGTAAGGCAAGAGAAGGAAATAATTCCTGCTGTACGCCCAGACTGGGGAGGGGTGAGTTCCTTCTGCCACCCCGGACCCTAGAGGGGAGGCTTCTTAATCCCAGTCAGGAGAGGGGAGAGTTTCCGCTGAAACCCCAGAGTGTGGAAGGAGGATCTCAGCTCTCAAGACTATGGCGGAGGTAACCCCAGACCCTTGAGGGGAAGGCTCATGCTCCTGGGCAAGAGAGTGCAACCCCCTTTCCTGGTGCAACCCCCGTCTATAGAAGGAGAGTTTCTCATGGGGGAGGTCGCATGATTCCGCAGGGGACGCAGCGCTCCCTTATGACCCCCCAGGGATTTTAATTTAAAAAGTGCTAATTGTTTATAATCATTAAAGTTAATTTAAAGTCTTTTTTTAAAAATGCCGTTAGTTTTAATTACAATGCCACCGAAGAAAGAAAAAAACTCTGAAAACTACACCGAAAGAAAAACGCAAACCAAGGAATGAGAAGGAACTTGGGCCTAGCCCTCCATCGAAGCCGGCCGTTGGAGTTCTTCCAGGGACCGTCTCACAGAGCCATCCCTGCGGCTCTCCGCAAAGATGGTGCTGTCCCGAAAACTACTTCCACACTGCGCATGAAAAAAGTTAAAGGGGAGAAAAAAAACCACCCCTCTTAAAGGGACAGTCCAGCGCGTCAGGTCTGCAAGAAGAAGAAGAAGACTTGCCTGGAATGGAAGATGATTCTAAGTGAAGAAGATACAACTGCAGAAGAAGAAGAATTCAAAGGAAAGGCAAAGTCTTTTTAACGGAAAAAATGGAGGGTTTCTCATCCTTACTGAAATCCATTTCTCTGCTTTCAATTTCAAACTCCCGTTGTCTGTGATGTCCTGAAAGCTTTACAGGTGTAAAAGGAAACTGGAGCCCTCGGGGTCAACCCACGCAGACACGGGGAGACACATACAAACTCCTTACAGACAGCGTGGGATTCGAACCCCGATCCCGATCGCTGGCGCTGTAAAGGCTAACCGCTACGCCCACTGTGATGGCCTTTGGCTTGCCTAACTGACCTGTGTCTGTGGAAGTTTCTGTGCTCCCTTGCCCTCTGCCACTCTTCTTTGTCCATTCTTGTTTAATGTGGTTGACAAGCCTCGCGCCTGAGTTCTGCTCAGCCAAGCAACCAGCTGGGCACTGGGCTTTTTGCAACACAGGAGGTTTCTCCCACTTATCAACGGTTATTCCCATGGGAGTCTTGGCAACGACAGACACATTTTAATTAACTATCTGGCCTGAACCGACACGTTACTCCCGTTCCGAAGTGAACTGAACAAGGAAATGATTTATTTCAATAAATAAACGCAGAAATGCTGGAAGAACTCAGCGGGGTTTTGCAGCGCCCACAGGGGGTAAAGATATACAACCAATGTTTCGGGCCTGAGCCCTTCTCCAAGGCCCAAAGGTCCTTGCTTCCTGTGAACACTGAAAGGCTGGTTGAGATCCTCCAGCATTTTGGTATTTTTTACAATCACAGCATCTGCATGTTTCACTCCATCTGATTTATTCCCCTCTCTAGTATTCCGAACATAAAATATAGAATCAGCAGTGGGTCACCCTGGCCTTAGTCCTGATTATCATCTAAAAATTTTATTAATCTCCAATGATCTGAGACTCCATACGTTCTCAGATAAAGAATCCTATTGACAAAGAGATTCACGAGAACGCGGAACGTCGGGTATCGGAACCGGAGTGCGAGGGGACGCCAAGGAGGCCGGAGGGTTCCAGACCGTGTCGGAGGCTCGGATCAGGAGCTTGAGTAAGGAGACCAGAACCGCCCGCAGTGCTCCAGATGAGGCCTCACCACGATCTTGTCCAGTTGCAGCAGAATCTTCCTGCTCCAAAGTTCATTCCCTCCAGCAACGAAGGCCCCAACGCCCCATTGGCCTTCTTGATGTCCTTCTGCACCTGCAAGCCGACCTTTTGCGATTCATGCACAAGACCTCCTAAATGAAATTCTCATGAAAAATTCTTTCTCATTTCAGTCCTGAATTATTATTTTGAAGTGTGGTCCTTGGTTCTGAGCACCTCAGTCCAGGAAATTAATCTCATTTTCCTCATCAAACCCAATAGGGCAATATGTGATCTGCCAATATATTTATCCTTGATGAAGGGCTTAAGCCTTTGTTATACCTTTGCTATATAAAATACTCTGTTTGACCTGCTGAGTTTCACCGGCATTATTTTTCCTACCCAAATGGTCAACCATTTTCACATTTTCACATGATATTCCATCTCACGATTCCCTATCTAGTTTTATTCCCTTTTTTCAGTCAAAGATCCACTCAGCTTTGCATCTGTGCCAAGCTTGGATAGAACCTGTAGAACAATTACACCAAAGAAACAGACCCTTCGGCCCTTCTTGCCTGTGCTGGGTTATTATTCTGCCTAGCCCCACTGACCTGCACCCAGTCCATAGCCCTCCATAACCGCTCCCATCCATGTTAAAATTGAGCCTGCATTCACCACTTCAGCTGGCAGCTCACTCCACACACCCACCCCTCTCTGTGCGAAGAAGTTCCCCCTCGTGTTCCCACTAAACCAACGGCTCTCAGCCTTTTTCTTTCCACTCACACCCCACTTTAAGTAATCCCTATGCCATCAGTGCTTTGTGATTAGTAAGAGATCGCTTAAGGTGGGATGGAGTGGAAAGAAAATGTTTGAAGACCACTGTCCCTCATGGACTCGTTATGTGCAGGGTTTCAGAACTCCAAAGAAAATGGGCCAATGACAATTTTTCTCAAGCAAAATATTTCAGTAACAATTGGGTCGGTGATTCTCAACCTTCCCTTCCCACTCACATCCCATCTTACTCATCACAGAGCACCGATGGCATAGGGATTACTTAAAGTGGTACATGAGTGAAAAGGAAAAGGTTGAGAACCACTGACCTATGGCAAAGGATATCATAGGTGCTCTGTGGTTAGTAAGGGATTATTGCATGTGTCTAGCAGAACTTACTGTGCTTTTGCAATGCTGCTGGCCTTCCAGATGAACCTCTCTCTTATCTCAGTATTATAGTTGCTGTGATGTGTCCTCACCGCTGCTTCCTGTTTCAACTGGCTTTGCCTCTGTCCACAAAGCCCTTGCTGCAGGCTTCTCGCCGTTAACCCCTATCCCATCACTGATCTGGACTTCGCATTATCGTCCGCAAGGGCAGCTCTGAATATGTGGGACAAAGCTGGCACACCTAACGACATCCCCCCGCCCCCCCCAGAGAGCCGAGACAGATGCTGTGGCCAGTTTACAGAGGCGATGGCATCCTTGCCCATTGCCTGAAGGCCACTCTAGGTTTTAGCTTCTGCCTCAATGGGTCATTTCAATTCCACCTCTGGTAATCAAATGTTCTTTAGTCAATGAAAGCAAATGAATTTCTTTTCAAATGAAACCCTTTAGAGATAATCCTCAGAAATATAATTTTTTTTAAAAATGTAGGCATACAGTATGCTATTTAGGCCCCACGAGTCCGTGCCACCCAGCTTACATCCCTTAATCTAAACCCCAGCACATTTTTGAATGGTGGGAGGAAACCGGAGCCCCTGGAGAAAACCCACGCAGACATGGAGGGAATGTACAAACTCCTTACAGACAGCGCGGGATTCGAACCCTGGTCCAGACCCGATTTCTCCACTGAAGTGAAGCAAGCTAACCTGTAGTTAACTTTTATAACATTTAAATCATTTAATTCTAATCTTTGGAAACTTCGGGTTCTTGTCCTTGGTCCAGTTCCCGCCAGTTGTTTGTAGCAAAGGGTCATCAGGAATGTTGAGAGGATGTGGCTGAACTTCCTGCAATGTTTTGTGAACAGCTCATTTAGAAAGGTCACAAGATCACGAAATATAGGAGCAGAAGTAGGCCCATCGAGTCTGTTCCGCCATTCTAATCGAGAGCTGATCCATCGTACCACTCAGCCCCACTTCCCGGCTTTCTCCCCCTCACCCATGAACCCCTGACTCATCAAATACCTGTCAATCTGTGCCTTAAATGCACCCAACGACCTCGCTTCCACCTGTGGCAACAAGTTCCCTAGGCTCACGACCCTCCAACTAAAGACATTTTTCTGCGTCTCTGTTTTAAATTGACGCCCCTTTATCCTGAAGTTATGGCCTCTTGTCCTAGAATCCTCTACCATTCTTGCCACTTCTGCTCTGTCCAGGTCTTTCAGCGTTCGTAGGTAACTAATTTACTTTTATTTTTCTGTAAGTAAACAGCATAAGATAAAATTCAAACAAACTCTGGCTAAGTTCAGCAAAAATGGAACCATTGGAACTACTCAATCAGTCAAGCAGCATCTGTGGGAAGAGAAACTAGTTAACGGAAGAGTTCCAACTAGTATCCCACTCATCGCAACCTGCACACCCAAGAAGGGCTTGTCTTTATTGGCTGTCTTTCAACCAACTACAGTAGAATCCCTGGTATCTGGCGCCTATGGGTTTTTCCGGTTGCCTGAGACGCAATGCCTAACTCATACACCTGCATTAAGAGCGAACGGTTTAAAATACAAAAGACAGTGCAAAATGTAAATTAATTTGAAAAAAAACACATCAGTACAGCATCGTTAATTATGTAAATTTACTTTAATCAAGCCATTCCAGTAACTTACAAAATGTCAATTTAAATTCCAACCCCTGACGCTGGCGCTGTAACAACATTGCATTAACCGCTACACTAACCGTGTCGCCATCCTAATGAACATCCCTTCCCCAAATATACAGAGAAAGCCTCACTAATATACTCTGTGTTATTATGAGGGCAACTAAGAACTGCATTTCCCAGCATGCAATGTGTGCGATTGGCAGAAACTGGAAGGGACATTTGACAGGAACTTGGTTGAAACAACTCAAGGAAAATAAAGTTGGTTAAGTGTCAAACTCAAATAAAGCTGTTCTTTTTGAAAGATGCAGTTTACCAGCAATCTCATTGATAATTGGAAATGCTTCAAACAGCGATTCAACAATTATTTAGGAACTGGTGGAATGGGAGAGACCGATGGAAAACGGAAAGCGTCATATATTTCTGTACATGATGGGTGAAGATGCCTTGGACATCTGCAACAGTTTTCAAATTGATGAGACAGTTTTGGACAACCTGATGACAAATTTTGTTCCAAGTGAAAAGGTCCTGTTTGAGAGATTCAACGTTTGCTCCTGTGACCGTAAACAAGGTATCGACCTGTACTTAGCCGAGCTTCACTCACTAAGTAAGTCCTGTGAATCTGGAGATATGAAAAATCCAGTCATTAGAGACAGAATGGTTGGCGGAATCCTGGATGATGGCCTTAGAGAAAGATTGTTGAGTGAAAAAGATTTGACTCTGGAAAAGGCTGTGAATATATGTAGGGCAGCAGAGACCACACAAGCCCAACTACAGAGCTACACAGGTTAGACACAACAGTGCATGCGATGGGCACCAGGAATTTCCCAAAGCAACAACAAAGCAAAGTGGTGAACTCAAACCGCAAATGCAGCAGGTGCGGAGGTTGACATATTCCAAAGATGGGTCCTGCCTATGGAAAGTCCTGCTATAAATTTGGGAAGAAGAAGAATTTCGCAAAGTGCTGCAAAGCTTGTGAGGGGGGGGGGGTGGAAACAAGATAAAGGTACACATAGTGAATGAAGAAATGGAGGAATTTTCATGGATTCACTACAGGCAAAACAGAATGGATCGTTCCAGTGACTGCGGATGAGACAGAAATTCCATTTCATTTCATCACCGGAGCCCAAGTGAATCTCTTAACTGTGGACCCTCACCATAAAGAGCAAGATTTATCCTGTGAAATTAAAAGTGAACGGCTACACTGGAGAGAGCGTTCCAGCAAAAGGAGGCTGTCTGGTGACCTTCAAACACAAAGGGCGGCATCTAAAGGCACAGCTACTGGTTGTAGAAAAGAGAGAACAGTCTGAGTGCACGCAAAGTGCTCGTCCTGGTGAAAAGAGTTTTCATAGTGCCTTCACAGATCACTCATGAAACGAAGGAAAACTGCACTGGAGAAGCGATACCTTAACGTACAGAGAGAACCAACCTCATGACATGACATGAGTGACCAACTGGAAAATGAGTTGGCAAATAAGGATGCCTAGAAGACAAAAATTGACAGTTACCGGAAGGTCTGAAACTGGCTGAACAGAAACTGCAGCAAACAATGAAGTGAGCAGCAATATTACCAGAAGTAGCTGCTGAACGTTCCCAGCTCGGACAAAGGCTGAAGAGTGGCGTGGCAGCATAGAAGAGCCTTTGAGGCATTTAGAGACTCAGCTTGAAGAAAGGAATCAGGAACTCAAAAGGGGCCGACAGAGAGAGAGAATGAATGAAGAACACAACTTACTGTCTGTCAGACACATTGCCGTCAGGGTCCAGTAGCTGCATCTAAAAGAAAGAATGGCTACATTAGAGAATAAGAATAGATCGATACAAAAATCTGAGCTCAAGGAAACAACTTGAAGAGTCTCTTCATGATAAGGAATTGGAAAATGCAAACCATCTCCCTTCAGCTACAAAGCTTAAGCAAGCCTCTGCACACTACCAGAAAGGAATTGGCAGCTTTTGTCATCCACTGCAGCAGCTGTGACCAAGATTGGGAAGCCTGGAACGAAGCTCACAGTGTTGTAATAATGGATATGTTGAGGCCCAAGATCAACAGCTCTTGGCAAAACAGGAATGTAAGAGAGTGAATAAATATTCGGATGAAATTGTGAAAGAAGTGGAGATGAAATCTCCGCTTCTGAAGTGCCTGCATGAAGAATATGAACATGCGAAAAGATCTGTGGCCAATCTCTCAGCTAAATTTGAAGATGCCATGAAGGAAATTCGCCGTTTGCAAAAAAGGCACTGACGAGGCGAATAAGCTTCATTGCTCAACAAGGAGAATCAGAGATACGGCACTTGCAGAGTGGGATGGAACTGGAAGAGGCGCGCGGAAATCGTATTTTCTGTGAGGGTGAGGTTAGTTCTGCTCGCATAACCAGTTCCTCTGAAATGATTCCTCAGCATCCGGTGACCTGTTGAACTGCAGATCAACAGCTGCCGTTGACTGTTCGTGAACCTGGTGATAAACAGGAACCTCCTCACGGATTTGTGAACTTCACCTGAAACCTGCGGATGCCCTGAATGAACTTGAACGAAGTCATCAGATGCAACTGGTGGAAACGGAATGTAGATGTTTTTGTTACGTAGACGTTTTTTTTTAAGGGGAAAGCTACGTTATTGTGTTATTGTGACAGAGGTGCACCAAAGAAGAGGTACAAGGACTGCCTAAAGAAATCTCTTGGTGCCTGCCACATTGACCACCACCAGTGGGCTGATCTCGCCTCCAACCGTGCATCTTGGCGCCTCACATTTCGGCGGGCAGCAACCTCCTTTGAAGAAGACCGCAGAGCCCACCTCACTGAAAAAGACAAAGGAGGAAAAACCCAACAACCAACCCCAACCCACCAATTTTCCCTTGCAACCGCTGCAACCATACCTGCCTGTCCCGCATCGGACTTGTCAGCCACAAATGAGCCTGCAGCAGACGTGGACTTTTTACCCCCTCCAAAAATCTTCATCCACGAAGCCAAGCCAAAGAAGAAGCACATTTCAATAAAAACAAGTAAGAGACCTTAAATGAGTTTCTGATTGAGTTTGTCGTTGAGGAGTCTGACGGTAGAGGGGCAGCAGCTGCCCCTGAACTCGGTGGCGTGAGTCTTGTGGCACCGACATGTCTTAGAAGGTCTGACAGCCTTTTTAAATGTTTCTCAATAGTTTGCTCATATTCTGTTTTTCATTTTTTATTATTGTCATCTGATAAAATAGATGTAATATTACACAAAATTTGCTTTGGGCATTTAGGTTCACCATCAACAGAAATTTTCCGGCACCTCTTAGTCAGAGAAAAAGAAGCAAAAGAGAGTTCCCCACCCCACTCCCCGAGTCACCGAGTGTCTGCAGATTCGCGCCCAGCACTCCCGCGGCCACCGTTGCTGCACAGCCAAACCGTCGGCAAAGCGAGCTCCAGATCCGAACCTCCGACACGATCAGGAAGCCCTCGCCACCCTCGGCACCCTCTCGCATCTCGGTACCAGCCCATACCTGGTACCAGCCCCCCCACCTCCCCTAGCCACTCTCGGGCCAGTTTCCAGTATTTGGCGGCCTGGGGTTCAGTCCCTTGAACGCAGTCACCAGCAGCCCGCAGCCTGCATGGGTTCCTCGCCTCGAGTCGGCGAGAGTCCCGCTGCCTGTGCTTTCTCACTCGTACTTTGTAAAATTCTAAAACATCCCCAATCCTCGGGCTTTGTGGCTTTTCTGCAACGGCTTTTCCTTCAATTTAACTTCTTGAACTTCTCCCGTGATCCACAGTTGGTTCAGATTTCCCGTTGTCTATGGTTGGAAATTAATTGTTTTGAGTATGTATTCAGATTGTGATTTAATTCGCTGTTCAATGGTTAATCTGTCCGTGGTTTTGTGTTAACAATGAAACCGTGGTTTTGTGTTTCCAGATTATACTGGACAATGAAGATTTTGTTTCTGAGCACTTGTGGATGTATTTTATGGATTTTGGGCTGCACATCTTAAAAATCACCTTAAAATGTTCCTTGCACATACAGTTCCTTTTTCGATATAATCTTTTTTTTGTGATTTCCAGTCATACTTTAAGTCTACTTCAAGCGTTCAAAACAATGAAGGGCAACGTGTCGCTGAAAATTCATTTTCTTCATTCACACTTGGACTCCTTCCCCGCTGATCTTGGTGCAGTCGGTGGCGGACATGGTGAAAGGTTTCACCAGGACTTTGGGACCATGGAAATGTGGTTGGTATCAGAGTAACTGGAATCCATCGGTGTTGGCCGACTATTGCTGGGCACCGACACGAGAGGTATCAGATGCTGAGTACAAAAGAAAATCAGCGGCAAAACATTTTTTAGGTCAGTCGTGTGGTGATATGCCATCACACCAGTAGGTCACCTGACGCCAATCAGAGTTCATGCTCCTCCTTCTGACCCGGGCTTGCACAGAGGCAAGACCTAGCTATATCTCACTCTATAAAAGCCTGCATTTAAACTTCACCCTGCTTCATGTGGTTGATGTCGGTCACAAGTTGAGCTAACGCGATGTGTCTGCATCATTTTGCGCTTTAACATGGTCAATTCAATAAAATGTTAATTGAATGTTTGTCCAACTTCCTAGTTGACACAGCAAATCCCAAATGTTCAGCTTGAAGTCTCTATCATAATCCCCAATCCGTTTTAAGGAAGCAAACCTTTGGAAAAAGAAATTGTTGCCCAGTGACTAAGCATTTGGGTGATTCAGCTGGTAGCATGTAAATAACAATGTTTACCTGTGAGAAGGTGGGTCTAACTTCTTGGCTGTATTGGCCAGACTGAAAGTCTTTCTGCCCCATCACTGCTCTCTGTGATCTCATTATAGGCTCTGTGCTACTAGAGTAGAATCCTGCTGCTCTGGCAGGCAGCTATCCAAACAATCTCTTTAACAAATTCATTTATAATTGATTGTAAATCACAATTAATGATTCATTCATTTTGATTTTGCAGTATGAAAATGACCTGGTTTCATTTGCTTCACTTTTATTTCTTGGCCGAAACAAATTGGTTATGTTTCAAATGGAGTGATTGACAATAATTCTTATCCTTCCTTCATTTCAATGCTGTTTAAATGTGAGTCTCTTTCCTTCATGGGAATTGGGTCAAGCCGTAGCAGAAATGGCAGGTTGAACTGCTTTTATCTTGAAACATGCCACCGGGGGCACGAAGATGACATGCCTTCATCTCGAAACAGCCGAGAGGATCACGGGGGGGGGTCTCCCTTTCTTCTGTCGATGACAGTTACTGGGAGCGCTGTCCAAATAGGAACTCAAGGAATTATAGAAGTCCTTTTCCATCCAGTGCACAGCATCTTCAAGGAGCATCAAACTCAGGACTGCCAGGCAGGGGGAATAGATTCTTCTCACAGGCTGTGAGACTGGCGAACAGAATTCTGTCACCATTCCAAATATACAATAAAACCCTCAGTATCCTCTGGGGATTGGTAGACGCCGGATGTGAATTTTCCAGTTGCTTGAGGTTGTGTGGCGAACTGACTGCTAGGAGGCACCGATTTTTAACTTTTGTCTATTTTCCATGATTTTTTTTTAACTTTTTGCCGGTTGCTTGATTTCTGGATAATGGGGATTTTACTCCATTTTGATTATCTAGGTGATAATTAACTACAGGGTATTGAGTGATTTTTGCTCCTGTGTTTTTTTTTACATTAATCAAGGATAGTCAATATAGCTTTTGGACGACTAATTGAATTTGAATGTTGCTGAGATGTCCACACGGATTTAAGGAAGGCCTTTGGCATATGGGAAATTGGGCCAAAAGGTAAGAGCCCAAAGGATTGAAGGCCATTTAATGAAATGACATGAAATTGACTTGGATAAAGGAAGCAGAAATTGGAAACCTTGTACCCATGGTGTACTGGAACCTGGATTCTTGAAGTTTGTTTTAGAAATGAAAGGTCTGGATTTGAATGTCGGATATATGATTGACAAATTAATCTGTGGTACAAAATTTGTGGCTATTGTAGTGAGACAGGGTGTTCATCTGCATCACAATGAGCTGGTGAAATGGGCAAATGGAGCTTATTCCTGAAAATTGGGTGGGCTAACAAGGCTTGGAGATACCCTCTGAGGTAGAACTCTGGGAAGTAATGAGGAGCAGATAGACCCTGGAGCACAAATCCCAAAGATAGATGAGGCAATGTGAAATACTTGCCATGATTCAAATATTGGACTGTGGAGGTCCTGATGTTAACGTGAGTTAGTCCTCACCTGGAGTCCAGGTCTCTAATTCCCACTCCACAGGAACGGAGGTGACTAAATTGCAGAGGGTGCTGAGGTATGGGGGGTCACTGAGAGGAAAGCCCTGCAAAAGGTCGTGGACATCACAGGAAACAACCTCCCCACCATCAAGAATATCTACAGGGAACGTTACCGTCAGAGAGTCTTCCGGTGGAAAAGTCAAGGATCCAGTTGCAGATTTGGGTACAGAGGCCCAGGAGTTGCTGCCTCTTGACCAGCACTGAGGGAATAATGGTTTTGAAGGTGATGAAGAGTAGCCATATGTATGAGTTGCTGCTTTTGAGGTGATCCAGAGCTGAGCGGAGAGCCAACGATATTGTATCTGCTGTGGAGCGATTGAGATGAATTGCTGTGGATCTTTGCTTAGGTACGTGTTAATTCTGGCCTTGACCAGCCTATCGAAGCATTTCATCACAGTAGAAGTTAGTGCCACTGGGCGGTAGTCGCTGAGGCAGCCCACGATGCTCTTCTCGGGGACCTTTTGAAGCCGCAATGAAAATGTCCGTGAACACTCTGGCTAGTTGGTTGGTGCAGATTTTCGGTACCCTACCAGGGCCTGACACCTTGAGAGGTTTCACCCTCTTGAATGATGTTCTAACAACGTCCTCAGGGACAGGTATCACAGGGCCCTCAGCCTAGATTTAGGACATCTGCTGTATAGGAACATAGGAAATAGGAACAGGAGTAGGCCAAAAATGGCCCATCGAGCCTGCTCCGCCATTCAATACGATCATGGCTGATCTAATTTATGACCTAACTCCACCTACCAGCCTTCTCCCCATATCTCCTCATTCATGCCCTTCCACTGTAGAGGGACTAGAATGTAAATTGGCAATTGAGGCAACCCTTCATATCAGACTAGCCTGAGTACTGAGTCCCCATCTTCAAAGTGATTAAACAATGGTCATTTAAGTAAAATATTAAAATACAAGATCCATTCGATGATTTTAAAAATTTCAATTATTAAAACTCTATTAATTTATTTTAATTAAATAGTTTGGATTTGATAAACTAAGCTCTCAATGTTTATTTTAAAGTAATTAAGTTCTTTTTCAGTTTTACTAAGATTGATCTTTGAGTGAATTACAAGCTGAGGAGTATGCCCTGTTGATATAAACGTAGAAATTTCGTCTTCATTTCGACATACAGCTTGGTTACCGACCCATGCTGCTCAAAAATCCAAATGAATGTGTGACCCTGGCACCTTCTGGAAGGCGGGAGGAAACCGAAGCCCCCGGAGGAAACCCACCCAGATAGAAACATAGAAGATAGGAGCAGGAGTTAGGTCATTCGGCCCTTCGAGCCTGCTCCGCTATTCAATGAGATTATGGCTGATCTTAAAGTTCATTACCCTGTCCACGCCTTCTCTCCATAACCCCTAATTCCCTTATACTGAAGAAATATATCTAATTCCCTCTTAAATATATTCAATGAACCTGCCTCTACTGCCCTCTGTGGCAATGAATTCCACAGATTCACCACCCTCTGGGTCAAGAAATTCCTCCTCATCTCGGTCCTAAATGGTTTGCCTATTCTCCTCAAACCATGGCCCCGGGTTCTGGATTTTCCCATCCTTGGAAACATCCCATCTGCATCCATTCTGTCCAGTCCTGCCAGAATTTTATAGGTCTCTATGAGATCCCCTCTCAATCTTCTAAACTCCAGCGAGTACAATCCCAATTTGCGCAATCTCTCCTCCTAAGTCATTCCTGCCATTCCAGGTATCAGCCTGGTGAATCGCTTCTGCACTCCCTCCATTGCAAGAACATCCTTCCTTAGATAAGGTGACCAAAACTGCACACAATACTCCAGGTGGGGTCTCACCAAGGCCCTGTACAGCTGCAGTAAGGTATCCTTGTTCCTAGATTCAAAACCCTCTTGACATGAAGGCCAACATACCATTTGCCTTTTTAACCGCCTGCTGTACTTGTATGCTCGCCTTCAGATACTGATGTACAAGTACCCCTAGGTCTCTCTGCACTTCCCCATCTCTCAATCTATTGCCATTCAAATAGTAATCTGCCCTCCGGTTTGTATTACCAAAGTGGATAACCTCACATTTATCCACATTGTAGTGCATTTGCCATGTATCTGCCCAGTCCCTCAATTTATCCAAATCACACTGGAGCTTCCTGACCCCCTCTTCCGTGCACACAACCCCTCCTAGCTTAGTGTCATCTACAAATTTGGAGATATTCCATCCAATCGCCTCATCCAGATCATTAATGTAAATTGTGAACAGCTGGGGTCCCAGTACAGATCCAGCGGGGTAGCTGGTCATTGCTGCCCAATTGCACCCAATTGACCTACAAACTCCGTATGTACGGAACGGTAAGAGAAAACCGGAGCCCCGGGGGAAATCCCACGCAGATACGAGGAGAATGTACCAATTCCTTAGAGGCAGCGCGGGATTTGAGACCGAATCACTAGTGCTGAAGTAGAGTTGAACTAACCGCTACATGGTCGCTCGCAAATAACCTTGAGCTGGCAGCTAGTAGAGGCATGCCCAGCCTTGTGATTACTGTCTCTAGTCCTAAACGCTAAAACAAAAAGGTAGGGATTGAGTTGGTGATAGTGTGAATCAGATGATGCCATATGGGCCCTCGGTTTACCATCTGTCCTGGCGTGTGTGTTCATTGACAAAATATTATTGCTGTTTGCTAGATCCTCTGTGCAAGGATACCTGCAGCATTTACACACGTAACCTCTATCTGATGATGAATCACATGTACCTCCTTGAAGGTCATCTACTCCATCCGGTGCTCCTGGTGTCGGTGAGACTAGGCGCAGACTTGGGGACCATTTCACGGAGCATCTGCGCTCAGTCTGCCATGACCAATAAAGGTCCAGGTTGCACGTTGTTCCAGCTCTCCTTCACACCCCCACATTGGCCTGCCCATCCTTGTCCAGCACTAGAGCAAAGGTCGGCACAAACTGCAGGCGCCATGCCTCAGGCTGGAGCAGAGATAGGCCACTCAGCCAATCAAGTCAGCCCTGCCATTCAATCATGAGCTGATCCATTTTCCCTTCCCTGCCTCATCTTGAACCATCTGACATTTCTCTCCACCCCCCTCCCTCCCTTTGTCGCACATCAATCATCTGCCTCTGTCTCCCAACACCCTTGAATCACACCCATCCAGCTCCATCTGTACTTCATTCTTCACTCCTCCATGGTTCATCAATCCCTTACCTCATCCCTCCCTTCCTCTACTGGCTATCACCCTCGCTGTAACGGCAGAGTAAATGGAAGAGGAGACCTCTCCCAACGGCTGCCAAGGCATACAAGGATGCCCAACATTGGATGGGAAGGCTTGCGAACACGCCGCAAGAACTGCCATGGACCCCCCAACACTCAGGGCTTGTTGACCTCGCGTGTGAAGACTGGATTCAGTGGACTGCGTGGAAGAAACCATCACTGGTTCAACAGGTAGAAAGGCAGTTCTCATCAATTGGAGCACTAAGAGGGCACAGGGAGACACATACAGAACACTGCTGGCCATCTTCTGCATCCTGACCTGTCTCCAGCCATCTCGACTATGTCCTGTCACTGGGTCCAGTAGGCTGGGGTGCGAGAGTGAGGATGACAACCTACGCAACTCTCCCTTACTTTAATCCAGGTCAAGCACGTCATGACTTCAAACCCAACTTGACCTTGAAGCCCTGGTCATCTTCGACTATGAAGGATGAACAACAACCAGGTACGACAATGGGCCAACCCCAGTTTCTTCTGTCCCCACCTCCTGCTCTAGGATTGTACATTGTACCTGAACATCTTTGCAATATTTTTGGGAGCCGATATTTTTTCCACCGGGCTTATTTTGTGCTGAATGAGATGTTCAGACCGCCACCCTGTGAAGGGTAGTTGGAGAAATAATATGATGTTCCTTCGAGAAACATTTGATGACAAGGTTGTGCACAGACTCTTATACATTATGGGTTTCATGTCTGCCTTAAATTATTTTTAGTAATAGTCCACTATATCGTCAAGGCCATTCAGGAGTGAATTGGTTTGTTCAACCCTGTGGGGTAGCAAAGGGACCAGGCTGGAGACTGGCTGAAGTGGGTACCAAGTATTGGAACCGGGACATGAGCAGGGACTGAAGGCTTCCTGATCATGCTGGTGGTTTGGATCTAGAGCTCGGGTTGCCAATGGTCTGTGTGGCCATGGAGTCCACGGGAGCGCTGGATACTCAGTGACCCGGGGTGGGGGGGGGGAAACTCTCTTTCTCTTTCTGTCAATTTATGCTGATGGTGTCTTATGGCAGACTAAAACAAATTTTGTGTAATATTACACTGTTTTATTACATGACAGTAAAGGAATCTGGAATCTGGAATAATCTGACAACCATTTGCACTTTTTGAACCTTTCCAAATATACACAAAATATCTGAGGAATTCTTGGGTATCCGGGGAATCAAGAAGTAGTTAGTGCAGCAAAGTGGTTCAGGACAGCCAAGATCTCAAATGTTGGAGCAGACAAGGGGCAGCAGAACCTTTTTCTCCCTCTGCCTCTTATATTCAGCGACTTTAGTTTCTGATCATGTGATGAAACCCCCTGTGAGGGTAGGAACCGGCGTCACCCCAATTCTGTCACCAACAACCCGTCAGGGTTAACAGCAGGGCCATTCACTAACAGAGGTACACTGGTCACTTCAACAAGGTCACATCATCATCACGGCCCATCTCTTCGCGAGCGAAGATGAACACGGTGCCTTGTAGCTCTTCTGCCCTCACGGAACCTTTTGTTTTTGTTGGCGCATTGTGATGTGCCACTGCGAATTGTGGAATGCCGTTCAGTGCGATTTTGTTGCGAGGCCCTCCCAGTCAGTACGGTTGACATGGAATAACTGGAGATTGTACTTGATTACATCTTTGTAGCGAAGACATGGGCAGCCAACAGGACGGGGTAGCCCACCATAGAGGACATCTTTGGGCAATCAGACATCATCTGTATGGACAATGTGGCCAGCCCACCGCAGGCGGCCAGCGCGGATGATTAGGTAGCGGTCCGTACTTCCAGTCTTCTCCAGGACTTGGACCTTTGCGACTCTGTCGCGCCATGAGTAGCCTGGGATGGATCTGAGGCAGCGGAGGTCAGATATCCATGATTTAAATAATGTATTAACCCTGGAACGGCTATAGAAAAGATTCACAGGTTGCCCTGCTGTCTCAAGAAAGCAGCTTCTATCACCAAGGACCACCCCCCCCCCCCCACCCCACCACTTCTACCATCAGGAGGGAGGTACAGGAGCTGAAGATCCACACCCAATAACAGCTCCTTCCTCTCCACGCTGTGAGATTTCTGAATGGACCATAGGCCCGACCTCACTTTTTCTCGGCATTTTTAAAAAATTCTTGCATTTACGGAATTGTAATGTATATCGATTCGGTGCCTGTAATGCAAAATACTACTGCAGCAAAGCAACAAGTTTGACCTGCTCATGGCCATAAACCTGATTCTAATTCTGACCAATAGGCTTGAATTATAAAGAGCCGCTGGACTTTTCTCCTTGGATCAATGGTGGGTGGAGGTGTGAGGTTCAGGGGCATAGATAAGGTAAATAGTTATCAGTAGGGGAGTCTTTAAAGAGATGTCCAAGGTGAAGACTAATTTAAATATATTAAATATTTCTTTCCTTTGGATAATTAACCAGTTTCATCCCCTTGCGCACTTTGACCATCTTTCCTTTCAGTTGCAACTTGTGGCCCACTTATTCTGAGATACTTTCCAAACTAATTCTGGACATTAGTAAAACATGAAAGTCCTTGGTTGAAAGAAAAACAAGGCTGGGGGAACTCAGCAGGTCAAAGAGTGCTTCATGTAGCAAAGATAAAGATCCACAACCAACTTTTCGGGCTTCCGCCCCTCATCAAGGTACGAGCAAAACGTAAGCAGGCGCCCCAAACAAAATGGCGCTGGGGTGGAGCACAGTCCCACGGGCAGGAGGTAATAGGTGGATAAGGGAGGGAGGACACAGCAGCAAACAGGGGGAGGGGGGGATGGCTCTGAAATAGGAAGGGAGTGGAGATCTGGGAGAAAGAAGACAGACGGACGGAGAGAGTAGGCTGGTAGAAACTGGAGAAGCCAATCCAGTTGGAGAGTGCCCAGACAAAAAAACTAAGGGTCGCTCCTCTAACTTTCAGGAGGTCTTTGTTTGACAGTACATGAGGCGCAGAATTGAAATGGTTGGCCACTGGGAGATCCCTGTAATTGGTACAGACAGAGAGAAAGTGCTCAGTGAAACAATCTCCCCCTGTCTCTGAATTCAGGACTTTTCCCAGTGCAAAGACCTCTAAGTGAAGGTTCCATTTCTCCCAGTCCTCGGCTGAAGGTACAACAGGAGCCGATCCAACATTTCACTGTCACTGACCTCCCCCCTCTCGGCCTTTCCCAGTTCTGCCACAGATTTATTGTCAGAGAGCCGCATTTAACCAAATTGGCTGCTTTCTCTCCTGAACCATCAGTGGTAGAACCAATGGTCAACTTGCGACACTAATTTTGACTCCCATTCCCCATCCACCCCCCCCACCCGCACCCCCACCACCCCCGCCCCCCCACCCCACCACCAGTTCCTACCTCATAGAAAGCAGGCAGAATATGTTGAACACAGGGCAGTAGAAAGTTTCCTCTGAGAGTTTGCAGCTGGGGCTTTTAAATTTTGACTTTTGACCGAAACTTGGGCGTGAAATTCCTACGATTCGAGCCCTGCCTCCACCGGCATTGGGAAAGCCAGGCACATCGCTGGACCTCGTTCGGGGGACAGATTTGCATCAATTGTCTTTCCCACCTCAGGGGGAAGTCGAGTTCATATTATTAATGGAACGGATGATGATCTTTGTGGAGACCCTGTAGCCTGTGTTAAAATTGATTAAAATGATCTGATTTATGTGACATTGCCAGTATGTGGGCTTGGTCTGGCTGGGATGTGCATTGGGTAGAATTTCAGCGTCCAGATGAAGCTTAATTACCGGTGGCTGCTTTGGCTCTGACAGCATATCAATGTGAGCATGTTTTATCGCTAATATGTTGACGGAATGAACCCTAATTAATTAAACCAGTTGTACCAGGGGACCAGGATTTCTGTGGTTGGTTTGGCTGGGGAGGGAAGTGACATTGGATACTCATGTTTGAAGAGAAAGGGAGTATCTGAAAGAAAGCCAAAATAAAAGATGGCTGCACTGCTGGAGCGGTTGTAGGGGCAGTGTTGCCCCTGGTATGGACCAGCAGGGGTCCGGAGATACAGCGATCCCCCCTCATGGCCCAACCACCCAGTCCAACTGCCGCTGGCTCTGTATGGCCTGTTAAAGGAGTCGGCAGTGGTATATTTTAAAATCCTGGTTCAAGGTGGCGGCGCTGACTCTGGGGAAGCAGCGGACTGGCGTAGGGGGACCAGGGGGACAGCGGGCCGCTGGTGACTCCAGGCGGAGGACCCACGCAGGCTGCAGGGCACCGTTGACTGCAGTCAAGGGGCTCGCATCCAGGCTGCAGGCCGCTGAAGACTGGCTCGAGGCCGGGTGCGAGAGGGTGGGCTGAGGGCATCGTGACGGTGCCTTGAATCTGGAGCCCGGTTTGGATTGAAGTCGGTGTGGCTGCGGAGGCTGCGGGAGCACTGGAGGTGAATCCATGGACACTTGGTGACTCCGGAGGGATTCCTTTCAGGTTTCAGATTTATTCAGATTTATTGTCAGAGAACATACATGACTTCACCTGCAACCTTGAGATCCATTTCTCCTGAGGTCGTGGCAGAATTACCACTAATTGGTAGTGCAAAAAATAAACTGTACACAACACAAACATCTCAACAAACAAGGATCTGTAAACACAATGTAAACAAACTGACTGTGCAATACAGAGAGAACAAAAAGAAAATCAATAAAGTTCACAAGCAAGAATCCTTAAATGAGTCCCTGATTGACTCTTTTTTCCCTGCTTCTCTTTCTCTGACTGAAAGGGCTGTCGGGCAATTTTTCTGCTGATGGTGAATCTTTATCTGCCTTACAGAAGACTAAAGGAAATTTTGTGTCATATTGCATTTTCTGTTTTCTTGCAGAATCTTGATAATAATTCAGAGAAAATGAATGCCAAGGTTCACCAGGGGATGGCTCAAACTTGGCTTTTAGAGATTCCAGAAATGTAAATGTCCACGAGTTGCTGGACAGTGGACAAATGTCAGCGTTCACCGATGCCCTCAGGATCTGCCACTTGCTGAACGTGTCGAGGTACAATAGTTTTTAGGGGAGAGGAAGAGCAGGTCCACCTCAGGTTTCCTCAGCGCCACTGGAGTGGACTATGTGAGAGCTGACCCTCCCATTCGCTGGCTTTCATTTGGCATCTGACCCCAAAGAAACAAGGTACAAAAACTAATGGGTAATTAGCCCTCATGTTATCAGGAGTTAATGGTCCATCAAATTTCACAAATCCTCGTTAATTTGGCATAATTAAGCAAAAAAGTGCAGGAATACATTATTTTTAATAGAATAGAGGAAATAGCTAGTGGCCAACTAAATAGCATATAGGCTCTTAAAATACTGAAACCCTACATGTCAGGAGGTACCTCATCTCCTGGTCTCGATCCTACTTGTGGGTTCTACCTCAAAGTGTCAAAGATTTTATTGCCACGTAATAATAAATAAAAATGTAATGTACATGATATACTTCGACTTAAGGCAGAGTCGCCAGGAGGATTGAGGAGAAAGAGAAGCAAAAGGGATTCCCTTCAGAGCCACTGAGCGTCCGTGGATTTGTTTCTAGCCCTCCTGCCCCCTCTGCAACTACACAAGCTCTTGTTTAGATCATTGGGCATCCCGAGCTCCAGGTTCAAATCTCTAATACGAGCAGGAAATCTTCAGTGCTCGATTCCCCTCTTGCATTACAGTTCCGATGCCTGGTTCCCCCGAGCTGCTCTCTGGCAGTCTGCACCCTGCGCAAGTCCTTCCACCGCAAGTCACCAACCACCTCCAGCTGAGCCCCTCACTGGTTCGCTGCCGTGGTCACCCTCCTGGAGAGTGGTCTCCTATGCTTCTCCTCCTCAATGGCGTGGGGTTCTACTCCTTTCTAGCACCCTACACTGGTCCAATGCCTCCCTGGATTCTGCACCCCTTGTGGTACACTGCCCAGCACCGCTGCCACCATCTTAGGCACAGACCCAATGATTGCAGGATTTAAAAAAAAACACTCCTTCAACAGGCCGTTTAAAGCCTGCACGACATCATGACTGGGCAATAGGACCCTGCGGAGCAGTGCCGTGTCTCCGCTTCCTGTTCTCCCGGTGGCAACACAGCAGTAGACAGCAGTTCCAGCAGCGCCGCCATTTTTCATGACCTCAAAAGGACCCCTGATTTCTCCCGTTTCTTCTGGCGACTCGTAACCTGTCACATCCTGAAGACATGTTGGATGAGTAATTGACTATTGTAGGCAAGATCATCCCTTAATAGAGATTGATGACTGCAGACTCAAAGGGAAGTTGTTGAGTTAATGGGAGATAGTAAGTTACTGGACAAGCAGAAACTCAATTAAGGATTTTTAGTTCGTACATCATTTATTTGCTGTATTGCACAGTTTGTTTGCACTTCCTTCCTGTTTACATTTCTCTCCTCACTTGAGAACAGTTTTTTTTGTACTGCCTTTAAGTGGGAATATTCTGCTCGGACCGCAGGGAAACGAATCTCAGGGTTGTACGTGACATTGTGTTTGCATTCTGACAATAAACCTGAACCTTGAATTTTGAGCGTAAGGAGATAAGGTGCAAGGAATCGAACCGTGCTGTGCTGGGAGCTGACATGGGCTCAGTGACTAAATGATCTTAGTGTGCACACGTAGAGTCATGCAGCACAGAAACAGGCCCTTTGGCCCATCGAGTCCATGCTGGCCACCAAGTGTCAGTTATGCAAACTTCACACTAATCCCATTTTCTTCTTCCAACATTTCCATTGATGGGAGGAACAAGACCTGATCTTCCGTCTGGGCAATCAGATGGCTTTAACATCGACTTTTCTGGTTTCTGCTCGTCCTCCTCCCCCCTCCCTCCCTCTTTCCAGTTCTCCCTCCCTTCCCCTTTCCTTTCGCCCAGCCATCCCTCCTCCCCTTGATCACTGCTATTGCCTCCTGCCTTTGCAACCACACCTCCCCTCCTTACTCTTTTGTTCAGATGCCTGCCGACATTTTTCCATACCTTGATGAAGGGCTCAAGACCGAAACCTTTGCTATATAAAGGACCCTGCTTGACCTGCTGAGTTTTCTCCAGCTTTGTGTCTTGCTATTTCCATTCATTCCCCCCAGATTCTTCTACACATGAGGATAATTTACAGCAGCCAATTAACCGACCAACCTGCACGTCGTTTAGATGTAGGGGGAAGCTGGACGAGGGCCGCATGGTCACTGGAAGAATGTCCATCCCAAATGGACAGATCTGAATCAAACCTGAGTCACTGGAGATCTGGGGAAGTAGTTCAAATATTCAAAAGGTTCAATGTTCTCTTTATTGTCACATAAACTTAGACCATGGATTTAAGATGATGTGGTCATTACAGGGCTGGAGGAAGGGCAGGATTGGCTGATGCAGGTACCAGGGTTTAGATGTTTTAAAAGGAATAGGATGGGAGGTAAAAAAGTTGGGGGGAAGTAGCATCACTGGTCAGGGATAGTATCCACAACTAGAGAAAGGGAAGATGCAGCAGGAGTGTCTACTGAGACAGTGTGGGTGGAAGTCAGAAACTAGACGGGAGAAATCTCTGTACTGGGAGTAGACTGTAGGCCCCCAAACATCCCTGAGGAGCAGATGAGCAGGTAGATTTTGGAATGGTGCAGGAAATACAGGGCTGTAAGTTATGGGTGATTTCAACTTCCCTAAAATTGACTAGCACTTTCTGGCTGGGGCTGAATTTGTCAGGTGTGTCCAAGAAGGGTTATGTGGACATAATGTCAGAGTATGTGGACAGCTGACAAGAGGAAAGGCTATACTGGACCTACTTCTGGGTAATGAATCTGGTCAGGCGGTGGACCTCTTGGTGGGGGCACATGTTGGTGAGAGTGGCCACATCTCCCTGAGCTTTAGCGTAGCTATGGATAAGGATAAAAGCAGACAAAATGGGAATGTATTTAATTAGGGAAGGAATCATTATGATGGGATGAGGCAGGAACTAGCACACCACCACCACCCCCCCCACCCCCCCACAGCTTCCAACATTCCATACCCAGCCTATTCAACCTCTCAGAGCGGAGCAGTAGTGGGCGGAAGGTCTTCTGCCTGAAGGTCAGTGTCTGGTGGAGATCTGTTCTGGGAACCCTGCTTTTTGTGATTTTTTATAAATGACTTGGATGAAGGGGCAGAAGAATGGGTCAGTCAGTAAGTTTGCGGATGATATGAAGATTGGCAGGGTTGTGGATGGAGCTGAAGGTTGTCCAAGGTTACAAGAGGATATAGACAGGATGCAGAGTTGAGTGGAGAAGTGGCAGATGGAGTTCAATCCGGATAAGTGTGGGATGTTGCAGTTTGGAATGTCAACCAGAAGGCTGAGTACAGGGTTAATGGTTGGATAATTAATGGTGTGGATGAACAGAAGAACATTGGCATCCAAATCCATACCTCTCTCAAGATTACCACACAGGTTGATAGGATACAAGAAGGTCAATGGGATGGAGGGTTTCATTAATAGGAGAGTTGAGTTCAGAGACGAGAGGTCATGTTGCACCTCTACAAATCTCTGGTGAGACCTCACTTGGAGTGTTGTATTCAGTTCTCATCACCTCATTATAGGAAGGATATGGAAGCTATGGAGAGGGTGCAGAGGAGATTTACCAGGATACTGCCTATATTGGAAAATAAGTCTTGTGAAGCAAGGTTAGCAGAGCTGGCTTTTCTCTTTGGAGCAGAGAAGGAAGGATAAGGAGACTTGATAGAAGCCTAGAAGATTATGAGAGGCAGAGATAGGGTGGACAACCAGCAGCTGCTTCCCAGGGGAGGAGTAGAAAACACCAGAGGACGTGCACAAAGTGAAAGGAAGGAAGTTTAGGGGAGATATCAGAGATAAGTTTTTTATATGCAGAGAGTTGTGGGTGTCTGGAATGCCTTACCATAAATGGTGGTAGAAGTAGAATCATTAGGGCCATCTCGAAAGGATGGAAGAAAAATAGAAGGTTACAGGGTAGGGAGGGTTTAGTACTTTATTTATGGAATATATAGGTGGGCACAACATTGAGGGCCAAAGGGCCTATACTGTACTGTATTGTTCTAGGTTCTATTGCCAGGACTGGGTGCAGATGCTCACTTACTTCTGCCATTATAGGCAGTTGGCATAAGAAGGAGGGTGACCAACATCTACTTGGTTCCCTCCTCAACCAAAATGGAGATGGAAAAGTCCCCTGGGACAAACTGCTCCACTTAGATTAAAAAAAATTCTTCTTTCTGATGTAAAAGTGGAAACTAAACATCTGCTCTTTAACACTGCCAAACCTTACGTCCTTAATGAATATTCCTGAACAAATGTTTTGTCTTTTTGCATCGCTAAGCAGTTGACAATTTGTAGATGTATCTCGTTCAAATTCTGACAATGTTCCCTATGCAAACAACGATGCTAATTTCCCATGAGCGTGATGTAGCTCGCCAGCTGGGCTTACATTGGTCAAGGCATGAGCATGTGAAGCGGACATCGCGGTCACCTACATAATGTCGAGGAACAGACGTTCGAACGTGGTGACATCACTTGGGTAGCACAAGATCTTGGGATGATTGGATGCCCATGAATAAATCAGCCGATCTACAAAACCACACAGGGAAGCAAATGCAAGGAGACGAACAGTCAGACAATGAGCAGAATATGCTCCTGCCGATGTGGAGACTGTCAGTATCTAAAAGGTTGCTCTCATGAGGATAAAGTGACTGGGCATCAATGTTCCCTCTCATTTTTAGTCGTCAGTGTGCACAAAAATCTTATATTGTGCAATTTTTGTTCCCCCTGTGACAAAGGTCTGGACACCCCGAACGCTTGTGCAAATGTAAACTTGAAACAATTTCAAGATTACTTTGGCCCAGCCGATCTCTCACGACTAATAAAACTGTACTGGGATGTTTTAATATCATACAAGTATGGTCGCATTCTACGCATTGTGTGCACCTTTTCTTTGGGCGCTGGTTGCCAGGCGTGTGCATGCACGCATATGTGCACAGCTTAGAGGGAACAAGTGCTGGGCACCAAGAGCAAAGTTTAAACAGGCACAGGCCAGAGTCGGGCTTTCTGAATAACATAACATAACATAACATAACAATTACAGCACGGAAACAGGCCATTAGGCCCTTCTAGTCCGCACCGAACCAAACACCCCTCTCTAGTCCCACCTCCCTGCACAATGCCCATAACCCTCCATCTTCTTCTCATCCATAGACCTGTCCAACCTTTTCTTAAATAATACAATTGACTCCGCCGCCACTATTTCTCCCGGAAGATCATTCCACACGGCTACCACTCTCTGAGTCAAGAAGTTCCCCCTCATGTTACCTCTAAACCTCTGCCCCTTAATTCTTAACTCATGTCCTCTTGTTTTAAACTTTCCTCCTCTTAACGGAAATATTCAAAGGTTCCCTTAATTGTCAGGTAATAATGTAATATATGTGATACATGCGAGATAGAACCATAGAATGAGCTACAGCACAGAAAACAGGCGGTTCAGCCTCTCTAGTCTGCGCCGACCCTAGTCCCACTGACCTGCGCCCATACCCTACCCCTCCAGGCCTCTCCTGTCCAATTTACTCTTAAAACGCACGACCAAGCCTGCATCACCCATACCAGATGGCAGCTGATTCCATACTCCTCCCACCCACTGAGTGAAAACCTTCCCCCTTCAGCTTAAAACTATGACCTCTCCCCCAATCCAAGTGGGAAAAGCCTATTCCCTTCCACTTGATCCAATCTCCCGTCATTCTTCTCCAATTTCTGTCTGTTGTGAAAGCAAATGAAGCGTTGGCGTGAGCATTGCCCCGGTGCCCCTAATAATGAGAGAAGGAGAAGCAAAAGAGAGTCTCTTCAGAGACACTGAGTATCCGTAGATATGTCTCCAGCTTCACAGATTCCTGGTCCATCACTTGGCGACCCGAGCTCCAGATCCAAACCACCACCAATATAATCAGGGATCTTTCAGCCCCTGAGGCTCTTTGTGAGGTCGTCTTGCCCTCAGTACCCTCCTGAATCCTGCTTCCCATACCTGGTTCCAACGAGCCTTCATCTGCTAGTGGCCAGCAGCCCGCAGCCTAGTAGGAAGAGTCTGACTGCCGGTTGCCATCAACCTGGAGCCGTCAGCCGCTGAGCCCCTCCATCGATGTGGTCACCTTGCTGCCCGTCTGTCTCCTCTGCTTCTCCTCAAATGGGGTGTTCTCCCTATTTCCAATGCACTGCTCCCCCTAAGGTACACTCCCAGGATAGGCATTGCCATCTTGGGCACAGACCTCCATGGTTGCAGGATGTGAAAGAAAACGACCATTGGCTCCTCGAACAGGTTGTTTGAAGCCTGCACAGAGCCATTAGCATCATGACTGGGCAGTAGGACCAGCAGAGCAGGGCTGTGTCTCCGCTCCCTGCTCTCCCGGGTCCACACCATAGATGAAATTTGTTCATTTTCTGTGGCACCCATGTCCACCATTGGTTGACTTCAATGACGTCTTCTTATACATTCAGCATGAGTTAACAAGGACAAATATTTACATTGTCTATAAATGATTTGGATTACTTAATAGATGGTTTTGTGTCTAAATTTGCAAATGATACCCAAACAGGTGGTAGGGGAGGTGGTGCTGAGGATATGGAACAACTGCAGAGAGACTTTGATAGATCAGGAGAATGGGCAAAGAGGTGGCAGATGAAATGGAAAGTGTATGGTCATGCATTTTGGAAGAAGAAATAGACAGGCAGATTATCATTTAGGTGGGGGGGGGGATTCAAAACTCGGAGGTGCAAGAGGACTTCAGAGACCTCGGGCAGGACAACCTGAAGGTTGAGTCAGTGCTGAAGAAGGCAAATGCAATGTTGGCATTCCTTTCTCAAGGTATCCCATATAAGAGCAGGGACACTCTATAAGGCACTAGTGAGACCTCATTTGGAGTAGCTTGTACAGTTTTGGGCACCTTATTTGAGAAAAGACATATTGGTGTTAGAGAGGGTTCAGAGAAGATTTACTAGAATGATACGGGGAAAGTCGGTAATTTAAAGCAGAGTCTTTCTTTAGGCAAAAGGCCGTGTGGAACTTGTGGCCACAGGCGGCTGTGGAAGTGAGGTCGTTGGGTGTACTTAAGGCAGAAATTGGCAGGTATTTGCTTAGTCAGGGCATCGAGGGTCAGGGGGCGAAGGCCGGAGAGTGGGATTGAGTGGGAGGACGGATCAGCCCATGATCGAATGGCGGAGGACACTTTATGGGCCAATTGACCTAATTCTGCTCCAATATCTGTGACCCGGCAGAATCCAGTCAGGGCAATGAGCAAAAATGCTGGTCAATTCAGCTGAAGGAAAACGTAATTGTCCTCAGTCTAAACTCACAAAGACCCTCGACACCTTTTCACTCCAGATGCATCGTCTGCATTAGTTCAATAATTCATAGTATGAAATATATCAATAATTTAAACCTTTACTTCAGCACCTAAATCTCGGCCTGGTGGACTTTGTTGATGGTCTATCTTTCAAAGTTCATAATTCAGATTTGTTGTTAGATTACATATATGATGCCACATATTACCCTGAGGTTCTTTATCTGCTGACCAGGCAGCATTTTTCATTTCGAGTAACTATAAATCAATAAAGTGCAGAAGTTAGAGCCCTTAATTGAGTCCCTGATTGAGTTTGTTATTGAGGAGTCTGATGGTGGAGGGGGAGCAGCTGTTCCTGAACCTGGTGGGTTCGAGTCTTTGTGGCACCGATACCTCTCTCCTGATGGCGGCAGCGAGAACAGAGCGTGCGCTGAGTGGTGTGGATCCCTGATGCTCGCTGCTGCCCTCCGACGGCAGCGATCCCTGTCGATGTTCTCAGTGGCGGGGAGGGTTTTGCCTGTGATGTCCTAATTTATGCCCACTAATTTGTGTTTGCGGGGCTTTTCACTTGGGGGGCATTGGTGTTCCCGTACCAGAGCGTGATGCAGCCGGTCAGCACACTTTCCACCATACCTCTGTCGAACTTTGCCAGGGTTTCCAGTGTCATAGCAAACCTCCGCAAACTCCTGAGGAACTAGTGGTGTTGACATGCTTTCTTCATGATGCCATTAGTGTGTTGGGTCCAGAAAACATCCTCTGAGATAATGACTTCCAAGAACTTAAATTTACTCACTCTCTCCACCTCTGATCCATGAATGATCACCAGATTGTGCACCTCTGGCTTTCCTGAAGTCAACAATCAGCTCCCTGGTTTTGCTCACATCGACTGCAAGGTTGATGCCCCATTCAGCCAAGTTTTCAATTTCCCTCCTGTACAACCCACAGCGTGGTATCGTCTGCAGATTTGTAGATGGTGTATCGAGTGCACACAGTCATAGATATATAACGATTAGAGCAGGGGGCTAAGACGCAGCCTCGTGGTGCTCTGGTACGGATGGAGATTGTGGAGGAGATGGGTTTTTTAAAAATTTAGACATACAGCACAGTAACAGGCCCACAAGTCTGTGCTGCCCAATTTACACACCATTAACCTACAACCCCGGTTCGTCTTGAGTAGTGGGAGGAAACCGGAGCCCCCAGAGAAAACCCGCACAGGCGCAGGGAGGACGTACAAACTCCTTACAGACAGCGTGGGATTCGAATCCAGGTCTGGTCCCGATCGCTGGCACTGTAAAGACGATGCAGCAACTGCCGCCCTCACCGTTGTTACCGATCCTCACTGATTAGGGTCTGGAGGTGAGGAAATCAGGATCCAATTGCACAGTTCCAGGTCTTGGAGTTTACTGGTGAGTGCATAAAGACAGGAAGGGGTGGGGTCCTTTTAGTCCGAGTCAACTGCGATAGGGGCTACTCCTCAGCTTCTGGCTTCTCTTCAGCCCCCACGCTCCTGATTTACGGTTATCCGGTGCGGAGTGGAAGGGAGGGGCGGCGGCGGGCCCTCGGACGCTCTCTTTGTGGGGCTGTGGCTGGGCCTGTCCGAGTGGGCCATCCATGGGTAGAGGCAGCGGGCGGTCCAGGTTTCAAGCCAAGTCGCTCTTTCGGGGTTACGGCCAGGCCCGTGTATCGTTAGAGAGGGAGCGCACAGCATCCGGGTGGACGGGCCCCAGGGAATCGCGTGTGTCGAGAGAGTAACGACGAGACTTTAATTTGTAAATGTAAGTTTTACACAACAGAGGGACAATATTGACTTTACTACTTCTCACGAGTTCCCAACACTGTGTACTTTTTTTGTGCTCTGTTGTTTGAATAAACTTTTGTTAAAAAAAAGGGAGTGATCTGGCAAAGCAGTTTCCAGGTAACAGTGAGGTTAAAGGTCAGTGAGTGCTTTAATAAAAGATCAAAATGAGAAGGTGTCTTGTTCTGGCAACTGAATTTAAATTGTTGTGCAGTTTTGGAAATGCAGACATGTAATAGTTTTGATATAAATAATTAATGTTTCTATGAAGATTTAATTATAAATATGCTAATAAGTCAAATTGTCAGTGTTCCTACGCTATGATTAGGCTCCGAGAATGCATTTACGCCCACAACTCTGATACTAGCAATAAACTGTGAATGTAAACAAAGTGGCTGTCACAGCTCAGTGCCAGGGAAATGGCTTCACAACCTCGTCATGCCTGGCAACGCTAGTCTTAAGTGGGCTCCAGGAGACAGACGTCTCCTCTGTGCCAGAAGGGTAAATACCCAAGGGTTTATGTGCGCCCTCGAGTCGTGGCAAGGCCAGTCAGCCCAACTTGCCCATGCTGACCAAAGTGTCAGACCGACCAGAGTCCCATCTGCCTGCATTTTGGCCCATATCCTTCTAAACCAGGGCTCCCCGAGCATTTTAGACGATCGACCACTTGATCGCTCATCAGGCAGGGAAACCCGGCACTGCAGGATGGGGGTGGGTGGGGGAGGGGGGTGGGGGGGTGGTGGTGGCGATGGACACAGGCGCTTGATGGGGGGATGCTACCAAAGGTACAAAGAACACATACATCATTCTTCTACGCTTCTACGCTCATTCCATCCTCTCATCCACTCTCAACTTGCTCAAAGGCCAAAGCCAAATACAACATGGTGGCCATCAAGGCTCAGAGTTAGGCCACCCCTGCCATAGGCGCTATTTTCCATTGATCAGCTCCTGCTTTACACCGCAAAAGTTCAATCGACCCCTACCCGCCCCCCCCCCCCGGCCGGTGTTATCAACCCACTGGCATTTATCGACCCCTTAGATAGTCCCATCAACCACTTTGGAGACCCCTGTTCTAAACTAACTCATTTTTGGCTAAGGCCCACTGAGGGCTCTGCTCAAAGTTCATGAGCCCCCTTCCCCGTGAAGCAGTCAAGTTTAGTTGGTTTCTTCCCTACTTCTCCGTGTGGACCTCCCCCCCACCACTTAAATGTGCTGCCCCCCCCCCCCCCCCCGGGTTTGTATGGCCTGCATTGCATGGCTGCTTTAAACCCATCTCATCCATGTATCTGTCCCATTTCTTTCTTAAACATTGCAATAGTACCTGCCTCAACCATCTCTTTTGGCAGCCCATTCTTTCCTCAGACCCCATTAAATCTCCCCCCCCCACCCCATCTTAAACCTATGTCCTCAGATAACTGGTACTCCTACTCTGGGCAAAAGACTCTCTGTGTTCACCCGATCTATTCCCCTCTTGATTTTGTACACCTCTATGAGTTCATCTCTCATCCTACTGGGCTCCAAGGTATAAAGCCCCAACCTGCTCCACAGCTCCCCATAACTCAGCCCCCCCCCCCCCAGGTTCTGGCAACATCCTCATAAATCTTCTGTGCACCCTCTCCAGCCTGACAACATCTTTCCTGCAGAACGGCGACCAAAACTGAACCCACTGCAGATAATCCTCAACTCGCAACATATGACTGGTACAGCACAGTCTGGAGGCAGTAGGATCAGTGTGGGGACTGATAGTAGGGTGTCGGGAGAGCACAGGGGAGTAGGATCAGTGCGGGGACTGATAGCGGGGTGTCAGGAGAGCACAGGGCAGTGGGATCAATGTGGGGACTGATAGCGGGGTGTCAGGAGAGCACAGGGCAGTAGGATCAGTGCGGGGACTGATAGCGGGGTGTCAGGAGAGCACGGGGCTGTTGGATCAGTGTGGGGACTGATAGCGCGCTGTTGAGAAAGCACGGGGCAGTGGGATCAGTGCGGGGACTGATAGTGAGCTGTTGGGAGAGCACGGGGCAGTGGCATCAGCGTGGGGACGGATAGTGGGCTGTTGAGAGAGCATGGGGGACTGGAATCAGTGTGGAGACTGATAGAGGGGTGTTGGGTAAGCTCAGGGAAGTGGGATCAGTGGAGGGATTTCATGTTAATGAGGTGGAAAGATGGCGTCCATCTCTCTCATACTCAATGGTCGTCCGATGTGATGGCATGCCTGACTTTGGAAAAAAAATTGGACGTTCCACTCCTGAAATGAATCTTCGCTTTGTTCTTAATTTTGTTTCAAAATTTGGAAGATTAACTAGTTTTTGATTTTTGAACCCGATGTTTATCTGTTTTGTAATTATCAGTAGTGGACAGTTTGTGTTGGGGGATTGAATTAGATATTCAGTATCATTTTAATCTTTCTTTTTAATGTAACGCAGGTCTCAGTACTATTTGAATTGCTCGACGAGATTTGTAAATGCTTTATTTTATCGTGATGAACTTATGGAACATTTATTTGAATAAACCAATAAAGGAATTGATTCTCTGGATGCTCCAGAGATCCTCAGTCTAGTGTCTGAAGGTCGCTATTCGATCCATATTTTCACAATTTTTACAAGCTAACGTTGATTAGTGGGAGGGGATTTAATTCATTTCTTTTTACCTATTTTTCAATGTTACTGGTTAAATATGGGTTTAAAAATGGTTGTCATGGATCATATCATTCACTAAGACAGAATTTACCCTTTGTTTAGATCAAGGGATTGTTTAATTTAGTCTTACTTACTTTCTATCCAGTACCTCATTAGGAGAAAGAGATGACGGTTAATTGCCAAATTGGTAGAATTTGATGTTTTAAAGAATTATTGTTAAATAATCAATTAGGGAAATATTTAATTTGTGATATGACCTGCTGTTCGTTATATTAGATGATTTTGTAGGTAGAATTTATATGTTAAACTCAATAAAAATATTTTGAAAAGAAAGAGAAGTCTGACGGTGGGCCAGAGGGGGGCTGTAACCGCACTGTACGTCAAAATTTAAAGAAAGTTACATATTAGATCGAAATTAATTTCGAGCTGGGTGAGGAAGTGGAGCCAAGGGAGAGGTGCAGAAGCGAAGCGTTTCTCCATCAGATGCCTCCACTTAATGGACAGTTTTGTTTTCCTTGTGTAATTGGCTGAACGATAGGCTGTTGAGTTGTAATCTTTAAGCACAGAGCTAATGACCCAATTTTTCAAACTGAAGACCTGACTTATGTTCAGCATCTATCTAATTGTCTCGGGAAAAGTTCATTGTGCCCCTGAGTCAGAGCAGTGGTTCTCAACCTTTTTTCTTTTCACTCACATCCCACCTTAAGTATTCCCTGTACCATCGGTGCTCGGTCATTCGTAAGGGATTGCTTAAGGTGAGGTGTGGGTGGGAAGGGAAGGTTGAGAACCACTGCTCTAGACCCAATTGTTACAGAAATATTTTTGCCTGAGCAAAATGGACATTGGCCCATTTCCTTTGGAGTTCTGAAACGGTGCACATAACGAGTCCATGAGGGATGATTAAAACAGTGGCTTTCAAACTTTTTATTCCCACCCACATCCCACCTTAAGCCATCCCTTACTAATCACAGAGCACCGATGGCCTAGCGATTACTTAACGTGGGATGTGAGTGAAAGGGAAAAGGTTGAGGACCACTGGATTACAGAATGGACTATGCTAAATAATTTAAAAAAGTCAATCAAATGAAAAGATACCTTAAGTAGCTGTTGAATTTATTTTATTTTATTTTCTTTTACACATCCAACGCAGTAACAGGCCCTTCTGGTCCATGAGCCCATGCCACCCAATTGCACCCAATTAACCTACAGCCCCCATATATTTTGAAGGGTTAGAAGACACTGGAGTACCAGAAAGAAACAGAAAACTGCAGACACTGGAAGAACATACAAACTCCTTATAAACAGCGCTGGATTCGAACCAGGTCACTCGCACTGCAATAGCGTTGCGGTGACTCTTGTGTTCCACAAGCCAATACCATTCCATGGCAGTGAGGGCAAGAAGCCACTCCTGCGTGAAAGAGAGCCTCAGAAAGAGTCTCATACCAATGAATCAAAGGCTGAGGGGTAGCATTGCTGGCAGTGGGGTCAGGCCATGAAGTAATGGAGTGAAAAGGCAATGTAATCGCCTTGCTGTCTTGGGTATTTTGGCATTCAGTGGACCGAATGATTGCTGAACACAATTTGGACTCACTCATGAGGAATATGTGAAAGAGGAAGTTGGCCAGCTTTGTCGTGCAGTCTACGCCAATTTTTTTTAAATTCAGACATATGGCACAGGAACAGGCTATTTCAGCTCACAAGTCCGTGCCGCCCAATTTATACTCAATTAACCTACATAGCCGGTAGGCTTTGTATGGTGGTGGGGGGGGGGGGGAAACTGGAGCCCTTGGGGAAAACCCACGCAGACTCGGGGAGAACATACAAACTCCTTACGGACAGTACGGGATTCAAAGCCTGGTCCCGATCGCTGGCACTCTAAAGGAGTTGCGCTAACCCCAATGCCAGCCTTGCTACCCCGTATAGAACTCTCCAAGGCTTCAGCGAGGTTTGAACTTTACAAGACCTGTGCTCTAACCCCTGAGCTATGGAACCCGGTCAACCAATGCCCAACAACTCCTGGAAAAAGCAGAATGCAATTTCTGCTCTGATTCATGTGATAATACATTAAAAATGTGGGATACATGATCTGCTTCAACTTTTGCCCATTGTAAGGGCAAACAAAGAATCACCATGAGCATTGCCCAGCGCCCCCACCAACAGGAGAAAGAGAAGCGAAAGGGATTCCCTTCAGAGACACTGAGTGCCCATGAATTCTCCTGCAGTGCTCTGGCACAACGCTGCGCCCTCTCGAATCCCGGTTCCGATAGCTGGTAGACTAATTGTGAATTTATTATCTCCTGTTCCCCATGTATCTCAGCTCCTCCCAACACCAGTGTGATAACGACTGGATAATCTGAAAATATTTATGCTTCTGCTTAAGAATGTCAAAACCCCAGTTCTCAATCTCAGTGACTGCAAAGGACAATCTTGTCTTCCTTCCTCCCCGGTCAACTACCTTGGGGAACTTAATTTTGCTAATTGAAGCCTCTATCCTCTATCCATACCACCCAGGCCTTGCCCTCTTTGTTCTGCTACCATTGGGGAAAAGGTACAGGAGCCTAAAGACGAGCACTCAGTGGGACAAGGACGGCTTCTTCCCCTCCGCCCTCAGATTCCTGAATGATCAATGAACCAAAGACACGACCTCACATTTATTGCTAGTAAATATTTTTATAGTATTGCCGTAAGATGGTTATAATATGAATATTTGCACCCTGACGTTGCCGCAAAACATTGAATTTCATGACTTGTTTATGGCAATAAATCCTGATTCTGAAACTTCACTTTTTCCTTCTGCTAACTTCAACTGTAAACATTTATCTATCTATTCTTTAGTACTTATTATCTGTTTGTATCTTGGCCCTTTGTGGTCATTTAATTAATACTGTTGTACTTGGTGTGTGAAAGAATAAGTTTTACGAATATGCTTAACAAGATTAGGTAAGAAAAATACAGTAGCTGCTTGTGTAATGATGGGAATGTAATTCCCTTCTTAACATCTGTGCTGTGAGATTGTAGCTGACTCCACAAGAATGCCATTATACCTTGGGTTCAAGACCCTCTGACTTTCCCAGACATTTATACAGGGTAACATGTTATGGGAAACACAAAATGCAGGGGTGTGAAACTCGTGGGACACTTGTAAGGATCGCATGCAGACCCCTGCCCCTGCTACGATGAAAACTCCGGTGCTTTGAGTGTGGGGCTCAGTGAACTCTTTCTTGATTCCCCTCACTCCCGCTGGCATCACAAAGGGTTAAATAAAGGCTCTGTTGTATGCTTACTTAACCTGTTGACTCATGCAAATTTGGAAAGTGGGAAAACTTCAGAGGACTTGGGGTTGTTGGGGGGAGGGGTTAACCCATAGGCAATGTGAGCCAACTGCACCCAGAGAGCACTGGAGGTCAGGATGGACCCCAGGTCCCTGTAACTGTGCATCTGCTCTCTGCTCCACTGTTCCAGCCTGGGTCCAGGCACTGCCCCTCGTCCCAACCTCTTAATACATTCCTGGACCCAACACACAAATGGCATCGTAGAGAAAGCACATCAGCGCTTCTACTTCATCAGGAATTTGCAGAGGTTTGGTGCGACATCGGAAACCCTGGCCAAATTTCTGCAGATGTGCAGTGGAAAGTGTGCTGACCGGCTGCATCATACACTGGTATGGGGGCACCGATCAATACCCCTGCACATAAAGTCTTGCAAAAGATGATGGATGCCGACCAGGACATCACAGGCAAAACCCTCCCCACCATCGAGAACACCTACAGGGAACGCTGCCGTCGGAGAGCAGCAGCAATCGTCAAGGATCCACCCCACCCAGCGCACGTTTTGTTCTTGCTGCTGCCATCAGGGAAGAGGTGTAGGTGCCACAAGACTCGCATCCACCAGGTTAAGGAACAGCTGCTACCCCTCCACAATCAGACTCTGACAATAAATCTGAAGTCTATTGAAGCCACTCCATAGTCTTCTAAATTCCAGGGAATATATACTTTATGCATGTGTGTGTGTGTGTGTGTGTGTGTGTGGGCGTCATTCTGATGAATCTGCAATGAGCTCGCTCTACAACCAATCACTCATCACTGAGGTGTGAATCCAGCTCCACTCCCAGTATACTGGGTGACCGAACATTGCTGGAGTACAACATTTATTTATTTGTTATTTATTTAGACATACAGCACGGCAACAGGCCATTTCAACCCAGGAGTCCATGCCGCCCAATTTACACCCAATTAATCTACACCTCCGGTACGTTTGGAACGGTGAGACGAAACCGGAGCCCGCCCCCACCGGGGAAAACCCACGCAGACATGGGGAGAACATACAAACTCGAACACCCATCCCGACTGTAAAGCCGTCAGGCTAACCTTGCCGCCCTTCTGCCTCTTCTCCTCTAATCCCCAAGGCCGGCAGACCCGGAATTTGAAACTAACACAATCGACAACCCTGCATTTAAGGAAAGTTAGGGCAGGTCCGGTTAGTGCAGCTTTCAACTCAGTGCCACCTTTTCTGTTTCGCCTTAGGGCGGATCTATTTGAACAGGGTGAGGTTGGAGGCCAATATATCCACAGTAATGGAGTAACTGAGAGGACAGTAAAGGCCAAGAGGACAGTATAACAAGCAATGAACTGATTTAACTGGATGAGAAGGATTCAGTGTAGTTTATTGGTTCATGATTGCTATTCTGTTATCACTTCCCCATATGATACCCTCTGAAATACCTGGTGATGTAGAATCCAATGATTTTGAGCATCTGATCTATTTTTTAAAAAAAACACAATTCTGGAGAAACTCAGCATATCAAACAGTGTACAGGTAGTCCCCAACTTATGACCAATGCGACTTACGACCATCCGTACATGCGGCCAAAAGCAATACTGCATTTTTTTTTAAATATAAAGAAAAAGATATGTGTAAATACAAAATTTACACTTTGGGGGCAAAAGTAGGGGCCTACCCATTCAACGTAGCGCCTAAGACAGGGGTAGCCAACTTCTCATGAGAGCTGGCCTTGGTGGCTGCCATATTGTCCTTGACGAACGATAGAACAGATGCAGTGAATTTCCGACTTGCGTCCATTTCTAGATGCGACCGGTCGATCAGAACAGGACACGGCCGTAAGTCGAGGACTACCTGAACTTGATAGAGCAAAGGTGATGCATAATCAATGTTTCAGAACTGAACAAATTGTGGACACTCATCCCTTTTCAAGAACTTCTCCTTTGACTCATCCCACTTTTAAGATCGATGTTCGATCTCTCTACACACCTACCTCTATACAGAATTGTGTACGTTTTATATAAAGTACGCTCCATATAAATACATGTTTTGGAATTTTCTTTTAGATTTTAGCATGTTGATAGCTAGACGAGCAATTTTAATGAAATGGAAAGATGACTCTTCACCTACTCAAACACAGTGGTTACATGATACAATGGAGAAAATTAGATGCAAATTATAGGCAGAAAGTTTCACGGATCCATTTCCAAATTTTTTTTACTAGCTCTGTCCCTTCCAAATCTTCAGGAAGACCCATTATCTTAATATTATTCCGTCGACCCTGATTTTCCAATGAGTCAATCCTCTTCAACAAATCTCTCTTCTGAATATCCCAACCCATAAACGAATCTTCAATTTGATCCATTCTTTCCTTATACTGATCCACTTGATATTTACAATCAATAAAAGCTTCTTCAATTTTCTTAAATTTATCTTGAACAGTATCCATTGCTTGCAAACAGTTATTAGCATCCATTTTCACTGTAGCAACATCTTCACAAATACTATTCATTTTCACTTTCATAGCATCAAATTGATCATAAATTCAGAAAACACCTGCATTCATTTGAACAGTCATATTTTCCATCTGTTTTGCAATATCTTCCAATATAGGATGCACGCAAACATCCCTGGAATGTACAAAGCTGTCCCCTGCGCCCACCTCGGAAACCCAGACCACGTTTCCATTCTGCTCACCCCGGCCTATGGAGCACTAGTGAGACGAGTCAAACCAGTTTGCAGGGCGATCAGACCTTAGCCAGGGGAAGCCACAGCAGGGCCGCAGGACTGCTTTGGAACCACGGAGTGGAGAAGATTCAGGGAGAAGGCCAACTCCAATGACCATATCATCAACATGCAGAGTGACCAGCTACACAGGCCAGTGCATGGACAATGTCTCAGTGACTACACCGCCAGGGGGAACCAGAAACCATGGCTAGACGTGGCATTCAGATTTCAGGTTTAATGTCAGACATCACATACAACCTTGAGATTCTATTTTCTAAATTTAAATTGGCCCCCAATTTATCAATTGGATAAAATTGATACATTTATCTCCTACAGTTTTTACTAACTCAATTAAATCCAAACCTTTTCAATTGTATCGTGCCCTTTGCTGTTTAACAGCATTGGAAGCTTTAGCCGTGGCCTTTCAACAATCAGATGAAATTTCTGGAATTACCAGAGCTGGAGGTGTCCATAAAGTATCTCTTTACGCAGATGACCTTTTGATGTATGTATCAAATCTGGATCGATCTATTCCCTCTGTTCTATCTCCTCTTCAGCAATTTGGTCAATTTTCAAGATACAAATTAAATTTACAGAAAAATGAGTTGTTTGTATTGGACTCTTTCGATTCCACTGCTCCTTTTAAAATAGTCAATAATCAATTTACTTATCTGGGTATTACCATCATGAGGAAATTTAATAACCTGCGTTAAGAAGTCCTGGACTCATTGGTCCGCACTTTCAGTGTCCTTAATTGGACATGTGGTGGCGGGCGAGATGCGAGCGCGTGAACAGACTGGAGACACAGGCTGTGAGCTCGGAGGATCACTGCAGGAATCTTTACCTAGACTTCGTGTGCTTCGGTTTCCAGCTGTGCAGCAGGGCCGTGCGTACGCTCTGCCGCTTGTGTCATGCTGGCGCAATCGTGCATGCCGACCCACCGCGCATAACAAGCGGGAGTAGATTTGTGCGTCGCCACAATGCTAACATTATTAAAATGAATGACCCGCCAAAACTTTGAGACATTTTTCAAGCTGGACCAGTTTTTGTCCCTAAATCTTTTTTTGATGCTTTGGACAGAGCGTGTGCTGGGTGGGGTGGATCCTGCTCTCCGACGGCAGCGTTCCTTGTAGATGTTCTCAATGGTGGGGAGAGCTTTTGCTGTGATATCCTGGGCTGTATCCATGACATTTTGGAGGGCATTATGCTCAGGGCCATGGGTGATGCAACCAATCAGTCCACCTTCCACCACACATCTGAAGAGGTCCGTGTACTACTCTGGCCTTGGGATACTGTAAGCATGTCGTTTGTGTGTGGGGTGTACTGTGTGTCTGTATATGTGTTCTACAGTCCAAAGATATGCTGTTCTGTCAGGTTGTATATGAATATGTATATATACAACCAGATGGTAATAAACTTGTTATGGCATTTCAAAGGACAAGACGTCATGCTACCATGAACTGGAGTCACACACAGGCCAGAGCACATGAATAACTGCAGCGCAGCAGATCACCTTCCAGAAGACATTAGTGAACTCGATGGGAACCACAACCCAGCAGTTTCACGGTCCTGATTCTGAAGATAGATCTTCTTTTAATTACTTGAGTGTGTTTATTGCTGTGCTGGCATTCAACTTCCTTCCTCTAGATCATTGATCAGTGGTCCATAACTACAATTTGTGTGTGTGTGTGTGTGTGTGTGTGTGTGTGTGTGTGTGTGTGTGTGTGTGTGTGTGTGTGTGTGTGTGTGTGTTAGTGCACACATGTGTGTAATTGCATCCCTGTTTATGTACACGTGCACATTTGAGTGTACAAGTATCTATGTGTGTGGGTGTGGGTGAGTATGTGGGTGGATGTGGGTATGGGTGTGGGCGGATGAGGGTGTGGGTGTGGGTTTGAGCGTGTGTTTGTGTGTGCATGTGTGTGGGTGTGTGTGGGAGTGCGTGTGTGCGTGTGTTTGTGTGTGCTTGAGGGGTCAATATTTAATTTATTATTGAAGACAAATCATTCAAAGAAACAGTGAAACATCTTCCATTAATCTCTTTGTTTATATTCTGTGCTTGTCCATGACATTTTAATGATGTCTGTTCATGGAACATTAAGTCACCATGGATCTCGGTGCTTCCAGTTTTACATTACCTGTATATCTGTGAGACCTTGACTAGAATATTGTATCCAGTTCTTGGAAGGATATCTCAGTCAGAGAAGATTTACTGGTATGATAGAAAGTATGGGAATTTTAGTTATTTGTGGAACAGTCAAGCTTGCTATGGGGAGTTTAGGAGTTTTAATTGAGGCTTTAAAAGTTATCAAATTCTGTTGAAGTGCTCACACAAACACATACGTGCACATGAATATACAAACATACAGACACACACACACAAACATGTATGATGTTTGCACACATACCTACACACTCACACATACACACACATGCACGCAAAAACAGACATGCACACTCACGTGTACATGCACACATGTACATACAAACACCTCTTGCATGCAAGCACACTCACAAATATGCACACACACCTCCACACACACACACACTCACACACATCATGTTAAACGACCATGTTAAATTACAACCACACACGTATACACACATGCACGCAGACACACACACACTCACACCCACACACACCCACACACACACTCACATGCACACTCACACACACACACACCCACACTCACTCACACCTACACACGCACAAACAGACACACACACACTCACACACATCATGTTAAATGACCATGTTAAATTACAACCACACACGTATACACACATGCACGCAGACACACACACACTCACACCCACACACACCCACACACACACTCACATGCACACTCACACACACACACACACACCCACACTCACTCACACCTACACACGCACAAACAGACACACACACACACTCACACACATCATGTTAAACGACCATGTTAAATTGCAACCACACACGTGCACACACATACACACATGCACGCAGACACAGACACACTCACACACACACACACCTCCAGACACACACACACGCACACACACACACACACACACACACACACACACACACACACACACACACACAGAGACTCACACACACACACACAGACTCACACACAAACCATGTTAAATTACAACCACACACAGTGTAAAAAAAAATTGTTATCTCCCCTCTGGATTTTTGGCAATGACCTTCAAGTTGCATCCTCCAATCACTGACCCTATTACCACTAAAAGTACCTTTCCCTTCCTATTTTAACAAAGCACTTCAAAGATTAACTGAATAAATAATTGAAGGGAATAATGTGTCCGGCAGTTGAAAGTTGATCTGAGGGAAGCCTTTTTTAAGGAGACGGCACGTTCACAATGTACAGAATGGCCTCCCTTGGATGATATTCTGTGAATTTATTATCTCCTGTTCCCCATGTATCTCAGCTCCTCCCAACACCAGTGTGATAACGACTGGATAATCAGTTCTTGCTGGTTTAGTTGAAACCATAAACACTGCCCGAGACAAATACTGGGCTCCATTCTTGTAGGCCCCTGTCAGACAGTTAGGATCATACTTTTAACACCTCATAGCATCATAATACCATAGAACATTGCAGCACAGAAACAGGCCCTTCTAGTCTGAACTATTGTTTTGCCTTGTCTCATTGACCTGCACCCCAACCATAGCCCTCCATACCCCTCCCATCCATGTACCTGTCCAAATTCCTCTTACAGGTTAAAATTGAGGCCTTTAGCTGGCAGCTCATTCCACACTCCCACCGCTCTCTGTGTTTGAAGAAGTTCTCCCCGACGTTCCTCTAAACCTTTCCCCTTTCACCCTTAACCTCTGGTTTGTATCTTACTTACCATCAATGGAAAAAAGGCCTATGTACTAGAACTGTCATAATTTTAAATACCTCTATCGAATCTCCCCTCATTCTTCTGTGCTTCAGGGAATAAATTCCAAACATGTTTAACCGTTACCTGGAACTCAGTTCCTGAAGCCCGGACAACATCGTAGTAAATCTTCTTGGCACTCTTTCCATTTTATTGATATCTTTCCTGTAGTTAGGTGACCATACTCCAAATTTGCCCGGCCAATGTGCCAAGAATTCTCTTTACCACCTTATCCACCTGTGAAGCCACTCTCATGGAATTATATATCTGTATTTTAAATTTAAATTTAGACATACAGCATGGTAACGGGCAATTTTCCCCACGTGTCCGTCCCACCAAATTAACCTTCTCCCCCAGTATGTTTTGAAGGGTGAGAGGAAACCGGAGCACCTGAAGGAAACCCACACAGGCACAAGGCGAGACAGCGGAGGATTCGAATCCCGGTCCTGATCCATGGTGCCGTAAAGGCATTGCACTAACCACTACGGTATCCCCAGACCACTTTGTTCTACCCCACTGCTCAGTGCCCTACCATCTACCGTAGATGTCCTTTATCGGGTTGTCCTTCCAAAACCAACATCTCCCATTTGTCTGCATTAAATTCTATCGGCCATTTTTCAGCCCATTTTTCCAGCCGGTCCAGATCCCTCTGCAAGCTTAGAAAGCCTTTCTCGCTCTCCACAACGCCCCTTTTCCACTGGCATCCCAGTGCAGTGTCCCGGGATAGGAAGTCCTTTGTGTTGTCTCCACCTGGGCACTAACTGCTTTTCCACTGAACACAACTCAGCCCCCGGCGATCGGAGTGTTCTATTTTCCACTGGAAACCAGTGGCTTTCTGCTGTCTCTTTTCCACTGGTTTTTATCAGCTCACTGGTGTCAGCAGATGCCGGGGAAATGAGTAGGGGTGGAGGGGATTAATCCCTGGTGTGAAATTACATCATTTGACGCCGGCATTCAGACGGTGTTCCTTTTCCGCTGGGCCCTGTTCCCAGTGAATTCCCAGTTCATTCCCGGAACAGGGTGCTAGTGTCATCTGAAGAGATCGCCCCTTGTAATGCAGCGCGTTTATCCTTCAACAGATCGCTGAGCTGAGTCAGCATATTGGTGGCAATCGATGTCTTCATCGAAGAGCAAGAAACACAAGCTTAAACCAAATAAATCTTCTCCTCGTATTTCATTATGATTTGAAGCATTCTCCAAATTGAGAAGCGTGTTCAGATTCCAAGGTCAAATGCATTTGAAACATCCCTTTTTAATCTGCAGATAGGTCAAGTATGAGTTATGCATTTTATAATATGCTTCAATGAGAATTATTTATGTTGTGTCTGGATTGATTATTTATTAATAATATATTTGATTCATAAATTGCATTCATTTTTTATCATATGGAGAATTGGGGATTATTCTAATAAATTGTATTCTGCATTTTTGACCTAGTTAAAATTGTAATTTCTCTTCCAATTAGATCTGGCTCTGCCATCAATAGATGTGGGTATTAGCTGGCGCTTCCAATGCTACGATCAATATCAACCTCTTATCAAGTGCGAGTGTAAGGGAACGATGTTTCGGAGTCCAGAGGACCCCTAAAACCAGCTCCACAACACAGGGTTACTTAAACAAAAGTAGTTTTTAGTTATATTTGAACAAGAAAACAGAATTAAACTTTAACTTATTACTTAACCTACCTAACCTACTTAATCCCCCCTCTAATACTAAGCGCAGGTGTGTGTAATGTATATTTAAGATCAGAAAAGTTCTTTGGATCAAAGTCCAATCTCATTGGTTGCAGGCAATTCTTGTTCTGTGCACAGGAGTTAGGATTAACAAAGTTCACCAGTCTTTGGTGCTTAACAGGCGAATGGTTACCACTCAGGAGGGTTCTTGCTGGCTTTCAGAGAGAGATTCCTTTTCCAGGACATCCGCACCTGATTCCTTCTCAATCAGTCTTGCTAACGAAACTTGCCCCCTTCAGGGTTCTCCAGATGATCCTCTTTCTTTCAGGTCACCTTTCAGACTGCCAGTCTTCTCCTTTGACCAGGCAGCCTTCCAAAGTTTGCCAGCTTCTGGAACTGATTTCTGTCTCCTATCTCTCCGTTTCGCACCCTCCCTCTCTGAGAGCAAAATTGTTCTGTCCCTTGCCTTGCAAGCTGCTGTCGATACTTTGTTGCTTTCTGTAAAAAGCATTCTGCAAATATTCTGTGTTTTAAAATGTGTGTGTGCCACCTGCTCTAATAATTCCTCCCAAACCATCTCTAAATACCCTGTCACAACAGGAATAAGGGTATTGGTATCGTGGCTCCAGCAGATCAAGCCCGAGAATCTTCCCTCTGTTCCCTCCCTGGTTGAAGGTTAGGGTGTGTCCTCATGAGCCCGACCAGTTTAAGGAGTTGTCTGGCAATTGGATGAACCCATTAGCATAGCTTGACAGTACTATGAGATAAGTTATGGGATACTCTCCCCCTGCCAGGATGAATGGAACTCCAAGTAACTAATCACCAACCAGGACAAAGTATCTCATTCGATTGGATTTGGAAGCCAGTTTTGAATCCTCTCCAGTTTCTGTTAGCCCCTCCACGCTCTTGTCTCCTTCTGCCTAGCTCTCCCTAAACCCTGTCTGTCTGCCTGTCCATCAGGCTCTCTCTCCCTCTCTCTTTCCCCGTCTCTCCATATCAGTGGTTCTCAACCTTTCTCTTTCCACTCACATCCCACTTTAAGTAATCCCTAGGCCCTCGGTGATTAGTAAAGGGATTGCTTAAGGAGGTATGTGGGTGGAAAGAAAAAGTTTGAAATCCACAGTTGTAATCGTACCTCATGGACTCATTATGTGCAGGGTTTCAGAACTCCAAAGGAAATGGGCCAATGACAATTTTTCTCAAGCAAAATATTTCAGTAACATTTGGGATTCTCAACCTTCCCTTCCCACTCACATACAACCTTAAGCAATCTCTTACCAAGCACAGAGCACCGATGGCCTAGGGATTACTTAAAGTGGGATGTGAGTGGAAAGATAATGGTTGAGAACCACTGCTCTAGATCCTTTCCATCACCATGTGCGTTTACAGTTATGTTTTTTTTTTAAAATGCAGCCGCTGTATTTCAGGAAATTATTCCCAATTTCCCGGAACACAGTCTGTGTAAAGAGATTGGAACGGGAATAAGGGACTCATTCTCATTCCGACCCCTTGCAATTTTCACGGATTGCCTGCAGTCTAAACCGAACAACGGGCTAATGAATAGGACGACCAGCCTCCTTAGAGGCAGCACTTCAGGTATTCTGTCTAAACCCGCGGTGTGATACGGATATTTGGAGTCCTGGTCGTTCCGATGTGAACGGCCACTCCCAGAAGCTATAGAGACACTTCATAATGGAAAAAATCGTGTAAAAAGCCTAAGAGCCGCCCCCTCCCCCGATCAGTTCTCAACCTTTCTCCTGCCCTATGGCCCCTTGCCTGTTGGCCTGTGCTCCTCTCCCTGTCCCTTCTTCCCTCCTCCCCCTCCCCCTGCATATTTTTTTTTTATCCAGGCTCCTGCCTGCTTTTTTTATGGTCAAACCTTGACAAAGGCCTCAGGCCCAAAATGCTAGTTATCTCTCTTTACCTCCCGTGAATGTTGCAGGACCTGCTGACTTTCTCCAGCTTGTTTGTGTGAAACGTATTTGATTGATAGCCCACCTGTCAGCCTGTGCATCCCCACCCAAACGGGCCTCAGGTTCCCTATAGGTTCCCCTCCAAATCTCCCTGACTCATCAGTAGTCCCTTCATCATCAATTTAAATTTTATTCACAACACGGCAGAAGCCGATTCCAGCCATTTAAATCCGTGTCGGCCAATTACAACCAAATTCACCCAGAACTCCATAGGGGTTGAAGGGTGGGAGGAAACCAGAGCACCAGGAGAAAACCCACAAGGGTAACTTACAATCTTACAGTCGGCGCCGAATTTGAACCGAGTCGCTATACGAACCGCTACCCTAATCTTGCCACACTGGGTCTAAATCCTGGAACTCCCTTTCCGACAGCATTATGGGGATATGTTCACCACTTGACTTCAGCAATTCAAGAAGGCTGCCTAGTGCCACAAGCACAGCTTCGTCCCCTCTGCCATCGGATTCCTGATTGAACAATGAACCATAGACACTGCCTCACGTAGACTATTTTCTTTTTCTCGCGCTATTTTTATTAATTTGGTAAGGTGGTTGTGGCTACGATTGGCTGCTTCCGGCTGGACACGCCTACTGAGATGGATCCTACCCATAGTCCTTTGCAAGCTCCCCATTCCACTCTGCCTCGATCAGTCAATGTTCCAGCCGACAGTCAATAAAAAGCCCTGATAGCTTCACAAACCAGCCTTTTGTGAGTATAAATCATTAATGATTTATAGAAATGTTTGCACGGTGATGCGATGGATTTCACGACTCTGATTCTGAAATTTTTTGAAATGCTCAATCAAAAGTAAGCTGAGTGGAATGGCCTTCCGGAAGAGGTGGTCACATCAGGGTCAATTTTGTCATTTAAGAGGTTGGATGAGTGCATCGATTTGAGGGGGTTGGAGGGTTATGGGCAGGCAGCAGGTAGGTGGAACTAGTGGAGCTTCGCTTAAATCGGTGCGGACTAGAAGGGCCGAGAGGGCCTGATTCCGTACTTTAATTGTTATATTGTGACTGATAGACAGGGTTACTCCACTTGGTCAGAAGGAAGGAAATTCCCTCCATGTACAGATGGCCGCTCTGGGTGCTTGAACTCGCTGGTGTATCTGGTGTCTTGGCACAGGGTCACCAAAAGGAGAGCAGTTCCATTCACCTGGGGCTACAGCCAATTAACAAGGGAATGCTAGGATCTTTGAGCTGCTTTACACACTGCTGCCAATTAGAGCTGTTGCATTTACCTGGGTGGGGCTCTCACTAATAAAACATAATTGTAATAATTGCATCATGTTCGAGCGTCCAGCTGACAGGCACCCAAACCCCCCGGCAATGCCCGGTTTATATTCTCTACTGCAGCAATGTCAGTGAGAGTGTGAATGAGTTATCAAGCTCATTGGCGATTCAGTTCAGATACTTCTGTGTCCATTTTCGATTCCAGGCACACAGACAGCGGTGCTCTGCATTTGAAAGTAGACGGGAGACACTGAACAGGAGCCAAAACTCTGATGCTTGGTTAACACCCTGTCTGTCTCCTGACCACCCAGAACACTGCTCTCTTGCAACAGGGCACTCAGTCAGAAGCAGTGTGGTCGCTATGGACAGTAAACTGAATGAGTACAGATAGTAGAGAGGGGACCGTTCATCATTCCGACAGGAGTGGAAAGCAGAGGGGGATATTGGGAATCCTATTTTCAAATTCCACTGTTGTGTCGGAAGAGAAAAGTTCAGTGGGCTCAAAGAATAGCTAGTCTGGACACAGGCTGAATGCAGAAATAATCTTGTAAGGGCATCGCAACAGGGATAACACAAGCAAGTATTCTCAATCACACAACACAGCGCAACCAGTCACATCGGACATAACATTATCGACACCAGCCACTGCTTACACACTTAGAACCCAGTGCAACCCAGTCACATCAGACTTAATACTACTGATACTAGCATACACAGGCTTATCGCAATCAAGGACTATAATACGCTACTCACCATTCCTTGTCTAATGTGGGCATGGCTCAGGTGCTATCTACAACTACTACTGTATACAACAGCCTTGATCCCCATATAGTACACACCTTATCAGCGACTCCACAGCTGAGTTCATCTCAGGGCCGAAGAACAAAGGAGGATGAGCTACTGCACAAGCTGCAGGGTCCGGCCCAAGTAATCATGAGGTAATTAAAGGGGCTGGTGGTCAGGGGTGCACTAATGGGTGGGCAGCCTTAATTGGAAGGTGATGGGTCTTCCAACTAGACTTCAGATGGAGAGGTCACGTGACCCCCCCACACACACACACACACACCCACACACACACATACACACACACACAATCCACATTCCAACCAAGTCCCAGACAGAGAGGTCACATGACTCTCCACAATCCCCATGCCCTCCAAGTTCCAGGCGGAGAGACTCTCCGCCATCCACGTTCCCACCAGGTTCCAGACAGAAAGATCACATGACCCTCCATAATCCACACTACCCACCTTTCATCTCGCCTTCCCAGTTTCAGTTACTCCTCCAGCCCTCTGACATCTGTTTTTTTCATCCCCCAATTTAATTTAACTGGTCGCCCTGTCTTCAGATTGCCTGGATGCTGAATTCTCTCCCTCAATCTCAACAATCTTTCTGCCTTCCCCTGAAATCTCTATGGCCAAACTTTTCATCAACAGTGATTCTGCACCTTAACAAAGTATCTTCAAGCTGCTTAGGGCATCTGGGTGCTAGGAAAATGCAACTTGTTGTTAGATTCAGGAAAGGAGCCCCAGAGCCTCTGGGCTGATGGAGAACTTCCCAAAGTGCATTGAGTGTGGTGACCTGATCTTCAGACATCTCGCTGTACGCTAGAGAGGGGCCCAGCAGTCCTTTTACCTTCAATTAACAAGAGAATGCTAGGATCTTTGACTTGTTTTGCACACTGCTGCCAATTAGAGCTGATGCATTTACCTGGGTGGTACTCTCACTAAGGTCAGAATTGTAGAGTGCGGCGTGGGAGCGGCCAGTGCTAGTACAGCGCTATTATGGCGCCAGCAGCCCAGCCTCGAACCTGTGGCTGTCCGTAAGGAATTCATACATTCTCCCCGTGAGCTATGTGGGGGTTTTCCCAGGCGCTTCAGTTTCCAACCACCCTCCAAAAATATGGGTTGTAGGCTAATTTGGGTGCAATTGGTTTAAACGGCCGTAATCTGCTTCTACCATGCTGTAAATGGAAAAAAAAATCGAAAGCTTCACCAGAACCCTGTAGATATTTATGTTTTCTTAAACAACAGGCTATCTTTTTTTAAATATTTTAAGTTTTAAGAAAATAAAGAGCATAGAACTCGATTAATATAATATCAATAATGCATTGAATATAAAATAATTGAAAAACTTTCATAAGACCCGAAAACTAAAAAGTAAAGGAGAGTCCCTCTTCTCCCAGCACCCCCTCCCCAGATTTGGAAGAAAAGGACACAGACAACAGGGAATAGAGGGAGAGAAAAATAAAAAAATAGAAAAAAAGAGAAAGTAACAAGAGCAAAGTTCGACATCTCAGAGTCACATCATTTTACATTTCTAATTGACAAATATCAAAATAAATTATACATTCTGGGCATTTAAGTAATCTAAATAAGGTTGCCAAATTTCGACGAACACTCTGTATCTATTCCTAGGACTATAAGCAATCTTCTCAAGGGGAATACAACTTTGCCCTTCCATGCTCCAACGGTCAATGTGAAGTCGGGCATCAGATTTCCATATTACCGCGATATATTTCTGGGCTATTGACCATGCAAAACAACAGACCATCTTAATAAAAGTTCATGTCTGGGGCTACTAAAGAAATTAAGTCAGCTCAAAATGTGTGCTGTTAGTTCAGGGTTGGCTAAGTGCCCAGGGGAAGAAGGAGGTTGTGGAAAATTGTTTACTTCAACAAAAATGCAGCAAAACACGTGCCTCAAAATGGCGAGGAATAATGAAAGGTTTGGGATGGGGAGTGTCCTTGGTGCACGCTTCGCGAAATATGAAATGTTAGTTTGCAGGTACAGCAAGAAATTGGGAAGTCACGTTGATGCGCCATCAATTACTCGAAAGACTGTTGTTGAGGTAATTTCAGATTTTCTGTATCACATAGGAAGTTAGAGAAACATTCAATTAACTTACATTGAATTTAGCAGGAGGCTTTAATTCACTTAAGAACAACGCCGAACAACTGTTCGGCCATCCTGCACTGAGGAGGGGTTTGTGGAACAGCCACCTTTATGCAGGAGCCTGTGGGGAGGGGCCACAAGTACAATCGGCCAATAGGTGCGCCTGACGAGACAATTTTATAGACATAGCAGTGATTTACCACACACGTCATAATGTTATTGGTTTTTTTTGCTGACAAGGCATGATGTGTTTTTGAGGGGTTTGAAGTACCTAATAGTCTGAATATGCCTGGGATTGTCTGACCTGGGAAGCTAAGCAGGCTCAGGCCTGGTCAGTACTTGGAGGGGAGACAGCCTGGGAACACCAGGTGCTGTAGATTTCTGTGAGGGGCGCTGGACAAAGTGGCGACTCTCTGTCTGCCTTATGGTGGACAAAAGTTAAAGAATTACATGTATGTAACATTCTAAATGTAGTATTACGTGATGATAATGGAATATTTACCTTTTACCTTTACAATCAGAATCCAATGCCCCAACATATTTCCGACCATTGAATTATGTTGTCCCTTCCATATTTCATCACCAGCGTGATGGCACTGGGTTTGTCCGACCAAGACGTCGCACCCTCACTTACTCAGGGACATTGAGTGTTGGCTTTCAGAGAAGATTGGGTGTCAGGGAAGTACGGAGAGAGCTCTAGGTGCAACACGAGCAGCTGGTTATTCCAGGTTATTGCTGGGTCTCTTGCCATTTTAGACTCTGAAAGAAGCATAAAAGGATTTCAGAAACCATTTCTTTGGGTCTTTAAGCCTTCATCTAAATGACATTTAATCCAAGAATAGCAACAATCGGGCAAAGCCAGTCACTCTCCATTCTTCAGAGTTAATGAATACACTGGAGAGCGCATATTTTTCAAAAAGTTTTGCTTCCTGAAAAATAATTGGAGATTACGATAGACAACCTCAAGCTGAACACAAAGGTAATTTCAAATTTTCTGTATCACGTAGGAAGTTAGAGAAATATTCAATTAACTTTTATTGAATTTAGCATAATGACGCTGACACATTGCGTTAGTTCAACTGACCTAAAAATGTTTTGCTGCTGGTTTTCGTTTGTACTCAGAATCTGATGCCTCTCATGTCAGTGTCCAGCAATAGTCGGCCCGCGTTGATGGATTCTGGTGCCTCTTTTCCATGGTCGCAATGTGCTGGTGAAATCTTTCACCGTGTTTTTCACTGAAGGAGTCCAAGTGCGAATGCAGAAAATGAATTTTGTGAATGCTTGAAGTAGACATAAAATATGACAAGAAATCATAAAACTAGGTTATAGCTAAAAAAACAGAATGTGATAGGAAAGTTTTAAGGTGATTTTCATGATTAGTAGCCCAAAATCCATATACTCAAACATGTTCAGGAACAAAATCTTTGTTGCCCAGTGATATCAACAACCAGATGGTAAATGGGAGATTTAATCCACTCTGTGAAAAGGACATCTGATTTAGAGGGTCAAAATTTTGCAGCATCAGGAAGTGTTGGAGGTGGGGGGGGCGGGGGGGGTGCTGTCATGGTCTCGACTCCAAGCTCATGTTGTGTTGCCAAGGTCAGCCTGATCGCCATCCTGGAGCAATGCTCCCAGGTCAGGCAGGGTTCTGGAGCAGTTCCCTGAGATTCCAGGCAAAGATGATCCCTGGGAAGAAGGATTTGCATATCCAGAGGTACCTTCATCAAAGCATTTCACAGTCAATTAAATTCTAATTCCCTGGAGCATAGAAGAATGAGGGGAGAGTTCATAGAGCTATACAAATCCACGAGAGGTATAGATACAGTAATTGCAAGCAAGCTTATTCCACTGAGGTTCGGTGAGATACAAACCAGAGGAAATGGGTTAAGGTTGAAGAAAGGATTAAGAGGAACATTTTAGGGTATCCGGACTGGGATGCGAGAGGGTGCTGGAAGCTTCCTGATCGTGTCGGAGGTGTGGATCAGTGTGGCTGCGGTGTCTATGGGAACGCTGGAGGCAAAGCCATGGAGACTCAGTAGCCCTTTGTATGGCGTGATGCTGCACTGCACCTGGCTGAAAGAGAGGAGAAAAGGCAGACGTATCTTTTATGGAGAATGTCTACAAGGCTGCTCCAGCGTTGCTTTTATAGAGAGCGGCATCGGGAGCCGTCCTCCGGAGCTGAGGGAGGCGGGCTGCGCTGCCCCGTTGCGGTGAGGTGGAACACCCACGCCGAGCAATGGCCACCTTCGTTACCCATAATTCCCCCCCCACGCAGGTGGAACCGCTCTGGGAAACGGAGAGATGTTCCAGCTTCATAGGGGCTAATGGGTCATGAAGATGGCCATGGATTCTTCTTCCAGCTCTTCTGCCCGGCACTGTCCCTCCTTCCATCCTCCTGAGCCATGGAGCTCAGCAGTATAAAAAGGCCTCGTGATTCTGGGGAAAACCTCTATTGCTTCTCTTTCTCTGACTGTAAGGGGCACTGGGCAATTTTGCAGCTGGTAGTGAATCTTCGTCTGGCTTTTGGTGAACCAAAGGAAATTTTGTATAATATCACATTTTCTGTTTTATTACAGAACAATAAAGGAATCTTGAATAATCTTCACGCAGAGGGTAATGAGAGCTGCCAGCTGAATATGGACTCATTTTTAACATTTAAGAAAAATTTGGACCGGTGCATGGTCAGAAGGGGAATAGAGGAATATGGACTGCAGGTCAGTGGGATTTGTCAGAATACTAGTTCTGTACAAACTAGAAGGGCCAAAGGGCCTGTTTCTGAGCTGCAATGTTCTATGATTCTATGTTTTGAAATGCATTGTAGACATAAAACAATTTGCATACAGTAAGATCCCAGTAATATCAATGTGACTTTAAAGTCAGTCCACGCTGTAATAAAACAAACAGCAGATCCGATGTGAGGTGTACAACGGTTTCCTATTTGGCCTTGATAGCACTAGCAGGAGTGAGGGGTGCAAGAAAGATTTCAGTAACTCGTTCTCTACACTAAGCCCCACTCAAAGCATATGGAGTGCTCATTCCACTTTTATACTCCTTTGGGAAGGGGTCTGTGTGAGACCCTACAAGTTTCACACAAGTTTCACACAGCTGGCATTTTATTTTTCACAACATGTTCCTTGTGGTGTCTATTCTTCTTTGGCTTGGCTTCGCGGACGAAGATTTATGGAGGGGGTTAGGGTTAGGGTTATAGACAGCTGGGAAATGTCAGGGCATCCTTTCCTCAAGGTGTATTTACATTCTTGCAGTGTGAGTTATTATCTCACTGCAAAATTTTTGTCTTTTAAACTCTTTATTCTTAATGCAGGTGTATTAGTTAGGCATTGTAAGATTAAGTCTCAAGCAACCGGAATGTACACATCTGGCATCAACTCACTCCATGAGGTGCCCAGATACCAGTAGCATTACTGTGTACAGTAGCAGAGTCGGCCGTCCCCACACTGGCCTCATCAGTTGCCTCAGAATTCACAGAAACCGAGCGGAAACAATTCATCCTTGATTCCATAGGATGTTCCGAGATGAAAATGTAATTAAAATGACTATCTGCTGAGAAACAGCCTCCCTGTGATCCTTTCCAGTAAGAAGATCATTTACACGTTGCTTCAGACAGCAGGTAGGCCCTGCAAAGTGATAGGAGAGCTGGGTATCCTTGAAAAGTAACTCGAAGATGGTCTGGTCTTGTCACAAAGAGTGGGCTTGGGTGGAAATAAGGAAGAGTTTGAGAAGAGGCACTGTGATCTAAATGAGGTGAGGCTGCAGAGAGAACTGGGTGTCAGCATTTCACTCACAAAAAGCTTGTGTGTAGGTGAAAACATTCAATTACAGAGCATCACTCTCCCTTTCTAAGGATGTTTAGAACATAGAACATTACCAGAAACAGGGAGAACAGTCGCCAGTGAGAAGGAGAAGCAGAGGAGACAACCCCACAGGACGGTGGCCACGGCAGCAGACCAGCGAGGGACTCAGTGGCTGAAGGACACGGCAGGACGGTGACCACGGCAGCGGACCAGCGAGGAGGTCAACGGTGAAGGGCCCACGCAGGCTGCAGACAAGTCTTGTGGCCGAGGGACTCACGAGGGAACCGGGATTCACGAGAGCGCTGAGGGCAAGAAGGCGCTGAAGGCTTCCCGATCTTGGGGGAAGCCTGGGTCACCGATGGAGGCTGCGGGAGGGCTGGAGGTGTATCCACGGTGTCTCTGAAGGGACTCTCATTTGCTTCTCTTTCTCTCGTACTGTAAGGTGCACCGGGCGACGCTAATGGCAACTTTTTGCCTGCCTTACAACAGGCAGAAGGAGATTTTGAGTAATATTACATTATTACGACAATAATAATCTTGTACACAGCAATAAACTCATCGTTATTATCAAAGACTTTATTGGCAACAACAGAAATCTGCTCCCCTTAAGAGATCTGGCTTGTTTATTCACCAATGTGTATATTTGCTTAATCCTTTGGAATCCATGTGCCAATTTTCCAGGACTATATTCTCCATGTCTCCATTTTATGAGACTGGTTTTATACCTAACCACCAGTATGTTCTGGTGTTCATACTGTAGTTTAGCCATGGGCTCAGTCCGGACTATATACTACGAAAGGTTAAAAATGGCCGGAGTCCAAAGGCTTAAATCTTGGGAACTGCACTATGGTTGGCGCTGATTGACACCTTGATCTGTGAATTATGACTGAATGAATTAAATAACCACTGGGGTGTTCAGGTCAATCAGTTTCACGTACAGCAAAAACCCTCGTGTCTGGCACCCATGGAGATTGAAGAATGCCAGATAAACAAGTTTTCTGGTTGCTTGAGACTGCAGGTTGTGTGAATGGAGGAGTAACGGTGAGGTGCACCAATTTTAAACGTCCCTATTTTTTACCTATTCATTTTCTCCGATGTTTTTCTTTTGCTGGTTGCTTGAGGTCGAATTTCAGATAACAGCGATTTTACCTTGTGTCCAAATTTTTCAATATGTCAACTGTCTGAAAGCAGAAATGGGTCCAGGAGAAAAAGAGGGTTCCTACGGAGCAGAGATAAGAACTGAGTGGAGGGCGAGAGTCCGCGGTCAGGACGTCAGGATCTTGGATGGGTGGGCGGCCGGGGCCTAGGCAAGAGTCCGTGGTCAGGGCGTCGGGAGCTGGGATGGGCAGGCAGCCAGTCAGGTCCAGGGTCAGTCTATTTTCGCCTTAGGCCAGGCTGAGCATGGTGGTGGCGGGGCGAGGAGATGAGTGGTGGGTGCAATACCTGATGTGACGTTTGACGCGCACCGTACCACTTCCTCCCTCTGCCTTACCAGACTAACTCGTGTTAGTCAGAACCACATCATTCATGTCGCAGAGGTACCGGAGCTGTTGGAATCGCCCCAATTATGTCTGCACCCTAGGCAGCTGCCTAGTTGGCCTAAAGGTAGCGGTGGCCCTGCAGCTGGGACCGAAAATATGGAGGCGGGGGGGGAAGTGTGGGTCGAATTTTACTATTACAGGTATAATCATCCCCAGATGTACCAACCCATGGTCCATCTGACGAAGAATTGAACCACATCAAATTGACAGCTCCTTTCAGGACGGGCCCAAGCTTTCCAAGCAACAAGGTTTAGAAGATTTACTGCATATTTCAGGTAGAGTTGGTGTCTGATGTTTACCTCACCGCAGAATCTCAGCAAATGTTCAACCGTAAAATTGTCACCAAAAATTAGCAGATGCTCAGCGGGATTAGAGCGTTGCCATAAATTAAAATCTATTTAACAAAGAGCTGTTAACGCCTTATAATAATTTTGGATTCCAGTGAATCTTTAAGGATGCGACAATAAACCTTCGCTGAGCATTTGGTGACATGATTTAGTATGCCGTTAATTGGCAGTAACAATGAGCAATGAAACTTCGTTTTTTTCCCTCTTGTCTGAGTCCTTAGTTGATGTGATTATATCTGCTCTCTGGGTAATGAGAAATGTAGCTAACGGCAAGGGGTCCAACTGCTCCCTTTACCATTCTCAAAGTGCCTTTGCTTCAAGGTCTCCTCATCTGTGGTCAGCTCAACATTCCATTTTGTGATCCTGTCCACTTGTTAACCTCCCCTCCTTCCGTTGCAAAGAAAGTTTAACTTATCATTACCAGCATCTGTGATTCTTCCCCCCCCTTCCCCAGCTCCACTTCCCTCCCTTCCCAACTCCTGTAGAAGGCCGACTTAATGGCGGCCAGTAGCCTTGCCCACTTTCGTCTTCTCAGGAGGTAGAGTGGTGTGGATTCTGATTCGTTCACGAAATGATGATCGTCCCGGTCAGATTAGTTCATTCTGCAGAATTGTGAGCTATCTGCGCCATGCCTCACAAAGATGCTCTCTCTATAAAGGCAGAGACTGACCTCATGTTTCACAGCTTGCCTTTGTTCAGTGTACACATGGGTTGGGTTACATATGGCCCAATCAAAAGTCTACACAATACATTCTTACCCAATGCAGTTACTACTAAGTACAAATTCCATTGCTACATAAGATTGACAGCCTCTTATCAGACCTGCTTGTTGATTGGTTCAAAGTAAATTCCTATAGTTAGTCACCGTGCTAATTGGTCCTTTTGAATTGCCTTGCTCGCCTTACTAGAATGCTACAAAACCTGGCTTGGTGTTCTTACTTGCTGTTAACCCCTTCCTTCCTCAGTGGCACCACTCAGTGAGCTGCTCTTCCCCCTGCAAGCGCCATTACTGTTGGTGGTCCTGCTGACAGCCATGGTGTCATCGGCAAATTTGTAAGTAGCATTGGAATTGTGCCTGGCCACACAGTCATGGGTGAATAGTGAGAAGAGCAGTGGGCTCTTGGGATGTGCCCGTGTTGATAGTCAGTGAGGAGAAGACATTGCTTTCAATCAATGCAGATTATGATCTTCCAATGAGGAAGTCAATGGGGAGCGTAGAGGCCCGGGGTTTGGGGATTCTTGACCAGCACTGAGAGAATAATGGCGTTGAAGCTGCACTGTAGTCTATGAAGAGCATCCATATGTTTTTTTGAGGTGATCCAGGGGTGAGTGGAGAGCCAGTGATATTGTGTCTGCTGTACAGCGATTGCAACGACAGGCGAAATTGCCTAACCAAACATCTATTTGAAGATAGCGTAGATACATTTGTGTAAGATATGGGATTGGGGGGAACTTCCAAAGAATAGGAGATGAGGCCTGAAGGCAAAGATCAAACTCTGAATTATTTGCATTTATTAATCTGGATTAATAAAATGTGCAGATCAATTGGGAAAAAAAAGAGTGAAAACTATTCTGAAGGGGCTGTTGGCAACTGTGAAATCAATGTATTTAGTGTAATAATTATGTTCTTTTTTAAACAGAAGATTCAGATTACAATTGCTGAGAAGTCTTTGGAGATGACGGGCGAGCAGAAAATCTATGATTATAGACAACTCGTAAGTAGACAGCATTAGTTTCTGGGATCAGAGGCGCTAAGGATCCTGAAACGTATCCAATAATTTAAACCTGGAACTGTGATTCGAACAGACAAGGCATTCGCATGCCTGAAATTCTTCCATCAAAATCTTCGGAACGGTTGGGTTAACATCTCTGACAAAGTGGAGAGAAAGACGTCATATAAGCACAGCACGGTTTCGTAAGAAATAGGAGCGGGAGTCGGCCATCGGCCTGTCGAGCCTACTCCTCCATTCAATGAGATCATGGCTGATCTGAGGATAGGCTCGTCTCCACCTGCCTTCCTTTTCCCCATATCCCCTGATTCACCAATTTGGTAAAAAGTCTATCCAACCTTTTCTCAAGTATATTCTCCAATAGGCAGCGAATTCCATAGATTCACCTCCCTTTGGGAAAAGCAGTTCCTCCTCATCTCCATCCTAAATTGACTACCCTGGATATTGAGGCTGCGATCCTCAGATCAAATCTTCCCCACCAATGGGAACAACTTACCAACCTTGACCTTATCTATGCTTTTCATCATTTTATCTCATCCTTCTAAATTCCAGCAAGTACAGCCACAGACGATTCAATCTCTCTTACAGGCTGGAATCATCTCTGGAATCGTCTTCCTCATCACTGGAATCAACCTGATGAACCTCCTTGGCAAAGCCAGTACATCCCTTCCTCATATAAGGAGACCAGAGCTTGGCGGAGTTCTCCAGGTGTGACCTCAAGCAGGACCTCGTTCAGTTGCAGCATAACCTCCCTGCCTCCTAAAATTAATCCTTCAGTTTATTCATTTCCCACCCTGCCTTTTCCCACTCTCACTTTGCGGCCCCCCACCCCCCCCCCCCCCCCCGCCGCCCCAGTCTGCAAGGTTTGATACAGTTGGTGCTTGGTTTCCCTGGGTGAGCAGCGCAACATCACTATTATTATGGGTCGTCCTTTGGTTCGAAGAAGAAGACACATTGTTGTGCAGTTCATCTGTGTACACGAAGGAGACTTTGTAGTCCCAGTTTGGAAGCGCAGAGTCGAGCACAGTGATTCTCAACCTTTTTCTTTCCACTCACATCCCACTTTAACTAATCCCTACGCCACAGGTACTCTGTGATTAGTAAGGGGTTGCTTAAGCTCGGATTGTGATGTGCTGTGGTAACAGCAAGCAGACACAAAAACTTGAAAGACTTGTACTACAGGCTTTCTTCTGCTAGAAGTCTGTACACCCCAGTTTCAGCTGTGGTGGCTCCCAAGAGACTGGCTGGCTCAGGCCTATATTCGGGTGTAGAGCTCGTCGAAAGAACCAAAGACTTGTTGATCCAAACCAAGGCTTTTATTAGCAAAAGACCAGAGCTCTTCACAGGTGGCCGACCTGTCCGGAACGATCCGACCTGGCTAGGGACACAACCCTTTAAGGCCCAGACAATAGGTATGGCTTAGCTCTCAGCCAATCGCTGTAAGCACAATCTAGATACAGTAACTATATACACTATGTACATTGGTGATAGATCTGTACTATCACATCGGGTCAGCTGATTGACAGCCGGTCAGGTGGAGTCAGTCCTTAGGTGGTCTTCCTGCAGGGATGGAGATCGCCCCCTGCAGTCGGCTGGTAGTCATATCACCACAGGGATGTGGGTGAGAAGGGAAGGCTGAGAATCACTGCTTTAGACCCAATTGTTACTGAAATATTTTGCTTGACAACATTTGTCATTGGCCCATTTCCTTTGGGACTATGAAACCGTACGAGTCAATTAGGTACGATTAAAGCAATGGTTTTCAAATCTTTTTCTTTCCACTCATACACCAATCCCTTACTAATCACAGAGCACCAATGGCATAGAGATTTCTTAAGGTGGTACGTGAGTAGAAAGAAACAGGTTGAAAACCACAGCAGAGAGGACAGAAAGGTCAGAAATTGCAACCCCCATCTTGCCACCTCAGAAAGGAGAGATGAGAAAGAAATCGATTTGAGCGGAATGTTTAGAAGAAGTGGTGACGGGATTGGAGCATCTTTGCATGAAGTAAAACCACGAAGGTCTGCAGACACCGTGATTGAAGTAAAAACGCAATACTGGAGAAACTCAGCAGGTCAACCAATGTAGTTTACATAGGCTTGACCTCTTCAAACCATAGAACCATCCAACATTACATCACAGAAACAGGTCCCTCCCTCTTCATCGAGGTATGACAAAATGTAGGCAGGTGCCCGAACAAAATGGTGGGGGGGAGGGGCAGGGGGAGGAGCACAGTCCCAAAGGCAGGCAGTAATTGGCGGATAAGGGAGGGAAGGCACGCCAGTAAACAGGTGGGGGGAGGGGATGGCTCTGTGAATGGAGAGGGAGGGGGGTGGAGAGCTGGAGGAAAGGAGACAGGGGGAATGGAAAGGGAGCGGGAATGGAGAGTAGGCTCGCAGGAACTGGAGGTTGATGTTAATGCCATCTGGTTGGAGGGTGCCCTGATGGAAAGTTAAGTATTGCTCCTTCAAATTACGGGTGGTCTTCCCCTCCTCCTCCCTCGCCACCATTTGGGGCCCCAAACAGTCCTTTCAAGTGAAGGAACAGCACATCCTGGCCTTCTCTACATCAGAGAGACTGGCGCAGACTGGGAGATCGCTTCACTGAGCACTGTCGCTCTGCCCGCATCGACGACAGGGATCGCCCAGTGGCCAACCATTTCAATTCTGCACCCTACTCCCGTCTTGATATGTCATGTACTGTTCAACTAAGGGCACCCGTCAATTGGGGGAGCAATGCTTATTTTTCTATCTGGCCACTCTCTAACTGGACTCCATTAACATCAATTTCTCCGGTTTCTGCTAGCCTACTCTTCATTCCCCCTCCCTTCTGATTCCCTCTGTTTTATTTCCTCAAGCTCTCCACCCCCACCTCTTCATTCACAGAGCCCATTTCCTGATGTGCCTTCCCTCCCTTATCCACCTATTACTTCCTGCCGTTGGGACCGTGCTCCTCCCCCTGCCCCTCTACCCCCACCATTTTGTTTGGGCGCCTGCCAACATTTTGCTCGTACTTTGGTCCAACACGTTGGTTAGGTATCTTAACATTGCTACATAACGTACACTGTTTGACCTGCTGAGTTTCTCCATCATTTTGTTCTTACAGCGAGGCATGTTATGTAGACCGTGATGTTAATATCCCTTATTGCACTCCTGAGCCTTGCTGCCTAGAGTCTGCGGGGTAGCCAAGTGAGTGGTGGCATCTTCTGGGTTATCAAGAGGGTACCCTCCTTCCTCAATGCTCCGCTGATAGGGTTCAGCAGTGAATCGCGGCGTCCCGGGCTCACCCCCTAGATGCCATTCACTCACTCAGGAGCCCAGATGGAATCTTTTCTCCTCCACTGACTACCCTCTGGAGAGATCTTTCTCCTTGCACAGATTATCCAGCCATTGTCACATTGGGAGCAGGAGATGATAAAGCAACTCACAGAATATCATCTAATGGAGGCCATTGTGCAAGAGTCGCCTCTTTAAAAGAGACTGCTAAGATCAACTTTCAACTGCCGGACACTTTATTCCTTTCATTTATTTACTCGGTTCATCTTTGAAATGTTTTCAAACTGTTTAACCTGTTAATTTTCCCCAGCATTGGGTTGCAACTTTTTTTTAGACAGTAACAGGCCATTTCGGTCCACGAGTCCGTGCCGCCAAATTTACCCCCCATTTAACCCCCCCCCCCCAAACTGTGCAAGATTTGTTTTCAGAAACAGGTCAGAAATTTCCTTCATGATCCCCTCCTGTGTCACCAAGGACGTTCCTTCAATCGCAGCCAATGTCCTCGTTGGAGGGGGATCATTGCAAAATCGGCAGGTTTAGAAAGATCCAGAGCAAGGAATCAATTCAGTTGGAGACATCCAAGCAGTTTGGGGAGGATGTCATTGATGGGCTGAATGGCATCGCTCAATGTCAGCTTGAGTAACAAGAGAGGAAGTAATTAATTGGGTTCGTCACTGTTCATCTGCCTCTCTGCTAATTATTCAATTGAGAATCTGTCATTTCATATTTCTTCAAGAAGGTGAAACAAGAGGATAATTGTTTATAGATTCATATTTTCTCTACCAATAAAGTTTAACGAATTCATTCAAGCAACCTCACGCAAATTAGTATCTCTCATTAACATTCTCTTATTCCTCAGTGTTTTGTCCAGTCAGTATTAAAAACCTAGTCCCCAGAGACCCATTTGTCATCTTCCACTGCCTCTGGTGTTGGCTTGGTTTGAACCATAAGACCGTATGAGGTAGGGGCAGAAATAGGCTGCTCAGCCCATTAAGTTGGCCTCACCATTCAATCACTCTCTCAGCCCCACTGCCTAGCCTTCTCTCCAGAATCCTTGATCCCCTGGCTAATCAAGTACCTATCAATCTCTTGCCTTAAATACTACCAATGACCTCTCCTCCACAACTGTCTGTGGCAACAAGTTCCACATATTTACCACCCTCTGGTTGAAGAAATTCCTCTGCACCTCCATTCTAAATGGGGGCCTTGCAATCCTGAAGTTGTGCCCCCTCTTGTCCTAGACTGTCCCACCGTGGGAAACAACCTTTCTGCATCTACATTGTCCATGCCTTTCAATATTAGAAATGTTTCAATGAGATCCCCCCCCTGCCCCCATCATTTTCCTAAATTCCAATGAATGAGACTGTTCAAGGCATTGGTGAGGCCAAGTTTGGAATTCTGTGTGCAGTTCTGATCTCCAAATTATAGGAAGGATATCAATAAGGTAGAGAAGGTGCAGATATTATTTACTAAAATGTTGCCTGGATTGCAGTATCTAGAATAAGGAGAAAGATTGGGTAAACTGGGTCTTTATTCATTGGAGAGTAGAAGTTTGAGAGGGAATTTAAAATTATGAGGGGAATAGAGTAGAAGTGAATAGGCTCTTCCCCTTGAGGGTAGGAGAGATTGGATGAGGGGTCGTAAGTTAAGGGTTAGGGGGCAAAACTTTAGAAGAAACATGAGAGGGAGCTTCTTCACTCAGAGAGTGATGGTTGAGTGAAATGACCTTCCGGAAGAGGTGGTTGCAGCAGGGTCAATTTTGTCATTTAAGGGGAGGTTGGATGAGTACATGGATGTGAGGGGGTTGGAGAGTTAGGGGCAGGGAGCAGGTAGGTGAATCTAATGGAGTTCACTTAAGTCGGTGCGGACTAGAAGGGCCAATATGGCCTGTTTCTGTACTGCAATTGTTATATGGTTACACGCTATGAGCCAGCAAATGCTCCTCATACAATAACCCTTTCATTCCTGGGATCATCCTAGCGAACGTCCTTCAAAGCCTCTCCAACGTCAGCACATCCTTTCTCAAATGAGGAGCCCCAAACTGGTGAGGGTCTCAACAGGGCCTTATAAAACCTCAACATCTTATACTCTATTCCCTGACAGGAGTATTACCACAAGTAAGGAAGGGGAATCACCGTACATGCCTGGACGATGCAGGTGCGTTGTCACAGCTCAGCGAGACGCGGTTGGGCTGAGCGTATCTGGATTCCATATCATGCCAGCCTCAGTCTCTTGCCCTTCACTTCTCATCCTGATCCTTTCCTGAAACACTCTGACAGCTTCTTGTTGGTCATTTGCTTGGCCAGCTGTTAATTCATTTTCATTAATTGAATGAATGTTTAGCAATTATTGTACAAAAGACTAATCAGTCCTACAGTTCAAAGTTTGCCAAGGAGTTGTTGTGTAACATGTTATTGGTTAACTGATTAAATTCTCCCGAGGTTATTAATGACACCATGATAAGAGTACAGTGCTCTGTGGATACTCTTGATTCCTTGGCATTCCGTGCATTTACATCAACGGGAACTGGTGCACAAATGCCTCTGTTGCGAAGACTGCCTGCTCAGCAGGGATAATGTACTTGCTGGTAAAATGAAGACCTTTCTCTCTGCCCCCAGGGAATCCTCAGCCGTGCTGATTGCAACAGTCCAGCTTCTGCCTTTGGCTAATGAAGATGAAGATTGACTGTGCCATCTGCCAAACCCAAGGGTCCCCACCTGACGGTGCCATGACGACTTCAATCGCACCCACCGGAAAGCAGCCTTGCCACAGTTTCATCAACTTCACCACCAGAAGACCCTGGGTCGGGTCTACACCAACATCCCCGGTGCATAAAAGGCTGCACGTAGACCCCACCTTGGTTACTTGGATCGCTTGTCCATTCTGCTAACCCTGCGTACAGACCTGCCGGCAAAGCAAACTAAGTCAGTTCACAAGGAGATCAGGATATGGCCAGGGAATGTGGGGGGGGAAGGGGGGGCAGTGTTGGTGGCAGACCATGGACTGGATCTGCTTCAGGGAGGCAGCCACATACAACAGTCACGTAAACCTAGAAAAGCTCAGTGACTGTCTTCATCAGCAAGTGGATTGAGGATGTCAAACGCTGCACAACCAGGGCTAACCAGAAGCCTATAGTTGGATGCAGAGGTCCAGGCCCTTCTCAGAGCTCCTGATGCTGCCTTCAGGACAGGGGATGGGATGGCACTAAGATCAGCCAGGAATGAACTCTCCCATGCAATCTGGAAGGCAAAGTGAGGGTACGCACCCAAGATCCACAGGCAGCTGTGCGATACCGGTGACATGAGGAGCATGTGGCAAGGGATCAAGATTATAACAGATCACGTCAACCTTGAGAGTTAAGGACAATGAAGCCTCCTTTTCAGGTAGACTGAACATCTCCTATCCACGGTTTGATGAGAATAACAGGATGACACCAAAGGAAGCTCAGTGTCTCCCTGATGAATGGGCCCCTTGCGTGGCCACGTTTGAGCTGAGGAAAACCCTATCCAAGGTGAGCCCACACAAGGTGGCTGGACCAGACGACGTACCTGCTCAGATACTGAAGGACTGTACAGACCAACTGAAGGAGGTCTTCATGGACATCTTCAACTGCAACAGTCCATCGCTCTCACAGGGTTCAAGACAGCCACCATCAACCTGCTACCCAGAAGGGTAACAATAACAGGTTCCAATGACTCCTGCCCTGGGGCACCGACCTCCACCATGATGAAATGCTTCAAGCGTCTGGTGATTGACCCATTTCAATTCACCTATAAAAGAAACTGTCCCACAGACGATGCTGTAGCCTTGTCCTGACCCACCTGGAGAATGACTCCTCATAGGCCAAGTAAATTGACTTAGCTCAGCATTTAATATGATCATTCCTCAAAGGGTGGTGGAGAAGCTGTCCTCTCTGGGACACATCACCCGTCTCTGAGAAAGTCTGTCCAGGTCAGTAGCAGCTCCTCAGGGCCGTGCACTCATCCCGCTCCTGTTCACGCTACTGACCCACAACTGCATCACTAGATCCAGCTCCAACAGTGTCATCAAGTTTGCAGATGTCACGACAGCCGTTGGCCTCAACGATGAGTCGCCCCACAGAGAAGTGGTGGGAAATCTTGTGATATGGTGTGGGAGTAACAACCTTAGTCTCAACGAGGACAAGTTGAAGGAGATGTTTGTGGACTTCAGGAGAAACAGGTGCGATCATTCCCCACTACATATTAACAGCATGGTGGTGGAGAGAACCAAGTTCCTTGGAGTTCACTTGACTAGTGACCTATCGTGGACACAGAACACTTGTCGGGAAGGCACAACAGTGACTGAGCTTGCTGAGAAGAACGAAGATGGCAAGGCTACTGGCCACCATTTCGTCAATCTTCTATAGGCTCTCTATTGAGAGCTTCCTGGCCGGCTATATCGCGTCGTGTTACAGTTGCTGAGAGAAATGGATTGGAGGTCAATCCAGAGGAGCATGAGAGTTGCAGAGAGGATCTCATCTCCACCTGCCATCGTTGGATACTCAATTTTTCCATGTAACTGCAAGACATTTCCAAGCCATTGCTAAAGCCAGTCTTAAAAAAAAATGCAATTTGAAATTTATTTAATTTTAATTCCAAACTCAATGTTTTGATATAACCCGATAAAAATATCTTGGGGCCAAGTGCAATTTTAAATTTAAACATAACCTCCAAAAATTCCTTAATTTTATTCCAAAAAGGTTTAACCATCTCACATAACTAAACCGAATGTAAAAAAAAGAACTCGCCTCCTTATGACATCTTAAACATAAATCAGAAGAAACTTATTTAAATTTATTTAATTTCTCTGGATGAATAAAATTATAATGAACCAATCGATACCTTACATTTTCAATTTTAGACCTAATATCCTCACATATAGACCTCAGTCATCTTGAGAGATAGAAATTTCCAAATCTTTTTTCCTATTTCACTCTAGTTTTACCAACATCTGGTTTAGGTATTTTATTCTGCAATAAAGCACACATATCAGATATAAATCCTTTCTTACCACCATCAGTAAGTAAAATTTCAAATGTAGACCTTCTAGGAAGCCTCAACGTACGTCCAAATCCCACAGCCTGTTTTCAGTGAGAATGAGATGATGCCAGAACTATTACCTTCTCTGAGAGGTGAAGGAGTGCCCTGTTTGATGGTGTCTTATAACCATATAACAATTACAGTATGGAAACAGGCCATATCGGCCCTTCTAGTCCACAGATTTATGTGAAACTCCACTAGTTCCACCAAATCCCTCTCATCCATGTACTCATCTTCTTTTCTTTGGCTTGGCTTCGTGGACGAAGATTTATGAAGGGGTAAATGTCCACGTCAGCTGCAGGCTCGTTTGTGGCTGACAAGTCCGATGCGGGACAGGCAGACACGGTTGCAGCGGTTGCAGGGGAAAATTGGTTGGTTGGGGTTGGGTGTTGGGTTTTTCCTCCTTTGTCTTTTGTCAGTGAGGTTGGCTCTGCGGTCTTCTTCAAAGGAGGTTGCTGCCCGCCGAACTGACCCTGCCCCAACCCCCTCTTCCAGTAGATCATTCCGCTCAGCCACCACTCTCTGAGTGAAGAAGCATCCTCTTATATTACTAGTTTTGCCCCCTAAGCTTTAACTTTCGACCCCTTGTTCTAATCTCCCCCACCCTCAGGAGAAAGAGCCGATGCACATCTACTCTATCTATTCCCTTTATAATTTTAAATACCTCTATCAAATCCCCTCTCAACCTTCTACGCTCCAACAAATAAAGTCCCAGTCTACTCAATCTTTCTCCGTATCCTAGATACTTCAATCCAGGCAACATTTTAGTAAATCTTCTTTGCACCCTCTCTACCTTATTGATGTCCTTCCAATAATTTGGAGACCAGAACTGCACACAACGCTCCTCATCAAAGCCTTGAACAGTCTCAACATCACCTCCCAGCTCCTATATTCTATGCTATGATTTATAAAGGCCAGCATACCAAAAGTCTTCTTCACCACCCTATCTACATGGGAATCCACCTTTAAGGAATGCTGAACCGTTATTCCAAGATCCCTCTGTTCTTCTGCATTCCTCAATCCCCTCCCTATTTTGGTTATTCCTCCCAAAATGAAGCAGCTCACACTTAATTACATTAAACTCCATCTGCCACCTTTCTGCCCACTCTTCCAAACAGTCCAAATCCTTCTGCCATCCCAAAAACCCTCTTCATTATCCACAACTACACCTATTTTGATATCGTCCGCATATTTACTCTCCCAATATACCATCCCATCATCCAAATCATTAATATAAATGATAAACAACAAACACTGATCCCTGAGGCACACCACTTGTCACTGGCCTCCATCCTGACAGACAGTTGTCCACCATGAATCTCTGGTGCCTATCTTCCAGCCACCTCTGGACCCATCTGACTATCTCTATATTAATCTTGCACAAGGAGCTGAGGGTCACTGTGACGGGAGACACAGACAGGTGTTTTTGTCCACATATTGTGGGGGTCGCCTGCCAGTCTTTTTAACCACACAGCCTCTGATGCTCTTGGCGAACGTGATTACTTCATGATTATGGTGCCTTTGGAGCCCAGAGTGACTGTACAAATGGGCCATTTTATTGCGGAGGGAGAGCTAATCCATCTTGTCACCTCCCAAAGCGAGGATCTTGCCGTGAATCATTTGCGGATGTTTCAATGTGAATCCTGTTTTGAAGACAATGGGCCTGCCCTGCTGGGGCACAGGATGTCCCTGGGATATGAATGTAGATATGAGGACACCCTATATAACATCAGAAAAATAAAAGGCCAGGCGTTCTTACAGATGGACAGTGGAAATATTTTCCTCTCTTTATTAGCATTCACTGATTCTCTTTTTAACAGTACTGCAGTTTGGATGGAAGGTTACATACTGAGGGAATTTTGAGTGCGGACAAATGTAAAAATTTAATCTTTTTGTTGCCTTGGTACCAGCTTCTCCTTAAAAAAAATGTTGTTTATGGACTGTCACTGTGGAACACTGTTACTGAGGAATACCGTCATTGAGGAAAAACTTCACTGTGGAAAACACTGTCACTGTGGAACACTGTCAATGTGGAGCCATGTTGAACACTGTCACACTGGAAGGCTATGACTCAGCTCTGAAATGGACGATTGTGGCTTCCAGAGACAAGTGTAAGGTCCAGATGAAGGTGGCGCTGAACTGTCGGAGGATATGTACTGAGGCAACCCAGGCCTGTTGGTGGGACTGGAGCCCCTCACTGATGCAGGGGCAGTTGTGAGGGAGCATTGCACTGATGTCGTGGGCCGAGTTCTCATCTCTCTGTAGTCTTTTCCTATCCTGGCCATTGACGCCTCCAAACCAAACACTGATGAACCCCCCCCCACCCCTCCCCACCCCCAGTTAGGACGCTCTCCACGGCGCACCTGCAGAAAATTGTGACGAGGCAGAATTACCACTTATTGGTAGCGCAGAAAAATAAATTGTACACAGTGTAAACATGGCAGCGATTAAAAGAGCTGTGGGCCGGCACAGTTGGTACAACAGTTAGCGCAACGCCATCACAGTGCCACCAATCGGGAACGGGGGTTCGAATCCCACACTGTCTGTAAGGGTGTTCTCCCCGTGTCTGCGTGGGATTTCCTGAGGGGGGCTCCGGTTTCCTCCCACCGTTCGAAATGCTCCAGGGGCTGTAGGTAAATTGGCGGGGGGGGGGGGGGGGGCATGGACTGTTAGCGTGCTGCATGTTGAAAAAAACAATTTTAAACAAGAATTGGTATTAGTGCAGAGGTGTTGACCAATAAGGTGATTTACATTCCTCCAATATGGATTTTTTTCTCTCTTTCCGAACAGCTTCGTATTTGGTGGTGGGCTTAGATTTTCTTTTTTAATAATAAAATAATATTGTAATATAATTTGTTTGATTGAGAATGTGGGGTATCTTGGATGGGCTGGTTTGATCTAACTGTAACGTATTATTTTTCAATGTGGAATTCCAATTTCAATAAAAATATTGAAAAAGAAAGAACTTTAAACAGATACTGAATGAGGACAAACCATGCAATAGAGAACAAAAGGTTTCAAGGAGCCAATGACCAGGTGTGCACCGACCTGTGGGCAAGGCCTGGCCTGGATCAGCAGGTGAGGTGGCTTCCGACCAGACTCCAGATGGAGAGGTCGCATGCCCCACCACAATCCACATTCCCACCAGATTCCAGACGGGGGTGGAGGGGGGGGGAGTCCATGACCTCCCATAATTCAGACTACGGAGAGACACAGCCAGGCCGCTCTCTCAGGGCGGTCCTGACGGAAAGCCGCACTGTCAGGTGGTCAGTCCAGCAGGAAGGGTTCTTCATTTCAGGAAGTGCCGTGCTCTACTCGGTTCTATTCAGGATATTCCCCTCCTGGGTAGGGAAGGAGGAAGGAATGCCCAATGTCTACTCTCTGCCCACAATCCAGGTATAATTTTAGGGAAGTGACAAGGACGGTAAAATTGGGCAGTTAAATGAACACAATCTCTAAATCAGCTTTCCGGTTTGCCATGGTTATTAAAATTTAATTAAGTCTGTCGCTACACACGGCCTGTTAATGCAATGAAATTTACTTAGCCATTAAGCATTAAAGTTGTCTTCACTGGATAATTATAGCTTAAGGCAAATGTAATTGCTATTAGATTAGCCCTGGCAATGTTTACACTGGGCTGGAACTGCAGTGATGGGTGTGAGGACGCAGGACTGAAGGAACACACCCTCTATGGAAGAACAAGCTTATGGTGGCAGTTCCTCAGGACCCACCCAGTGAGCTGCGGAGGGGGAGCAGGCCCGTCGCTGGACCAGAGAGAACCAGAACTCCGCGAGGAGTTGGAGGAGGATTGGTCTGTCACCAAATTTATCTGCAGGTGCACTGTGGAGAGCGTCTTGATTGGTGGCGGAAGAGGGGGGAGGTTACATCAGTGTCTTGTTTGGAGGTGCCAATGCCCAGGATAGGAAAAGTCTACAGAGATGAGAACTCGGCCCAAGACATCTCGGGCATCAGTTTTAACTTCATCAAGAACGCCTACAAGAGACGGTTCTTAAGAAAGCAGCCTCTATCCTCAAGGACCCCCATCACCCCAGGCCTCGCCCTCTTCATTCTGCTACCATCAGGAAGGAGCCTGAAGATGAACAATCAATGGTTCAATAACAGCTTTTTCCCTTCCGCCATCAGATTTCTGAATGGACAATGAACCACAGACACTTTCTCTTCATTTGCACCAATTTATTTTTTTTAATGTAATTTATAGCAATATTTGCATCTGTGACACTGCCACAAAACAACGAATTTCATGACACGTTCAAGGCAATCAATTCTGACTCTGGTCCTGCTTCAGGAACGGCAGCCGAGGCTGGAATGTGTAACGTCTGGATTCAGGGATGGGTAACAGTGTGAAACACGGATGTCTGCAGACATTGACGTTGTAATAAAAATGCAGAAGAGCTGGAGGAACTCAGCCGATGTCGCAGCGCCCATAGGAGGTAAAGGAAGGCGGAGACCAGCAGAGAGGATACGGATTGAAAACCCCGCTGGACCTGCTGCGCGGTCTGATGTGAAACCTTGCCTCCTGGATGTGGCCTCCATCGCTCCCGTCTGCAAACTGGCCATATCTCCTGGAGCTCCCACAGGCCACCTCATTAGTCATAACCTTCCTCATCTGTCTTTATTCCCTTCTTCCAGAGGGTGACCTCAGCAACTGTGGACAGATGTCAATCTGGGCAACGCCTCCTGATCCATCAAAATGTCTTTCCCCTTCCTGGCCAAGAGAAATCGGCCCCTCAGGGAGATGTATGAGGATCAATGTGGCCTCCAGCTGTTGACTAGATGTTAGTTGTCGCAAATTCGATTATACCCAGAGAAAGGCCAAACTGATTGAGACAGAAGCCATAGGCTGACAGGTACCCCAGGACATGACAGAGAATGGCTTATTTTGGGAAGGACTTTTTTTTTAATGTCACCATCAACCTGCAGACTTCATTCATCTTCTCTCACAACGGCACAGGCTGAAACAGCAATAAGATAAGCACTCCCCAATCGAACAACCAGAACCCCGAACGCACGAGTGTCTAACCACCTTCCCCTGTCAATGAACAGTATATAATCCACTAACATATTGGGGGCCACTGTCAAACAAGAAATTTAACAGAAACTGCCACATAAATACTGTTGGAGTAAAGGGAAATACCAAGTGGAGGTGACATTCGAAACGACGAGTGATTTATTAAAACTGATGCACATCAGGAGAGCTGTCTAAGATGGTCTCCCAGGCATGACTTTGGTATAGGTTTTGTACACTTAACAGACATGATTACAGAAATGTGATTAACTTAGCTTTACTACCGTAAAAGCCCTGGTATCTGGCACCAACGGAGATTGGTAGATTCCGGATAAGCGAATTTTCCAGTTGCTTTACACTCACTCTTCTAAAGCTCAGGCTGTTAATGGTTTAGACTGGAGTCTGTGTGGCTGAAGGGGTTATGGGTATGTGGGTGAGAAGAAAAAGTTTGAAACTCACTGTTTTAATTGTCCCTCATTGACTCGTTATGTGCTCGGTTTCAGAACTCAGAAATTGATCCTCATACATCATACATCTCCCTGAGGGGCCCTGAGGGGCCGATTTCTCTTGGCCAGGAAGGGGAAAGACATTTTGATGGATCAGGAGGTGTTGCCCAGATTGACATCTGACAATTTTTCTCAAGCAAAATATTTCAGTAACAATTGGGTCTAGAGCAGTGATTCTCAACTTTCCCTTCCCACCCACATCCCACCAGCAATCCTTTACTAATCACAGAGCACCGATGGCATAGGGATGACTTAAAGTGGGATGTGAGTGGGAAGAAAAGGGTTGAGAACCACTGCTCTAGATATTAAAAGTCTAGTAGCTTGGGTGAAAAAATCACCACCAGATCCGGAGAGGGCACTGCGGGATACTGCCACGCCGCCATCTTGGACCAGGTTTGCAGGAAACTAATAAGCTGCTTTCAGGTGGAATAGCTGGGAGAATGTGGCTCTGGAGCCGGCTATGGGTGTGTGTGCGGTGACATTCCCGGTGGCAGCGCTAACGGTGCTGTTCTGGCACCCAAAAGGTCTGCAGCGGGGAGAGGCGGCACGGAGCAAACGCCAGCTCCTGTCGGCTGTGGCCGTGGTCCTGCCTGCTTTCAGGTGCCTAGGGGGGAGCGCTCGGAAGCGGAGAATGCACCTACCCGAGGAGGGTGGGATAAGTACTCCTCGGGTCAGGGTTCTCTGCTTTCGGGTGGCCTCCCGACAGCCGCATTTGGGTATTTTAGGCGGTTTTACGTTGGGGTATTCTGGCCACCTGAAAGCGTCTATAGACTAGATATTAAAAAGTCTGATAGCTTGAGTGACGAAACTGCCACACAGTGCACAATCCATAAGAATCTGAAAGCCTATTACAGCTATAACGTAATTAATTATGTTCCTGAAGCTTGGCTGTCGTCACTGGTGTCCTGTCCTTGGTTCCGCTACCACATTAGCACAAATACTCATCCCTCTTTACAAATTATATCCCCCACCATCATTCAAATACGGTGGCCATTACCTCATCTGAGAGATTTCTGGTGAGTGACCCACCCACAATCCAAAGCCATTCCACCCATGCTTTGCCCCAAGGACCAGAGAACACTGTTCTGTCAGGTTGTACTTGTGAAATCAGATGATAATAAACTTGACTTGACATCTACGAGGCTTAATAATTGCTGGGTTGTGCACAGTTCTGACAACGCTCAAAGAGTTCGACACCATCTCGGACAAAAAGCTTGCTTGATTGACACCCCATCAACCTTTTCCCTCCCTGAGCACTTGCGGCCGCCTTTTCAAATCAGAGGAGCATGGAATTCAACTATTAAATTCAAAAGTGTTCCATTTAATTTCCATTCCTTGGTACCATGGAGTTTAGGGGTGGCTGTGCCTGTTCAGAAGGCAGATAAGAATCAAGTAATTTGCTGCGGGTCTGAAGTCGTGCATTCATTAATGCAGTAGATTTCACAGAATCACAGAATCTTAAAATCACAGGATCACCGAATCGTGCAGCAAGGAGGTGCCCACTCGTCCATGCCAGTCCACACTAATTCGCCGACCCGAGGCCCAATCCCTCTTGCATTTCATACGAAGCACCTTTCTCACGTGGAATCGTCTCGGGTCACCGTTTCTTTAATTAACTGAACCTAAATTCTGCGGCTACCAGGATGAAAATTCATGTCTCCTGCCTCTGGATCCACCTAAAAATTTTCAAATAAAATACTTAAGAATATTTCTGATTTTCAACAGTTTTCACCAGTGATTGACTGTTATTGCTATAAGGAGTCAAACGAGATTCAAATTTCCATTATTGCATGGAATAATCCAGAAAATGTAATTTCCTTTAGCCAGCTGAAAGATGCCATTAGAACTGCCCCTTACAGTCAGAGAGAAAGTTGAGCAAAAGGGAGTCACTTCAGAGACACTGAGTGTCCGTGGATTCACCTCCAGCGCTCCCGCAGCCTCTGCACTTACTCCTGTTCGATCCATCGGCAGTCCGAGCTCCAGATCCAAACCTCCAACACGATCAGAAAGTCTTCAGTGCATGAGCCCTTCTTGCCCTCGCGAATCCTGGTTCCGATACCTGGCTCCCATGAGCCAGTCTCCAGCTTGTGTGGGTCCTTCGACCGCGAGTCGCCGACCGCCTGCAGCCTTCAGCCACTCAGTCTTCACTGGGTCCACTGCCAGGGTCATCATCCTGCTGCTACATTCACCACCCCATAGAGTCCATCAGCCATGGAGCCCTTGCTGGTCTTCTGCCATGGTCACCAGCGTGTGCGGTCCCTCAGCCGCTGGTATGCTGCCGTGGTCACTGTCCTGTTGGGTTGTCTCCTCTACTCCCTCTGCCCAACAAAAAACTTTTAAAATTACTTAGACAATAAGTCCATTTACACCCAATTAATCTACACCCCCCATTTTGTTTCGAATGGTGGGAGCAAACTGGAACTCGCGGGGAAAACCCACGCAAGTCACGGGGAGAACGTAGTCAGTGAGGGACTTGAACCCCAGTCCCAATCATTGCCCCACTTTTTAATAAATTACAAGTTGCATTGCTGTGACGCTCTGACTGTCCACAGAAGCTTGGCTATTGTGTGCGTGTGTAAACCATGAGTCTGTCTTGAAGGCATTTTCACCAAACTTTCTCAATAACGGAGGGAGCTGCAGTTCCTATCAACCCCGACTTAATGCAAGGCAAATCCTTCGATCTGTATGACTAGTGATGTTGGACGTCACACAGCAGGGGATGTGTTTCAAACCACTGTAACATTCCCATTATCACAGGATGAAAGATTCTGGCATTTTTTCAAGGATCCATTTACAACAAGGCTGTCACAGCATGGAAACTACAACCAGTGGGACCATGGGTTATTTAATCTGCATCTTGCTTTGTAGATGCAGGAGTGAATGCTGGTTAACTGTTCAAAGATTCGGAGAACAATCTTTGAATGGGGTTGAACGGAAGGAGATGAGCAGCTTGCCAAATCCGGTGAGAAACTCAGCATGCACCAGGATTCACCGGTAAATTTTCAATTATAAGTTTACAAAGGGTAATACTGGAGTGTCAAGTCAAGTTTATTATCGTCAGATTGTCAAAGTACAACCCACCGAAACAGCGTTTTCCGGATCTCGGTGCAAAACGTGCGGACACACAACCAAACATAACACACATGGAGACAAACGATACATATGCAGGACAAGTATCCATATATACAAACAAATAAATATTGTTTCATGAACATGAGAGCCTCGGAGGGTGAGTGTGAGCCGTTCCTTTGGTCGTTCAGCGTTCTCACTGCCCGTGGGAAGAGGCTGATCCTCAGCCTGGTGGTGCTGGCTCTGATCCGCCTGGATCTCTTCCCCGACGGGAGCAGCTGAAAGATGCTGCGAGCAGGGTGGAAGGGATCCTCAATAATTCTGCGCGCCCTCTTCATGTCAATGGGGGGAGGAGAGGGAGACCCCGGTGATCCACTTTGCTGCTCCAGTAGTCCTGTGGATTGACCTCCGATCCTTTTTCCCTGAAGCCACCGCACCCCACTGTGAAGCAGGACGCTCTCGATGCAAAAGCTTCACAGGATGGCCTTGCCCACTTCAGTCTTCTCAGGAAGTGCAGCGGTTCCTGACAAGTGAGGAGATATTGAGTGTCCAACATCTCAGTTGTCAGAGTGGTTGGGGGTGTCTACATTACTCACCTGTGCTTGTGTAACAGCTTATTTCTTAATTCTCATCCTCGGGTTGAGCAATCAGATGATAATAAACCTGACTTGAATAAGTGGAGGGACAAGAACACCAGTGCAAGGAAACAATCTTCGGGCTCTGGAGGCTTCCTGATCACGTCAGATCTGTAGCTTGGGGTCGCCGATGGTTTGGATTGAAGTAGATTACGCGTGTTGCATTTTTAATGTATCATTATGTGACAGCAAAAGGAACCTTGAACCCATCTCCCTACCTCTATCCTAACCGGGAAATGTTTCAGTGTTCTTCATTCGTTCTCGGTTTGATTCCCTCCAATTCTCTGGGAGTGTCCGGACTTCTTCAATGCTTCAAGTCAATGGCTCACCACCAACAACTATGGTTGGGGAATAAATACTAATTTTTTTGCCGGTGATGCCCAGCCTTTATCTGTAACCTTGGGTGAGGGGGTGGGGTCAATTATCTACAATGTTATCGCTCATCTTTTGGGCGGCTCCTTGGAGGGGGAGGAACCTGCAGATGCAGCGACAGTTAAATGCATTCAAAGAATGTGACCAAAAATAATGAAAATTCTTTAAGTGAAGTTTGTTCAGTGTAAGTACAGTATTTTATTTTTGTCGTTTAAACTGTTTAATCTTAGTCCAAGTGTATTATTTAGGCACAGAGTGAGTCTCAAGCAACCAGAAAATTCACATATCCGGCAATTACCAATCTCTGTAGGTGCTGGATTCCAGATGTTTTTGACAACAGCAGACAAGTGCAGCAAATTACGTTCAGATTTAGGAGTGGGCAGGCTCTGGCCAATGAATAGCTCCTGGTGTTCTATCAGTTCAATGGAGTCTCTTTCAACTCTGCTTTCCCTCCCCTCAGCACCCACCCAACCCATGCTAACCCCCTGACACAGTACAGAACTGTGGAGAAATCTGGACATTATTCTTCCCTTTTAGTATGGCTCCTCAGGTCATACCAACCTAAATTTAGGCACACAGCGCGGTACAGGACCTTCCGGCCCACAAAACCGTGCCACTCAGAACACCCCAATTAGCCTACAACTTGCCCGTAAGAGGAAACCGGAGCATCCGGAGGAAACCCATGCAGGCGCGGGGAGTGCGCACCAACTCCTCACGGACGGTGCCGGATTAGAACCATTGGGCTAACTGTGCCTCCCGATGCTGCAGCGTTCAGGCTGTGAGTCAGACACCGTGATCCAGGAGGTAACTTATTGAGTGAGACACTTTGACAGGTTTCATCGTGAGCATAAGTACAAGATCTGGAATCAAAACTATCGCAAGAAACGTCGGGAAAACATTCAGATCCCATTTAAAGAAGCAAGGATATTACTCTAGAAAGTATTCCCAGTTTCAGATCTGCGACAGGGGTAGCTTCGGACCTCAATCTGATCATTTTAGATTTTGGTGATTTTTTAACCAGGGCAGCACTCCAACACATCCACACTCTGTCAGCGACATTTCTCATTTTAATAAGCAGGAGTGACAATTTCTGCCTACAATAAGAAACATGTTGGTTTACTCTGGAGATTGAGTCGACATCCAGTGATTGTTAATCCTCAGAGCACAGGAGTTGGCCGCAGTTGAATGAGATCCTCCTAACACGCGCATCAGCATGTTATATTGAAGATCAGTGAGAGAGGATTTGATTTGTGTGGTGGATTTTGACTGGTATTAATCATCAAAATTAAAGTTATACAACCAGATATTTCTGTGCCTTAAAAACTCAATGATCCATTTGGTGGTAATAAATAGAATTTTGTTTATAAACAAAATATAAACTGCAGAATCCTCATTTTTATTTTAAATAGTAAAATGCTGATCTCAGCTGAGGGAGATGCCAAATTTAATATTTCTGGTTAACCACTTTTCACCAGAACTGGAAAATAGAGAGGAGGGGAGGGTGGGGGGGAATGTATCTTAAATTTAAATTTTACATTTTAAATTTACACATACAGCACGGTAACGGGCCCTTCCATCCCTTAAGCCCGTGCTGTCCAATGACACCAATTAACCTACAGACCCTGTGTGTTTTTAGACATACATTTTAGACATTTCTCACGGTAACAGGCCCTTCTGGCCCACGAGCCCGTGCCGCCCAAATGCTCCAATTAACCTACACTCCCCGTGCGTTTTTAGTCATACATTTTAGATCTACCTCACGGTAAACAGGCCCCATGAACCCGTGCCGCCCAATTGCACCCAATTAACTTACCATCCCCGTTATGTTTTGAAGGGTGGGAGGAAACTGGAGCACCAAGGGGGAAGCCTGCGCAGACACGGGGAAAACGAAAAGGGAACACAAGAAGCACCCGAGGTAGGGTTGTCCGAGTGACAGTGGGCGACCTCAGGCAGTGGGAACCGAATGCACGTTAATCGGAGCTGACCAGGGGAGTGTAATGCAGGGAGATGGGGAGAGAGTGATAAAGGGGTAAATAGAGGGAGAAAAATGGGTTTGGAAGAGAAAATCTTAATGCAGGGAGAGTTGCTGGAAACCTGAAATAATGTTGGAAAGTCTCAACTCATCCAGGCAGCAAAACCGAGGCTGTTTTACAGGGAATCAGAATTTATTGTCATGAACAAGTCATGAAATTCGCTGGTTTTTTTTACTCTGTCTATCCCCCTCATAATTTTAAATACCTCTATCAAATCTCCCCTCATTCTTCTACACTCTAGGGAATAAAGTCCTAACCTGTTTCACCTTTCCCTGCAACTCAGTCCCTGAAGTCTGGGCAACATCCTGGTAAATCTTCTCCGCCCTCTTTCTATCTTATTGATATCTTTCCTGTAGTTAGGTGACCAAAACTGCACACGATACTCCAAATTTGGCCTCACCAAACTACGGAGAAAGTAATGTTGGAACTTGTTGTATGTAAGGGATAGATTAGAAAAAAAACTGAGTGCAATCGAATTTTCATGCTTTTCACCATGAAACTCACTCTGCAGCATCTCAAAGCTATTCATTACAAATAACATGCCAGGAGGGATCAGCCTGGTTGTATAGAGAAACATCAAATATTCAACAAAGGGTTGTCTTGTTGAGTAAAACAGACACCGTGTTCAAAATGTATATATTTGCATGTCGTATGTAAATGTCATGACCTTTCCTGGTTGACCCTGCTCTCACTGGCCGGCTCATGACTCCTCCCTCTTTCTTCCCCATAAAGGCTGTCATGCCACAAGCCTGCCCCCAGTTCGAGTCCGGGTCAGTGTGAGGGACCAACACAGAGATGCTCGCCGTCTCTCATAAATAAAAGCCTTCAGCCTCGGCCACTTCTGTCTTTGTGTAATTGATCGTGCATCAGTTGGTTGTGGATATTTATCTCTGTTATGTAAAGTACACTGTTTGACCAGCTAAGTGTTAATATTAGTCCCATGTATGGACCATATCCCTCTCAACCTTTCCTGTCCATGTACCTGTCCAAATGTCTAAATCCTCTACCACTTTGTCTGGCAGTTCATTCCACTTCCCCCCTCTGTATGTAAAAGATGTCCCTCAGGGCCCATTCTAATTCTTTCACCTCCCCCCTTAAACCCACCCTGGGGGGAACAAAAAGAGCATAAATGTTGATCTTATCTGTGGTCTTGTGATTTTATAAATCTCTGCAAGCTTCCCCCTCAGGTCTCCGTCCTTGGGCGTGGCTTCAAGGTAGTGGATGGGAAGTTCAAGGGAGACAGAAAGTGGTTGGTGCGTGGAATGCACGACCTGGGTCGGTGGTGGGGGCAAGTACATTGGTGAAGTTTAAGAGACGACTAGACAAGCCTATGGAGGAATTTCAAGTGGAGGGTGATGTGGGAGGCAGGGTCTAAGGGTGGAATGAAGGGCTTGTACTAACCTCAAACTTCCAACTTCTGTGACCATTCTTTGCATTCCATTTGAACATTGGACTTTGGAGATGAGGCAGACCCTGACCCAGAGATAAATTTCAAAACGTGGACTTCACAAGAGCCTAAATCTCAAATGAGATTGTAGCCAGCATCTAACATCTCATCTAAAACCTGGTTCCCTATATATCCCACAGCTTACGTACTCTCAGCCTTCAACAGATCTATTATTACATTTTCATTAGCTCATCAGTACAAGACGGATTGGTGGGGTCATGAGTAGATCAAGTACTCTAACCCCCTCCCCCGGCTGAAGACCCCTTCTCCTACCTTAAACCTTCTTCCTCCTCTTGGACACCTCGTCCTGGCCAGCTGCCTGCTCTGGATCTTTATATTTCCATTTGCTGCCACTAATATTCCGTCTGGGCACTCTCCACCTGGACGCCATTAACATCGACTTCTTCTGCCAGACCACTCCTCGTTCTCCCTCTCTTCCCCATCCCTCTGTCTTCTTTCCTCCTGCTCTCCACCCCCTTCCCTCTCCATTCACAGAGCCGTTCCTTCTCCCCTTTGTTTTCTGGTGTGCCCTCCCTCCCTTATGGGACCATGCCCCTCCCCCACACCATTTTATTCAGGCACCTGCCTACATTTCGCTCATAGCTTGATGAAGGTATCTTGATCTCTGCTCCATAAAGCACGCTATTTGACCTGCTGAATTTCTCTAGCGTTGTTTTGACGTGAGATCGTGTACCTTTGGATTAGTCCTGATTGAAGATCATCAAGTTGAAATGTCAACTCTGGCCCAGGGAGATTGTGCAACAATTTTCTGCTTTCATCTGACACAGAATTGCGTCAGTCAGCAGCCAATGAGAGAACTGGGAGCGGATGGGGTTCAGGTGAAGCCGATCCATCACATTCCTGGAGAAAGAACAAGTGTTAATCGTCCAGGTCAGAGCTGAGAGGTCCGGAGCAGTGGGCCTGGAGAGGGGTGAAAGTTCAAAGTTGAAAGTTCAGATTTAATGTCTGAGTGCATACATGACGTCACATGCGATCCTTTATCCGGCAGAATCACCACTAGTTGGTAGTGCAAAAAAACTGTGCTCAAGAAGTACACATGTCATCAAATAAAGAAATGTAAACAGACTGTGCAATACAGAGAGAGAGAAAAAAATCAATAAGAGTCCAGCTTGAGTTTGACGTCGAGGAGTCTGATGGTGGAGTCCAATACCCTAATTAACCTTCAACCCGAGCAAGTTTTTGAAAGGTGGTTGGAAGTCCGGAGGAAACCCACGTAGACAACGTGCAAACTCCTTACAGACAGCACGCAGGTTCAAATCTGTAATAACATTGATAGCCTGATGCTAACTGTGCCGGCCTACGCTGTTCCTGACCTCTTTCCTGATGAACAGAGCGCCTGCTGGGTGGTGTGGATCCTTAATGATAAGAGTTCAAGAACACAGATGTGAATAAGAGGTCAAGAGCGTGGTTCCTCCTGGGGTTCACAGATTGAGCGAGAAAGAGGATGCTTGTGAACATCAGCAACAAGATTCAAGATTCCTTATTTTATCACATGAGAATACAAAAATCTAACAGGCACAAAGTTTGTTGACGCTTGCCTTCCGTAAGACAAACAAAGTTGCCATGAGGGTGGCAGGTTAGCAAAGCGCTGTTTCGGTGCCAGTGAGCTGGGTTCAAATCCAGTGCTCTCTGTTAGGAGTTTGCATGTTCTCCCCATGTCTGCGTGGATTTCCTCCAGGAGCTCTGGTTTCCTCCCACCCTTAAAAACATTGGAGGGTTGTAGGTCAATTGGGTGTAATTGGATGGCAGGGGCCGGAATGGCTGTGTGTCTAAATTTAATTTATTTTTTTTCAATTAGCATCTCCCTGTGCCCTTAACAAAACAAAAAAGTGACCCTTCACTGAGTGTCCAGCACTCCCACAGCCACTGCAGCCAGACAGATTCCTGTTCAAATCATCGGCAACCCCAAGCTCCAGATTCGACCCTCCGGTACGATCAGGGAGCCCTCAGCCCCCAATGCCCTTCTTGCCCTCTCAAATCTGGGTTCTACCCGAACCACTCCCCAGTGGCCTGGTGCGGGTCGTTCCACCGCAAGACGCCAAAAACCCGCAGCCTGTGTGGGCCCTTCACCCCATTCGTTGGTCCGCTGCCATGGTCGCCTTCCTGTAGGGTCATCTCCCAGGCTTCCCCTTCTCAATGGGTGAGGGGAAGGGGAGGGGGGAGGGTGTTCTCCCATTTCTGGTGCCCTGCAGAGTCTGCTATGTATTATTCTATTTGATCTGCGTTGCAGCAAGCTCCCTGCTAAATTAATTCTCCAGATGCCAAATACTAATTTATTCCTTCTTAATCTTTGCCAGTTTTGCCATTCAATGGTGTCCAGTGGCGATCAACTTTCTGTCAATGGATTGTTGCTTTTCCCACAGGGCATAAATTTAGACATATAGCACGGTAACGGGTCCTTCCGGTCCACATCCCCGTGGCATCCAATACCCTCGTGAACCTCCAACCCGAGTTTTTGAATGGTGGTTGGAAACCAGTGCACCCAGAGGAAACCCACGCAAACACAGGGGGAACGTACAAACAGCATCGGTGGGGCTGTAATAGCATTGCAATAATCGCTATGATCACCATGTCCCCCAACACTAACCGTGCCCCCTGCACTAACTGTGTCCCCTACACTAACCATGCCATCCAACACTAACTGTTTCCCCTCTACACTAACCGTGGCCCCTCTACGCTAACCGTGCCCCCTCTACACTAACTGTGTCCCCTCTACATTAACCGTGCCCCCCTCTACACTAACCGTTCCCCTCTACATTAACCGTGCCACCTTACACATCCCGTGCTCCCCTACACTAATTGTGCCCCCCTACACTAACCGTATCCCCTCTACCCTAACATAACCATGTCCCCTCTACACTAACCGTGTTCCCCTCTACACTACCTGTGCCACCTTACATATCCCGTGCCCCCTCTGCACTAACTGTGCCACCCTATACTATCTGTGCCAACCCCTACACTAACCGTGCCCTCTCTACACTACGTTCAACATTCCGCCCAGCACGTTGGATGGAGAGCCCTCCATTTTCATTGCACCTCTCACATCCCTTTCAAACATCCCAAGGTATTTGCTCACTCATGGAGTCCTTCTTGAAGAGGAATCGATGAAATGTGGGACACAGGACAACAACTGTGTGCATAGGAAGATCCCATAAACAAAAACCTGATCCCTGAGCAGGTCACTTATTTTAGATTTAATGAAAGGCCTGGACAGAGTGGACATACAGAAGATGTTTCTGATAGCGGGCGAATCTAGCTATACTGTCTCAAAACATCCCTTTAGAACAAAGATGAGGAGTTTATCCAGAGGATGGTAAGTTGGTGGAATTCAATGCCAGGCACGACTACGGAGATCAAGTCACTGAGCATATTTAGGATGGAGGTAGATATGTTTCTGATTAGGAAGGGAAGGCAGGAGAATGGTGTTGAAATGGTTAGTTAATCAGCCATGATGGAATGGCAAGGCAGACTTGATAGGCTGATTGGCCTAATTCCATTCCTATGACTTGTGGTCATGGATTTGTATGAATGACTCAATGCAAAACAGACACCTCTGATCCTGCTCTAGACTCTTGTGGCTATATTTTTGGAGTGAACTTTGAACCTCTGACACAGTGATCCATGGATTCTCAACTACCTTAAAGTGGCCCATGCCCTGTGTGGGTCACCGACAGAAATTGTTGTCTAAAGGTCATCATTTCCACTGAGAGGTGAGGTTGGGTCTGCGTTTAGAGTTGCCCCGGTTAATGAGTCAAATGCTGGACGACAAATTTTCAAAAGGTTTGCTTCCTGAAAACAAAATTGGGGATTACAATAGAAAACTGTAAGATGAGCAAAAAGAAAATTTCTTATTTGCTGCATCACCGGGGAAATTGTAGAAACATTAAATGATTTTTTAATTAAATTTACCATGTTTAATCACTTAATGATGCTGATACATTGCGGTAGTTCAACTGACCTAAAAATGTTTTGCCGCTGATTGTGCGGTTCCCCGATACCGCTTTTCCAAGGTCGCAACGTCCTGGTGAAACCTTCCACCGCGTTCGTCACCGACTGCCCTGAGATCAGCAGGGAAGGAGTCCAAGTGCAAACGCAGAACATGAATTTTCAATGGCATGTGGCCCTTTGCGGTTTTGTACGCCTGAAACGGACTTAACACATGGCAGGGAATCACAAAACAAAATAGGTGGTGTCTAATAAAATGGTACATGGTAGGAAGATTTTAAGGCAATTTTCATGATCGACATCCATAAAATGCACCCATCAAGTCTTCAGGAAGCAAAATCTTTGTTGCCCAGTGTCATCAGTGCAATGTGGTGACTGAGGAAATGAGTAGTTTCTAAATTTCAGGAAATGAAACCAGGTGGAATGCTAAAATAATCAACTTGAGATCTGACGGTCCCAGGTTGCAGATCTGAAAAATTAAACACGTTTTGAGAAGTATCACTCTTTCTCCACAAACAAATGTCCCTGCTCCTCTTCCGAGGATCCTTGCACTTAATGAGGCCCTCCACTGCCTGGAAAGTTTACTCTGGGGACTATTCTTCACCTGGGACTTCTCACCTGGAGCAGATGATGGTGTCCAATCGAATTCTCCTTTGGGGAACTGAGCTTTGAGACATTGGATGGGAAAGGCGGACAGCGGTGGAGCCTTGGGACTTCAGAAATATGCAAAGCAGGAGCTGAAACTCACAGCTCCAGAGAATAGCAGCTGCTTCCTCAACCAGCTCTCATGTTTCTGGTTTACACAAACACTCCTAATTGCTTGTTTCATGCATGCACAAATTCATCACCTTTTAGTAGACACCAACTGGCATCAGCTCAGATCCACAGTGACTGTACAACAATTGTCTCTTCAACCACAAGCCTCTCTCATCGAGGAGATGGGATGAAAATGGCCAGCTTTGCTCGATACTACGAAACTCCCTGTCCTCCCTCTCTTCCCCACCCTTCAGTCTTCTTTCCTCCAGCTCTCCGTTACAAAGAAAATGCTGGAAACACTCATCATCTGCAGAGAGAGAGAGAGAGAGAGAGAGAAATTGAGAGACAGTAAAGGAGAGAGAGATTGAGAGAGGGAGCCAGGCAGAGAGAGAGAAAAGAGAGGGAGGGAGAGAGAGAGAGAGAGAGAGAGGGGGGAAGGGACAGAGAGGGGAAGGGACAGAGAGAGAGATTGAGAGACTAAAGGAGGGAGAGAGAGACTGAGAGAAAATGAGACAGACAGAGAGAGAGAGATAAGGCATTACAGAGAGAAACAGAGTGAATGACAGAGAGACAGATAAGGTGAGAGACAGATAGAGAGAAGGGGAGGGAAAGAGAGCCAGACTTCAGAAAGAGATGATGGGATTTGAATCCAATGTGGAAGAGTTAAAAAGTTGGCATATTACTTGGTAAATCCACCAGGTCCAATTCTGCCATATCCTTTCTCTTATTGTTTTCTGGACTTTCAGTCACAATGTACGCACCACAGAGCAGAGTGAGCACTTACATTGCCTATCATTAGGCCCTTTCAAACTACAGCTCCCAGGGAGCCCTCCCGGGACCTGGGTGCGATTACTGGGTCTTGGGTGCAGGATGCGTCTTTCAAATCGAAGACGGGCCTACCTGCTAAATCGCCAACCCGGCAATTTAAGGGGAATCCGGCCCCTGCGATGATGCAGTTGAATGACGCGTCACACACTCACCCCTCATAGACTCCCTTGATTAAAAAGTATTGTCTTAAATTTTGTGATTATTGCAATGTGCTACTGCCCGACATTTCCTCTTAAATGACACGCGCACGTTGCATTAATATATATGAAGTCTGTAACTGCCATCTGTTCCCGGCTGGAAGGTGCAGGGGACGGCTGGTGGGTGACTTGGGGCAGGCTGCCAGCAGGGCAGTCAGTGAATGACCGGGGCGGGCTGTCAGCGGGGCAGTCAGTGGGCAACCTGGGCACTCGGTTGAGGGGGGAGGGGGGAGTTCATGATGTTCAGATGCTGGTGACGTCTGCAGGGCTGATGTCACCGGAGTAAGCGGGTTGGCCATTTTCATTTTCAAATCGGCCGTGTAGGAGACGTGAGTAAGTTTAATTGGTTTCCCTGATCACCTCTGGGGTAGGTCAGGAACCCTGTTGGATTCTGACCGGTAGGGCCCTTTCAAATTGCCATGTAATTGGGACGCTAACCAGGCAAATTGCCTGGTTAACCCCATCTTACACAACAGTTTGAAAGGCCCTACTGTTTCCATTCAAACAGTGAAGAACTAACTCGGTCATTTGTTCAAATCTCATTGCCTGCCACTGAATCCATCACCCCCTACAACAGGCACGTTAAGTCACTGGAGACACATCATCAGTTTGATCTCTACAGAAACGTTCAACCCACTGGCACAATAAATATTAGCCTTCACTCCAAAGCCAACTCCAAAGGTTCAAGGTTATTTTTATCGTGTCATCATAATACATGAAAAATGTAATGCATGTGATATACTTTCAACTTTTGTCACCACGAGCATTGCCCTAGCATCCCTAACAACAGGAGAAAGAGAGGCAGACGAAAGTCCCATCAGAGACGCTGAGAGTCCGTGATCCCGCTTACTTCGCCAGGTCTGGTGATTTATCAGGTAGGTCTGGCTGTGATTTGAAAGGTGCGTCCTGCACCCAGGACCCAGTTGTCATACCCGGGTCCAAGGAGGGCTCCCCTGGTGCTACAATTTGAAAGCATGTTTATGAAGGTAATCCAAGGCTTAGTGCCTCAGAAGTTCATTTGCAGTCTCTGCAGCAGGTTCCATTTAGAATGCCAGGCACCCTCCCACCTGGTCAAAGGAAATTCTTAAACAGAATATTTTCAGTCTCGGAGAATCCTCGGCCCTTGAAGGCAGGAAGCATTTCTGCGAAGGGAATGAGTGGCTTGAGTTTCTTTGGCGAGATCGATGGAAGTTCCACAGAGGAATTGCATTATTGGTATGCACCGCTCCACGAATACTTGCTGTACACAAGTTCACTTTGACGAAAGGACTTCCGTTTCATAACCAAAGAAAATGTGGCAAAAGCAGCGAGCCGTCCTCAAGGCTGCAGGTGCACCCTGAGTAGCCTCTCTCCCTGGGAACTGTGATGAGATGCCAATAGATAGATGACCGTCTCCTCTCCCTCCTGTACCTCCGACCACCCCAACCTCCAAAGAGTCAGCCTAACTACACTGTACATACATTATTTCTATTTCATGGGCTGAATATTGATCAGACCATTCCTGCTTTTAAGATGCAAGAAAACCTTTATTATCATTGTACAAGTACAACGAAATTGAGCGAACATCCCGACGATGCACATGTACATCAAACACAATATTCGGTGTTTGGCGATATTCAGTTCATGTGCGGCTCTGGGGTAAAAATTGTTTTTAAGTCTGTTTGTCCATGATTTCATGGACCTAAAATATCTACGGGAGGGCAGCAGATCAAACAGATGATGGTAAGGGTCCTTCAGGATTTTGGCTACTCTACTGAGGCAGCGAGATCTGTATAAACCTTATGAAGGGGGTCAATAATCTTTTGGTGACCCTCTTGTCTGTTGCCAAGCAGCTGGCAAACCACATCAGAATGCAATAGGCCAGCACCCTCTCGATGGAGCAGTGATAGGAGGACACCAGCAATTTCTCCTGCAGTTTGAGCTTATTAAGAATCCTCAGGTCATGCTGTGCCCATTGAACTACTGCGATGGTATTGGTAGTCCAGGAGAGATCTTCAGCAAAGTGCAAACCCAGAAACCTGAAAGCATTGACCCTTTATACACAGACCCCGTTGATTGTATAATGGGTCTGGAACTTGTTCCTCCTGAAGTCTATCTCAAATTCTTTTGTTGTTGAGGAGTTCAAGACGAGATTGTTCTCCGAACACCACGCTGTCAGCCTTTGGACTTCATCCCTGTAGGCTGCCTCTTCTCCTCTTGAAATGAGTCCAACCACAGTTGTGTCGTCCGCAAACTTGATGGTGTTGGTAGAATACATGGAGGCACAATCATGGGTATAAAGAGAGAGAGGATGGGACTCGATACACACCCAGAATAAAAGGCTAGAGGAGAGATGAGAGATGAGTGCCAATTTTAAATCTGAGGGCAGTTTGTTAAAAAAGTATTTAATCCAGAGACAAATAGATTTGGAAAACCCTAATTTAGAAAGTTTTGTAGCTAGACTGCCTGGGATGACGGTATTAAAGGCAGAACTGGTCCATAAAAAAGCATCCTCATGTAGCTCTCCTTAGTGCAGGGTGAAGAGCAGTGGCAATGGCATCTGCTATTAACTGGTTTGCCCTGTAGTCAAACTGATATGGATCAAAGGTGGGTGGGAGGCTGGTTTTCAATTTTTGCAAGACCAGCCTCTCGAAGCCCTTCTCGATGACCGGTGAAAGTGCTACCGGACGGTAGTCGTCGAGGCCGCTGATGACGTTCTTCTTCGTCAGTGGCAGGTTTCAGGCAAGGTGGGATGATGGATTCAGACAGGGACAGGTTGAAGATCTTTGTGAAGACCTCGGGGAGGTGGTACACCCACTCCTTTAGCACCCTTCCTGCCGCGCCATCAGGGCCGGCGGCTTTCCTTCGATTTACCTGCGCAGTGAGAACATGGCTGTTGCGGAGGGTGTGGTGTTCGTTTCTGCTGCCTTTGCCTCACATCGAGCAAAGAAGCGGTGAAGATCCTCGGCCAGCGTGGTGTTGTCACCAACAGTCATACTATTGCTGGTTTTGTGATGGGTGAGATGTTGGATGCCCTGCCATACTCACCATGGATCGTTATTGACAAAGTGCTCCCCAATCCTCCTTTTAGAGGCCGCTTTAGCATCCCTGATGCCTCCCTCCAGGTTGGCTGTAGCGGCGCTGAATAGTGGCTCTATCAGTGGCTCTATCACCAGACCTGAAGGCGGCATCACGGTCCTCGAGAAGAATTTTGACCACCTTTGTCATCCAGGGTTCCCAGTCCGATTACGTTTGTTGACGCCATTCTGAATGTAACTGAGAACAGCTGATGTGTACACCTCCAAATCCTGATCTTCAAAAATTTCCCATTTAGTCCTTTCAAAACAATCCTGAGGTTGCAAGGAAGTTGCTTCCAGCCATATCTTAACAGTCTTTAGAGTGGGTTGAAGGGAGTGTATGCTGGGATTAAGAGTATGGATAAGTGATCCGACTGGCCCAGGTGTGGTAGCGGTATTGGCCTAAAGACATTTTTAATGTTTGAATAGACTTTATCTAGTGTGTTTCCCCCCCCCCCCCCACCCCCAGTAGGACATTTAATATGCCGTTCAGATTTCGAGAGGACTGCCTTTAAATCTCCAGCTGTAATGTGGGCTGCTTCAGGGTAGGAGCTCTGTTGTAAATTTATACTGCTGAGAAGAGAGCCTACAGCTATGCTCTCATTAGCTCCGGTCGAATGTAAACAGCTGTAACTATAACAGTAGTGAGGTCCCGCGGAAGGTAAATAGGCCCGCATTTAACTGTCAGGTACTCCAGCTCAGGAGAACAATGGTTTTCACATTTTCCAATCCAGGCAACATCCTGGTAAATCTCCTCTGCGCCCTCTCCAGAGACTCCCCGTCCTTCCTGCAATGAAGCGACCGGGACCAAATATTTCGAGTTAAATCGGATGTTTGGAGGAGTCGAGAAAGATCTGAAAGTGTGGTTGGGAGTTGAAGGTCGCAGATCGAACCAATTCCTGGCCGCTTTCACCCTGGGGAGAATGGACAAATTAACGTTATATGGGTGCGACAATGGAGCTCACCACACAATGAACTTGTTGGTACTATCACTATGTACTGTATGGGCTGGCCTGCCACCCCCCTCCCCCACTGAACCTGTGACTCATCCCTCCCAGATATCCCCATAAAGACTATTATGCCCAAACCCCTCCCTCAGTACCTGCCTTGAAACTGGGCCAGCAACATGCACTGACACTTTAAGGTGATTAAAGCTTATTAATCACGATTCTCTCTCTCTCTCTCTCTCTCTCTCTCTCTCTCTCTCTCTCTCTCTCTCTCTGATTGCGGTTGATCGGTAGTACAACACCATTCATGGATCAGTAAATAAATGAAGTGAGGGATGAAAATGGACCACATCTTGCTCCCATAGACAGAACCCTTGCTGGCAATTCTCCAACTGTATGCATGTTCTCAGGCCCTGGTCAACACACACACTGGCTGGCAATTTTATTAATGAGCCTCAGTTGTATGATTCTCATTAAGAATTTATTGAAACTGCTTTGTGGCAGAATGCTGTTGATGAGGGTCAGTTGTGGGCAAGTTTTTAACCAGTTGAGAGCAGGACAAAGGGCTGGAAATAGGAGAGTTGGGGTTTATGTGAAGGGATACTTACAAAGCCAAAGGCAATTGTGTCAGAAAGGAACTGGCCAGTGAAATGTCACCAGCATAAACATCAGGCTGGGTGTTGGAGTGGTGGGGTGGGGGGGGGGGGGGGGGGGATAAACAGATAACCTTAAAGGAAAAATTAAAGAGAAAGCGGGAAGATATTTCACACTAGATTAAGTCATCTTTCAGATTTCATTAGGCAGTGAAATATGAAGTAATTGTTATGCCATTTCTGGTGCCAACCCAGGAGATCGGAGAGTGGAGACGCAGAGCTGCTCCGAACGGTTCAGCCGCCTGGTCCTTAAGCCAGTGGGTCTGTAAAGGCATTAAGCAGCCTGTGAGAAGAGCTGACGGTGTTTTTGAACTAAAATCCTGGCCATTGCAAAAGGAGGACATGGTCAGAGGATTCCATAAATACACACAGGATCGGTACCAGTAGGGGGCATTAACGAGGAGGGCAGGGACCGACCTGTCGGCGACGGGGGTGGAGGGAGCTGACAGGATCCGGCCTATTGTCGGGGTGCCGATAGGATCCGGACTATCGAGAGAGGTGGTTGGAGGTGGGGGGGGGTGGTGTGGTGGTGCTAGCAGGAGTCTACCTGCTGTTGAGGCCATCTATCCAATGGGGGTCAGGAGGGCGCTCTTATTATTTGCGTCAAGCTTGACGCATGCTAGTGACACAGCCGGTGGGGGGGGGGGGCGGGTGGAGAGTCACTAGCGTGCATCAACCTAGATGCTACTGACGTGGGAGGGAGTGGGAGCAGGTCTGACAGCCAGGGATGGGGGGCGGGCACAACACCTCATTTGCGGGGACAATGCTCATTGATGGCCGCCTTTGGTGCCGACCCTGTACAGATAATGTGTTCACATTTGTTGTTTTCTCAACATAATCTAATCATAAAAATATGTAATTTTTTTGAAATACACTGTATAAATATGATAACCTATGACCATGTCCGCCTTTTGGGATGGCCACCCTCGTGCCCAACGTGGTACCAGAAACAGGGAGAGCAGCCCCCATGGAGAAGGAGAGGCAGAGGAGATAACCCGACAGGGCGGTGACCCCAGCAGCAGACCAGCGAGGAGCTCAGCAGCTGAGGGACACGCACACGTCGGGGCGATTTTGCGGTCGGGGGCCCTGCACAGGCTCTGGGAGACCGGCTCATGGGAAGCAGGTCTCAAATCCGGAAATCAAGAGGGCAAGGACTCCCAAAGGGCTTCGAGTGTTGAAGGCTTCCAGATCGTGTCGGAGGTTTGGATCTGGAGCTCTAGCTGCCAATGGCTTGAACACGAGTCTGCACGGCTGCAGAGACTGTCTGAACACTGGAGGCAAATGCACGGGCACTCACTCTCCCTATGCCATCGGTATTCTGTGATTAGTAAGGAATTTCTTAAAGTGGGATTTGCATGGAAAGAAAAAGTTTGAAATCCACTGTTTTAATCGTCCCTCATTGACTCGTTATGTGCACGGTTTCACAACTCCAAAGGAAATGGGCTGATGACAATTTTTCTCAAACAAAATATTTCAGTAGCAATTGGGTCTAGAGCAGTGATTCTCAACCTTCCTTCCCACTCCCTTACCAATCACAGAGCACCGATGGCATAGGGAATGCCTAAAGCGGTATGTGAGTGGAAAGAAAAAGTTCGAGAACCACTCATTACACTGAGATTTCTTATTCTATTTTTAAACAATGTATTGAGTGAAAAGAATGCTCACCAACAGGTTTTGTGGCGGTTAGTGCAACAATGTAACAGAGCCAGTGATCAGGACAGGGGTTTGAATCCCGCGCTTTCTGTAAGGAGCCTGTACGTTCTCCCCGTGTCTGCATGGGTTTCCTCTGGGTGTTCCAGTTTCCTCCCCCCGTTCAAAACATACCGGAATTGGGGGCAATTGGGCGGCATGGGGTCGTGGGCCGAAAATCCCTGTTACCGTACAGAGTGTCTAAATATTTTTTAAAGCCTTCTCTTTGAAATCTTCCCCTTTATTACGGTGCTTGGCTGGGGCATCGAATCCGCTTTCAGATGTAATTTTGGGAATGCCAATGAGGATCATCAATCCATTTCATATCCGTGGAAACCTGGCTGCAGTTATTGATGGGATTCCAACAGTCGTCAGCCACCCACATCTTCCCTTCTTGCAGGATCTGGTGAATTAAGGAGTGATGTAGGTCCTTATTTGTGTTTTAAATCCCTATTGAAATAGTAAGTAGTGCTCTCAGCCTCTCAACTCATCATATTGTGAACCACTGAGACCACCGGTTGGAACTGGCAGAAAATACTTTAGGACATCTGAGGAAATGTTTGATGCAAGGGCAAAATGGGTTCAGAGTGGTTGAGGAAGAAATTATTACCTTCGTGAGGAAAGATTTCTCCCCTCGATAATTGTACTTTTCACTGATGGGTTAACAGTTCCAGCGACTGAATATTTTCTCAACTGGGTAGGAAAATCGATTCCTGGAACATCGAAGAGTGCAGCACATAAACAGCCCGTGTGTCCCTGCCAAACCTGATGTCCAAATCACACTCGAATTCATTTCTACTTGGCTCCTGATAGATATCCATCCACCCCCTACATATTTTATTCTTGCCATACACCTGTGACTGTGTGGCTCCGATCAACAAATCCGTTGATGCTCTTTATCGGCTACAGTTCGGCATTTAACACCATCATCCCTTCAAAACTGATCGGTACACTCCAAGACCTGGGACCCCACGCCCCACCGTGTAATTGGATCCTGGATTTCCTCACCTCCAGACAACTATCAGTGAAGACTAGTGAGAATTTCTCCTTCACAATCTCCATCAGTACTGGAGCACCACAGGGCTGCATTTGTACCCCCCTGCTCTACTATGACTGTGTGGCTTGGTTTGACAACGACGCCATCTACAAGTTCACTGGCAATACCTCAATATGTGCCTCCAAAGCGAGCACATACTCCCATTAGAGCCAATTTAAGTTCTTGGGAGTCACAAACTCGGAGGAACTCTCCTGGACCCAACAGATAAACGACATCATGAAGAAAGCATGTCAGCGCCTCTACTTCCTCAGGAGATTGCGGAGGTCTGATACAACATCAGAAACCCTGGCAAATTTCTACAGCCGTGTGGTGGAAAGTGTGCTGACCGGCTACATCACGCCCTGGTGTGTGAACGCCACTACCCCTGAGCGCAAAGCCCTGCAAAATGTAGATGGCACTGCCCAGGACATCACAGGCAAAATCCTCCCCACCATCGAGAATGGGGAACGCTGTCGTCGGAGGGCAGCAGCAAACATCAAAGTCACTCACCACCCAGCACACGCTCTGTTCTCGCTGCTGCTATCAGGAAAGAGGTATCGGTGCCACAAGACTCGCACCCACCAGGTTCAGGAACAGCTGCTCCCCCTCCACCGTCAGACTCCTCAACGACAAACTCAATCAGGGACACTTACTTTTGCACTTTATTGATTTTTTTTCTCTCTGTATTGTGCAGTCAGTTCGTTAACATTTCTTTATTTGTTTTCATCTGTATGTTGAGCACAGTCTTTTTTTTGTAATAAGTGGTAATTCTACCTCACCTGCAGGAAAAAGAATCTCAGGGTTGTTTGAGATGCTGTGTATGTACTCTGGCAATAAATCTGAAATGTGTCTACTCAGAAGCCTTTTAAATATTACTCTTGCAACTGGTTCCACAGCTGTCCCTAACAGCCTATTTGTGATGCCTAGCGGTATCTGTGCAAACACAACTTTCCCCACACATCTCCCTCAAACGCCCTCCTCTTCACCTTAAACAAATCCTCTCATGTATGTTGCCTTTACCCTGGGGAAAAGACTCTGACTGTCAGCCCTATCTCATTGATTCTCAGAAACTTCGACCAGAAAACCAAGGTACCACAGATTTACTATTGGTTCTGAACCTTCCTCTTTGTTGGTGTGATCTTTCTTGGTTTAGATTTGGAGCAAAATAGTTGCTGGCTGTAGAAAATCTCAGATGGGTTAGAAGAAATGAGAGAAACGTGTTGGCAGTGAGCACACACTTTGGAGTTGTCTTCAGGAATAAGGCAACTCCTTTAAAGTCACGCACTGATCTGGCCCACGTTACTGGTGACAGCTGGTCTGAATCTGTCTGTCAGCGTGGCTACTGAAGATACTGTTGAAATATTGTGAATTGGTGGTTAATTCATCACACATTTAAAAATAGGGCCTGCAAGTGAAATAGCTAGCAGCTCAGAACTTAAAATAGAATAGTACAGCTGTGTGGGAGCACGGAGCTTTGGGAGGAGCAAAACCAGGAAGGCAACAGTAAAGACATCAAACGATCCTTGTGCAAGAAAAAAAAACCTCTGAGGATTTAACCACTTCCAAATTTCATTTATAACAGAAGAAATAGGAGCAGGAGTCGGCCATCTGGCTCGTCGAGCCTGCTCCACCATTCAATGTGACCATAGCTGATCTGATGAGAGGCTCATCTCCACCTACCTGCCTGTTCCCCATCTCTTTTAATTCCCCATCTATGTAAACAAGTATATTTACTGAGGTTGCCTCCACTGCTTTAACCCTTTGGACTCCACGTCTCAGTTGTCAGGGACTACCAACAAGTGCACATGCTCCGTGACCCTGTGTTCCAGGACTGGTTTTACACCCAACCACTGGCTGGTTTGTATTAGTTCTTGTACTGTGGTTTATCCATGGACTTGGTCCTGATTATATATCATGAAAGGTTAAAAATGACCATGCTCCAAAGGGTTAATGGGCAGCAAATCCCACAGATACATCACCCTTTAGGAAAAGTAATTCCTCCTTGTCTCCATCCTAAATCTACTACCATGAATCTTTTTTTTTATTTTGTTTTTTTCTCTCTATTTATTTATTTATGAAATATGGAATGCTCCACGAATTTGTGTGTCATCCTTGCTAATCTTCTCTGTATTGGTCCAATTTTAGTATATGTGCCTCCGAAGCGAGCACATACTCCCATGAATCTTGAATCAATGTCTACTAGTTCTGGTCTCCTCCACCAATGGAAACATCTTACCTACCTCTAGCTTATCTCTGCCTTTCATAATTTTATAGGTTGCTATAATATCCCCTCTCATTCTTCTAAATTCCAGCGAGTACTGTCTCAAACGACTCACTCTCTCCTCACAGGCCAGCCCCTTCATCTCTGGAATCAACATGGTGAACCTCCTCTGCACCCCTCCTCCAAAGTTGGTATCATTTGTTAACCGTATCAATCTCGATCAGTCACTCTTTCATTTCTCCAATATCTGCTTGTCTTCCAAATTCTCATGTCTTTCCAGAAGATCTATTCCTTCCCAAAGCCATCAGATGCATTTCTCTGCAGCAGATGAAAGCATTAATTGCTAAAATTTGCCCAGAATTTAATACAGTATATGCAGTTTCCACATTCATTGTCTTCTGGGAAATAAATGCTTCCATCTGCAATTGAACTGGATGTTGGCATCTTCCCATGGCTTTCTTAGCTCGCTGCCTGAGTAGAGTTCTGACGTTCGGGTCTCCCAGAAGGCAGAAGAAGGAAGTGGGTTGCAAATGTGAAAGTGGAGAAAAGTTCATGGGATGAGGATAATGCGAAGTGTTGCTAATGTAGAGTGGAAACTGATTCCATCAGGTCAAATTGCAGTAAAAATGTTTGCCAACATGCAGCTGTTAATGTTCTTTAATTACACATTGAGGTGGAGTTGATAATGCAGTTCTTCAAATAGAAATCTTTAGAGAAACTGCTTCACCATCAAACTGCCTTTCAAAATATTGTTTTTGCTTCAAGTGGAGATGTGTGACAGGTTACAATTGTGGAGTCGATGTCAAAACTAAATCTAGAGAAACTCTCCATAGTCCTGAATCTATCTCCCTATCTCTCCCCTTCCTCCACACTCTCATTCTCTCCCTCCTATCCCATTCTCTCTCTCCCTCCTTCTCTCTCTTGCTCTATCTCCCCTCCACTCTTTCTCTTACCCTCTCTCTCCCTCTCTCACGCTCTCTCTCTCCCTCTCCTCTTTCCTCTTTCTCCATCCCTCTCTTGCCATTTTTCCCTCTCTCCCTCTCTTTCTCTCCAATCTCTCTTCCCCTTGTCTCTTTATTTCTCTCTCCACCTCCTTCCCTCTCTCCCCCTCCCTCCCTCCCTCCCCTCCTCTCTCTCTCTCCTTCTTTCTCTCTCTCCCCTCCTCCCTCTCTCATCCTCCCTTCTTTTTCCTCCTCTCCCTCCCTTTATCTCTCTCACTCTCTCTCTCTTTCTCCACTAACTCCTTCTCAGTCTCTTTTTCCATCTCTCTCTCCATCTCTTATTCTCTCCCCACCTCTCTCTCTCCCTCCCTCTCCATCCCTCTCTCTCCTCCTCTCTCCCCCTCTCTCTCCATCTCTCATTCTCTCCCCACCTATCACTCTCCCTCCCTCTCTCTCCTCCACTCTCCCCCCTCTTTCTGTCACTCACTTCCCTCTCTCTCACTCTTTCTCTCTCTCCCACTCTCCTCTCTCTGTCTCTCTCTCACACACAACGCACGTCCTCTATCCTGGATAAAAGACTGTGGCCATTCTCCTTGTCTAAGCCCATCATGGTTTTATGTTAGTTTGTAATAACTCCTCTGTTTTGCCTGAGGTTGGGGGCTCAGACTGAGCTCAGCAACAACCAACAAAGGACAGCAACGATGAAAGGTTATTTCTGTGCCTGAGGTGTCGATGTCGCTCAGCAAAAGGCAGTGTAAGGTCCCCATTGCTCATGGTTAAGGTTTCTGAGTGAAATTCATGCTTTTTAGTCAAGACATAGCCTATATCTCTTGCTAAAATCCTTAAATATGAAATCATAAATCTCCTTCTGTTGTTAATTGATTAATTTAATTGTTATTAAATAGCTTGCTGTCCTAACATTCCTTGAAACATCAATTCTATCAGTGATTGCCAAGCATTAGCGATAGCCCTGCCTCTCAGAACCATGAACAAACTGTTACCTACAGTATCCCCTTTCACACCCCAATCCTGCCTGTCTACTCCATTGTCCCTGTCATGACAGCTCACAAGTGCGGATAAAGCTTTGCATTAGGGACAGGGTTGGAGGAGGGTTGTGATGGTGGATATTACAATGAGCGTGGCGTCTCCCTAATAGGGAGTGGACGGTGTGGTGATACAAATACACTGGGCTGTGGGTGGCTGGTCTGCGCCTGTCCACACTCCTGCACTGCCTACTGCAGGGGGGAAAACCTATTGTATGTGCAGGGAGGTAACCTGGGAGACTGGCTCCACCTACTCTCTGCCAGTCAACTACCCAGAAAGGATGCAGAACCCACATTGTTCCTTTAGCTTGTGTCGGGCTTTGCTCTGGCAGCGGATAAGGCAACCGGGACCTTTATTGGCCGTGGCAGACTGAGTGCAGATGCTCTGTGAAATGGTCCCCAATTCAACATCTGGTCTTACCCACTCAGAGGAGGTTACATTGGGAGCACCGGATGGAGTAGATGACCTTAGAGGTGACATGAACGTGTCACGAAATTCAATGTTTGCAGCAACATCACACGATAATATATATAAAAAAAATAATAAAAATAATCGTGCACCAAAAGTCAGTGTCTTTGGTTCATTGATTGTTCAGGAATCTGATGGCAGAGGGGAAGAAGCCGTCCTCGTGCCACTGGGTGATCATTTTTAGGCTCCTGTGCTTTTTGCCCGATGGTGGCAGAGTGAAGAGGGCACGTCCTGGGCGGTAGGCGTCTTTGACGATAGAGGCTCTGCTTTTTTAAGACATTGCCTCATGTTGATGTCTTCAATGGAGTGAAGTCTGGTGCCTGTGATGGTGCCGGCCGAGTTAACCACCCTCTGGAGTTTATTCTTGTCCTGAGCATTGGCGCCTCCAAACCAGACAGTGATGAAGCCAGCCAGAATGTTCTCCACGGTCTACCTGTAGAGGTTTTTGAGTTTCTTCAGTGACATACTGAAGACTCTCGAACTCTTTGTCTGCTTTGGATAAACAGAGATCCATCACCACTGCTGCAATCCCTCTTGTGTGATAGTCGGCCTGCACTGCCAAGACAGCGAATACACAGAACCATGGAGCATACGATGCAGGTTTATTAAATTATGCTAACAGGAGTAAGGACTATCAAGTTCAAATAGACCTTTGTCAATATCAACACTCACTCAAAATTATAGTGAACTGATATAGTATTTATGGCATATTTTGGCGGCATATTTCTTACAAGTTGATAAACATATCTTTTTGAATTCGTTTGTGGCACACTGTTTCAGTTCTTTATTAGCATTGTGGTTCTCTGTAAAGAAATGTAAATCACTGACATCAAACACTTACCCACATTAACAATTAATCCAATTCAAGTTTCATGCCTTTAAAACAGTTGAGGTAATGTCTAGAGGTTTTGCCTTCAATACATATCGAACATCCAAGTACTGCGGGTTAAGATTTAATTATCAAATGCTAATTATTAGTCTGAAGAGTTAATCTATCACAGTTGGAGACAGATCCAAGCCAGGTCATGGAGTCCTGCAGCTCCCGACAGACCTGGGTGTTGATCCCGGGAACAGGGGCCGCCTTTGTTTCTCTTGATGCCCATGCCACATTGGGGCCGGCCTGAAAATCACAATGTCCAGAGGGGAGAATTTCCCAGACTGGCTGGCACAGTCAGGAGGAAATTCACGTCTATTTCAGGTCCCACTCAGAGAGGAACAAATTCACTGTCCCTCAAAGAGTAGAAGGCTGCAGAATATCATGGCAGCAATGCCAGAAGCTCTGAGAGATTGAGTGGACCACACTGTCAAACACAATTCCAGAAACATTTCCACTTGCAGTGAATTCTGTTGATTTATGCAGTTATAGAACAGCAGTGAATCAGAGAATATTAATGATTATCTCGGGACCATGAGTGAGAAGCTGGTGAAAGTGCCAGAGGACAGTTAGATTGCGTGCAAGATCATTCAGAACACAGCCTCATGGCCAAAGGATGCCTTCACTCTAAAGGAAACAGACATTTGCTTCTCGCCATGAATCAGAATCCGAATTAATTGTCATGAACACAAAATTCATTGTTTAGAGGCATCATCACGGAGCAAATGTTTTATATAAACCACATTACAAAATAAATTTTAAAAATAGTGCAAAGGAAAAGAAAAAGACTAACTAAGGTAGAGTCGGTGGTTCACCGTTCATTCAGGAATCTGATGGCAGCGGGGAAGAAGCTGTCCTTGTGCCGCTGAGTGCTCATCTTCAGACCCCTTCCCGATAGTAGCAGAGTGAAGAGGGCATGGCCTGGGTAGTGGGGGTTCTTGAGGACAGAGGCTCCTTTCTTAAGACACCGCCTCTCGTCGATGTCCTCGATGGAGTGAAGTCTGGTGCCCGTGATGTCGCAGGCCGAGTTAACCACCCTCTGGAGCTTATTCTTGCCCTGAGCGTTGGCGCCTCCGTACCAGACAGTGATGCAACCAGCCAGAATGCTCTCCCAGGTACACCTGAAGAGGTTTTTGAGAGTCTTCGGTGACGTACCGAATCTCCTCAAACTCTTCACATCGCTTCGAGGATCAACATGACATAAAACTCGAGTTCATCCAGGCTTATGGATTGGAGACACAAGGAAGGCTTCATTCTGATCATAGATGGACACTCTACCTGAGCTTTGGGGATGACGATCTGAACATTTAGCAACATTTCATGGTTAATCTAACCTTTATATGGTTCAGTGAGAAGGATTTTAATTTTAATTTATATTTAGATATACAGCATGGTAACAGGCTCATTCAGACCTTGAGCCCATGCTGTCAAATTATGCCCAAACAACCTACAACCCAAGTGGGAGGAAACCGGCACACATGGCAGAAACCCATGCAGGCACAGGGAGAACGTACAAACTCTTTACAGACAGCGCGGCATTCAAACCTTGGGGTCCCAATCACTGGCGCTATAATAGCGTCGTGTCAACTGCTATGCTAACCACACCATTCAAGTCACAGATCCTTCTGTGAGCAGACCAGCAGGCTGTCTTTAGCATTGCACGCAGCCCTGTCAGGAGTGCAATTACAGAGGATACAATTACTGAAAAGGAGGATCAGCTAGCAAGGGCAGCATGAGAGCTCTGTACTGAGGTTCGTTCAGGAGCCTGATGGTTGATTGAATTAAGAACACACTGCTGGAGAAACTCAGTGGGTCAAACAGCATTCTTTGTATAGCAAAAATACATAAACAACGTTTCAGGCTTGAGCCCTTCATCAAGGTATGAGTTTCCGTCATGGAAATAAGTCGATTAGCCCTCTTTGTCCATGCCGATCGAATTGCCCACTTGAGCACGTCTCACTTGCCTGCGTTCGGTCTCCAACCATTTAAACTTTTCATATGCAAATATTGTGCCCAGCGCCAACAAGAAAGGAAGACAGTGTAGTGATTAATAATCAAATATAACAGTTGAGAAATAAGCTGAATGCTTCTCCTGTAGGACATCTATATTGCAGGAGAAGGTTTAAAGCATGAAGACTACTGTTAAAACGGGACCTGCCTATGCTTCCAAACATTAAGTATAACAACCACTTTTACTAGTCCCTCATTTCCAATTCAATTCCAAAATTTAATTTGGTGGTAGAGAGGAGTCTGTCCCATCGGTAATTCCTACTGAAGATTAATAAACAGGCCTGTCTCATATCTCCTGTTCTTCAACTCTTAATGATCACTGTAGGATGTTCATCAGATATAGCATTTCCCCAGACCCAGGCAGAACACTATCTCTCTAAATTCAATATTTAATAATTCCAGAATAATTTTCCTTCAATCGGAAATGCACAAGACTGGTGTTAAACAATCAATACGCAAATTATTGACCTCCAACAGGTCATCACTTGTGAAAACACCTCGATATTCCAGGAGTTAACAATCATCGGATTTGAAAGTTATGTCGTGAGGTTCATGGGAAGCCAAATCCTGGAATTGTAAGCTTCACACCACCTGATCCAATTTTCTCCCAACATACCAAATCTTCTGCAATGTATCTCCAAGGCCTAAGTTTATCCATGCTGCATCCATTGGCAACAAGAAATCTTCCCCAGATGAAATCTCTAACTTCTGTCTTCATCCAGACATCCTGGGGCAAGGACAGTTTCCAAGCCCAGCAGCGCTTCCACTTCCTGCGAAGGCTGAGGAAAGTTCATCCCCCAACCCCATCCTCACTACGTTCTACAGGGGATGCATCAAGATCATCCTGGGCATCACCGCCTGGTTCGGAAACTGCACCACCTCGGACCGCAAGACCCTGCAGATGGTAGTGAAGTCAGTGGAGAAGATCGTTGGGGACTCGCTTCCTACCGTGAAGGACGTCGACAGCACTCGATGCAGGCGAAAGGCAATAAACACGGTGAAGGACTCCACACACCCCTCATATAAACTGTTCTCCCTTCTGCCATCTGGTAGGAGGTACCTTACATCAAGAATGGGCAACAGATTTTATCCCCGTCCTCCTGCGAATTCCCAGAACATAGGTGGATAGTGAACTGTGGACTTTTACTGTAGACATCTTAATATTTTAATATTTCAATGTGTTTAACTTCTATTCTGACCAATTTATGTAAATATGCTCCGTGGTGATGGAGAAACAACATCTCGTCTTTACCGTGTGAGCATAATATGAACGGTAAATAAAGGTGACTTGACTTGACAATACAACAGGACCCTGTATTTTGGCAGCACATCACATTGCCACAGCCTCAGGCCAGCGTGTGTTTTGCATAGACCCTGCCGCCACTGGAGACCCATTGGCATCCGCACTCAGGGTCCAGAAGGGCCTGCGCAGGAAGAGCAACGACTTTGGGCTCTGGATCATCTCGTAAACAGCAATTCATACATATGGCTGCTCTTCATCGACTACAGCTCGGCCTTCGACACCATTATTCTCTCAGTGCTGGTCAAGAAGCTACAAATTCTAGGCCTCTTGTACTCCACTCTGCAATTGGACCCTTGACTTTCTCAACAGAAGACCACAGTCAGTATGAATTGGAAACAGCATCTCCCCCTCACTGATCATCAACGCAGATGCACTCCAAGGGTGTGTCCTTAGCCCACTGCTCTACTTACTATTAACCCACATCTGTGTGGCCAGGCACAATTCAAATGCTATCTACAAATTTGCTGATGGCACTATAATTGTCGGCAGAATCACAAATAGGGATTAGGAAGCGAACAGGAGGGAGATAGATCAGTTCGTTGAATGGTGCAACGACAACAACCTTGGGCTCATCGTCAGCAAAACCAAGGAGATGATGGTGGACTTCAGGAGGGTGCTAGAGGAATATGACCCAGTCCTCATTGAGAGCTCAGTCGTGGAGAGGGTCAAGAACTTCAAATTCCTGGATGTCAACATCTCCGAGGATCTGTCCCGGAGCCTCCATGTCGATGCAATCACAAAGAAGGCTGGCCAACGGCTATATTTTGTGAGATGTCTGAGAAGATTTGGTACGTCACTGAAGACTCTTGTAAACCTCTACAGAGTTCATTCTGGCTGGTTGGATCGCTGCCTGGAATGAACGTGCGAACTCTCAGGACAAGAATAAACTCCAGGGGGTTGTTAACTCGGCCTGCGACATCACAGTCACCTGACTTCACTCCATTGAGAAAATCTACATGAGGTGTTGTCTTAAAAAGCAGCCTCTCTCCTCAAAGACCCCCACCATCCCAGGCCATGCCCTCTTCACTCTGCTACCATCAGAGAAAATGTACAGGAGCCCTAAAGATGAACACTCAGCGGCACAAGGACAGCTTCTTCCCCGCCGCCATTAGATTCCTGAATAATTAATGAACCAAAGACACTGCCTTACTTTACATGCATTTTAATTTTTTTCATATCAACGTTGTAGAATGGTTATAATATAAATGTTCGCACTATGGACGCTGCCGCAAAACACGACTTGTTCATGACCACAAATCCGGATAAAAGATAAAGTGCAGAATGCATCCAATGGTCGATGCGTGGCCTGGCTGAGTTCATCCGATTGATAAGAGGCACGCTCAGATTAACATCGTTTGTAACCCCTACATCATCATTCTGTCTGGCAAACAGTGTCATTAAAATAATTCCTCACACAATTTCACCTTATCTTTGAGCATTATGCGTGCAAGATCAAATTTAGAAGGGCAGACAAAAAAAAAACACAAATAAATGTTTAATAATTATTTTAAGGTGCTTTTTTAATGAATTATGACATTTTCATGTAAGATTAGCTTTATTTGTAGGGCATGGGACTAACAAGCTTGATAAGAAGTAAGAACAGAGTGAAAGATGGAACTCTCCAGATGCCGTGATTGTATTGAAAACAGAAATGCTGGAGGAACTCGGCCAGTCTCACAGCGTCCATAGGAGATAAAGATTTATTACTGACGTTTCAGGCCTGAGCCCTTCCTCGAGGTAGGAGTTAAAGAAAAACAGTGTTAAAAGGCTGGTGAAAGGGGAAGAATGGGAGGGGACAGGAGTACAGACCCACAGACCAAAGGTGTTCTTTGGATATGATAAGAGGACGGGGGAGGTGGGGGGTGTGGAGAGGGAAGGTGAGAGTTGGGGGGGGGGGGGGGATGTTGTTTATGGCTCTGTGATTTGACACAGAGGGAAAAGAGAAGGGAGAGAAAGAGCCAGGGCTAAAGAAATGAGGGTGGGTCAGCGCATCTCCGAACTGCTCATTACATCAGCAAATGTCCTGCAGACATTCTGTAACAAACCCTAAGATTGAAAAAGCATTTTACAGACAAAAACTAAATTCACTGCTAGACTGAGACCAATGTAAATTGAAGAAACAACATGTCATCTTCTGTCTGGGCATATGGATGGTATTAACATCAACTTCTTTGGTTTCTGTTAAACCCCACCCCCACCCCCCTTATTCTTTCCCCTGTCACCTTTCCCCCAGCTTTCTCTTTCTCTCTCCTCTTTTCCTTCTCTCTCCTTTCTTTTATCCTTTCAAAGAACTAAAATCAATTCTCACCTCGTCATATCCAATCATCACCTTTTGTCGATGTGGACTCCCCCACCCACTCCCGGCCAGTCTTCAGTCTGACACCTTCCTGTTCTGTGCTTGTACCTGGAAGAAGGGCTCGGGCCCGAAACTTCGGTGATGTATCTTTACCTCCAGTGGACGCTACGAGACCGGCTGAGCTCCTCCAGCATTTCTGGGTGTTATCACTCACCCTGGAGAGGCTTCCAACTGCAGGGCTGATGGAGCAGCTTTAATTGTAAGGCAGCAGTTTCTGCCATCTGAATACAGGCCATTGACTAGTTCACTCTGTGCGTAACTAACTGACCAATTAAAAGAAAAGAAGCTACCTGCTGGAGGGATAAAAAGACAATTACCAATGAAGATTCTATTGGAAACAAGATCAATCCAGGAGCTATTATCAGTCTTGCTCTACATGACCCAATTGTGTCAAAGCGCTCTGTCACATCACACTAATACTGTGAATTTATTTAACGTTTCTTCCTAAGAGCACAAAATATCACATACATGATTCAGTATGATCACATCTGCTTGTTGTGATTGCAAAAGAGTAAGAAAGGATTGCACATAATTACTTTGTCAAACTAAATCAGAGACATGAGCGTTGTTCCTCTGGCTGAGGGGCACGAGGGGTCAAAAGCAAAAATGGGATTTCATTTTTCAGATAGCAGATAGAGTCGGCTGTAAGATAATGTCACTGTTATGGCTGACTGCAGTCCAGTAATGAAGAGTGAGGGAGAGAGTTCCGGCAGACAACTATACGTTCCTCCCACTCCATCTTACATCGCAATAAGGCCATATGACCATAAGACATAGGAGAAGAAATAGGCCATTCAGCCTGCCTAGTCTCCCCCACCATTTAATCATGAGCCGATCTATTTACCCACTCGTCCCCACTGCCCGGCCTTCTCCCCATAACCTTTGACGCCCTAGTTAATCAAGAACCGATCAATCTCTGCCTTCAATACACCCAATGGCCTGGCCTCAGTGGCGTCACTAGGGTTGGTGTCACCCCCCCCCCACCCCACCAAAGTTAGCAAAAAATATAGAATAATGTGTGATAAATATTCTTGTAAATTGCTTGTGAAATAGTTCTTAGATTCTAAGAATACTCACAACAAAATTGTTTTGTAAAATCTTTCCACATTGAATTACAACATTATTAGTAACGGAGCGGAATCTCTTTGATTTTTCTCCTTTTTTTCCCTTCATTCTCAAAAAAGTCATTGATATCGGTTCACAAATACAATATTTAGCTAAAACGTCAGAATATTTAACAAAAGCCTCTGATGGTGTCACCTGGTGCGGTCCGCACCCCCCCCCCCCCGAGTGACGCCAAGGTATGGCCTCCACCACTGCCCGTGGCAAGACATTCCACAGGCTGAAAAAAATCCCTCCGTATCTCTATTCTAGTGGATGTCCTTCGATCCTGAAGTTGTGCCCTTTTGTCCTAGACTCTCCCACCATAAGAAACAATCTTTCTACATCTACTCTGTCCATGCCTTTCAACATTCAAATTATTTCAATGAGATCCTGTTTAATCTCCTCAGTTCCAATGGGTACAGGCCAAGAGCTGTCAAACACTCCTCATATGATAACCCTTTCATTCCCAGAATCATCCTTGTGAACCTCCTTTGAACCCTCTCCAATGCCAGCACATCTTTTCTTAAACAAGGAGCCCAAAACTGCTCACAATTCTCCAGTGGGATCTCACCAGGGCCTTATAAAGCATCAACCTCACATGTCTGCTCTTACATTCTATTCCTCTTGAAATGAACGCCAGCATCGCATTTGCCTTCTTCACCACCGACTCAACCTGCAAGTTTACCTGCAGGATCTCTAGCATGAAGACTCCCAGGTCGCTTTGCATCTGGGTATTTTCAATCTTCTCCCCATTTCAAAAATAGTCTGCCTATTTAATTTTTCTTCCAAAGTGCACGACAGTACACTTTCCGACATTATCTTAAAGAGTGAGTGAAAACACTGGACAATTAAGGTTTTGCTTCCTGAACACTTTTGGGTGTATTTTATGGATTTTGGGCTGCTGGTCACGAAAATCACCTGAAAATTTTCCTATAATGTACTGTCTTTTTAGATATAACCTAATTTTTGTGATTTTCTGTCATATTTTAAGTCTTCTTCAAGCATGCAAATCAATGAAGTTCAACATGTCATAGAAAATTCATTTTCAGCCTTTGCACTTCGACCCCGCTGATCTCGGTGCAGTCGGTGATGAACAAGGTGAAAGGTTTCACCAGGGCATTGTGACCTTGGAAAAGTGGTATCACGGAAACCAGAATCCATCCATGCCAGCCAACTATTGATGGACACTGACACGAGAGGCATCAGATGCTGAGTACAAATGAAAATCAGCGGCAAAACATTTTTAGGTCAGTTGAACAAACGCAATGTGTCAGTATAATTTTGTGATTAAACCTGCTAAATTCAATAAAAGTTAATTGAATGTTTCTCCAACATTCTACGTGACACAGAAAATCTGAAATTATCTTTGCGTTCAGCTTGAAGCAGTCTATCATAATCCCCAATTTTTTCCAGGAAGCAAACTTTTTCTTTTTCAATATTTTTACTGGATTTTAAACAAATAGTACATAAGTAAAAGCCATTAATCTATGGTAATATAGTAAAAGGAATATAAAGAAAAAAGTTATATGAAAAATAAAACTATTATATATAAACTCATTAAACAGAAAAAAATTACATGTGGCTAAATGAAAAAGATTTTTAAAAAGTAACTATTATACTGTACTACAACCTCTTTCCCTTCTGAAGTTATCTGGTATGTACACATAATTTCACCTCCATTAAATGAAACCACAAACTCACAAAGCAAGATCCAAATGATCTCATAAATTGCAAACATAATTGATAAAAGGACCACCACAGAAAATTTTAAACCTGTTACAGTAGAAGAACATCTCTTTTTTTCCCAAAGAAAGACGTGCCATTGGGTATGAGTAGGAGGGACAGTATCTTTCCACCTCATCGACGTTGAATGTCTAGCAATGAGGAAGGCAAAGGAGATGATGATGTGGGATTGAGACAGGGTTAAATTCAAATCAGTTGTCTTAGTTGATCCAAAAAATGGCAATTATAGGTTTAGATATCAGGTACATATTGAGAACTAAGATAAGGTATGCAAGATACCTTCCCAAGAAATGGAAAGAGAGGAACAAGACCAAAGCATATGTAACAAACTATCTTCTTCAGTCTTACTCCTGTTGCATTTTGAGGAAATGTTCGAATAAAATTTAGCCCATTGGACTTTAGAAAAGTAAGCTTGATGTACTTCCTTAAATTATAAGAGCGAATGTCAAGCACTGAAAGAAGATGAATTTACCAATTTTAAGATAGAATCCCAAGTAGCATTATTACCCCTAGTTTAAGAGAATGGTGACAGCATCGGTGTAGGGGGGTGGGGGGGGAGATAGGATGGATGTGAAAGTCAGAAAAAGTCAATGGGCCAAATAGTTTCGAACGACTGCCAGAAAATATGAAATATTTGCGCAATTCAGAGGAACTGAGCAAGTTCTTCAAAAGAATGGATTTGCAAGGTTAGGTTGGACAATGGGACCAGCTTGATTATTTGCACAATTGTCAGATTGGGTCTGAAACATGTTCTGCGACCACACTGTGACCACTCAGGGCACTCAGTTGTCTCAGTAGATGCAAGGAGCATAAAAGCAAAGAAGTTTTGGTCACCTAACTACAGGAGTGATATCAATAATATTGAAAGAATGCAGGGAAGATTTACTAGGATGTGGCCGGGACTGGGAACTGAGTTACAGGGAAAGGCTAAACAGGTAAGGACTTTATTCCCTGGAGTGTAGAAGAATGAGGAAAGATTTGATAGAGGTGTGCAAAATTATGAGGGGTACAGATAGAGTAGCCAGCGTTGTCTCCGCTCCATCCTCAACATCCATTGGAGCGCTTACATCCCTAACGTCGAAGTACTCGAGATGGCAGAGGTCGACAGCATCGAGTCCACGCTGCTGAAGATCCAGCTGCGCTGGATGGGTCACGTCTCCAGAATGGAGGACCATCGCCTTCCCAAGATTGTGTTATATGGCGAGCTCTCCACTGGCCACCGTGACAGAGGTGCACCAAAGAAAAGGTACAAGGACTGCCTAAAGAAATCTCTTGGTGCCTGCCACATTGACCACCGCCAGTGGGCTGTTATCGCCTCAAACCGTGCATCTTGGCGCCTCACAGTTTGGCGGGCAGCAACCTCCTTTGAAGAAGACCGCAGAGCCTACCTCACTGACAAAAGGCAAAGGAGGAAAAACCCAACACCCATCCCCAACCAACCAATTTTCCCCTGCAACCGCTGCAATCGTGTCTGCCTGTCCCGCATCGGACTTGTCAGCCACAAACGAGTCTGCAGCTGACGTGGACTTTTTACCCCCTCCATAAATCTTCGTCCGCGAAGCCAAGCCAAAGAGATAGAGTAAAAGATTTCTCCACTGAAGTTAGGTTGAGATACAGACCAGATGATATGAGTTAAGGGTGAAAGGGTCAAAGTTTACGGGGAGCATTGGGGGGAACTTCTTCACACAGAGAATAGTGCAGCTAAAGTTGAGAATGTGTGCTCAATTTTCACATTTAAGAAAAGGTTGGATAGGTATATGGATGGTGGGGTTATTGAGGGCTAAGGACTGGGTGCACATCAGTGGAACTAAACAGAATAATAAACTAGAAGGGCCAAAGGGCCTGTTTTCTATGCTGTAATGTTCTATCATTGTTTGGTTCTAAGGTCTTCTTGAGCGTCATAAACCCCTGGGTGAGCATCAGATGGAGACTTGGATCCATCTCTGGGACAAAGCTTCAGGGCAGATGTCGAGACACCGCAGAGGGAAGGGCTGGAGAAACCATCCCAGGCTGAATCGAGGGTCCACCAGCTTCAGTGATAAAACCTGGAGAGGTTAAGGTTGTAGGGAAAGGGTTCAGATTTCAGGTTTATTGTCAGGGTGCATATATGACATCACATACAACCCTGAGATTCCTTTTCCCTGCAGGCCAGGCAGAATGACCACTTATTGATCCCCCCCCCCCCCCGAGAGAGAAAAAAAATCAATAAAGTGCAAAAGGAGGAGTACTTAGATGAGTCCCTGATGGAGTTTGTCGTTGAGGAGTCTGATGGTGGAGGGGAGCCGCTGTTCCTGAACCCGGTGGGTGCGAGTCTTGTGGCCCCTGCACCTTTCTCCCCATGGCAGCAGCGAGATCTGAGCATGTGCTGGGTGGTGTGGGTCCTTCATGATGGTTGCTACCCTTCATCAACAGCGTTCCCTGAAGATGTCCTCAATGGTGGGGAGGGTTTTCCCCATAATGTCCTGGGCTGTACCCATTAGCGGACTTTCCACCACACCTCTGTAGAAATTTTGCGGGATTTACAATGTCATACCGATTCTCTGCAAACTCCTGAGGGAGTCACTGACGTGCTTTCTTCATGCATAGTTGGAGTTAAGTTAGGCCATTGTATATAAATTTAGTTAAGTTTAGATATGGTAGTTAAATTAGATTAGGTGTTATATAATTGCTGATTAATAATTAAAAATATTATTTTACATGTAACACTGTCTGGGCTAATGTTTCTCACAGCTGTCAGGTCGTAACAAAATGTTTTAAAAAATAAATAACACCAATTGTTAAGACAGACTATATAAATGAAACATCCAGTTACAGTTACTGAGATCAGTATCTCTTCCGTGCACATCTTCCAAAGCTCATTATACATTATCTCGCCCTCATGACCTTAACCCCCTTCACTAAAATCAGCCTCTATTAATTACTGCGCTTGCAAAAAGATCCACTACCTTGTTTCTAAGATGCCTTTCTAATTATAGATCAGGCACAGAGAGAATGCAAGTCCTCACAGAACGCTGAGACACATAGATTTATGTGGCACGGGGTCAGATCTGGAGAGGGAGCAGACAGCCATTGTGCTTGCCGATTGTAGCAGTTGTGTAGAAGCCCAGGCTGACTGAACATGTTTGCTTTGGAACGTGCCTGAAGAAACACCCCATACATCACAGAATGAAGAGGTCAGTCTGACGTGCAACTGAACAAAAATCCATTCAGCAGAGCTCTCTCACGGCTCCTGTTAGCCCATTGAAGCCGACATTTTCATGTTGCAATGGGCTGGCGAAGACCAGCAGAGTGCACCTACAGGGTCTAGATAAAGACATCTCTGCTGGTGGAGTGTGACAGATGCACCCTATTGAAAAGAAATTGCATCTTCTTTATTCCCTGGAGCGTAGATGAATGAGGGGAGATATGACAGAGGTAGGCAAAATTATTGTTTCAATATATGTATTAAATTTTATAACAATGCAAAACTAGAAGTCATATTTATCGAAATATAAAGAGATAATATGGAAAAGGAAATATACTAAAGAAAGACATACAAGAAAATCTGTTACATATTAACTAGATAGCATAACAATCGAACAAAAAGACGAAATAATCAAGTAATCGTTTAATCAGTTATAATGTGACTAATTGAAAAAGACTTCTTTAAAATAATAACTATTAAACTATACTACAAATTCTGCCCCCTTGCCTTCCGAAGTTATTTGGCAAATACATTTTCACTACCAGTAAAATAAAGCACAAACTCGCAAGACGAGATCTAAATCAGTGATTCTCAACCTTTTCCTTCCCACTCACTTACCACTTTAAGTAATTCCCTCTGCCATCGGTGCTCCGTGATTAGTAAGGGATTGCTTAAGGTGGGATGTGAGTGGGAAGGGAAGATTGAGAATCCCTGCTCTGGACCCAATTGTTACTGAAAGGCTTTGCGTGAGAAAAATTGCCATTGCCCCATTTCCTTTGGAGTTCTGAAACCGTGCACAGAGCGTGTCAATTAAAACAGTGGTTTTCAAACTTTTTCTTTCCACCTACATACCACCTTAAGCAATCCCTTACTAATCCCAGAGCATCTATGGCATAGGGAATATTAAAGTGGCATGTGAGTGGAAAGAAAAAGGTTGAGATCTAAATAATCATATAGATAATTTTAAAAAAATAAAAGGACCCCATAAACTTGAAAAGATTAAATTCATTACATTAGAGGAACATCTGAATTTTTTCCCAAAGTTAGACATGCGGTCATAACCATTGAGTATGACTAGAAGGGACAACATCTTTCCATCTCATCAATAAAGGAAGTGAAAGAGACTACAAGGGATTGAGACAATTAATTTCAAATCAATTATCTTTGTTGATCCAAAAAGAGCAATTAAAGGATTAGGTATAAGATTTACATTAAGAACTAAAGATAAGGTACGAAAGTTATCTCCCCAAAATTTTAAAAGAAAGGAACAAGACCAAAACATATGTAATAAAGTTCATCTTCAGTCTATCACGGTTTGAAGAAATATTAGGATAAAACTTAGCCAATTGAACTTTAGAAAAGTAGGATCTATGGTGCTACCTTAAATTGTAGAAGTGAATGATGAGCACATAAAGAAGAATTATTTACCAATTTTAGGATAGAGTTCCATGTAGTATCTGAGATTGTGAGCTGAAAATCTTGCTCCCATAATTTTTTAATCTTATCTCGGGAGTTATCCTTACTTTAATAGTAAATCATATGTACAGGATATCAGCATTTTTTTTGGAGTTAGGCAAAATTATAATGGGGATAGATAGAGTAAATGCAAGCAAGCTTTTTCCACTGAGGTTAGGTGAGATACCAGTAAATACTAGGGGACATGGGTAAAGGATGAAAGGGGAAGGTTTATTGGGAACATTGGGGGAAATTCTTCACACAGAGAGTGGTGGGAAGGTGGAACAAGCTGCCAGCTGAAGCGGTAAAGGCAGGCTCGATTTTGAAATTCAAAGAAAAATTTGGATGGATGGGAAGGGAATGGAGGGTAATGAACTGAGCGCTGGTCATTGGGACTAGACAGAATAATAGTTTGGCATGAACTAGAGGGCCTGTTTTTGTGCTTTAGTGTTCTACAATTCTATGGTGGCATAGAACTGAGGGGAGACAAGCTATCTTTGATCCTGTGGGACCACTGGAAATGATTTTGCCAACCCATTGCCCCAGGAGAGGGCAGGTTGACCTCTCAATAAGTCAGATGATAGTTCAACAAGAAAATAAAAAGCTGCAGATGCTGGAACTTTGAAATAAAAACATGTCACTGAAACACTCCATCAGCAACTGAGAAAAAAACTATTGTATCAGGTCGAAGGGCATTCTCACAAACTCTTTGTACTGCTTACAAATCGAACTGAGGAAAGACATCCTCGCCATGGACGGGGTGCAGAGAAGGTTCAATAGACTGATACCAGGGATGGAAGGACTTGCATATGAAGAAAGGTTGGATAGACGAGGCTTGTATTCTCTGGAATTTAGAAGATTGAGGGAGGATCTTATAGAAACATACAAAATTCTTTAGGGGTTAGACAGACTAGACGCAGGTAGGTTGTTTCCAGTGCTGGGAAAAACAAGGGGGAAGTTTTTTTAGGACTGAGATGAGGAAAAATTTCTTCCCTCAGAGGGTGGGGGATCTGTGGAATTCTTTGCCACAGGAAGTAGTTGAAGCCGGTTCCTTGTCAATATTTAAGAGTAGGCTAGATTTGATCCTTGTGGCTAAGGGGATCAGGGGTATGGGGAGAAGGCAGGAACTGGGTATTGATCAGCCATGATCATATTGAATGACCGTGTAGGCTTGAAGGGCCAAATGGCCTATTCCTGCACCTATTTTTCTATGTTTATATGTTTTTCTAACTGCAAAGACTTCAGCAGCCTGGTCCTCCACGGAGTTCTACCACCCAATCCAACAACCGACGAATCCGTAGAGGGTTTAAACAGCCTGCTAAAGGAGCCGACGGGGTTTTATTTTAAAATTATGCGACCGCTGTGTCTGGCCCCAAGATGGTGCCGCCTGTGCTAGTAACGGCTTCGAGGGGTTGCAGATTCCAGGGAAGCAGAGGACGGGTGGAGGGCACCAGTAACAGGCAGACCCCCCCCCCCACCCCATTGAGAAGAAGCAGAAGAGACGACCCACAGGACGGTGGACAAGGCGGCGGACCAATGAGGAGCTCTGAGGCTGAAGAATACACGGGCGGTGGGCCAGTTAGTGACTCGAAGCGAGGAACCCGCGCAGGCTGTGGGCTGTTGATGACTAAAGACAAGGGTCTCAGACTAGTCTGGAGACTTCTGGAGACTGGTATCAGAACCGAGATGCAAGAGGGTGCCGAGGGCACTGAAGGCTTCCTGACGTTGTCAGGGGTTTGGATCAGGAGCTCGGGTGGCCGATGGTTAGGACTAGTCAATGTGGCTGCAGAGCATGAGAGGCGAATCCATGGACATACAGTGACTCTGGGGGAGATTCTCTTTTGCTTCTCTTTCTCTGACTGTAAGAGGCGCCCAGCAATTTCTGCCGATGGAGAATCTTTGACTGCAGAGGCTGACGGAGCACTGGAGGTGAATCCACGGATACTCAATGACTCTGGAGGGACTCCCTATTGTTTCTCCTTCTCTAACCGTAAGGGGCACTGGGCAATTCTGCGGATGGCTAATCTTTGTCTACCTTACGGTAGACTGAATGCAATTATATCTGCTTTATTTTATGACAATTAAAGAATCTTGAATGTATTCCACTTTCACGTTTGCATTGTTTAGCTTTGGAGATTCACACATTAAAGAGCTATGGATGGAACGTTTGCAGTTCACATTTCCCCGTCACCACGTTAAGCATGGACAGCGAAACAGAGATGTGTGCTGGTTGATCCAGGTGCAGTTTTGCTTGCCCCTGCTGGTTAACGGCACGTTGGCTTAAAATATAACCTCCACGTGGACAAACACAAGTCGTAATTTCAATAGATGGCATCAGTCATTTACAACCTTTGTTTGGCTAGGGGCCCCTCAGGACTCCGGTCAAAGTTTCAGATTTTTTTGTAAGGGTATATACATGACATCAACCCTGAGCTTCCTTTTTCCTGCGGGCAGAATTACCACTTATTGGTTGTGCAAAAAATGAACTGTTCAGAGCGAAAACCTGCAAAGAACTGTAAACAGATAACAAATGTTTTTTAAAAAACTGTCTGTTCAATACACAGAGCACAGTAAGAGTCCTTAAATGAGTCCCTGACTGAGTTTGTGGTTGAGGAGTCCGATGGTGGAGGGGGGAGCAGCTGTTCCTGAACCTGGTGGGTGCGAGTCTTGTGGCACCGAGACCTCTTTCCTGACGGCAGCAGCGAGAACAGAGAGCATGCTGGGGCGTGTGGGATGAGTGACGAAGGCAGGTTTCTTCCATTCTTCTCTCCTACCGACTACATAAAAAATTTTTTAAAATATTTTATGATTTCAGTCCGTGGCCCTCCCTCCCCTTAAATGTGCTGTGGCCCTCAGAGGGGGTGGGTCATATGGCCCCCAATGAGAATGGCTATCTATTTTGTCTTATCAATTACCGCCTCCACTCGTATGAGCATCGAATTCTCTAGAGCATTTTTCCTTTTTCAATATTTTGATTGAAATTGAAATTCTATGTCAAAAAAAAAGAGTATACAAGGATATATATTACAAAATTTAAAAGTACAGAGTACACTCCACTCAAATCATACTATTTCATCCACAGAACCCCACATTCTTAACCAAACAAAATATAATAATATTTTTATTATATTTTTTAAAATCCCACTATCAAAAACAAACTGTTTGGCAAAGAAAGAAAGAATTCCGTCTCAGTAATAAATGACCTTATTAGCCAACATCCCTGTATTAATAACAAATACCAAGTAATTCCAAAAGCTTCCCCACAGTGTTTGAAAATTGAAATTGAGCATTGAATCTTCTCTATGTTTAAACATGACATGATGTCGCGTGGCCATTGAGCGTGAGTAGGTGGGGCAATGACCCTCCATGTGTTCAACACCGCCCAGCCTAGCTCTAGGAGGAATAAAAGCAAATACATCCAGATCAGATGCCGTTAAAGTTATGCCACTCTCTCCAAAAATAAAGGATTGGTCTTTAAATTTTCTTTAAAAAGTTTGAGTGGTTTTTAATGTTAAATTTACGGAGTCAGCTACTACATGGATATAACTTTTGAGGGGCCGAGACTGAAGTTAGAAATCAAAAAACCAGATTGGAAGAAGTCCAAACGATCACTAAATGAATAAAGAACAAAAACAGTATGAATTAAAGTCATAATCCAGAATCTGGGCATCAAAACACATCCTACCATTGGGGAGGTCAGGACTGCAGTAAATATTTGCGGCGTCAGAGGCTTCGGGAGTTCGGATTGGCGGGTAACCGGGACCAGGCCGCTTTGAAGACATCGGGTGTTCCGATGGGCCATCGGCCGGGGCTGACGTGAGGGCCTGCATTGGAGGCGTCAGGTATTCTGAAGGGCAGGCAGCAGAGACAAAATTGGTTGTCCACGTTCGAGGCATCGGGAGCTCCAGCTTGTGGGTCTAGGTGAGATTCCGCATTTGATGGTTGGGCGGACGGAGCCGAGGTGAGAGGCTAAGGTCGACTTTTACACGAGAAATATGGAAAATTCCGGAATTTCTGGCCAGAGTAGTTGTAGTCAAAGGAACAGACATTGAAATCTCACCTCCCTGTGGTTCTGGTTGGAGCCTGTGCACCTCCTTCCCATCAAGGCTTAATCTCTGAGTTGATCCACCAGCTTTTCATCACTTCCTTTGATTTTCCATCGACTGATTGGGTTCTGTAAGGGAATCCGCTACTGACTCCAGCTTTAAAATTGATGCTGCAATTCAATCTCGATCAAGCCTGGGAGTACAATTAGCGTAGCGGTAGGCGCAACACTGATACAGTGCCAGTGACCTGAGTTCGAATCCAGCTCTGCCTGTAGGGAGTTTGTACATTCTCCCCATGTCTGCTTGGGTGCTCCAGTTCCTCCCACCCTTCAAAATATGTGGGGGAGGGGGGTGGTTGTAGGTCAATTGGGTGTAATTGGGCAGCATGGGGTCGTGGGCCAGAAGGGCCTGTTACCGTGCTATATAACCATATAACAATTACAGTGAGGAAACGGGCCATTACGGCCCCTCTAGTCCCACCTACCGCTCCTTGCCCATAACCCACCTGTCTCCTCACAACCATGCACTCATCCAACCCTCTCCTAAATGACAAAATTGGCCCTGCTGCAACCTCTTCCACTCAGCCACCACTCACTGAGTGAAGAAGCTTCCTCTTATGTTTTTTCGTAAGTTATGCCCCCTAACCCTTAACCTTTGATCCCTCGTTTCAATCTCCCCTACCCTCAAGGGGAAGAACCTATTCACATCTACTACATCCCCCTCATAATTTTAAATACCTCTATCAAATCCATCCCCCCCCCCCCTCAACCTTCTACGCTCCAACGAATAAAGTCCCAGTCAACTCAATCTTTCTCCATATTCTAGATACTGCAATCCAGGCACCATTTTAGTAAATCTTCTCTGCACCCTCTCTACGTTATTGATATCCTTCCTATAATTTGGAGACCAAACTTGGTCTCACCAATGCCTTGAACAGTCGCAACATCACCTCCCAGCTCCTATATTCTATGCTTTGATTTATAAAGGCCAGTGTACCAAAAGCCTTCTTCACCGCCCCATCTACATGGGAATCCACCTTCAAAGAACGATGTCTAAATCATTTTTTTTTAAAAGCAGCTTGCTAAATTTTTGGAGTTTTGTTCCCTGCCACCATATTACATCATGTTCTTGAAATTTAGTTCCATATTTACTCTTTAACTGAAATCTATGGCTTACATTGTGTTTATTTTCAGACATACAGGCAGCAAGCAGCCTCGAAATACAAGATCTCTCCACATACTACAATGGTGAGTGGTGAACTGCAACATGTAAAAATGATATGCTTATACCTGGAACAATATAGATTGCCATACTTTCTTGAGATAATACAATGCAGCGAGTTCAACGTTATCTTGCTGGGAGATTCATTTAGCATTTTCTAAATATCTCAGTTGTCTTTCTCAATGATTTATTGGTTTCCTCTAGCTCTGGAAAGGTTCCAAATCTGTACATTCAGGGTCAAGAAAGACAAAGTAAAGGCTTTGAGTATACGAGAATTATTCAGCACGAGGGTGTGAGTTGACTGGATAAGCCACAGTGTTGCGCCAGCGACCAAGAATCCTACACCACCTGTCAGGAGTTTGTACGCTCTCCCCATGACTGCATGCGTTTCCTCCGGCGCTCCCAACAGGGTTTGTCGGTCAATTGGTTGTAATTGGGCAGTGTGGGCTTGTGAGCCGAAAGGACTTGTCACCGTGCGGTAGGTCAAATTAAAAAAAGAGAAAGTGGGGTGCCAGCAGGAGCCATTGAAGAATGAGTCCCCATCCCCCCATCATAAGGTTCAGACCTTATGGCAGGCACCTTCAGGAGATCACTGAGACAACAATCTCAACACCCTGAGACAGGAGACAATGGGGAGAACCTTGAAAATGCCCAAATGCAAAGGGACCTGGGGGTCCTCGTGCAGGATAGCCTGAAGGTAAATTTGCAGGTTCAGTCATTGGGGGGAGGAAGGCAAATGCGACGCTGGCGTTCACTTCGAGGGGAATAGAATAGAAGAGAAGGAAAGTGATGTTGAGGCTCTACAAGGCACTGGCGAGACCTCACTTGGAGTATTGCAAGCAGTTTCGGGCCCCTCTTTTAAGAAAGGATGTGCCGACGTTGGCGAGGGATTGGTGCAAGTTCACACGCATGATTCCAGGAAAGAAAGGGTTATCATATGAGGAGTGTTTGACAGCTTTTGGCCCATACTTGTTGGAATCTAGGAGAAAGAGGGAAGATCTCTCAAAGCCTTTAGAATGTTGGAAAGTAGAGACAGAGTAGAGGTGGAAAGGTTGCTTCCCTCAGTGGGAGAGTCGAGGAGAAGAGGACACAACTTCAGGATTTATGCCAATTTATAACAGTGATGTGGAGCAATGTCTTCAGCCAGAGAGTGGCATATTTGTGCAGTTTGTTGCCACAGGTGGCTGTCGACGCCTGGTCATTAAGATTGATACCTTCTTGATGAGCCAGGGCATCAAAGGTTATGGGGAGAAGGCCAGGCAGTGGAGTTGACCAGGGGTAGGGAAATGGGTCAGCTCATGATTGAATGGTGGGGCAGACTCGATGGGGCTGAATAGCCCATTTCTACTCCTATGTCTTGTGGTCTTATTATCACATAATTATAAATTGAAAACATAAGGATGGATTAACGTGGTGGCAAAAGTAGCATATGCTATGGGCCCCGCGTTTTCAAGGCCCCCCGCCCCGCACTAAATGTTTGCTGTTGCTATAGTACTGTCTTCGTTTTTATGAACGACTGGGTGGGTAAGGTCAGTGATTTATCCCCTTTAATCACATGGAAACACACCTTATCTGAACAGTGAAAACACGCCTCTGGCCCTCAGTCAGCTGGCTGGTTAGTTTATATGGCAGGGGTGGTGGGGGTGGGAAAGCTGCGTGCTGCAGATACCAATGAGCGGTAGAGCCGGAGAGATTGGACATCAGTGTATTGCTGGAAGTGCAAACCGTATGGGGAAGGAAGAAAGAGGAAGAAGAGACTGTTACAAGCCCAGAGGACCCCAAAACCCAGCAGCAGTAGATTTTCACAAATGGTTACTTAAACAAAAGTTACTTTTAATTATCTTTAAACATGAAAATAGAATCACACTTTAACTCTAACTTATTAACCTAACTTAACCCCCTTCTAATTCTAAGCGCTGTGTGTGTGTGTGTAAGTTCAGAAAAGTTATTAGGTTCACAGTCCAATCTCACTTCTCATTCCTCCGAGTTCACTGGTTGCACAGAATGTAACATTTATAAAGTTCACCAGGCTTCGGTGCTCGAAAGGTAAATGGTTACCGCTCAGGAAGGTTCTTGTCAGTTTTCAGAGAGCGATGTGTTGTTCCAGGACACCTACCTTTTCGATCAGCCACTTGCCCTGTCAGGGTTCTCCAGATGATAACCTCTTTCATTCAGGTCACCACAGAGTTCCTTTTTGTACTCTGCCCCAAGACCAACTTGTGATATCAAATTCCTGCAAGCTGACAGGAGCTGGAACTATACAAACAATGAGTGCCAGTGTAGCAGAAGGCATCCGGCAACAGCCAGCATCCAAGTGAAAAGAACAAGTGCTCTAATGCTATTGGTGAGTGGCCAAACAATCTTAGATGATTGTGATTGCGAATATCAGAAAGCCAAGGGAAGTCATGAATGTCAACCTATTAAATCATGACTTCCCTTCATCCATGCAACTGTATGACAATGAGATTGTATGACCTGGGCACACAATTTATTTCACGCATATTCATAAACCTACCAATATGCAACATGTGAGAGATTGGTTATACTATTCAGAAAGCAAAGGAACCCTATTCTGGTGCCGACGTGTAAGTAATGTTATTACTGAAATCTCGAATGATCTCTCTCTTTCCCCCCCACTCATTTGTTTCACTAAAAATTACGCCATCCCCTGAGGGAAAACAATTTGCCTGCCCGGATGAACTTAAAGCGCGCGCACCCGCGCCCCACCCCCACTCCGCCATCCCAAACGGCAAGCAACAGCACGCGGTTTGATACACTGCCATTTCTACAATAGACCGCGGGAGACTTTCTCCGAGTTGCCAGAAAGCCTGAGGACCTACGTCTTTCAGTCAACCACGTAAGTTGGTATCCATTCATGAAAGGTTGCATTTGCAATGATTTATCATGTAAGAGTTCATCGCTCTAATCTGAATTTAGTTCCTCCTGGCATTTGGTGTCTGATTTGTCCCTTTCGTTCTCTCTTTTAAACCACTAGATCAGTGGTTCTCCACCTTTTTCTTTCCACTCACATCCCACCTTAAGTATTCCACCTCAGTGCTCTGTAATTAGTAAGGGATTGCTTAAGGTGGGTTGTGAGTGGAAAGAAAAAGGTGGAGAACCACAGTACTAGAAGTCTGTGCGTATCCAGCCCTGTTTATTGCCATGTAATAAAGCTAGAACAATATTACACAAAATTTGTCTTCATCTGCCGCAAGGCAGACAAATTTGCCATCAGCAAAAATTGCTGAAGCGCCCCTTCCAGTCAGAGAAAGTGAAAAGGAGAGTTCACTCAGAGCCACTGAATGTCCGTGGATTCGCCTCCAATGCTCCTGCAGCCACACAGACTCCAGTCCAAACCATCAGCAGTCCGTGATCCAGATCCAAGCCTCCGACATGGTCAGGGAGCCATCAACGCCCTCGGCACCCTCTCGTGTCCTGGTTTCAATACCTGGTACCCCTCCAGCCAGTCTTCAGCCAGTCTTCAGCCAGTCCCCAGCTGTCCGCCACCTGGTATGAATCTTTCGACCACAGTCGCCAGCAGCCCGCATTCTTTGCAGGTACCTCGCCTCGAGCCGCCAACGGCCCGCCACCTGGGTGATCCTCAAACCCCTCGCCGGTCACCCTCATCTTGGGTCGACTCCTCTGCTTCTACTTCTCAAATGGGGGGGGTGGTCTCCCCATTTCCTGGTGCCCTGTGCCAGTCCTCCGGTTGCCTGGAGACGGCAACCCCTCGTGCCGATCAATGGCACCATCATCTTGGACGTTGACCCAGCAGTCGCAGAATTTTAAATTAAAACCAGCCTGTGCGGCACTGACGGCAACCGGAATGGGCAGCTGGACCTCGTGAAGAGCCGTGTCTCAGCTTCTTGCTCTCTCGCAGGTCCGCACCAGCAGCAGCGCTGCCGTAACAGTGGTTCCAGTGGCGCCATCGCTTTCCACTTCTCGTAGGTCACGTCGATGGTGGGGGTTGGGGGAAGGGAGACCCAGCACACGCCCTGTTCTCGCTGCTATCAACAGGAAAGAGGCATCGGTGCCAACAGGTATAGGAACAGCTGCTCCCCCTCCGCCATCAGACGCCTCAACGACAAACTCAATCAGGGGCTCATTTAAGAACTCGTACTTATTCACATTATTTATTAGTGATTTTCTGTATTGCACACTCAGTTTGTTTACATTTCTCTCTTTTGGAAACGTATTGAGTACAGTTGCTTGCACTCCGATAAGTGAAAATTCTACCTGGCCAGCAGGGAGACGAATCTCAGGGTTGTACGTGATGTCATGTATGTATTCTGACAATAAATCTCAACTTTGAGCTTTGAACTTGGGTTGCCAATATTCTTTCCCAACTACTCTTCCTATTTTAATTTAATTTGACTGAATCTATACCCTGAACAAGTTCTTTCCTTCGCCTTGCGTGAGTTTCTGTGACAGGAGCCTTCACAGTTCATGTCAATTATGTTTTGGTATCTTCTATGTCTGTCCTGATATGAAAGTGACACGAAGCTCCAAGTGTGCATAATTTTACAAAGACTGAATCAGTGAGATGTCACCCAGCACCTCTCTCCAACTCCCACATCCCACATCATTAAACAGCCAGAGATCTTCAAAAGACTGCTTCCTGCAATCAGCGTAAAATTCTGCAGAGGCTGAGATTGTAGTAAAAATGCTGGAGGAACTCACCAGGCTTGCAGCGTCCGTAATGTTTCGCCTGAGCCCTTCCTCGGGGTGCAAGCAAAAAGCAGGCAAGAGGCCAACCCATGACTGTGTGGCCAGGCACAATTCCAACGCTACCTACAAATTTGCCAATGACCCCACAGTTGTTGGCAGAATCTCAAACGGCAGTGAGGAAGCGTTCAGGAGGGAGACAGATCAGCTCGTTGAGTGGTGTCATGACATCAACCTTGCGCTCAACGTTAACAAAACCAAGGAGATGATTGTGGACTTTTGGAGAAAGTCAGGGGAACACGACCCAGTCCTCATCGCGTAGTGGAGAGGGTCAAGAACTTCAAATTGCTGGGTGTCAACATCTCCGAGGATCTGTCCTGGAGCCTCCACGTCGATGCAATCGCAAAGAAGGCTCGTCAGCAGATATACTTTGTGAGGTGTTTGAGGAGATTCGGTACGTCAACTTCTACAGGTGGACTGTGGAGAGCATTCTGGCTGGTTGCATCACTGCCTGGTACGGAGGCACCAACTCTCAGGACAGGAATAAACTCCAGAGGGCTGTTAACTCGGCCTGCGACATCGCAAGCACAAGTCATCACTCCATCAAGGACATCTACATGAGACGGTGTTTTAAAAAAGCACCCTTTATCCTCAAGGGCCCCCACCACCCAGGCCACGCCCTCTTCTCTCTGCTACCATCAGGGAAATAGGTACAGGAGCCTAAAGACAAGCACTCAGCGGCACAAGGACAGCTTCTTCCCTGCTGCCATCAGATCCCTGAATAATCAATTAACCATAGAGACTGTCTTACTTTCCGTGCACGATTTTAATTTTGTTGAAAGGTGGTTTATATGAATGTTTGCACTGTGAGGCTGCCTCAAAACTATGAATTTCGTGGCTTGTTCCTGACAATAAATTCTGATTCTGATTCTGTTCATCGGAACATTAAAAAGCTGGTGAAAAGAGAAGTATGGGAGAGGGTACAGAACAACAGACAAAAGCTTTTAATTGGATAAGAGGACAGAATTGATAGGGGGAGGGGGTAGTTTTTGACTCTGTGAAAGAAGGCAGAGGGAAAAAGGAAGAGAGAGAGAGAGAGAGAGCAAGAGGAAAGGAGAATAGAAGTTGAAGTTAAATCTATCTGGTTGGAGGGGGCCCAGATGGAAGATGAGGTGTCGTTCCTCCAATTGGTGTTTGGTCTCAGTCTGGCAGTGCACGAGACATGGACAGGCATGTAAGCAAGAGAATGGGGCAGGAAATTGAAATGGAAAATCCACGCTATTGTGGCAGACAAAGCCAAGGTGCTCGACAAAGCGATCACCCAGACTGCATCCAGTTTATCCAAAGACTGACTGACTATCTCAAGATATCTGTGTGGTGGAACAATCCATTGCCGTCATTGTACTAGTTGGCCTGCCCCTCGGGCCATCACCATACAAGATATGACTGTCAGTTTATAGTGATTAAAACCTATCAATCTTGACTCCTGGTCTGTCAGGTCTAATTGATAGCACTACAATCTGCAGGTGCACAATGCTTTAAAATCCCCAAAATGCTGGAAAAACTCGGCAGGTTAAGCAGTGATCGTTATGTGGCATAGATATATAACTAACATTTCGGGCCTGAGTTCAGGTTATATATCAGATTTCAGAGAACATACATGACATCACATACAACCCTGAGATTCTTTTTCTTGTGGACAAGGCAGAATTACCACTTTTTGGTAGTTTAGGAAAACTGTACACAACGTACAGCACTTGACGTCCTGCTTTGCGGAAACTGCCAAAATGTTTGGCCTGGAAGTCAGCCTGAAGAAAACTGAGGTCCTCCATCAGCCAGCTCCCCACCATGACTACCAGCCCCCCCACATCTCCATCGGGCACACAAAACTCAAAACGGTCAACCAGTTTACCTATCTCGGCTGCACCATTTCATCAGATGCAAGGATCGACAATGAGATAGACAACAGACTCGCCAAGGCAAATAGCGCCTTTGGAAGACTACACAAAAGAGTCTGGAAAAACAACCAACTGAAAAACCTCACAAAGATAAGCGTATACAGAGCCGTTGTCATACCCACACTCCTGTTCGGCTCTGAATCATGGGTCCTCTACCGGCATCACCTACGGCTCCTAGAACGCTTCCACCAGCGTTGTCTCCGCTCCATCCTCAACATCCATTGGAGCGCTTACATCCCTAACGTCGAAGTACTCGAGATGGCAGAGGTCGACAGCATCGAGTCCACGCTGCTGAAGATCCAGCTGCGCTGGATGGGTCACGTCTCCAGAATGGAGGACCATCGCCTTCCCAAGATCATGTTATATGGCGAGCTCTCCACTGGCCACCGTGACAGAGGTGCACCAAAGAAAAGGTACAAGGACTGCCTAAAGAAATCTCTTGGTGCCTGCCACATTGACCACCGCCAGTGGGCTGATAACACCTCAAACCGTGCATCTTGGCGCCTCACAGTTTGGCAGGCAGCAACCTCCTTTGAAGAAGACCGCAGAGCCCACCTCACTGGCAAAAGGCAAAGGAGGAAAAACCCAACACCCAACCCCAACCCACCAATTTTCCCTTGCAACCGCTGCAATCGTGTCTGCCTGTCCCGCATCGGACTTGTCAGCCACAAACGAGCCTGCAGCTGACGTGGACTTTTTACCCCCTCCATAAATCTTCGTCCGCGAAGCCAAGCCAAAGAAAAAACACAACGTACACCCAGAAATAAATAATGCAAACAAACTGACTGTGCAAAACAGAGAGACAAAAAAAATCAGTCAAGTGCACGAGTCCCGAAATGAGTCCCTGTTTGAGTTTGGCGTTGAGGAGACTGATGGTGGTGGGGGGGGTGGGTGGCGGTAGCAGCTGTTCTTGAACCTGGTGGTGTGAGTCTAACCCCCTACACCTCTTTCCTGATGGCAGCAGCGATAACAGAATGAGGCAGTGTGGGCCTTTTATGCTCTCCAATGCCAGCATTCCCCGCAGTTGTTCTCGACAGAAGGGAGGGTTTTGCTTGTGATGACCTGAGTTGCGTTCACTACCTTTTGCAGGTTTTTACGCTCAGTGGTACTGGTGTTCCCCCATACCAGGCCACAATACAGCGGGTCAGCACACTTTCCACCACGCATCTGTAGAAATTTGCCATGGTTTACGATATCAGGCCAAACCTCCCCAAAGTGCCAAGGAATTAGAGGCGCTGACAGGCTTTCTTCACGATGCCATGAGTGCGTTGAGTCCAGGAAAGATCCTCCGACATAGCGACTCCCAAGAACTTAAATTTGCTCATAACTTTCCAACATCAAGAACACTCTGTGACCTTCCAGAGTTTCTACAGCATTTTCGTGCGTTCAACTAGAATCACAGCATCGGCGGACTTTCTCCTTTAAGGCGCTCGGTGTTGATTCTGAGCTGTGAGTCAGCCCATTGCAATTCTCTCCTCTAAAAGGACTGACATCAAATCAGCCGAACAAAACTGAACATCAGAGAAACGTTCTTCCTTACATTGAATTTTTTTAAAATAGGAAACTTTACCCAAAAGAAATATTAATCATGTGCAGATAGAGTGTTTATTTTTGCTGGGGCTGATTGTATGCCAGTGAAAATGACAATCTAGCTGTAATATTTAAGGAAATAGTTGAGTGATATTGAGATCTGCTGGAATATATGTTTACAAGACAAAGATATTACCAATCCTTTAAACCAGTTGCATTGTTCTGAACAAAGGCCTGCTTTTCTCTTTGAACTGACAACTTTTCAATTTCATTGCACACAGAGCCATTCTATTTATCAGGATATATTTAGATCTCACACACTGGGACTCGGTGATTTGGGAGCTTAGAAGGTGAGGGGGAATGAACAGAAGTGTACAACATCATGAAGCGGAGAAGGAGACAGTAAGATAAAAGCAGAAATGAAAACATCTGTGGATTTTATGGATAATATCCCAGAAGAGTGACTAAGTTGTGTAATTGGATCTTGGATTTTCCCACCACATTCAGTGAAGATTGGTAAGAGCATCTCCTCCCCCAATCTCCATCGGTTACCCGGAGCTCCACAGGGCTGGATTCTTAGCCCCCTGCTCTACTCACTTCACGCTTATGACTGTGTGGCTCGGTACAACAGCCGCACCTCTTTGCTGACGATGCCACAGTAGTGGGTGATAAACAAGGGGCGATGAGTCAGGGTACAGGAGGGGGATTGAAAACTTGACTGAATGGTGCACCAACAGCACTCAGTGTCACCAAAACCAAGGAGCTGATTGTTGACTTCAGGAAGGGAAAACTAGAGGTGTAAGATCCAGTGATTATTGGGGAATCAGAGGTGGAGCGGGTGAGCAAAGGGTGGGAAGGGAAGGTTGAGAATCACTGCTCTAGACCTAATTGTTACAGAAATATTTTACTTGAGAAAAATTATCACTGGCCCATTTCCTTTGGAGATCTGAAACCGTGCACATAACGAGTCCATGAGGGACGATTAAAGCAGTGGTTTTCAAATTTTTTCTTCCCACCCACATCCCACCTTAAGGAATCCCTTACTAATCACAGAGCACTGATGGCCTAGGGATTCCTTAAAGTGGGATGTGAGTGGAAAGAGTGTCTTACTCTCAAGTTACTTCTATGGGTTGTCAGATTTATTACATTTCAAGCTCACCAACTTAGTTTTTTTGACTGTTAATTGCTTCAGTTCTTCATTGCACTAATCCTTTGATGTTCAGTATAATGATCATTTTTGAGTCTCTTCATCCATGAAAGCAGATAAAAAAGAATCTTTCAATTCCTCTGCCATTTTGGTTTATCTCCATTTTAAGAAACTCGGAGAAGTGTGTGAGCAGTTGCGCTTTGGTGGGGTAAACCAGGGCTAGACTTACACAGGAAACGACAGGGCTCTTTCTGAAATGCTCCAAAATCCGAAACCTTTTGAGTGTTGACATGACGCCACAAGTGGGAATTCCACACCTGCTCACGTGGGGCTCTGACGCTCTGTTGGCGCCAGTTCATTACCAACCACCGTCACCGCCAGACCTGCGTGCATTACTCACTGTGTTTTTTGCTGATTCTCTGCTCTGTGATACAAAGAGGTTGTTGAAAATGACCAAAATAGCCAAAATAGTTCTGAATCCAACATTGTTTTCATGTGAAATCTGAAATTCATCTCCATCTAGAATGCCATGTTTGACAATAACACCACCAGCAACATAATTGTGCTGGAAAAAAAAATTCTTAAGTTGGTTAATAGCTCTTCGTTATGTGCTCGACATTGTCTATTACAATTCAAAGTGGTACAGACCGCATTTGTCTAAGGCTAAATTATCTCACTTTTATTCCGATATGAATCCCCGGTGTGAGAAGTGTAAGAGCAGAGAAGCATCATTAATTCATATGTTCTGGACTTGTTCTCATCTAGAAAAATACTGGAGAGAGGTTTTCAACACTTTATCAAAAATTTTCAATATACATTTAACACCAAACCCTTTGGTATCCCTCATCGGTATGATGGGAGGGAATGATTCTTCTTTGTCTCTGGTTCAATCACGCATCTCTTCTGCCTCTCTTTTGGTGAGGCGCACTTCAGATCTGGAGCCCAGGTTGCCGATGGATGGAATGAGGGCTGTGTGGAGACTGCAGGAGATGAATCCATGAATACTCAGTGACTCTGGGGGGGGGGGGGGGGGGGGTGGGGGAGACACCTCTCTTTCGCTTCTCTTTCTCTGACTGTAAGGGGTGCTGTGCTGATGCCTTACGGTAGACTTAAGGAAATTTTCTGTTTTATTATGTGACAATAAAAGAATCTTCAATCTTGAAAAGAGAGTCCCTTCAGAGGCACTGAGCATCCATGGATTCATCCCCAGCCATCCTGCAGCCTCTGCAAGCGCACAGACTCCTGTTCGATTCATCGGCAACCCGAGCTCCAGATCCAAACATCCGACATGATTAGGATGCCCTCAGCGCCCGAGGCACCGCAGGATCCTTTCCACAGGTGTGATGATCTGGTCCCATCCCTCCCCTGGGCAACTCCAGAGGCAGCCCGCTCACTCATTCCTCGAGCGTTTGGTGATTTTCTTCTGCCAAGGCTGACAGGGGAGATGGGGCTGAAATCAACTCTCAAGTCTGGGAGAATATGTTGTGCTTCCCTCTGTTTGAGGTGAGCTCCTGTCTGTAACTGATGTACATGGTATAGAGCAGCTTGCTTGGGGAAGCCATGGACCTCCATTATAAATATTTCAAGCTTTCTAACTGCCATCAGTCCAGTCAATGATCACCTTTTCTCCATTTGATTCCAGTCACTGGTTCAGAAAAGCAAATACATTATTAACACTCCAGACAGGAACAGAACGACTCAGAATCTAACCTGAAAAGTAGGTTCAAGGTCAAACAAGGACAAGCAAAACATCAGCCAAGTAGTCCTGTGATCTACACACACTGGCATCGTGAAGAAAACACATCAGCGCCTTTACTTCCTTTGGAGGGACGATCAGAAACCGTGACAATTTCTAGAGGAGTGGTGGAAAGTGCGCTAATTGGCTGCATCACGGTCTGGTACAGGGACATCAATACTCCTGTGAGTAAATCCGTGTAAAATGTTGTGGACACAGACCAGGACATCACAGGCAAAGCCCTCCCCACCATCAAGAACATCTAGAGGGAAGGCTGCCGTCGGAGAGCAGCAGTGACCATCAAGGATCCACAGCACACTCTGTTCTCGCTGCTGCCATCAAAGTGGTCTCGGTGCCACAAGACTCGCACCCACCAGGTTCAGGAACAGCTGCTCCCCCTCAACCACCAGACTCCTCAATGACAATCTCAATCGTGGACTCATTTAAGGACTCTGACTTGTTTTTTTTTCCTCTCTGTTCTGCACAGTCAGTATGTTTACATTTTTAATTTTTTTACATATGTGCATGGATTAGGTTTTATTTTGCACTGCCAAAAAGGGGTAATTCTGCATGTACCAGAGGAAAAGGAATCTCAGGGTTGTACATATGTCATGTATATACTCTGACAATAAATCTGAAATCAGAAATCTGATCACATTCGAGAGAGATGACCAATTCTTTAAGTTTTATGTTTATTTATTCACACTGTGTGATCTATCTGGGCTCTAAAAGTTGTCAGAGCCTAAATTATGGTGTTGAGCTCCCACTGTTGCACAAATGCTCTTCATGGCATGCGCTTCAAACAGCCTCTGGCAACCAGGACCAACTCCTGGCCTTCACATGTGGCATAGTCCTTATGCCGAGTGGAGTTGTTCTCACTGACACCTTGAAACCAGTCACTCCGGGCAGTTGGGGCTCATTAACCACGGAGGGAAAACTCTGATTTCGAACTACTCCCAGAGCCTGTCCCGCAAACTCCAAGGAAAAATCCGGAGTCGGAGCCCCGAAGGCGGCTGACGGCTGTACCCAGCACTGGCTCGGCAACTCCTGCGATGCTGATGGCGCCAAATTGTATCAAGCTTCGTCGTTCCTTTGGACTTGTCGTTAGAATGGAGGGGGGGGGGGGCATCCCACTGCATGGGCAACAGATGGATCTCCATATCACATCATCTTGCACCCTGGACAGGTCACTCCAGCCGGGAGGCCCCAGGTGGACATGGATAGGATGGCAGGAGAGAATTGATCAGGGGAGGGGCAGCTCGGTGAATTTAGGACTGGAGGAACGGAGACCGAGAGAGAGAGAGAGAGAGAGAGAGAGAGAGAGAGAGAGAGAGAGAGAGAGAGAGGGGGGGGGGGGGAAAGGAGACACAGGATAGGAGAAAGGGGAGGCGAGGAGGAAGTGGAAAGCTAAAGGATGCCTGAAGTCGATGTTAATTTGGTTGGAGGGTGCCCAGAAAGAGTGTGGTGTTACGTTAATGGTTTCCCATCTCTCTCTTTAACAACAGCCTCCTCTTTCCCTGATTCTCCTTCCTTTTCCCCATTCCTCATTCTCCTTTTCCTATCATCTGCATGCCATTAATGATCTAATGGGGACTTTTGCTGGGTGATAGAACTCGAAGGATCGCCAGCGAACGGCTCCCAGCTGGCGGCAGACTTTGGAAAGGTCCGTTGACCTTTGACCCACGTCACTGCGCAAAGAGGATGCAATTCAATTATCTAGAGGGTCGAGGATTGTCACAGCACATCAGTGGGGTTCCGTTAAGGTTTCAGCGGCGCACTGAAAACATCAAAGAGGGGAAGAGGCAGTTCAACCCTGCCTGTGCTAGCTCTTTGAAAGCACTTTAATGAGTCCCAAGTCTTGCTCTTGCTTCAAGAGACTTGCAAATCTTTCCTTTTCCATTATTTATCCAATTCTCTATTGAGCTCCTATAAAAGCTGCCTCCACTGCCCTTTCAAGCATTGGATACCAGATCACATAAATCAAATTGTCATTTCTCCATAGCCTTCTGTCAATCTCCTTTAACCTGCATCTTCTGGTCACCGACCTACTAGCTGTCAGAATCATCTTCCCCATCTTTATTCAGTCAGTTTTGAAAACTTTGATTAAATCTCGTCTCTGTTAGATATTCAGGAGGTGAGGATTGGAATAATTGAGCATATCATTGGTTTCTTCTGGACTTCCAGTCCACAAAAGCCATGCGATCCACATCAGGCACACTGGCGCCCCTTCTCCTGAATGGAGAGATGTCCCCAGTGTCCGCCACCCATCACGTCTGAAGCCAGGCCACTTGGTCATGATTATACCACAGTGCGCAGAATTTTGGGGTGTTAGGCTGCCACAAAGGAGTAAAGGCGGTAAATTGTAGACCACTTAGTTTAATGGACAATATTGAAGCTTGATATTTAAAACATTGTTCGGTAAAAAAGCCCAGAATCTGGCACCTATGGGGATTGGTAGATGGTGGATAAGGGAGTTTTCCACTTCCTTGAAACTTCGTCTTACAATGTCTAATTAATACACCCGCATTAGGAATAACTGTTTAAAATACAAAAATACTATACTGTACTTAAACTGAACAAACTTCACTTGCACGACTACATAAATTTTGAAGCATTTTACTTTATTTCCAGTGTTATATCTCGAACCAGCAACAACAGAAGATGCAAAAGGGTTAAACTTTAACTCTATATGTATTAATGACTTAACAACATAATGTCTTAACTCAATAAAGTATCTATAGCAAATATACAGATATCATATATTTATAAACAGGGTGTATGTGAAAAACCCAGACCATGAGAGTCTGTGCCCAATATTCAAAAAGAAAAATTCCTCACAAAGAATGAGAAGGGGAGATATAAACCAGAGAGCGCAAATCTAAATGAGAGAGATCTGGGCAATCGGTGCACGTCATTGGCAGGGCAGCTTGACAAAGTGTTAGAATGATCATTGAGGTTTGCAAGTACAGGCATAGCAGGCAAGGACAAGGCAGTGATGTTGACCTGATCGATGACGAGATTGAACAAAGTAATTCCAGGGATGAGGGACCTCAGTTGTGCGACGGGAAGAAGTAGGGTCGTTCTCCCTGCAACAGACGTCATTGGTGGAGGTATCTAAATTCATGAGTAGATTTTAAAAAGTGGAGAATTAAGAGACACTATTGCGATTGGTTACGGAGTAAAGATGACTGGCGGAAGAATCAAAATACTTTTTTCAGTGAGTGATTGAGTCTGGGATGTGCATCCAGAGCCCTGGGAGTTAGCAAAGGGAGATTCAATAGTTCAAATTAAAATTTATTGCACAGGGTTTGAAGATGTCACCAAAGACGACTGAAAATTTCTACAGGTGTACCGTGGAGAGCATTCTGGCTGGTTCAGGACAGGGGGAAAAAACTCCAGAGGGTTGTTAACTCGGCCTGCAACATCACAGGTGCCGGCCTTCACTCCATCGAGGACGTCTACATGATGTCTTAAAAAAGCAGCCTCTATCCGCAAAGACCCCCACCACCCAGGCCATGCCCTCTTCACTCTGCTACCATCAGGGAAAAGGTAGAGTGGCCTGAAGACGAGCACTTGCCCACTGCCATCAGATTCCTGAATGAACAATGAATCACAGGGACTGCCTCACCTTGACTTTTTCTTGCACCATTTTTTTTAATTTATTTTGTAACGTGGTTTATATAAAGGTTTGTTCTGGGACGCTGCACAAAACAGCGAAGTTCATGGCAATTCATAAATTCTGATTCTAAATGTTGATTCTGAATGAGGCTTTATAAGGCCTCACTTGCAGTATGAAGTACAGTTTTGGTCTCCTTTAAGAAAGGATGGGCTGGCATTGGAGAGGGTCCAGAGAAGATTCACAAGAATGATTCCTGGTGTTAAGGGATTAGCATGTGAGGAATGTTTGGCAGCTCTTGGACTGTACTCCTTGGAGTTCAGAATGAGGGGGAACCTCATAGAGGCATTTTGAATGTTGCAACGCCTAGACAGAGTAGACGTGGAAAAGTGGTAGGGGAGTCAAGGGCAAGTGGGCACAACTTCAGGATTTAAGGGCGCCCATTTAAAACAGAGATGCAGAGGAATTTCTTCAGCCAGAGAGGCGGGAACCTCTGGAATTTGTTGTGGAGGCCAGGTCGTTGGGTATATTTAAGGCAGACATTAAGAGAGATCGAAATAGTCAGGTTATCAAAGGTTGCGGAGAGAAGGCAGGAGAGTGGGGCTGAGTGGGAGAATGGATCAGCTCTTTAATGGGCCAAATGGCCTTCTTCTGTTCCTATATTTTATGGTCTTATGGTTTTATGACAACACATATAATCCTGAGATTCTTCATTCTATAATTCTGAACATTGGTGCTCAGAAGGGAATTAGAAATTCATCTAAAAATGGATGCAGGCCAGGGAGATTGTGCAGAATAATATTTTGACAGACTAGAAGGGCTGAAGGGCCTATTTCTGTGCTGTAATGTTCTATGGTTATAAAGGAAGGTGCAGAATTATGGAAAGAGGACAGGTAGATTATTTTTATATAAAGTATGAACTCAGAACCGAGAACGTAGAATATTACAACACAGTCCAGGCCTTTCGGCCCTCGATGTTGTGCTGACCTGTATATTCCCACCAAAAAAAATTAAACCCTTCCTATCTCGTAACCTTCTACTTTTATTTCATCCATCTGCCTGTCTAAGAGTCTCTTAAATACCCCTCATGTCCCACCATCCTGGGCAAGGCGTTCCAGGCACACACAACTCCCTGAGTGTGATGAGACCACTATAGTACATATTTGTCATATGTCAATAACATGACCATTCCTGGTTGACCCTGCTCTTACTGGCCGGCTCATTACTCCTCCCCTCTCTGCCCCATAAAGCCACAAGCCTGCCCCCCAGTTCGAGTCTGGCTCAGTGTGAACGACCAACATAGGGATGCTGCCCGCCTCTCGCAAATAAAAGCCTTCAGTTTCGGCGGCTTCAGTCTTCGTGCAATTGATCACACGTCACTGAGTAGAACACTACTCTGATGTCTCCCCTAAATGTTCCTCCCTTCACTTTGTCGAGATGTTCCCTGCTCTTTGATCACCCGGCCCTGGGAGTAAGGTGTTGGCACCTTATCTGCGCCTCTCAGAATCTTATAGACCTCTATCAAGTCTCCTCTGGTCCTTCTTCACTCCAAAGAGAAAAGACTCAGCTCTGTTAACCTTGCCTCGTAAGATTTATTTTCCAATCCATGGGGGCAAATGGCCTCTTTTGCTGTGATCATTACATCCCTTCATTTACCACCCTCTCCGCTCTTCAGACCGCGGGCCAACACCCTCCGAAGTGTCATGCCCTCACGTGGTTAACTCTGGATGATCACCCGAATCAGTGTCGACTTTGCTGAACCTTCCTGAAGTCGCCCAGTGGTTGAGGCTGGTGCTTTCCCTGCAACGACTGGTTCCAGCTCTCAAGGCCGTGAAGGTGTTGCCAGGCGACAGTTTAATTGTCTGTGGTGGCGGGGACACAGCTGAATTATTGACAGGCAGGGATGGAAACTTCAGCATGCTTTCGCCAACGCTCAAATTGTTCACCTCTTCCCTGCACTGGGGCTGAGCCGGAGAAACTGCATAAATATTTCATTCTGGTCCAAGTGTCTGCTTGTCATTTAGTAGACACAAAACATGAAAAAATGAATGGTTTAAGCTAAAGACAGCAAATATTTCTACCACTTCCCCAGAAGCACGATGCAGGCACTGCAGAGGGCGGCTCCTGTCCTGAGTGTGCAGGGGAGGAGGGGATCAGGGGAGCGGATTGGAGCAGTGGTCTGCAGAGCTATTTACAAGCCTTCATCTCGTCCCCTTTCCCCTCACCTTTGTACAGCACTGGAATGTGGCATCATCGAGCAATCATTGATAATGATCCAGAGGCGCAGTTCAAATTGCCGCACAGCATCTAGGGAAATTAAATTATTAATTGCAGCTGAAATAAAAACTTGGCTTCCAGAAATGGTGACCTGAAACTTCCAGCTCATTGCAAAGCCCATCTGCTTCAGGGAAGGTTACCAGCTTTTCAATGTGCTGACCTCGCACCCTTAAGGACTAGGAGCAGGAGTCGGCCATCTGGCCCGTCGTGTCTGTTCTGCCATTCAGTGTTCTTGGCTGATCTGATGATGGGCTCATCCCCACCTGCCTTTTCCCCATATCCCTTAATTCTTCTACTTGGTGAAAATCTATCCGGCCTTGTCTTAAATATATTTACTGAGGTTGTCTCCAGGGCTTCAATGGGCAGCAGATTCCATAGATTTCCACCCCCTGGAAAATGCAGTTCTTCTTCATCTCCATCCTAAATCTACTCCCCTGAATCTTGAGGCTACGTCCCCTAGTTCTCATCTCCCCTACCAATGAAAACCTCGATCATAATTTGAAATGATTCTATAAGATCCCTCTCATTCTTCTAAATTCCAGAGGGCTTTATGCTCAGGGAATTGGTGTCAACATACCAGAACGTCAGCACACTTTCCCCCACACAACTGTGGCATTTTTCCAGGGTTTCTGGTGTCAAGCCAAACCTCCGCAAACTCCTGAGGAAGTAGAGGCACTGACGCGCTTTCTTCACGATGCCATTAGTGTGTTGGGTCCAGGAAAGATCCTCCAAGATAGTGACTCCCAAGAACTTAAATTTGCTATCCAGTTCTGATTCCCCATGATCAATAGATGGTACACGTCTGATTTTCCCTTCCTGAAGTCAACAATCAACTCCTTGGTTTTGGAGACGTTGAGTGTGAGGTTGTTGTTGTTGCACCATTCAGCCAAGTTTTCAATCTCCCTCCTGTACGCTGACTCATCACCCCTTTTAACACAACCCACTAGCATGGTATCGTCAGTGTATTTGTAGATGGTGTTGTCGTACCAAGCCACACAGCCATAGGTGTATAGAGCAGGGGCCTAAGAACACAGCCCTGTGTGTTCCAGTACTGATGGAGATTGTGGATTACCAATCCTCACTGATTATGGTCTGGAGGTGAAGAAATCCAGGATCCGATTACACTGAGGGGTCTTGGAACTTGATCAATTTTTAGGGGACGATGGTGTTAAATGCCAAACTGTAGACGATAAAGAATATCCTGACGTATGCATCTTTGGTGTCTAGGTGTTCCGGGGAGGTGGGGGGCGCTTTGTGCAGATCCAGTGAGCTCCTTTAGTAAAGGATACTGAAGATGGGTCTGATGAAGTCAGGCTGGGTTTGTTTGAATGACAGCTTTCAGGGATAAGATTGGAAACTCTACTGTAAGCCTGGTGTTGGTGTGTCAGGAAGTCGTGAAGAAGAGTGAGATGAGATGCTTGCAGGGAGTTGAGAATGGTGGAGGGAGGCAGGTGAGTGACAGAATGATACTCTTCTGAGAGGGGATCTGTGAACATTTGTGCACAGCCCTGATGTTTGGAGCTTTGCTCTTTGCAAAATATATTTATGATTTAGATGTGAATATAGAATGAATGATTAGTTAAATTATAGATAACACAAAGTTGTGACAGGAAGGAAGATTGTTTTTGCTAAATTCTGCAGGTTACCTCCATCAAGTTCAAGCTTATTGACATCTGACTGTTCATACTTATTGTACTGACCATTGATGGTTCTATCTTTGAGTTCGTCAAGAGTATCGCGTTCCTTGATGTGCACCTGGCAGAGAACTCACCTGGTCCTTTAACGCCAGCTCCATAGCCAGGGAAGCCCAGCAGTGCCTCTACCTCCTGCGAAGGTGGTCCGGTGTGCAAGTGCGGTAGTAGGCCGGGTGGAGGGTTTCGATTCAGCGCCAGGGTCCAGTGTGCTGAGGAAGGATGGAGGGAAGGGGATAGGAGGGCAGGGGGAGGGGAGAGGGCACCACTGAACCCGAGGTCCCCGCTCCTTCCTGGGAGCCCTGCCCGGGAGGCCACTCTCCTTGATGATGTCGGGGCAAGGGATTCTTCCGACTGCTTGCAGCTGGGAGACAGCAGCACGCAGTTTGAGAGAAAAGACAATAGGACACACATGTCAAACTCTGGCCCGCAGGGATATAATTATATTTGGCCCGCAAGATCATTTCAAAAATGTATTAGAGGTGGCCCGCCCTGCAGCGAGAGCTGATACTGTTTTTTGGTAATGTCACCCCCACCATCCTCCCCCTTCATTGCACATCCTTCCCCACCCCCTAACTATCCCCTCCCCCCTAAAACCACCCCACTTAAAAGATGGCCAGAATATTCTCAAAAAGGAATCCAGAATGGTAAAGTTCCACAAACCTTCTGCTGGGAATCCTAACAACACCCGGGCATCAGATCCACGGGACGCGGAGGGAGCAAGAGTGTTGCAGGTTGACCGTGCAAACTTTGAGAACGGGGAAAACAAAATTGTAACACAAGAAGTCTGTCGATGTCATCAGCCGGCAAGCCAGTTGGAAGGCTCCCCGCACACCCAGTCACTTCTCCCACCTGTCAAGCGGTGCGGCGGATTGGCGAGCGCCTGTGATTTCCTGTCGGCGCGACGGACATGGCAGGCTGCGCACGGCCCCTGCTGTTCCGCAAAGGCTGATCGGCAGCGCGCTGGGCCTGAGTGGGTGGGTAAGCAGGGGTGGGCAGAGGGTGTAGGTGAGGAGTAATGGGCAGGGGAAGTTATGGTGGTGCGAGGGGCAGTTAGAGGGAGGGATAAGTAGAAGGAGGGGTGGATAGGGAAGCGGTAAAAGGGGAGGGGCAGGGCGAGTAGGGGAGGGGTGATTAGAGGGTGAGAGACGGGTAGAGAGAGGAACAGGTTGAGGGGAGAGGCAGTAGAGGGGCGTGTATAGGATGGGGTGGGTAGAGGCAGAGCGAGTGGAGTGAGGGGTGAGTAGAGGTTGGGTAAAGGACTGGTCAGGTAGAGGGATGGTGGGTCGAGGGTGAATAGAGAGAGGCCTAGAGCCTGAGGAGTGAGCAGGAAATGCTGAGTCCTGATGGAGGCCAAAATGGACACAGCCTGTGAATGCTGACGACATCTCCACAGGGACCAAATATGTTTCCCTCAGGTCAAGCAAAGGGTGAACTTGAGCTACCTACTCCTGACCTGTAACATTATCCTCCTAAAGTTATATCCTAAAGTTTAACATTACATATGTTGAAAGAAGAGAAAACATGCAGATGTTGTTGAAAATTTTCAATAAATATTTAGTTCGGCCCTCGACTTAGTCCAAGTTTTTAATTTTGGCCCTCCGTGAATTTGAGTTTGACACCCCTGCAATAGGAGAAGGTAAAGAAGAAATGGGAAGAGAGAGGGGAGGGAGGGAGTTACCTGAAACGAGGACAATCGTCGTTTTCATTTCACATCAAGTGAGGTTTCTTTTTCATTCTGTGAGGTCAGTTCAGCTCCAGAAAGAAAATTCGGAAAAATGAGGATACCTGATTTGTTTCGGATATCCTCATTTATTCAAAAATTTTTTTTTTTGGAATAAATGAGGATTTTAGAGAATCCGATTTCGGATAATTGGAGTTGTACCGTACTATTTAGAATATGAATTATGGAGATGATTTACAATTTATGTATGTTGGTGATTTACAGAATATTTCGTTTATGTAGCTGCACATTGAATTGTACCTTTTTTATGAAAAATAAAACCATTTTAAAAAGAGAAAATATACATAAAAACATATTACAGGTTTCTAGATTTGTCCAGCAGTCTCACCACCCGCGGGAAGCAGTCGTTGGCAATTCTGGCTTTTAGATCTTTAATCTCTGAGGGCAGTATCTCAAAGATACTGTGGACTGGATAGTAAGTGTCTTCCACGATTCTCTGAGCCCCACTCCCTGTAGATATTGTCATTAGGAGGCAAGAGAGACCCCAGTGAATCTTCTCAGCAGTTTTAATCACCCTCCATACTGATCCGGTGTTTCACATAACATAACCTAACAATTACAGCACGGAAACAGGCCATTAGGCCCTTCTAGTCCGCACCAAACCAAACACCCCTTACTAGTCCCACCTCCCTGCACAATGCCCATAACCCTCCATCTTCTTCTCATCCATATACCTGTCCAACCTTTTCTTAAATAATACAATTGACTCCGCCGCCACTATTTCTCCCGGAAGATCATTCCACACCGCTACCACTCTCTGAGTAAAGAAGTTCCCCCTCATGTTACCTCTAAACCTCTGCCCCTTAATTCTTAACTCTTAACTATTATATCGCACAACAATGAAGCCAACTGACCTCCGATCCAATGCTTTACAATGATGCAGCCGGCCAGGATGCTCTAAATCACCTCGCCTCGTCACAGCTTCAAATTATTCCAGCAAATTTGTCAAACGTGATTTACCTTTCATAAAACAATGTTGACTCAATTTTGCTATATTCATCTTTCTTAAATCACTGGGACATGAGTAAATCACAGAGAACTATTTTGCACTTACAGCAAAACCGATGCTAATGTCATTTTTAATTCCTGGATGTTTGGAAGGCCTGAGTTGCTGGGCGTTAGTCCCGCAATGTAGCCAACGCGCAACCATCTCCCTGGTCTCTGAGCGCTGAAAATTCTCCCTCTTGGCCAAGACGTCCCAGAAGTGAGAAAATGGGGCTGAGGTTTGGAGAGAAAATCCTGAAGTTCAGAGACCAGACAGCTGTTGGAAAAGTTCTTTTCTGTGTATTTGGAAAGATCCCCATCAACAGCTGTCACCGCTTGTCTCTCGGTGATCTGTAACCACACTTGGCAGGTCCTAGAGTTTCCTGGTACCATTATAGTCTTGTAATACTACATTTAGAATATAACGTGCATGAAATGCTTTAACTTTCTCGACCGTAAGGAAGATGGAGAGTCATCACTTTGTCCGGCATTCCTCACAGAAATGAGGCCCCGGCGAGGATCAAACGTGACCCCCCCCCCCCCCCCACCCGGTTTACAAGGCCAGTGCTCAAACCATTGAGCTATTGGAGCCTCTATCATATAGGAGTATCTTCACTGGAACATCAACAGTGGTTCAAGGAGACACCCCAATCGCAAGGATAGGGAGGGTATAGTGTGGATTGGGGAAGGTCATCTAGCATCTCCGTCTGGTCGGAACATGGATAGCGGAGGGTCACGTGGCCTCTCCGGCTGGAACCCAGTCGGAAGACACCTCACCTGCTAATCAAGAGTTATATCTGCCCACGTGTGATTGGCCCGCAGCTGAAGTGGTTCCCCCCCCCCCCCCCACCACCACCCACCCCGATGCCAATCAGTGGTTTTAGATCTGCCCTCGGAAGAGGTTGACGCATGATCAGTCCTCGCAGGAGACGTGGACGGGCCCAGCATTGAGAAACCCCAGCACTTGGAGTCTCTCTTTCTTTAGCGGCTGCCTCGGCCACGGGAGGGCCTACTGCCACGGTCCCAGTTCCCCAAGCCGTGGGAAAGCTGGAAATCAGGTTCATTTGACGTACTTGTTAGTTGCAATTAATTTAATTTTCATTAGTGTGCTGTGCCTGTGGGTGGATGGATATTGGGTGTTTAAACCCTCGCATTCCCAATCAGGAGTTGTGAATTATTTACACCCAATGTGTAGTTATTTCCAGATTATTCCGGGTTAGTCTGTGCACTCTTTTGTGAGTTCCCCTGTGCATAGATAAAGACGAGTGATTGTTGATAACACTTGGCCAGTCTTGATTCTCTTTGAACCCATTGAACCTATTCAGAACACAACAAAGGAATAATAAACTGATCACAGGCTAATATGGCATCATTGTGGAGTTAATGGACTGACTTAAAGTGGGAAATTCACTCTCTATCTTTGGGAATGAGTGGTTCCCCCCATGCCAGCCAACGAGAGCGGGGAGCGGAGGAGACTCAGCACTCCCCCGCAGGGTCCAACCACCCTGTCCGACTGCCGTCGGCTCTGCACAGGTTTTAAACAGCTTGTTAAAGGAGCCAGTGGTGGTTTATTTTAAAATCCCGTGACCGTGGGGGTCTGGGCACAAAATGGCTCAGTGGCCGCGATGGGTTTCAGACTCTGGGTGAGTGGAGGACTTGTGCAGGGCATCAGAAAACAGTGGTTTCCCCCACTGCTCATTTGAGAAGGAGAAGCAGAGGAGGTGACCCACGGGATGGTGTCCATGGCGGCGGACCAGCGAGGGGCTCTGAGGCTGAAGGACATGCAGGAGGCAGGGCTGCTGCCAAATGCAGTCAGGGGACTTACACCAGACTGCGGACTGCTGGAGACTGGCTGGAGACTTGCTGAAGGGGTACCTGGTCTCAAGACACGAGAGGGGGCCGAGGGCGCCGAAGGCTCCCAGATCACGTCAGAGGTGTGTGCACCTGAAACTTGTGTCGCTGATGGTTCGGACTGAAGGTTGCGTGGCTGCAAAGGCTGCAGGAGACTCTGCGGGGGGTGTGGGGAAACTCACTTTTGCTTCTCTCTCTCTCTCTGACTGTAAGGGGCACCCAGCAATTTCAGCAAATGACTGCCTTACGGTGGTGTAAAGGAACTTTTATGTAATATCACATTTTCTGTTTTAATACATGACAATAAAAGAAATGAATCTTGATTCAATGCCTCTGGCAAATTTTAATTTTAGAAGTAGTTGTTTAACTTTGCAGATACCCATTGCTATGGAGCACTAATTGCTTGCTCAGTCTACCTCATTAATTACGTTGCGGCTGTCCTCATCAAGTTTACTCTCTGCCTCTTCCCATTCTCCCAACAGCTCCGTCGATGACATAAGGCATCGGCCTAGCTCAACGTGCCTTCTGAGACGTTCCTTCAAGGTTGACCAGTGCTACACGAGACTTGGCTTCAACCCAAGCCTGTCGGTGATAAGGTATTCCACAAAGGTAAAGTCTCTCTGCCTCGGGGCACCGTTAAAGATGTGAAAAATCAAGATCAGCCCTGCCAGAAAGAATGGTTACTGAGACAAGTTGCTTCTTTTGGCTGTTGCAGTGCCTCTGAGTGACAAATACTTGAAGCCTGAGGCCTATTAATCCTGCGGTTGCCAGGGGAACAGAAGGAAAGAAAAAGGATGAAAGAGCCGTATCTACAAAACTGCAAGCAGATGAGATCTAGCATATTAAAGATTTTAGATTTGTTCATGCCCTTCATTAAGTAGCTTTCAATAAGAGATGGATTTAAGGGCGAACCACAGCAGTGTGCATGCAGAAACCAAGTTGTGCAGTGTGATAGGGAGTAAAAGGTACGAGGGAAATCTTTGCATCAGGAAGACGTGAAGTGGACAGTCCAAACAAACTTAATTCTCAATAAATGCATCCAGGCAGGAAGGAACCGGAAATAATAACCAATTTTGCAGTTGTGGTAGAGCTCAAAACTCCACACAGAACTATTCAATAACCAGAATGCATTCACAAAAATGAGCTTGCTATTCCAGTTGAAGCTCCATTCTAACTGAGCAACTTTTCGTGGCCAGATTCGGAGACTTCACAAAGCCTCCGACCGGGGCGACTCTAACGTAAGCAGGGATAAGGAGACACTTTAAGAGAGTCACCCCAAAGGCGAGCGGCACCAACCAGCTCTTCATCCTGGGCGACGCCATTGCTGTTTCACGCAACTTTATTCAAAAGGCTGCTACGAGCAAAGCATGACCAAGGCCCTCCTCTTCACCAAAGGTCTATGTGTTACTTCAGAGAACATTTAATTTTACAATCTCATTGCTGGGCAATGAGGGTGCGTCGTTGACAGGGTGAGTGCCACAGGACAGCGATCGAAGAGGGTGTCGCACCTGTAGGAGATCGGCCAGGTTTGGCCTCTATCCATTGCCCGAACTCTGGAACAATGGGCTTTGTGAATAATTCCACCCCAAGCCTGCATCATTTTCGGAGGGCATAGAAGAAATGGTTTCCTTCCTGCTCACGTTTGCTGTGATGATTGCTTGCCCTGACATGCTCCATGAAATAAATCCCAAAGCATGAACCAAAGGTGCTGCAGTGTTAAAGGCTTCACCTCCTCCATCCGTGCTGGAAACTTCTTGAGGTTGAGAGAGAGAGAGAGAGAGAACGTGCTGTTTGAAGACAAAGAAGGAGGTGCTGGTGATGGAAGAGCGGCGTAACCAAGTCTTGGATGGGGGGGGGGGACATGTGAGTCAGAATTGGACCATTCACTCGAGGTAAATGAGCTGAATGGATCTGCTAACTCCTGGAGCTGTACGGGGTTCATTAAGATTCTGAGCTTGTTGTGAGTGTTTTCTCGGAGAATTAGAATAAGAATCAGATTCTGCCAATTCCCCAGTTTAATTTAAAACCGCAAGAGAGATGATTTGCTCTCTGGAGGTCGATCTGTGGTTATTTTACTGTTCTCTCTGGTTCCACAATTAGTAGTTACTGTCCAAATAACGCTTGATCTCCGAGGTTTTAAATCTGCAGGAAAGATTTTCAATGCTTATCAACATATCTGAGTTGGAATTTACCTTTATTTTTTTCCAATTACCTGGTTCTTTGGGCAACAACTGCCTTCCTCCACCCTCTGCCCCTTCCTCGTGGAATCACAGCTGCAACACTCAACTGAGCAATTCCTGCAATCTTGTGCATGCATGGGCGCGCACACACACACACACACACACACACACACACACTCACACACACACACACTCACACACACACACTCACACACACACACACACACACACACTCACACACACACACACACACTCACACACACACACACACACATACACACACACTCACACACATACACACACAGACACACACACACACACTCTCAGACACACACACACTCTCAGACGCAAGCTCACACACACACAGACATCCACTCATTCACACTTGTAGACATGCGCAAACTTGCACTCACACACGCATTAACACACAAACACATCACAACACACAGATACCCACACACACCCCCACTACCATCCACACACTCATGAGCACACACACATAAATTCAAATACATGCATACGTGTCTGCACACACAAACACACACACATGCGCTCCCCCACACACAGACAGACATACACGTTGCCCTTCCCCCCCCCCCACACACACACACACACACACACGCTCCCCTCCCCCCACACAATAAAACACACACATACTCTACATTTTTATTCTTTCTCCCAAAGTACATGGCCATACACGTCCAATGGACGCTGGGAGATCTACTGAGTTTCTCCAGCTCTTTAGTATATTAACTCTTTGGCTTGGCTTCGCGGACGAAGATTTATGGAGGGGGTAAAAAAGTCCACGTCAGCTGCAGGCTCGTTTGTGGCTGACCAGTCCGATGCGGGACAGGCAGACACGATTGCAGCGGTTGCAAGGGAAAATTGGTTGGTTGGGGTTGGGTGTTGGGTTTTTCCTCCTTTGCCTTTTGTCAGTGAGGTGGGCTCTGCGGTCTTCTTCAAAGGAGGCTGCTGCCCGCCAAACTGTGAGGCGCCAAGATGCACGGTTTGAGGCGTTATCAGCCCACTGGCGGTGGTCAATGTGGCAGGCACCAAGAGATTTCTTTAGGCAGTCCTTGTACCTTTTCTTTGGTGCACCTCTGTCACGGTGGCCAGTGGAGAGCTCGCCATATAATACGATCTTGGGAAGGCGATGGTCCTCCATTCTGGAGACGTGACCCATCCAGCGCAGCTGGATCTTCAGCAGCGTGGACTCGATGCTGTCGACCTCTGCCATCTCGAGTACCTCGACGTTAGGGGTGTGAGCGCTCCAATGGATGTTGAGGATGGAGCGGAGACAACGCTGGTGGAAGCGTTCTAGGAGCCGTAGGTGGTGCCGGTAGAGGACCCATGATTCGGAGCCGAACAGGAGTGTGGGTATGACAACGGCTCTGTATACGCTTATCTTTGTGAGGTTTTTCAGTTGGTTGTTTTTCCAGACTCTTTTGTGTAGTCTTCCAAAGGCGCTATTTGCCTTGGCGAGTCTGTTGTCTATCTCATTGTCGATCCTTGCATCTGATGAAATGGTGCAGCCGAGATAGGTAAACTGGTTGACCGTTTTGTGTTTTGTGTGCCCGATGGAGATGTGGGGGGGCTGGTAGTCATGGTGGGGAGCTGGCTGATGGAGGACCTCAGTTTTCTTCAGGCTACAATCACAGCATCTGCAGACTTTCACCACAATGCACTTCCCGACGCTGTATTTCATTTTCCCAACTGATCCGCGTCGCTCTGAAGACTCCCTTCTTCATCAACACTCCCTGGCCCCTCCACCTATCTTCATAGCATCCACAAACGTGGCCATGGGGCCATCAATTCTGACATCTAAATAATTTCCATGCAACATAATGTGACGTGATTCCACATGGTGCAATGGGTTTCTGTGTGTTCTACCGATTGCTTCTCGGGCTTATTCACAATAAATAATATTTAACACGGACTCCTGTGGAGTATATTTAGTCACTTCCACCCATCCTCCTTCAACTAATTCCATCTGCCTATGTGAAGGAGGTCCCTTTATCCTCAGCTTAAATCTAAGACCTCTCGTTTTAAACTCCCCTACCCTGGCATTACCCTCAAGCCAGTTTTGTATCCAAATTTCTCTTCCTGTTTTACTTTAAAATCCCATGACCACGGGGTCTGCGCCCAAGATGGGGGCCCTTATGATCGGCAGGGGCCCCAGGGGTTGCAGACTCCGGGGGAGGAGAGGACTGGCACAGGGCACCAGAAAACTCGACAAGGAGAAGCAGAGATAATGGCTCAAGGGACGGTGACCACGGCTATCGAGGGGCTCTGAGGCTGGAGGAACGCTCAGGCGGTGGCAGGCTATTCTGCTCCTGAACCTCACCATCCCACCTGGGCCTAATGCTGAAACAAACGCGTCTACCAGGGTTCCTGCATATTTCTACCAAAGACACTCATACTATCTAGGATAGACTTGGTCAGGCCCCAGGTATTCATCTCCCTTTGCCACCTTCCCTTGTGGACTCTCTTCCAAAACCATCACGATTTCTCCAGCCTCAGTCTTTGCCTCAAGGGATTTGGCAAAGCTCGTGTTAAATATTATTTATTGTGAATAAGCCCGAGAAGCAATCGGTAGAACACACAGAAACCCATTGCACTCTCATCAGCTCCACCTCAGACTAAAAGGGTCAAACAAGACGTGCAGGAAATCAATTGGACTATTTAGATGGCATCTGCTTGAAGAAATAAATAAACAAAATGGATGTTAAAGATGTGATAGCAGATTCAGCAAATAAGAAAGAGATATTTTTCGACTGTCCTACTATCCTATCTTACACGGACTGGCCTCGGTCTATAAACATGTTGAAGTCGTTTGTTTGAAAGTCTAATTTGTTAAGGGTTAAAATTGTAACTGGGAGGCTGGGACAAGATGGCGGCCGTGACTCGTGATGGCTGCGCGGCAGTTGCTCGGAGCGGCCCCTTGCTATGGTGCCATTTTTCCCACTCCGATGTTTGGTCTTATGTATAGTATTAAGTTATTAAGTAACTCCTTGACCTGGAGAAACCCTGACTGACTGACTAAATACAAAATATTTTAAACCGGAATGGATACTTCAATACGCCAAATCAACTTTGGTGCCAGAACGAATGTTAGAGTAGGATATTAGTGTGTTGGGGAGGGGGGGCACAGTGGAATGTTCATAAACTCGCTCAGCAGGACAGGGCAGGGGGTGCAGTTACCTCCAATGTAGGTGGCAAGACCACTGATTTTATGGGGTCAAGCGTCTTGTTAGCCGCTAGTGATGCTTGACGTACGCTGGGGACGCCGGAAGGGGTGGGGGCAGTTCTGACGGCGAGCAATGGCCATGACCATATGGAGGGAGGGACACAGCACCTCGCTTGGGAGGGGCAGTGCCCGCGGATGCTCCACCACCCCCCTCACCTTGGCGTCATCCCTGAGCCAGATGCTTTCAATCAGAAATGCATAAGAAAAGCATTCCACCGAGATGATGTGTTACTAACTTCAATTCAAGGTTGCATTTTACTTTGTGGGTGGCCAGACATGCAATTTTGATGAAATGTAAAGATAATACCCCACCTACACATGCATAATGGCAACAAGATATTAGGTGCTGTTTAAATTTGGGGAAAAAAATGAGATATGTAATCAATAATTCAAATATTAAATTCCAAATGATACGGAGCTCATTCATGGACTCGATCATAACTTTAAGATTAATGTTAATCTGGAATTTAATGAACGTTAATTTTCAACCTTGTTTAGGGGAAGGAGTTCTGAACTTTTTTTCTCTTTTGTTATTCCTATTTTATTATTAAAGGTTAAAGGTTGCATTGTTGTCACATAATACTACAAGCATGAAATTCTTTAACTTTTGTCTACCGTAAGGCCATTTTGTCCAGGGCCCCTCTCAGAAACCTGCAGCACCCAGTGTTCCATGCCCATCTCCCCTCCAAGTACTGACCAGGCCTGAGCCTAAGTTGGATCTAAGCCAGTTAGAAGAGTGGGCTGAAAGATGGCAGATGGCGTTTAATACTGAGAAGTGTGAGGTGCGACATTTTAGTAGGAATAATCAGTAAAGGTCATAACAGAGTGGAGTAGAACGAGGGGATTTAAGAATTCTGGTTCACAATTCCCTGAGGGTGGAGTCACATGTAGATAGGGTGGTGAAGAAGGCTTTTGGTATGCTGGCCTTCATAAATCAGAGTATTGAGTACAGGAGTTGGGATGTCATGTTGAAGTTGTATAAGGCATTGGTAAGGCCAAATTTGGAATATTGTGTGCAGCTTTAGTCACCAAATTATAGGAAGGTCATCAACAAAATAGAGAGAGTGCAGAGAAGATTTATAAGAATGTTTCCTGGGTTTCAGGGAAAAGTTAAACAGGCTAGGACTTTACTCCCTGGACTATAGAAGATTGAGGGGTGATTTGATAGAGGTATTTAACATTATGAGGTGGACTGATAGAGTAAATGTAGACAGGCTTTTTTCCATTGAGGGTGGGGTAGATTCAAATAAGAGGACATGGATTGAGATTGAAGAGAGAAAAGTTTAGGGGAAGCATGAGGGGAGATTACTTCATTCAGAGGGGGGGTGGGAGTTTGGAATGAGCTTCCGGCCAAAGTGGTAGATGTGGGCTTGATTTTAATATTTAAGGCAGTGGTTCTCAACATTTTTCTTTCCACTCACATCCCACTTTAAGTATTCCCTATGCCATCGGTGCTCTGTGATTAGTAAGGGATTGCTTAAGGTGGTATATAGGTAGAAAGAAAAAGTTTGAAAACTACTGTTTTAATCATCCCTCATGGACTCGTTATGTGCAGGGTTTCAGAACTCCAAAGGGCCAATGACAATTTTTCTCAAGCAAAATATTTCAGTAACAATTGTGACTAGAGTAGTGATTCCCTGAGTGGAAAGAAAAAGGTTAAATTGGATGGGTGTATGGTCGAGAGAGGTGTGGAGTATTATAGGCCTGGTGCAGGTCAATGGGACTAGATGAGAGAAGGAGTTCAGCATGGACTAGAAGGGCCAAACTGGCCTGTTTCTGTGCTGTAATTGTGATATCAGTGGTTCTCAACCTTTTTCTTTCCACTCGCATACCACTTTAAGCAATCCTTAGGCCATCGATGCTCTGTGATTAGTAAGGGAGTGCTTAAGGTGGTGTGTGAGTGAGAAAGGCAGGTTGAGAACCACTCCCCTAGACCCAATTGTTACTGAAATATTTTGCTTGAGAATTGGCTCACTTCCTTTGGAGTTCTGAAACCATGCACATAACGAGTCCATGAGGGACGATTGAAACAGTAGTTTTCAAACGTTTTCTTTCCACCCACATCCCACCTTAAGCAATCCTTTACTGATCACAGAGCACCTATGGCATAGGGAATACTTAAAGTGGTTAGTGAGTGGAAATAAAAGGGATGAAAACCACTGCGTTATATGGTTGCACACCTTGTTTCTGAGGTCAGACAATCTCGCACATATTCCGGCTATTGGGTGATGTTGGGGGTTGGGGTTGAGGCTTATTCAGGCTGTTGGGTGGTGTTGGGGCCTATTCAGGCTATTGGGTGGTGTTGGGGGTTGGGGTTGGGGCCTATTCAGGCTATTGGGTGGTGTTGGGGGTTGGGGTTGGGGCCTATTCAGGCTATTGGGTGGTGTTGGGGCCTATTCAGGCTATTGGGTGGTGTTGGGGGTTGGGGTTGGGGCCTATTCAGGCTATTGGGTGGTGTTGGGGCCTATTCAGGCTATTGGGTGGTGTTGGGGGTTGGGGTTGGGGCCTATTCAGGCTATTGGGTGGTGTTGGGGCCTATTCAGGCTATTGGGTGGTGTTGGGGGTTGGGGTTGGGGCCTATTCAGGCTATTGGGTGGTGTTGGGGCCTATTCAGGCTATTGGGTGGGGTTGGGGGTTGGGGTTGGGGCCTATTCAGGCTATTGGGTGGTGTTGGGGCCTATTCAGGCTATTGGGTGGTGTTGGGGGTTGGGGTTGGGGCCTATTCAGGCTATTGGGTGGTGTTGGGGCCTATTCAGGCTATTGGGTGGTGTTGGGGCCTATTCAGGCTATTGGGTGGTGTTGGGGCCTATTCAGGCTATTGGGTGGTGTTGGGGGTTGGGGTTGGGGCCTATTCAGGCTATTGGGTGGTGTTGGGGCCTATTCAGGCTATTGGGTGGTGTTGGGGCCTATTCAGGCTATTGGGTGGGGTTGGGGGTTGGGGTTGGGGCCTATTTAGGCTATTGGGCTGATTTTTATAACTTTCTTTCTGGCCCTATAGCACATTTCATTATTGTACTGTCCAACTTTTTTTATTGTAAAAAGATCAATAAAAATATTTTTAAAAAGCATTTAATCTCCATTTCAAAGTGTAATATTCATTGTATCATTTGAAGTAGATTGTAAATTTATTTTCAGATAGGCTGAAGAGCAGTGGCTCCAGGCTAACTGTGGAAACCACACCTGCACCCTACTGCATTGTGTCATCTGCTAAAAATTCTTCATGAAGGGAAATATGTCACTTCTCCAGGGAAGGAAATGCTTTCGTACTCAGGAACTATGCAAATGATGCGATTTGTCAGAGGGCAGGGAGAATTTTAGGCAGATTATTCCTGGAGAGAAAGTGGCCCCACTTCAACCAACCCAGAAATGACTCCCAAACAATAACCCTTCCCATTGGGAATCCTACAGACAAGAAGGGAGGAGAAAGCAGAAAATTAAAGATGGATTTTTTTTTAAATCTAGACTTACAGAATGGTTACAGGCTGTTTCAGCCCACGAGTCTGTGCCACCCACTTGACCGGCAACCCCTGTGCGTTTTGAAGGGTGGGAGAAAACTGGAGCCCCCACGAAGGAAACCCACGCAGAGGAGAACGTACAACCTACTTACTGACAGTGCCGGATTCAAACCTGGGTCGCTGGCGCTGTAACAGCGTGGCGCTAACCGCTACGCTATCCGTTGGATTGAAAAATAGGAGGAGGTAGAGTGAAAGGGGATGAGGGGATGGAGATGAACGAGGAGAAGGGGAGGATGAGGTAAGTGTGAGAGTAGGAAAGAATTAATGGGAGGGAAGACATGAAGAGGAGGGAGATAAACGAGGCTCAGGTAATCGATCACGAGGGGATCAAAGTGTTGGAAATGATTTTGAGGGAACCAATATCTCAACTGTAGCAGAATAGGAATGATTTAAAGTTGTGAGCAGGATAAAGTTTCAGATGAAGAGTGGACATTGGAATAAGGTTATTGGACGTGGCTTCATGATCAGTAGTTCCTAAAGGAAAGCTCCATCAAGCACATCCTGGCCAGCTTCATCACAGTGCAGTACGGTTGCTGCGAGAAATGGACGGAAGGTTAATCCACTGAACCATAACAGTGGTAGAGTGGATCTCTGGGGTCTCCCTCCGTCCACCCCCCACCCTCAATGATGTGATCTACTGGGATTGTTGTCTGTAGAGAGCACGCAAAAATCATTGAGGACCCCTTCCACCCCACACACAGCTGCTCCCGTTGGGGAAGAGATCCAGGAGGATCAGAGCCATCACCGACAGGGTGAGGAACAGCATCTTCCCACGGACAATGAGAACGCTGAATGACCAAAGGAACGGCTCACACTCACCATCCAAGACTCTCATATTGACTAAACTATATTTATTTTAAATGTGAACACTAGTCTTGCATATGTATTGTTTATCTGTAAGTGTGTTATGTCTGGTTGTGCGCCTATACGTGCTTTGCTCTGAGGACCAGAGAACGCTTTTGTCGGGTTGTACTTGTACAATCAGGTGACAATAAGCTTGAACCTGAACTGGTGCAAGGATGGTGAACAAAAGAAGATTTATTGGCTCAGTCGGTGAGTGGATTGGCCAGTTATAAGATTGGGCACGGATCTGAGCTGGTGTGGTTCATCTCGGAGACAACTGGAATCCTCACAATTGGACCAGGTTCTCCAGAGCAGGAGTCCCGCTGTTGGGAATCCAGTATGCATTATTGCTGGGGTCTGGGTGGGAAAGGAGATATTTAAAAATAAAAAATACTTTGAAGTTTTCATATATTTAATATATAGAGTCCATATACATCCATCATTTTGAAACATATTAATACTGATTACAAAAAAAATTTAAACTCTGTCCCCTTGAAAACTAAAACCCTCCCTAACCCCAACCCCCAAAAGGAAATCAATCATTACTTATATGTGTTAATATTATATAATAGCAATACTTAAAAGAAAAGAGGGACAAAAGACTATTAGATTGTACTAAGGTAGGCCAGGGAACACAGAGGACTTAATTTATCAAGTGTTTATTTGTTCTAGCTGGTGACGTTGCAGGGAATAGCAATTAGAAAAGGATAAATCTAACCTACAATACCTATATATATCTATATGAGCTTCATATTTGTAAATATGTGTTACATTTATTTCTCACACTATATGCAATTCTTTTTCCAGTGGAAGGGGCATTTGTATTTCCACATGCAGTCAATCGATACTAGTGTTTCTCAACCTTTTTCTTTCCACTCACAACCCACTTTAAGTATTCTCTATTGCCAAAAGTGCTCTGTGATTGCTAAGGGATTGCTTAAGGTGGCATGTGAGTGGGAAGAAAGAATTTGAAAACCACTGTTCTAATTGTACCTGATGGACACATTATGTGCACGGTTTCAGAACTCCAAAGGAAATGGGCCAATGACAATTTTTCTCAAGCAAAATATTTCAGTAACAATTGGGTCTAGAGCAGTGGTTCTCAGCCTTCCCTTCCCACCCACATCCCACCTTAAGCAATCCCTTACTAATCGCAGAGCACCTACAGCATAGGGATTACTTAAAGTTGTACGTGAGTGGAAAGGAGAAGGTTGAGAACCACTGGTCTATGAACCTGACTTCCAGGTGACTGCAATACATTTTTTTGCCACTGCCATTAAGGGAAAGGAGATCTTGACGTATTCTTGCCAAAGCCAGGAGCACACAGTTGGCTCTTTGTAACTTGAGCCACGGGCCGGTTGGTACAAAACTTCCACCTGTTTTAAGGTGATTGCAAAACCGTAGCTCGGTGATGGAGTAATCAATAGAGGATCCTCACACAAGCTGAACTTCGTTATGGGAAGACTGGATAAAATACCAATGCATACACCCTCGGCATCAGTAACTTAACCTATTTTAAAATTGTCAGAGCAGTGATCCGGTGGGAAGGCTAACAGACGTGGCCAAGTCTGTGATTAAAACACAGAAATGCTGGAGGAACTCAGCCAGGCACGCGGCGCTCATAGGAGGTAGAGAATATATTACTGATGTTTCGGGCCTGAGCGCTTCTTCGAGGCATGAGTAAAAGGCAGGCAGGCAGCTGAATTAAAGAAATAAATGGCAAGGGGAGAGGTATAGATCAGCAGATGAAAGGTGGCGATTGGATATGACCAGCAGAGTAAGGTGAGAATTGATAAGGAGAGGTGGGGTTGGTGGTGGGGGGGTGTTTGGTGGGTAAAGGAGACAGAAGGAAGAGAAAGAGAGAGAGAGAGCTGGAAGAAAGGAGGCATAAGGAGAAATCGGAAGGAGGGGTGGAGGCTGAGAAACTGGAGAAGTCGATGTTATTTCCATCCGGTTGGAGGATGCCCAGATGGGTGTTTGTTCCTCCAATTTGCGGGTGGTCTCAGTCTCGCCGTGCACGAGACCATGGACAGACAAGGGAATTGAAATGGGAGGCCACTGGGAGATCCACGCTATTGGGCCGGGCTGAACCCTAGACGCGCAATGAAATGATCTCCCAGTCTCTCCGATGGGAGTCCCAGGTGCAGTGGATGACCCCTGCAGATTCACGGGAATCACTTAGAAAACAGCCAATGTCCTTGGAGCTGATCCAAACTGGCATGACAAAACTCAGCAGATACAGCAAAACAAAAAAGAAATAAGAGATTATAAATCCAATGGCTATAATATTTCTCATTTAATGAGCTCCTGTAAATCCTGGTGAATGTTGCTCTATCAGAGATTCCCCCAATGAATATAAAAATCTAATTGAGTGTGTCGTTACTGGTCCGTTTAATGGAAAGAGGAACAGTATTCATTTTTAGTTTGGCAGTAATGTATAACTTTTCCCATTAGATAATCGATGGGCGTTTAATGCCAGCCATGTGCTGTGTGAACAGAATGTACTGTGAGCACCGAAAAGAAGAGATTCAGCTTTTAGGGCATTGTCAGTATTAACACACAGGGCCGTTATGTTAAATGATCTTTGTAAATGTTTGCATAAAATTTATTTCGTAATACTGGCTGTTGACTTGCTGTAACTAAGGCAATGGAAATATCAATATTTTTTGGGAAGGCGCATTGGAAGTGAGAGTGATTGAAGATATAATTGTTTACTCCTAATTGGGGCTCATTTGGTGCTCTGCTCGTCTTCACAGATTCATGTGAAGAGCAGAGGGGGAAGACAATTGGTTCCACCGATGGAAAGTGCAATCTTCAGCTATTATCAGAGCCTCCAACTAGGCCACAAATTACTTGTTACTTTTCATCCCGTTCCCCATCGAGGAGCCAATTCTTTTTATTTACAGGGTAGTAATTTGTCGCTGTATCTCTCCAAATCGCCTTTGGCCAGTTTGAACCAGAGACTCTTTGTTGTGCTTTGACAGTGAAATGATGTGCCAGGATTCGTGGAACAGGGTAACCGGTGAAAGGTGGAAGCTCACTCTCCCTCAGTATCGACCTTGGTTTACAGGACCGGTCAACAGCCAGTTAGGATCCTTGTGCACAACCTTGACAATTGACACAATAAACCAATCGCATGGCACGGTTTAAAATCTGGGAACAGAGACTAGAGGGGTGATCTTCAATGCATGGGGGGAGGATCGCGGTACTGCATCGCCAGGGCTCCAGGTGCTGTTCCTCTTTCCATTAAACGGACCAGTAACGACACACTCAATTAGATTTTTATATTCATTGGGGGAAGCTCTGATAGAGCAACATTCACCAGGATTTACAGGAGCTCGTTAAATGAGAAATATTATGGCCATTGGATTTATAATCTCTTATTTCTTTTTTGTTTTGCTGTATCTGCTGAGTTTTGTCATGCCAGTTTGTCCCAGTGCTTGCGTCAGAGTGATCGCAGACACACATTCCCCTTCTGCCTCCTCAGGTCAAGTTTATTGTCATCTGATCGCACAAGAGCAACCTGACAAAACATCAGGGATGCGGTGCTAATTCTTTAGGCGCCAGAACTCAGCACAAAATGGCGACAAGGAAGCCTGGCCTTGGTGGCCACCATGCTGTATAATTGAGACTGAGCAGTAGGACGAGGAAGGAGGACGACCGGCCGTGGAAGAAACAGGTACTTTGAATGTCCAGAATAGCGCTCAGCAGGAGGTGGGGGGGGTGTGGTACCCCATGAGGTACCGGAGCGGCAGTCCAGTGAGCTCTGGCAGCATTGCAACCCTGCAAAACAGCATTCTCTGGTCCTCGGTGCAAAACACACAGACACACAACCAGACATAACACACATCCAGACAAACAATACATACGCAGGACATGTATCCATCCCTACAAATAAATAAATATTGCTTCATGAAGATGAGAGCCTCGGAGGGTCAGTGTGAGCAGTTCCTTTGGTCGTTCAGCATTCTCACTGCCCCTGGGAAGAAGCTGTTCCTCAGCCTGGTGGCGCTGGCTCTGATTCTCCTGTATCTCTTTCTTGACGGGAGCAGCTGAAAGATGCTGCGTGGGGGATGGAAGGGGTCCTCGATGATTTTGTGTGCCCTCTTTAGACAATGATCATGTCAAAGGGGGGAGGGGAGGGCTCCTCCAGACTTGGCCAAAGTCCCTACAATCTCTGAGGATATATTTAGTCAGGCCCCAGGAGAAATATTCACCTTGGGTAAAACACGAAAGTCTGCAGACACTGTGGTTGAAGTAGAAACACAAAGATGGAGAAACTCACCAGTGTCCTTTACGGTCTTCTTTCTGGCTTTTCATCCTGTAAGATGATGATGGTTCCCTTCAGTCAGTTTGTGGAGTTTGATATGTGCACCCTGGAGGAGCTGTAGAGTCCGATCCTTGACAGGCACTGCTTGCCACATACTTGGCAGGTGAGGCCTGGAGGGGCAACAAGGACAGAACCTCTGTTGTAACTCTGATAGGGGCACCACGTCCATATAGCAAGGCTGATATGATAACGGCCCTGTACGCCTTGCACTTGGTGGCCAAACTGATGTTCTGTGACCGATCTTTCATCTGACCAAAGGCAAAGCAGACTTTTCTGCTTCTTGACTTCAATCTCTACGTCTGGACAAGCAGAGGATATTATTGTAACAAAACTTGCTGGCAGCGTTGAGGTGAGGGTCATCAATGAGGACAGTTGGCTCTTTGTAACTTGAGCCACGGGCCGGTTGGTACAAAACTTCCACCTGTTTTAAGGTGATTGCAAAACCGTAGCTCTGAGCAACACTGCCAAAGCGACCGGTGATCTCCTGAGAGTGGCCAAACCAGTGCAAAGTGTAGCTCGTGTGCCACACGGTCCTTGACTTTTGTTTTTCTGCTCAGTCTTGTGAGGTTGAGGAGCCCGCCATCAGCCCTCGTTTGTAGAAAGTCCCCTAACTTCCAGTCTGATGTGGCACCCTGAAGAATAGCAGTGAAGAATAGTCCAGAGTAGGAGCCCTGTTACTGATGAGAAACGGGTCTGACAACTCACCGCACATATCGATCCGTAGAACTGAATGGATGATGTTGGTTAGGCGTGGGCAGCAACCCAATGTTGGTAAGAGCTTCCTTTACAGTACTGTATTTAGCAAAGATAAAGATACATAACCTACTTTTCAGGTTTGAGCCCTTCAGTAAGGTAAAGAATGTTCACCTTTATGCTTTTCAAAACTGCAAACTTTTGTAATGTGGGTATGTTTCAGGATATAATTTTTCTCTAAGCTAATTCCTGGTCTTCCTTGAATTTTGCCATGATAAATACAGACAAGGAATACTCGTTGAAGATCTTGGCCATCTCCTGGTGTTCCATCCATAGACACTTAAGGAGTCCTACTCTCTTCCTAGTTACCCCTTTGCTTTCAATAAACATAGAAGCTCTCAGGATTCACCCACAACTTATCTGCCAAAGCTATCATGTCCTCTTGTTGCCCTACTGATTTCGTCACGTCCCCTTTTTCTTCTCAGTGGATTTGCAAGCATGATCCCAGCTGCCTTTACCTCACCAAATGCCTCCTTCATTACCTACTCCAGGGCCTCGGTAGCCCTGATAAATGAGCTTCCCAAATCCTGCCAGCCTTGCCTTATAATCTAATAGGAACATGTTGCCGATAATACAGAGGCCGGTGGAGGAACGGGTAGTGTTGAGGAAACATGGACGCTGCAGAAGGTCTTGGACAGATCAGGAGAACGAACAGAGAAGTGGCCAACGTTGGAAAGTGTACGGTCATGAAGTTTGGTAGAAAAAAAATGAACAGGCAGACTATTTTTTTTAAGGGGGGGGGAATTTGTAAATAGCCATTTGCAAAGGGTCCTGGCAGTCCTCGTGTTGGACAGCCTAAAGGTAAACTTGCAGGTGGTGAAGTAGGCAAATCCAATACTGGCATTCATTTCAAGAGGAAAAGAACATGAGCAGGGATGTGATGTCGAGGCTTTATAAGGCCTCACTTGGAGAATTGTGAGCAGTTTGGGGCTCCTCATTTAAGAAAAGATGTGCTGACGTTGGAGAGGCTTCAGAGGAGGTTCACAAGGATGATTCCGGGAATGAAAGGGTTATCACATGAGGACAGTTTGATGGCTCTTGGCCTGTACTCATTGGAATTTAGGAGAATGAGTAGGGGGGAGGAATCTGATTCAAACATTTTAAATGTTAAAGACGTAGATGTAGAAAGGTTGTTTCCCATGGTGGAAGCGTCTGGGACAAGAGGGCACAACTTCAGGATTGAAGGAAGTCCACTTAGCACAGAGATGCAGAGGTATTTCTTCAGCCAGAGGGTGGTAAATCTATGGAATTTGTTATCACAGGCGGTTATGGAGGACGGGTCATTATACTTAAGATAGAGATTAGTAGGTGCTTGATTAGCCAGGAGATCAAAGGTTATGGGGCAAAGGCCAAGTAGTGGGGCTGTGGGAAAATGGATCAGCACATGATTAAATGGCAGAGCAGACTCAATGGGCTGAATAGCCTGTTTCTTCTTCTATATCTCATGGACGTAGTCTTATGTTGGCCCTCAACTCTCTCTTTCTCAAGTTTAGAAGTCTGCCACTTGCCAAACATCTCCTTACCTACACACAGCCTCTCCCAATCTACCTCTGCAATGTCTCATGCCATCAAAGTTGGCCTTGCCCAGTTTAGGATTTTAGTTTGAGTTTACATTCCATCAACGCAAAAGGCAGAGGAGAGAGGGAGGGAGAGGGGGATTGGAGTAGGAGGAAGAGGATCAGAGTGAGAGGGAGAGAGGGATTGGAGTGAGGGAAGTGCGAGATCGGAGGGAGAGGGGTCAGAGTGGGTGAGAGGGGGAATCGGAGTGGGGGGGAGGGGGATTGGAGTAGGAGGAAGAGGATCAGGGTGAGAGGGAGAGAGGGATCGGAGTGAGGGAGAGGGATCGGAGTGAGGGAAACGTGAGATCGGAGGAAGAGGGGTCGGAGTGGGTGAGAGAGAGATCGGAGTGGGGGGAGAGAAGGATGAGAGTGAGGGGGAGAGAGAGATTGGTGAGGGGGGAGAGAGGGTTTGGAGAGGGGGGTAGAGAGGGATCAGAGTGGGGAGGGTGAGGGGAATCAAAGTGGGAGAAAGAGAATCACAGCAACAGACATTATAAGCTTGAATCACACTGAAAGACTGAATGAAGGTGTTTACAATGTCGTTCTACCGTGCAGATTGATCTCCTCAGTATAATGGAGATACATTGATTTTCTGGGGTTTAACGTTGGCAGGTTTGAAGGATGAACTGGAGAGGATCAGAAGATGTACATTATTGAACGAGAGAGAGAGAGAAAGGAGCCAAAAAATTTCAACGTCAGCATCAGGTCAGAGGTCAGAGGTACAGTACTGAATTACTAATCCAGGAAGAATTTCCATTCCCAATTAAACCACTGACAGAACTACAATTAGTTTGGCAATCCTGATTTTGAAAGTTTGAAAATAAGATGAGTTCATTATCAAAGGTTCAAGTCTCACCGGAGAGGAAGGGTGGATGAGGAGATGGTGGGACTGGCAGCCTTCCTTATTGCCATTCTCAGTCCCAGTAAACATATGAATGTGTTAAATGTGCACTAAAATATCCCAGGATAACCTCTAAACCGGGGGTGACCAAACCGTGGCTCGCGAGCACATCCGCCTCTTTGACAGATAACGTGCAGCCCATAGAAATATGTCGGCTGTGACAGGAGTCATGCAAGCCAATGCTCATGGTGGTAGTGTTAGTGGACGTGGCTTATGGTCACGTGCTTGTGGCATGTGCGGCTGTGTGGCAGCGGTGAAATTAGCAGAGCGTTAGTGTGATTCGGCCCACACGCCCTCCAGAGCTCCCGACACCCCGGCCGCAGACTTACCACACTATCCCACCTGCCCATCCGAGTTCCTGTTGCCGCAGCCACCCTCCCATCTGAGGTCCTGATGCCCCGAACATGGACACCACCCAGCCCTGGCTGGCCACCCTCCCATTCAAGCTCCCAACACCCTGGCCATCTTCCCATCCGAGCTCCCGACGCCCAGGCCACCCTCCCATCCAAACTCCCGAGCTCAAAATGCCCTAGTCACCTTCCCATCTGAGGACCTGACGCCCCATCTGAGCTCTTGACGTCCTGAAGACAGACTTCCCAATATAAACAAAGTATTTGGGATGTATATATATGTGTACTTTTTGATTACTGAACCTGTTACAAATTAACAGTTTAAAAATCACATACGTGAATAAATATTATGTAAATGTATTTCTTAATATTTATATCAAATTTTTGTCACAAAATGTGTACGTAAGAGTAAAAACATGTTTGTAATATTTTTCCGTGTCTTGCGGCTCTCAAACATCTGAAGTTTATCGGAAGTGGCTCTTGCGTTCAACAGGTTGGGCTACCCTACTTTAAAGGGAAAGATTTAGAGCAGTGGTTCTCAACCTTTTTTTTTCCACACACACCCCACTTTAAGTAATCCCTATGCCAACGGTGCTCTGTGATTGGCAAGGGATTGCTTCAGGTGGGATGTGAGTCGGAAGGGAAGGTTGAGAATCACTGCTCTGGACCCAATTGTGACTGAAATATTTTGCTTGATAAAAATTGTCGTTGGCCCATTTCCTTTGGAGTTCTGAAACCGTGCACATAATGAGTCAATGAGGTACGATTAAAACTTCCAGACTTTTTCTTTCCACCCACATTAGTAAGCAATCCCTTACTAATCGCAGACTATCTATGGTATAGGGATTACTTAAAGTGGGATGTGATTGGAAAGATAAAGGTTGAGAACCCCTGGTTTAGAATAAATCTCAGTGAAATAAAGAAATTATCCCATTTTTATCCCTCTCAGGTTGTCTCTATCTTGGGAGACAGGCTTTCTCAAAGCTGGTGGACTTCGTGCAGCCCAAGACCTCCAAGTTGGAGAAACGGTCTTGCCAAGGATGGAATGGAGGCCCCGCATGTGGAATTTCTCCATTTGTTTGATGTGACGTCGGCACAGAGTCCAGGTCTCACATCCATGCAGGAAAGGAGGGTTGACCACAGCTCTGTAAACTTTCAGCTTTGTGGAGATGCGGGTGTTGTGTCAATTCCCTGATCATCAGAGCGGTGGGAGGGATACGTCGTCAGAATGGGCAACCACTGTATGCCCTGCCAGCTGCTCTATAGTGAAAGGAGGCCCTCAAGGTCATCCACACAAGCGCCATAATGACATTGTGAAGGAAACTCTATGCTACTATGTCATCCAGTCAAGAGAACTAGAAACTGTGGCTGCTCTCACCTACACCAGTTTCGAAGACAGACATGGCCAAAAAACTGGTGAAAGGCTGTGAACAGTATCACAGAGCAGCAGTCACGGTTATTACGACGGTCTTCCAAAGCCTCCATTGTGCTAGACTTTGCACTTCCAGGCTGGGACTGCAAGGTCACCTTCGTGTTCACAGATGGACTGCACAATATATCTTCTTTGAACTGAAGGACGGCCATTGCCAACTCCCACAATGTTCTCAACTACACTTCTTCACACCCAGTCCCCTGAAGGGATTCTTTTTCTTTCTCTCAATTCCTTCATCTCCATCTCTCAAGATGGGGCATTCCAGTCTCGATCATCCACGATGTCCTCCCTTCTTCCAGAAACGTGGCTTCCTTTCTACCACCATCAACTCAGCTCTTATAATGCATCTCCTCCATTTCCCGTTCTTCTCTCCTGGCCCTCTCTCCCCCGAGGCGCAACAGAAATAGAATCTCCCTTGTGCTCACCTTCCGCCCCACCAGTCTCTGCACCCAACATGTTATCCTCTGCAATTTCAGTCACCTACAACATGATCCCACCACTAGGCACATCTTCCCCTCTCCTCCCCTCTCTTCCTTCCATAGGGACCACTCCCTTCGTCCACTCATCCCTTGCCACCAATCATCCCCTTGGTACCTTACCCTATGACCACAGGAAGTGTCACACCTGCACCCACATCTCCTCCTTCACCACAATTTGGGGCCCAAAACCGTCCTTCCAAGTGAAGCCACACTTCACTTGTGAATCTGTGGCAGTCATCTTCTGCACCCGGTGCTCTCGTTCAGGCCTTCTCTACATCGGAGAGACTGGATGCAGACTGAGAGATCACTCTCCTTCCGTATCAATGACGGGGTTCTCCCGGTGGCCAACCATTTCAATTCTGCCATTCCCACTCCCTCCCACCATTTATTACCTCCTGCCTTTGGGCTTGTGCTCCTCCCCCACCCCTCCCCTCACCATTTTGTTTGAGGGTCTGCCTACGTTTTGTGATGAAGGGCTCAAGCCTGAAACAATGGTTATGTATTGCGGTGGATACACCACTAGCCGACTGCAGGGGACGACCTGTGTACCTACAGGAAGATCACCGGAGGACAAGACCACACCTGGCTTGCTTCAATCAGCCGACCTGAATGGACCCAGCCCCACCCGGTCGGCTGCCAATCATCCGCCGGGATCAAAGCCGCATCCGGTCCCTCGAGGTCAGTCACTCGGAGCTGCAGCTAACTGCAGCAGGGAGTTTAAGTGGAATAAAGCCTGTTGATCAGTCTTTAAGTTTTGTGTCTGCCTTTCTGCCTGTCTGACAGCACACCACATGTATCTTCATTTTTGCTACATAAAACACACTGCTTGACCTGCTGAGTTTCTCCAGCGTTGTGTTTTTGCTTCGATCACTGCATCTGCGGACTTTTTCATTTTACTCAGATGATCCCAATTAATACCCAAGTGAAAACAATCATTTAGTGAAGAATAACATTGTCATAATAGATCAACGCTCCTGCGCTCAGTGCGTCAGGAATCAGAATGCTGCCAGCGCCTTGTTGGTATTCTTTCTGGAGCATTTCCAGATTCCTTGGAATTCGAGACAATGAGTAAAACCTGAAGACTTTGAAGTGATTTGAGTTGAAATTCTGAATTCACCTGTCTGGCAGTGGTGACTGCATTGCGATATGGTGCCTAAGTCTTAAAGCAATCTTTTCAAATATAGAATCATCTCTTTTTTTCCTTTGCAGTTGTATTCTCACTGATCTGACCACTGTGGTCTCAGAATGACAGGGATTAAATGCATGTCATGTTTCATAGAAATGAAACAAATAGATTTTCTGCCTGGCTGTGAAGACACAATCTTTAGTCAGATTGGTAGAGATGTGCCTCAGAATGATAGTATTCCCTCCTGCCCATTCAAGTTCAAGTTTATTATCATTCAATTGCACAATTACAACTTGACGAAACAGCATTGTCCGGATCTTGGTGTAAAAACACGCAAACGCACGACCAGAAAAAACACACATACTGACAAACAATACATATGCAGGCCAACACACACACACACACACACACACACACACACACACACACACACACACACACACACACACACACACACACACACACACACACACACACACAAAGAAAATATATTTTTCAGCTACAGTACAGGGAGATGCTTGGTGACCCCAGGGTAATGGGAGGGAGATGTACAGTGACCTCGGGGTCCCTGGGAGAGGTGAATGGTATAGATAATTATTGTTTCATAAATATGTGAGTCTCGGATGGTAGTGTGAGTAGTTCCTTTGGTCGTTCAGCGTTCTCCCTGCCCGTGGGAAGAAGCTGGTCCTCAGCTCCTGTATCTCTTCCCCAACAGGAGCAGATGAAAGATGCTGCAAAGGTGGTAGGGTTCCTCGATAATTTTGTGCGCCTTCTTCAAGCAACAATCCTGGTAGATCATATCGATGGGGGAGGGAGACTCCAGGATCTTCTCTGTGAATTGACCTCCAATCCATTTCTCTACAGCAACCGTACCACACTGTGATGCAGCCGACCTGGACACTCTCAATAGAGCTCTTGTAGAGGGTTGACATGATGATGGCCTGTAGTCTTGACTACTTCAGTCTTCTCAGGCAATGAAGTCCCTGTTGCATCTTCCTGACAAGTGGAATGGTGTGTGCCCACAACAGGTCACTTATGCAGTGGACTCCAAGGAACTTGGTGCTCTCTGCTCTCCCCACTACCGATTTACTGTTGTGTAATGGGAGGTGATCCTCCCGGTACTCCTGGTCCCATATGACTCCGCCGCCTCTCATTCGAGCTAGGGTACAGGGAGATGAACGGTGACCCCCGGGGTCACTAGAAGAGGTGAAGAATTATCCCGGGTCACTGGGGGGGGGGGGGAGCTGTACCATTACCCTGGGATCACGGTATCCTCAAGGGCCTCTAGGGGAGGTGAACCGTTAATCCCAGAGTTATTGGGGGAGATGTATGGTTCACTGAGAGATGAACAGTTACCCCAGGGCCACTGGAAGACATGGACGGTTACCCCAGAGACCCTGGGAGAGATATACAGAAGTACTGCGTGCTGTGGCTGCACTCTGGATAAGGATTCATGGGTGTGAGTTCAGCCACACTCAGATTTAAGGACAGCTTTCTCAGATACTTAAATGAACCCTAAAATGTGAAAGTGGTGATACCTTTGCTAAATACCTACTCATCCATTTGAAACTGTTATAAACTCACATTTTATTTAGTTACCACACTTTAAGGGTTAACACAGTCTGTAAACATTTCGTAATAAAACCTATTTACAGCAAAACCATCCACAGCTTGTGGTCAGACAGAAGGCACTGTCAAGTAGGAACGTTAAACAAAGTTAATGGTTTGGAAGAATAAAAGAACAATGGATGTTATTTCAGAAAGAAAGGCCAGATGGGACAGTTACAACTCATAGGCTCATGAATAATATTTCTGGGAAATTGAAATAGAAACAGATTTGAGTATTGATCAAGCAAGTCATGCGATTGAGACACTTGAAGAAGTAGCATGCAGCATCATCTAAAGAGAAATGAACTGACTTTGTGTAAAATGGACACCTCTGTTGATTCTCCTTGTCAGGGGAAACAGTGATCTATTTTGACCATTGTACTGGTCACTTTGGACTAATCCATGTCTGGGTAAAGGAAGCAAGATCATTCTTGCATTTAGGTCGCGACCATTCTGATAGTCATTTTGTCTGACTCTTGCCTGGGTTTTTGGAAGCATCGTGGAAGTCATGTTCCCTTTCCCCAATGCAAGGAAGAGGGAAGTTGTGACAATCATTCATATGAAAGAACATTTCTCTTGAAGCAACTCAACAAGGATTCATGAGCTAAAAACAGTTTGATGACTTAGTGCCTCACCTACTTCATAATTTCTTCTGAACATCAGTTTTGAGGTTCTGAGTTTCGACACAAGATTTCTAAGATTGGACTTTGGGAATTTACTACCCAGAATTGTGCCTAACCAGTAAAGGTTTGGGTAATACACATACATATAGGTATATTTGCACATAGTTGGGGTTGCATTTAGATTTAAGTTAAGTCATTATATTATCAATAGTTATTAATAAATATATTGTTTTAAAAATAACACTGTCTTTGTGAATTTCTTTTGTGGCTGATCTATGATGTAACAAAACATAAAATACATCCTTTAAAATAAAGTTGGCTAATGCTGGGAAAACACGTTGAGCATTTGATCAATATAATAATCAATAGTAACCTGCCACTGGAAAAGAAATAGCAGTTGCCATTTCTGAAGCTCTTCCCATGAAACAGAAAGGATTCTAAATCTGAAGATTCAAGGAATTGGTGAGCAAACTGAAAACATCACAGGGAACAGCCCGTCATGTCAACCAAAGCTGAGGATTGTTTGATGCAGTGGGGTCGTTTGTTTTTCCTCCCTGACTTCTTTTCTGCAGAGCCAGGCCTGTGATCTTTCCCCACTTGTTCACGTGGAAGAAGTGAGGTTTTTCTCCCCCCACCCCCATCCCGATCTCTCAAGTAACTTGAGAGTGAGTTCCTCATTTGAAGGGTGGCTGTGCAAAAATGCTAAGGTTGTGTATTGGGGTTAAGCATGCCTTCAGGAAACCATCAATCACTCCTTTGATAGCAGCTGCTGCTCTCAAACCTAGATAACCAGTGGAGACAGCAAGGTTTGATGAGACCCTTAACATTTAAATTCTTTTTGGCCTCTAAGCACAGAGAAATGTGCTCGATATCCATGCAGACAGCGAGTTTCATTGTTATTGTCACATCTACTTTGCGTACCTCTGATAAAATGAAGCATACAAAAGTTTGAGATGGTTTTTACCACTTGCTTATGGGCATACACACAGCTCAAAACTAACAACATTCTCCATTGATGTTCCCTGGATTAAATTCTATTTACCACACCAATGATCCGGGTTCGAATCCGCTGCTATCCGTAAACAGTTTGTACGTTGTCCCCGTATCTGCATGGGTTACCTCTGGGTACTCCCAGTTTCCTCCCACCCTTCAAAAATATACTGGAGGGGGGGGGTTGTAGGTTAATTGGGTGAAATTGGGCGGCACAGGCTCGTGGGCCAGAAGGGCCAGTTACAGAGCTGTAGGTCTAAATTTATTTTTTAAATGTTTTAAATTTTAAAATGTGAATTTGTTTTTTTTTTAATTTAACATTTAAAAAGTCCTCCTTTGACTGAAAGTTCTCGCCTCTCTGAATCAAGTGCTCAATTTTTTTAATCAACTTCTTTTTTATACTGCGATCATTTTATTTCGGGATCCCTCAGACCAGGGGTGGCCAAACTACAGCCCCCAGGGCAACAGCAGCCTGTTTCCCATTTTTGGGGCCCATGAGAACAACAAATTGCACTGCATGTATGTTGCACTTCTTAGTTTTGACACTAGATGTCGCTGCCATTTGGAACAACTACGACACCCACTTTGCAATGTTACTCATCAATGAAAATGTTGACCTCAATTTTTTTTTAAATTACCTCCGTTAAAAAAAAACACATTTACCTCAGTTGATTAAACAGGGCAGAACTGGGAAGACGGAAAATAACAAGTGCTGAAAATTTCAAACACAGTGGGAAAATAAATACTTTCTCATAGAATTCAAGGGGAAGTGTGTTTGCTTGATTTGCAAGGAATCTGTTAACTTTAATCACCTATCTACAGATTTACACATTGCACCATAATCATTAAGGTGGACACTTGGGCCATGAACTGTATTCGCTGAGCATTGCGGAGGAATGTTGCCCCCTTCCTTCATCTTTCCTCTTGTTCTCATTTTGCGCCCAGCTTTTTATTTTGATCTGCTTTTTGAATGAGAGTTTTAAAGAGTTTTATTGTATTCATTTAAATTAAATTTAAGAGCAGCAGATACAGAAATGTCCCCTGTAATGTGTTAGTATATCAATAAACTACAGTAATGTCGATAGCTAAATTGTTCAGTAGTGTTTTACAGTTATTTTGATAGAAAATAACTCAAGGGTTTTCTGGTCTAAAAGCACTGTTTTGATTGCAGTGTGACTGGTTGAAAACTGTCGGATGTAGTGGCATCATCACATAGCCGGTTCGATGCCCTCTGGGAGTTGTAGTGCCTCCATAGTGCCACTACAGGCCACCCCACCCCCCACCAGAACCGGCAGAAAGGTTTGTTTTGTCTGTTTTTAGGTGGTCAATCTCTGCAACGGACTGTCCACATGAGCTGATTTAATAGAGAAAGGCTGTGGCTTCCCTCCAATGTCCAAAACACAGGTCGACCTAGTTTGCCTGAGTATCTTATAAGGTCCTTTGTAAGGCATCTGGAAAGGTTGACTGACTGTTCCCCTACTGACAAAGACATTAACAGTTTTTGAGGTCTTTGGGCATGAAGGAAGAGTATTCTCTATGCGAAAATGATGGTATAGGGGTCAATTTTCTGATGGTCTCCCTTAGCCTGGTCAACGGTTCCTTAGGATCACTTCGGGGTCACCATTTGAGACCAATGGAATCACAATTGAACCACACAAGGCGTTTTTTTTTCAGTGAATCAAACGGATTTACTGTTCAGAACTCGCGCAACCTTTTAAATCGCGCGCCCGACATGCATTGACGTCATCAAGTACTGACGTCACATAGCCGTTTATTGCCTTCTGGAGTTGTAGTGATGTAGTGAGGCATCATTACATGGGCTTAATATTGTTCGGCCTGTGATTCATATTTTTCTGTATGTGGCCCCACAACCATAAACGCTTGGCCACTCCTGCCTCAGACTTAACATGCAATATGGAAAATTCTTAATCCATTATACTTTGCTTAGCCTACCTAGTAATCCTTGCATTCAATGGACCAGACACCAAGGGATAATAGCAGCTGGTGGATGGCCATTAATTAAAGAATGCCAGAGGTATTCTGTCCTGCCATCCTCTGTCCCTTGAATTCAATATAATGAACCTGTAATGAAATGGCTTTATGTACATTTAATTGGGCTTCGTGGCTGCAGTGACTGGGTCTCATTGAACTGTCAGCCTTGTGCAATCACAACTTGACTAATCTAGCAGGAACTAAGGAAAATCATCTGTGATGGTATAACTGAGGGATGCCTTTGGGATGTGAGATAATTGGGGAATGACAACTAACCTCATCACAACCAGGAGGGCCCAAGGAATGGGGGTCTCTCTCCTCTTGAGGGCTCCCCCATTTTGTTTTTTGAATATTTTATTTAAAATCAACACATATGAAACAAATAGAAACCATATATCAAGTTGTTACAAATGATTGATTAAATACATGCTGATCTGTTAGAAAGAAAAGCTACAAAATAAAAAACACCCCCTCCCAACTCCCATCCCCTACTTATCCCCCACTAAAAACGATACTAAACTACAAAAAATCTAAAATGCTATAATGAATTATAGATATATGTTAAATTGGATTGCCTTAGGAAACATTCCAAGATCCCAAAAACTTTTCACAAAAGAATATGATTTATTATGGGAAAATCCAGAGGATTCAAAGGAATTATTTATAAACTCAAAGCTAACGTTCAAGCATTCGGTCCAAATCTGTAAAAACAGAGAATATTTACCTCTCACGTTTACATGTAATTTTTTTTTTCTAATGGAATCCAACTTTGAATCTTTGTTTGTCATCTTCTTAACGTTAAAGAGATGTCTGATTTCCAAGTAACAGCCATACATTTCCTTGCTATCACCAGAGCTGAATTTCAGGCTCTCCTGTGAGGTTGTCAAGAGCACCAAATTTCTGGATGTGCACTTGGCGGAGAATCTCACCTGGTCCCTCAACCCCAGCTCCGTAGCCAAGAAACCCCAGCCGGGCCTCGACTTCCTGCGAAGACTGAGGTGAGTTCATCTCCCACCCTCCATCCTCACTGCGTTCTACAGAGCATTCCGAGCAATTGCATCACCGTCTGGTTTGGAAACTGTACTACCTCAGAGGATAGTGGAGTCAGCGATGAAGATTATTGGGGTCTCTCTTCCTACCGTGATGGACTTCTACAAGGCTCGATACATGCGGAAGGAAAATAACATTATGAAGGAGTTCTCACACCCCTCTTGCAAACTTTTCTTCCTCTTCCCACCTGGAAGGAGGTACCATCGCATTCAGGCCCACACTCCCAGATTGTGCATCAGTTTAGAACGTAAGTCCATTAGTATATCATGGTTTTGTTTTTCATGTATGTACATTGACCAATTTATCTAAATCTGCTCCATGGTTCTGGAGAAGCGCTATCTCATCTTTACCACACTAGTAGTAGGTATGGTAAGAATGTATGGTATGGTATCAAGTGACTTGACTTGAATCAGGAAGGTCACAGGTCAAGAGAACCAATAGATGAGATTAAATAGCATTGACCATTTACTGGGCGCAATCAACAAGGCAGACCTCACGGAGAATTGTGAGCAGTTTTGGGCTCCTCATTTAAGAAAAGATGTGCTGACATTGGAGAGGGTGCAGAGGAGGTTCCCAAGGAAGATTCTGGGAATGAAAGGGTTATCACATGAGGTGTTTGACAGTTCTTGACCTGTGCTCAATGGGATTCAGGAGAATGAAGAGAGAGGCAGGGGGTCAATTTCGAATGTTGAAAGGTGTGGACAGAGTAGATGTAGAACAGTTGTTCCCCATGGTGGGAGAGTCGAGAAAAAGAGGGGGCAGCTTCAGGATTTCAGGGTGTCTGCTTAGAATTTCTTCAGCCAAAGAGTGGAATTTGTTGCCACAGGCAGGGTTGCAGAGGCCAGGTCATTGGGTGTATTTAAGGCAGAGATTGATAGGTTCCTGTTTAGCCAGGCATCAAAGGTTTATGGGGAGAAAGGCAGGCAGTGGGTCTGAGTGAGAAAAATGGATCAAGCTCATGATTGAATGATGGCACAGACTCAATGGGCTGAATGGCCTATTATGCTCTTATGATCTGTAATTCAAATAGATTAGCAGCTGTAAGACATCTTGTAGCATGTGATAAACAACCAAATAGTGTTGGTGTCTTCATAGAGCAAGTTTGTACCTTGCTTAATAACTTTTCTGATACATGTTGATATAGATAATCTCTTCAAAGCATGTAACTTCAGTGAGAGATTGCAATCAAAAATCACATCTTACTTGATGGCTTGTATTATCACCCGGTTCCCAGAGGGACTCTTACCTAGATTCAAAGATATAATTTTGCTTGCAGCAACATATGGCATTCACTTGAAGATAGCACACTCAATACTTGTTAGGAGCCAGAAAAATAATAGAGAGCTGAATGAAGATGTCCTAACTGAACCCAACATGACTGGAAACAGATCAAATCAACCAGCTTAGGTTGTTGTCAAACATGGAAGTCTGCACCCCTTGTGATTGTAGTAAAAACACACAGAAATGCTGGAGGAACTCAGCCAGTCATACGTCGTCCATGGGAGGTAAAGATATATAACATTGACTTTTCCAGTTCCCTTTAAACCCGCCCCCAATCTTCATTCCACCCAACCCCCGTCCGCTTTCCTCATGTTCTGCCTGTTTCTCCTTTTCCCTCTGCCGCCTTCCACGGAGCCATAATCAATTATATTTCCTCTTCCAATTAACATCTTTTGTCTGTAGTAGTTGAGTACATGGTCCTTAGAGCTGAGAGCAGCAGGGGTTACTGAGTACGTGGTCCGTAGAGCTGAGAGCAGCAGGGGTTACTGAGTACGTGGTCCGTAGAGCTGAGAGCAACAGGGATTACTGAGTACGTGGTCCGTAGAGCTGAGAGCAGCAGGGGTTACTGAGTACGTGGTCCGTAGAGCTGAGAGCAGCAGGGGTTACTGAGTACGTGGTCCGTGGAGCTGAGAGCAGCAGGGGTCACTGAGTACATTTTCCACCCCCTTTCCGCCCCTTACTCTTCTGGTTGGATGCCTGTCGGCATTTTCTCCTACCTTGCTGAAGGACTCAAGCCCGAAACGTCGGAAATATACCTTTGCTTCCTATATATCTTTACGCTCAGCCAGCGAGTCTGGTAAGCGTCTTTCGCTTAGGCTGTCAGTTCAAGGACAGCTCAAAGTGAGACCAAAGGCACGAGGCGTCTGAGGGACTGAATTCATCCAGGTCGGCTCTCCGTCCTTGTTGGTAATTAATTGAAAGTTTCAAACGGTTCATGATCACCATACATATGAGAAGATCTGCTATTGTTAGTTCATCAAGAACTGGTCTGACTGGACTTAGATTAGACTTCAGATTCATTAACATGACATCACATATAACCCTGAGATTCTTTATTCCTGCGGGTGAGGCAGAATTACCACTTACTGGTAATTCAAAAAATCAAATAAAGAAATGTAAACTGACTGTGTAAAGCAGAGACGAAAAATCCATAAAGTGCAAAATTAAATGAGTCCCTGATTGAATTTGTTGTTGAGAAGACTGATGGTGGAGGGGTAACAGCTGTTCCTGAACCTGCTGGTGTGAGTCTTCTGGCCCCGACACCTCTTTCCTGATGGCAGCAGCGAGAACAGAGCGTGTGCTGGGTGGTGTGGGTCTTTGACGATTGCTGCTGCTCTCCAACGGCATGTTCTTGGCGGTGGAGAGGGTTTTGCCTGTGACGTCCTGAGCTGTGTCCACTACTGCTTGCGGGACTTTACACTGAATGCCCCCACATCAGACCATGATGCAACTAGTTGGCACATTTTCCACGACGCATCTGTAGAAATTTGCCAGGGTTTCTGAGGTCATATCAAGCCTCCGCAAGCATCTGAGGAAGTAGAGGTGCTGACGTGCTTTCTTCCTGATGCCATTCGTGTGTTGGGTCCAGAAAAGATCCTCCGAGATAGTGACTCCCAAAAATTTAAATTTGTTCTCCATCTCTGAACACTCAATGATCATTGGATCGTAGACCTCTGGTAGCAGTTAATCAGTGCTGTTCCCCTTCCCTGTGTGGTCAACATGCTGTTTCATCCCCAACTTCACACAAACCACAGGTCAATCCTCCATTGACAGCTCCCAGGCCAAACATCTGTAACCACGGATTCTGGTACGATAATCACCAAGCAGCTCTTACATTGCACCTTGAGATGAGTCCCCATCGAAGGCAGAAGGTTGCTGCCTTACTATCCAACTGATGGGAGAATCCTTGGGAGAGTCTGGGGCAAGATGTCCTTGTCAGCACGGATGGCATGAAGGTTACTGCAATATCTTTACAGCACCAACAATCAGGACCTGGGTCAAAATCCCGCACTGTCTGTAAGGAGTTTATACGTTCTCCCCGTGTCTGCAAGGATTTTCCCCAGGGGGGCTACGGTCTCCTCCCACCATTTGAAACGTACCAGGGGTGTAGATTAATTGGGCGGTACGGGCTCATGGGCTGAAATGGCCTGTTAGCATGCAGGTCTAAAAAAATTTTAAATGGCACACAACTCCAGGATGGAAGAGCTTCCACTTGGAACAGAGATGCGGAGGAATTTCTTCAGCCAGAGGGTAATGAATCTATGGAATATCTTGTCACAGGCAGTTGTATGTTTAAGACAAAGATTGATAGGTTCTTGATTAGCCAGGGCATCGAACGTTATGGGAAGTAGGGCTGTGGGAAAATGGATCAGCTCATGATTAAATGGTGGGGAAGGCTTGATGGGGTGCATCCAAGACTCGGATCTTGGATTTAATGACCGTCTGAGATACTCATATTCATGAAGCAACATTTGTCAATCTATTTATTTATTTATTTATTTATTTATTTACATGAGTACTTGTCATCCGTAGCTACTGTTTGTAAGTGTGTTATGTCCAGTTGTGCGTCTGTGTGTTTTGCACCAAGGACCAGTGAACACTTTCGTCAAGTTGTCATTTTGCAATCAGACGACAATAAACTTGACTTGACTTGAATACTGGCAGTCCCCAGATTGCAAATGGGTTCTGTTACCTGGGTCTGTTCATAAGCCAAAATTGTACATAAGGCGGAACAGGTACTTACGGCTCTTATTTAACATTCACAGGGTTACATTACGTGGATTATGCACATGTGCAGGTTGGGGAACAGCCCATTCGTAAGTACAAGTGATTCATAACCCGGACGTTTGTAACTGGGGGACTGCCTGTAGCCTATTTCTTCCCGATGTCTCAGAATCAGAATGCGAATCAGAATTTATTGTCGTGAACAAGTCATGAAATTCGATGTTTTGCGGCAGCGTCTGAGTGCAAACATTCATATTATAACCATCTTACAACCTTACTCTATAAAAAAATTTAAATTATAGGGCACGAAAAGTGAGGCCGTGTATTTGGTTCTCTGATTATTCTGGTATCTGATGGCGGCGGGGAAGAAGCCGGCCTTTTACTGTTGAGTGCTCGTCTTAAGGGTCCTGTACCTTTTTCCCAATGATAGCAGACTGAAGAGGGTATGGCCTGGGTGGTGGGGGTCTTTGAGGATACCTTTTTTAAGACGCTACTCTTTGTAGATGTCCTCAATGGAGTGGAGTCTGGTGCCTGTGACGTCACGGGCTGAGCTAACAACCCTCCGAAGTTTATTCTTGTCCTGAGAGTTGGTGCCTCCATACCAGACAGTGATGCAACCAGCGAGAACACTCTCCACGGTCCATCTGTAGAAGTTTTCGAGCGTCGCCGGTGACGTATCGAATCTCCTCAGACACCTCACAAAGTCTAGCCGCTGGTGAGCCTTCTTTGTGATTGCATCAACATGGAGGCTCCAGGACAGATCCTCCGAGATGTGGGCACCCAGGAATTTCAGATTCATGACCTTCTCCAATGAAGACTGGGTCGTGTTCCCCTGACTTCCTCCCGAAGTCCACAATCATCTCCTTGGTTTTGCTGACGATGTGCGCACTCAACGAGCTGATCTATCTTCCTCCTGTACCCGTCCTCATTGCCATTTGTGATTCCGCCGATAACTGTGTGGTCATCGGCAAACTTGGAACTGTGCCTGGCCACACAGTCATGGGTAGAGCAGTTGGCTCAGCCCGCATCTTTGGTGTGCATCTGTGTTGATGATCAGTGAGTCTTATGGGCTCTTGGCTGCAACTTTTTGTCTGGCTCGGGTTATTGTGTACTCGAGCAGTGCAAAATGGAAGGTGGCACTCATGGGCCAGGACTCCCTTGATGTTAGGATGACCTCTGTGGAAGATCTGCCAGGAGATCAGCTGTGAGCTCCTGCTTCGCACTGAGTTGAAGCTCTCACCATGGGCGAGACGCCAGTTGCAGCATGATGAACAGTTTTGGGTTTCTTGTTTAGGAAAGGAAGTGACGCTGTTGGAGAGGGTTCAGAGGGGTTCACAGGGGTGATTCCAGAAATTGGTGCTCATTGGAATATAGGAGAATGAGGGGTGTGGGGGGGGTGGGAAATCTCATTAAAGCCTTTTATACTGCCTTTGAAAGACGGAAATTAATCGCTTCACTTACCTGTGTGATCGCGATGAACACAGTATGGACGGGGGGGTCATTTTCATCCCGGTACTTACCCGCCAAGGTAGGTATTTTCAGCATTGTTTTTTTCTCACCTAATCCATTAGCCCTTTGCTAAGTATATTCGTTAAACTTTCTTTCACAATCGTGCTCTCCATTATGTTTGGGACATACGTCTTTTGTCTTTATTTATCCCTATACCCCTGCTTTAAATTTACCATTCAACATTTCCCACATCATTAAAATGAACAGTATTCTTGGCACATCTACACCGGGGTTCTCTCTCTTCTTAATAATGTTCCAAACATGGGGTTTTAGCATTCCTAAGGCAGTGGTTCTCAACCTTTTTCTTTCCACTCACTTTAAGTAATCGCTAGGCCATCAGTGCTCTGTGATGAGTAAGGGATTGCTTAAGGTGGGATGTGGGTGGGAAGGGAAGGTTGCTCTAGGCCCAATTGTTACTGTTAAAGAGCATCCCATTCTCAGTGCATACAGTAAAGCACATGGATATCCCATAATACCACAGGGTTATAATCTTTAGAGGTCAACTGGCTAGCCAGTAGCAATCGTTGGCATCAGTGAGGTACCTATATGCTCTAAATAAGGCTTCCAGGTAAGACCACGATAGAAATGATGGTATTAAGCAGGAGAAGTCAAAACAAAAGACATGCAAAGAAGCAAAGATTAGTGGGAAGAGAGAGGACTGAAGCTTTTAACAGTGACAGAAGGCCACTAAGAAGGTCATTAGGAAAGAAAAGCTGAAGTCTGAAAGGAGGCGAGCAAATCATATCAAAAAGGACATTAAAAGCTTTTTTAAGTACATTACAAGTAAAAGAAAGCCAGTAGATATAGGACCAATTAAAAAAGTGATGCCGGAGAATTTGCAAAGGGGGTCAAGGAGCAGCAAGACATTAGCAGTATATTGGACTTTCAAGGGTGCCCGGGAAGAGAGGTGGGTGCAGACACGATCACCAGAAAAAAGCTGATTGGAAAGCTGAAATGCCTAAGTCTCCCGGGACAGATGGAATACGCCCTCGGGTTCTGAAAGAGTTTGCTATCGAGATTGTGGAGGCGTTGGCAATGATCTTCAATAGATTCAGACCTTGTTCCAGGGGGCTGGGAAATTGCAACGGTCGCTCCGCTATTTAAAACGGGAGGGAGGCAGCGGAAAGGAAATTGTCGGCCTGTTAGCTTCACGTTGGTGGATGGGAAATTCTTGGAGTATATTGTCAAGGATTCGGTTACGGATGACTTGGAAGGGAATGACGGAATCGGTGTAGTTTCTTTAAGGAAAACTCTTGCCTGACAAGTTTTGAGGAAACCACCAGCAGGCTGGACGAAGGACATCCGGAGGATGCTTCCACTTTCAAAAAGCATTTGACAAGGTGAACACACAGGATGAGAGCCCATGGAACGACAAGAAAAATACTAGCATGGGTAGAGCATTGGCTGATCAGCTGAGTGGGAATAAAGGGACCCTATTCTGGTTGGCTACTGGTTACCAGTAGGGTTTGTATGAGCAGCTCATTCAGTCCTTCAGCTGTCTCATTGCCCATGAGAAGAAGCCGTTCCTCAGCCTGGTGGTGCTGGCTCTGATCCTCCTGGATCTCTTCCCCCAGGGGCGTAGCTGAAAGATCATGTGTGCCGGTTGGAAGGGGCCTTCAACGATTTTCTGTGCCCAATCCCAAAAATCAATCCCAGGAATCACACCGATGGTGGGGGAGGGAGGCTCTTGTGGTCCTCCCTGCGGCTCTCATGGTCCAATTCTCCACAACAACCGTACCCACACTGTGATGCAGGTGGCCAGGACACTCTCCATAGAGCTCCTGTAGAAAGTTGACATGATGGTGGCCGGTAGCCTTGCCCGCTTCAGTCTTCTCAGGAAGTGCGGTCGCTGTTGCACCTTCCTGACAAGTGAGGACATATTCTGTATCCAGGATAGGTCACTAGTTAAGTGGACTCCAAGGTGAAGTGGGACGAAGGCTGCAACAAATCCATCAGCTCCAATCGTCGTGGTTTCCACACCATTGGAACTAGTTGGTTGATATGTGAAGTATCATGTGCTTCTTGGAGTCCAACATCAAATATATGTTAAACCAGAACTTCTTAACCTTTTTCTTTCCACTCACATACCACTTTAAGTAATCCCTGTGCCATCAGTGCTCTGTGATTGGTAAGGGATTGCTTAAGGTGGTATGTAGGTGGAAATAAAAAGTTTGAAAGCCACTGTTTTAATCGTCCCTCATGGACTCGTTATGTGCACGGTTTCATAACTCCAAAGGAAATGGGCCAATGACCATTTTTCTCAAGCAAAATATTCCAGTAACAATTGGGTCTAGAGCAGTGGTTCTCACTCACATCCCACCTTAAGCAATCCCTTACTAATCACAGAGCATCGATGGCCTAGGGATTACTTAAAGTGGGATGTGAGTGGGAAAAAAAAGGTTGAGAACCATTGGGTTAAACAAATGCATGCTCAGGTGTCTTCACTCTGTGGATCAACGGAATGAAGGCCATCACCCTTGACCTCGAGGGATATCTATGACCTATATATATATATGCAATCGTTTTGTGTACAAGAGACATGAGATATATGTGTTGCATGCGGGAAGCCACTACATCCCATTCTCTGATCGGGATTTCTGAACTCTATTATAACCTTATGGAACCACTGACATATATGCAGTCGGACATTGCCCAAATGGATGTTATGCAGCGCATGACTGTAGTTGGGGTATGAAAGGTTATGGGGAGAAGGCAGGGGAGTGGGGCTAAGTGGGAGAATGGTTCAGCACATGTTGGAATGGTGGAGCGGACTCGATTGGGCTGAATGGCCCACTTCTGCTCCTGCATCTTATGGTGCAATATCGGGGATATTCCATTTGTCCTACTCACCTCAGTCCCATCCTCTCTGGAAAATTAAAACCAAGTTGCTTTCTTTCTTTCCCAGTTCTGATGAAGGGGCACGAAATGTTGACAGTCGATTCTTCCACAGATGCTTCCTAATCTGCTGGGTACTTTGAGCAATTCCAGTTTTTAATGCAGATTTCCAACATCTGCAGTTGTCTTTCACTTTTTTTGCTTTGCCCTTTAAAAGTCCAACATCTCTATCGAGAGACCTCGTCTGAACTTAAACTTTCAGATATTTATTTTAATTTTGTTGCAATTCGCTTCCTTTGATCTCCAAGGCAAATATGCATTTTAAACTAAATGGTGAGTATCAATATTTAGAAAACTTCACAACCTATAAATACGAAACAATTTCAAATTTCAAAATGTAATGTTTATGCTGTCGAGCACACAACATGATAATCTCACTAAATCATCTGCTCTTTAGAGTCACTCACTGTTTTATTCAGAGATTTACCTCAGAATAATTGGAGCATTTATTCCTTGATTTTTTTTTCTACTTATTTGTTTCAATGTTCCTGCTGCAGAAAGCATAAGGATGAAATTTCTAAATGGCTTACAGCAATTATTGAGCAGATTTTGAAGCTAGAACCAACTGGAATATTATGAACAATTGATGCAAGAAGTTAGTTTCTGTTATCTTTTGATGGGAAAGAAGATATTCAGCCCTTCACCAGCATCGATTGGGTCTGTCTTCATAATTTCCTGCTTCGCTTCCTTGCTTCTGTAAAGCCTGCCTTATTGAACCACTTCACTAATATATAAAAAAAGTACTGGAGATACTCTGGCGTGGAGCGAGGTGGAGGAGAGTTCACATTTCAGCTCATCCCTCTTTCACAGATGCGGCATGGCCTACTGAGTATCTCTACTGCAACAATGAGACCACCCGCAAATTGGAGGAATGGCACCTCATCTTCAGTCTGGGATGGCATTGACATAACTTCTCCAGTTTCTGTTAAATCCCAACATCTTCTTCCCCTGTCTCCTTTAATCTCTCTCATTCTCTCTCTCACTCTTTCTTTTTCCCTTACCTTATGTCTCCTTTCACAGAGCCAAAATCAATTCTCACCTTTCCTCTTATCATGTCCTCTGGACATCTTTTGTCTGGACCCTTCCCCTCCCATTCTTCCCCCTTTCTTTCCCCAGTCTGACACCCATCTTTTTTCACTCACCACCTTGAAGAAGGGCTCAGGCCCGAAACGTCAGTGATATATTTTTACCTCCTATGGACACTGCAAGACCGACCAATCTCTGTATTTTGACTACAATTGCAGCATCTGTAGCCATTCTTGTTTATCTCCAGCATTTTGTCAGGTGTCAGCTTTTGGACTACACTCGGAATACTGAAGAATGGGGGGGTGGTGGGGGGAGGGGGCAAAACCTCGTGGAGGCATTTTGAAGGCCTGGACAGAGAAGATGTGGCAAGGTTGCTTCCCATTATAGGGGAGTCAAGGACAAGAGGTCATAGTTTCAGGATAAAAGGGCGACAATTTAAAACGGAGATACGGAAAAATTTCTTTAGCCAGAGGGTCGTGAGTCTGAGGAACACGTTGCCACAGGTGGCTGTGGAAGTGAGGCCATTGGGTTAAGGCAGAGATTGGCAGGTATTTGATTAGTCAGGGCATCGAGGATTATGGGGAGAAGGCCAGAGAGAGGGAATGAGAGGGAGGATATGATAGACTCGATGGGCCAATGGGCCTACTTCTGCTCCTGTGTGTGATGTTCAGCGATTTCTATTTTTTATTTTATGAAATCCCTTCCCTCTCAGCTTCCCTCAAGCTCCCATGTTATTTCTGTGCCCTATATGACTATTCCTGAATGTTTTGTAAAATTAGTACTGGCTTATTAATGCTAAATATCAGTCAAGAACTGCACTAATTTCACTGCAGATGTGGGTGTGAGTGGGATAACTAAAACATTTGTGGCATTTTATAGATTTTCCTTCTTTGTTATAATTCTTGCACTTTTTAAGTTTTCATTTCTTCCTGCCTTGAGGTTGTTCTTTTCCTCTCAGAAGAATAAAACCTTTCGAGACTGGCTGAAAGTTCTGGGAATCAATGCTTTTCATGGAATCCAGCCAATCTCCTGACCCAGATTCCTAGAGGATGTCTGCTCGTTGTCCGCATGGAGATGGGCGAGAGTGGCTCAGTGGTCGGCACAGAGGTTGGTGGACATTCGTGGAGTGGCGAGGGAAGGCCAGTAGAAGGAGGAGGGGACGAACATAAGAATTAGGCGCGGGAGTTGGCCATGCGGCCCGTCGAGCCAGCTCCGCCGTTCAAATGAGATCATGGCCCAGCTGATGACAGGCTCATCTCCACCTACCTGCTTTTTCCCCATTTCCCTTAATTCCCCGACTATGTAAAAATCTATCCAACCCTAAATATATTTACTGAGGTCACCTCAGTGGTTCAATGGGAAGTGAATTCCACAGATTTACCACCTGCTGAGAAAAGCAGTTCCTCCCTATCTCTGTCCTCAATCTACTCCCCTGGATCTTGAAGCTATGTCCCGTAGTTCTGGTCTCCCCCACCAATTGGAACAACTTACCTTCCTCTATCTTCTCTATGCCTTTCATAATGTTACATGTTTCTAAGGTCCCCTCTCATTCTTCTAAATTTCAGTGACACATTCCCAGTTGACTCGATCTCTCCTCATTGGCCAACCCCTTTATCTCTGGAATCAACCTGGTGAACCTCCTCCGCACCCCCTCCAAAGCCAGTCCATGCTTCCTCAAGTAAGGATACCAGAAACACCCACAGTTCTCCAGATCCGGCCTCACCAGTACCTTGTACAGTTGCAGCATAACCTCCCTGCTCTTAAATTCAATCCCTCCAGCAACGAAGGCCAACATTGCATTTCCCTTCTTAAACCAACCTTCTGAGATTCATGCACAAGCCCTCCCAAGTCCTTCTGCATGGCAGCACGCGGCAATGGCTCTCCATTTAAATAATACTCTGATCTTCAATTTTTCCATCCAAAGTGAATAACCTCATATTTACCAACATTGTACTCCATCATCCAGACCCTTGCCCACTCGCTTAACCTGTCTATATCCCTCTGCAGACTCTCCACATCCTCTGCACAATTTTGGCACAGCCTCTCTCTCATGGCGAATAAAACTGTATTGGCATGTTTTTATTAATCTTTAAATTTGGCCATACAGTAGGGTAACAGGCCATGAGTTTGTGCCACCCAATTTACACCACATTAACCCACAGCCCCCCCTCACCCCGGTGCGTTTTGAAGGGTGGGAGGAAACTGGAGCCCCTGGAGAAAACCCATGCAGACACAGGGAGAAGGTACAAACTCCTTACAGACAGAGTGGGATTCGAACCCCAGTCTGGACCCAATCACTGGTGCTGTAAAGGCATCGCGCTAACTGCTACACCAACCATGCCACCCACAATCTAATACAAGAATGATTGACTACTCGTTTAACCAACTAACTGGTTAACGGAAAGAGTTAGCTAAGAGATCATTTCAAATAAGTACATTTATTAATTACTACATTATTTTATGTCAATTTTTTGTGCACATTCATTTCCTTTGAGCTCCGATTGGAATGGTGGGTGTTGGTAATCCACCCTGACAGTTCCCTCAGGACTGCTGCTCTGATAGTATAGAACTCCCCTGGCCTCACCCCCCAAAACAGTGTGGCCCCCTTCACTGATGACTTGGATGCCAATATCCCCACTCAAATTTCAGCCATGATGGAATGAATCCATGACCATCTGACTCAACAATTTAATACTCCATTATTTGAACTTAAATGCTGCATTCAAGGGAGTTTTACCATGTTAAAATTGTGCCGAGAAGCGTGGCACAATGGATTAGTCATGAGTCTCGTTGGACATGAAATCCTAGTCCGATTCTGGCTGGGTTAGAATGGTGCACGTTAAAAGGAACCTTCGGCTTTGTGTTGATTTCACTTCGACCTGATTGGGGTTTCCATGGCTTCCGTTTGAACTCTTTCAGAATCGGTATTGTGTGTAGTAGCGCTCCACACCTACACAAACCGTGTCCACACCTTGCTGGTTCTGCAGCAGGCTTAGACAGGAGGGAGACCCAGCATCTTCATGTTACCCTCAGCGGGGTGTGGGAGGCACTGGGTGAAGATAGAAATAGGCCTAATGGTGATGGATCTGATGATGAATGGCCAAGAACATCTCCTCTCCTTCCCCAAATTCACCACTTTCCATTCGTTTCTCACCCCCTTCTTCCTTTAGACCCATTCCAATTGTTCACCCAAAAGAATGATTTCCACATTCTCCCCTCCCCTCTCCTACCTACCGTCTCCTCTCCCCTCCACTTCCCCCTCCCACCTACCCTCTCTCCTCTCCCCTCTATTTCCCCCTCTCTCTCCTCTCCCCTCCACTTCCCCTCCCCTCTCCTACCTACCCTCTCTCCCCTCCACCCCCTCCCCTCTCCTACCTACCCTCACCTCTCCCCTCCCCCTCTCCTCTCCCACCTACCCTCTCTCCTCTCCCCTCCACCTCCCCCTCCCCTCTCCTACTTACCCTCTCTCCTCTCCCCTCCACTTTCTCTCCCCTCTCCTACTTACCCTCTCTCCTCTCCCCCTCCACTTCCTCTCCCCTCTCTCCTCTCCCCTCCACTTCCCCTTCCCTCTCCTCTCCCCACTTCCTCTCCCCACTTCCCCTCCCCTACCTACCCTCACTCCCCTCCACCTCCCCTCTTCTACCTACCCTCTCCTCTCCCCTCCACTTCCCCCTCCCCTCTCCTACTTACCCTCTCTCCTCTCCCCCACTTCCACTCCCCTCTCCCACCTACCTTCTCTCCTCTCCCCTCCACCTCCTCCCCTCTCTCCACTCCCCTCCACTTCCCCTCCCCTCTCCTACCTACCCTCTCCCCTCTGCTACCTACCCTCTCCTCTCCTCTCCACCTCCCCCTCCCCTCTCCTACCTACCCTCTCTCCTCTCCCCTCCACTTCCCCTCCCAACTTACCATTTCTCCTCTCCTCTCCACTCCCACCTACCCTCTCCTCTCCCCTCCACCTCCCCTCTCCTACCTACCCTCTCTCCTCTCCCCTCCACTTCCCCTCCCCTCCACTTCCCCTCCCCTCTCCTACCTACCCTCTCCTCTCCCCTCCACCTCCCCTCCCCTCTGCTACCTATCCTCTCCTCTCCACCTCCCCCTCCCCTCTCCTACCTACCCTCTCTCCTCTCCCCTCCACTTCCCCTCCCCTCCCAATTTACCATTTCTCCTCTCCTCTCCACTCCCACCTACCCTCTCCTCTCCCCTCCACCTCCCCTCCTACCTACCCTCTCCTCTCCCCTCCACTTCCCCTCCCCTCCACTTCCCCTACCCTCTCCTACCTACCTTCTCTCCTCTCCCCTCCACCTTCCCCTCCCCTCTCCTGCCTACACCCTCTCTATCCCCTCCCCTCGCTGACCTACCATCTCTTCCCTCCCACCTCCCCTCACTTCACCTACCCACCTTTCCCCCTCCAACCCCCTCCTCTCCACTCTCCCCTTTCCACTTAGCCCCTCTCCTCCTTCCCCTTTCTTCTCCCTCCTGCCCTCCCCCTCCTCCTGCTTATATTTTCATTCATTTTGGGTGTATGTGCTGTTCACATACATCAACTCACTGTTGGCCTATCTCCAATGACAACACACAAAATGATTCAGCAATCTACTTAGTGCGTGCGCCCAGAGTTGTCTGATCGTGACAACTTTCTGCGGGAGCACAAGTGAGAGCGTCCTGTCTGACTTCGTCACTGTGTGGGACGGCAGCTTCAAAGCATCGGATCAGATGTCTATGCAGAGGTTCATTAAAACAGCCGAGATGATGGCATTTAGTGGGGGAGCTGTCAAAATCGGGCTCATGGAATTATCAAAGAGCCTTTGCATCCAGATCACAGTATCTTCAACCCACTACCATCAGGAAGGAGGTACAGGAGCATCCAAATCAGGACTGCTAGGTTGGAGAATGGCTTCTTCCCACAGGCTGCAAAACCAGTGAACTGTAAAAATCATCCCAAATATTTAAATATATTTATTTTGATTATTTATGGGTGTGTTTTTACATGTCTACCAGGGTCTGGAGAGGTGATGCTGCAATTGGTGCCGCATGTACACAGTGACCTGAAACTGGAATACCCAGAAATGGTTCGCAAACACTCCCCTGAGGTGAATGTTGATCAGCGATCGGCCCTCACTGCAAATTGCGATGGTGCAGTGTCCCAGAACATAGTAACTTGGCACCACCTTAATAGGAGGTCCCTGTGGTGAAAAGTACTGGGCTTGGTTAGAGGATGATTCAACCTGAGCCTCAAGGTGGATTGTCGAGGGATTGAGCAACTGAGGGTGTGATAGGCCAATGCTTTTTCAGGCTTCAAACCCTGGAGGTTGATGCAGTTTAAAATAGAATAGACGCTGAAAATTGTCAAGGTGAGCACTGAGAATAATACCTGATTGAAAATACACTGATCACTGAGTATCACAGAGATCGTGGCAGCTCCCTGCTTAGTGGGCATTTTCATGTAAAAATAGCTCACCTCACAAAGCAAGTGCCTGGAAAAGTGCCTCATCTTTTGACTGGGATTGACTGCAGGATGATTGTAAAGGCTGTATACAAACACACAAATGCGTGCGTGCACACACAACACACATACGAACACCCACCCACACATAAACACACACACACACATGCACACAATACACACACACACAAACACCCACCCACACGCAAATACACACACACACACATGCACACAATACACACACAAACACCCACCCACACGCAAACACACACACACATGCACACAATACACACACACAAACACCCACCCACACACAAACACACACACACACACATGCACACAATACACACACACACAAACACCCACCCACACGCAAATACACACACACACATGCACACAATACACACACAAACACCCACCCACACGCAAACACACACACACACATGCACACAATACACACACACAAACACCCACCCACACGCAAACACACACACACACATGCACACAATACACACACAAACACCCACCCACACGCAAACACACACACACATGCACACAATACACACACACAAACACCCACCCACATGCAAACACACACACATGTACACAATACACACACACAAACACCCACCCACACACAAACACACACACACACACACATGCACATAATACACACACACAAACACCCACCCACACGCAAACACACACACACACACATGCACACAATACACACACACACAAACACCCACCCAAACGCAAACACACACACACACACACATGCACACAATACACACACACACTCGGACACACGCACACCACACACTCGTGTACACTGTCTCAACACACACGGGGAAAGAAACAACTGCTCCAGACCTGCCTCAATCAGTCCTGGTCTGGATGGTTCCAGCAGCAGGCCTCAATATTTCGTTGCAAGTTGTACTGATCTTCATGTGTTTGCATGGAGATTGATTCCAGAGATTGATAACTATTGCACATAATCCACTGATGACTGGGTTACCTTCCAATGACAGGCAATTTTGGTGGCATGGCCCAGCCTGGATTTCACATGTTTCCTTTGACTTATGCAACTGGTATTGAAATGAAGGGGTTAATACCTCAGTACAGTGAGGAACAATTGTTGGCTCTTGGACTGTACTCATTGGCGTATAGAAGGTTGGGGGGGGGGGGGAGGGGGGGATCTCATAAAGGCATTTTGAATGTTGTAAGGCCTAGAAAGAATAGAAAGAATAGATGTGGCAAGGATGTATCCCATGGCAGGGGAGTCTTAGGACAAGAGGGCACAACTCCAGGATAAAAGGGTGTTGAAGTGAGGTTGTTGGGTATTTGATGAGTCAGGCCATCAAGGGTTACAGGGAGAAGGCCGAGGAGTGGGGCTGAGTGGGAGGATGGATCAGCTCATGATTAGAATGGTGGACTGGATACTTCTGCTCCAACATCTTGCCAGATGGGGTTAGTTGATGTTGGTATCAAGGTTGGAGCAAACTTTTGGGACTGTTCCTTTGCTGTTCTGCATACTTCACCATATTCTATAGTTCCGTTCCTTGGGCCCTTGATTCCGTTCCTTTCATCTGCGATAAACAAAATTGTTCAACTTCTCTTATCTGACTTGCAGATTTTTAATATTTTGCTTAATTGTCATGGAAGCATTTGATATGGTGACATTTCACTGTCACTGCTGCTCCCGGCGTTGAAGACTTGGCTGACGTCTCATCTCAGACACCTCGTGCCTCCCACATCTCATCTCCCCCTTTGTGAAATAAACCGAGGTGGAAGATTAATGGAACAAAAATTCGTCTGGGTGTTTGTGACAAGCAAGTCTTCAATTTTATTCTCTTGCAACTGTCTATGTTAAAAATTGTTCTCTGCAGCAATGTTTTTATAAGACTGCAGAATTCAGTCATCTGCACTTCAATTTGCAATCTCGCAGTCAACCCCAATGTCCTGAGATGTCTGATGCTTTTATACTGCATTGTCCACTAGTTTGTGTATAGTTCAGCTGCAATGTTTAAATGTTATCCTTCCATTTAAGCATGGAGTTCAAGTTCTAATCCAATATTCATTCCCTCCTTACATAATTCAGTTCAGCAGATGAGCTGATACGTTCGGCATGAAGAAGCGGCCATAATTTGCTCCACAACATGGAATGGGGTGCATTTCTTCTGAGATTCTCCAGCCTGGTGATGCTACTATCCAATGCTGCGAGTGAAACATTATACAGCCAGCCATCTCCTCTTGTATGGACCACAGGGGCTTTGACCAGGCTGAACTAAGAACCCGTCTTCCAAATGGGGGTTTTCCACAAGCTTGCCAGCTTGTCCTGTTTCAGTCCCAGCTACTGCTGAACTGAATTTTCTCTCTCTCTCTCTTAGAGAAAACCACATGACCCTCTTCAGACAGACTGCGGCACCGGACCCAATCTTATGAGTCCGTTCATCTGTGGCTTTCCAAAATAATAATCCATTATTCCACAGCATGTCCAATTAGCACCTACTTGTGAAGTCTCTGTAGGCATCCTTCAAAGTTTTTGCAAAGGCACCCGGAGCCTGGACTGTCTGGCTTGAGCAGAGCTCTGGCATTTTAAATGAGATCTGTTATGAAGTGGTTGTATCTGTGTGTGACCTAATTGAAAACCCCAAAAACATATCTATGCATAATCTTAATGCAGCTGATCAGAAACTTTGCAAAAAAAAACTACAAACAACTAAAATAGTTTTGCATTTAATAGAAAAGTCTGCAATCCAGCTGAGTTTCTGTGTGTATTGAACTATAAATAATGTGGACCTGACTGTGTTTGTTACCTTCTGCATTTCCAAACAGTCAAATTCCCCAAACCAGGCTGTGGTGCAATCTGTCAGTAAGCTTTCAATGACGTGCCATGTCTCTTCAGACTTCTTCGAAACCAGAGATGTCGGTGTGCCTTGCCTCGATGTGCTGGCTCCCTGAGAAATCCTTCTGTAATATGTGGTCTCCCAGGAACCTGAAGGATCTAACCCTCTCCACCTCCATCCCATAAATGCCGACAAGTGAATGATCACTCAGCCTCTCCTTCCTGAAGTCAACAATCTTGGCAATGTTGAATAGAAGATTACTCACCACCCAATCATATTCGCCATCTCTATTCTGTATTTTGTTATGTCATAGACCAGCAGCAATTGAAATTCACCAATGGTATCTTAAAACAATAATTTTTATTAATAACTATTAATAATATAACATCTTACTTAAATTGAAACTTAACCCCAACTATGCGCAAATGTATGTGTGTCTGTGTGTGTGGATTACCCAAACCATTACAGCTTAGGCACAATTCTGAAAAGTCAATTCAAAGTTCAGTGTTAGAAATCCTGTGTTGAATCTCAGAATCTTTAAACTGATGTTCAGAAATAATTATGGAGTAGGTGAGACACCGAGTCATCAGACTTCTCAAAACTCACAAATTCTTGTTGAGCTGCTTTCAAAGGAGTGTTCCTTCACACAAACGATTTGTCACAACTCCCCTCTTCCTTGCGTAGAGTTCACAAAACTTGTGACTTCCACAATGTGATGCTTCCACAAACTCAGGCAAGGGTTCAACGAAATGACCATCAAAAATGATCACAATCCAACTGCAGGATTGATCCTGTTTCCTTTACTCAGACATGGGTCAATCAAAATTGACCATTACAATGGCCACAGTATCACTAATCTCCTCTGACAAGGAGACACAGCAGAAGTGACCACCTTCCCCAAGGTCAGTTTAATTCTGTTTCTCCAGATGACTTTTCGATGAACTAAAATGCTGTTTTTTCAAGTGCTTTAATCATATGATTTGCTTGATAAATATTGGTTTTCAGTTTCAATTTCCCAAAAACCTCAGTCATACGGCAGATGGCCTTCTGTTTAAACAGATGTCTTCCTTAGTAAAACATTCATTCTTTCAGTCTTTCAATTGAAAACAATAACGCTGGGTTTTATGGCTTTGAACTAGGTGCCAAGGTGCCTTGTTTAAAATGTTATTATGAACTCTGTGCTCTAACCTTTCCTGCTTTAACCCCCCACAATAACTCGCTAAAATATAATATAAAAAAAAAATAAAGAATAACAGAAGCCTGCAACAAATCTGACCTATGATTTTTTGGTAATTGGACCAACAACAGTGTTCAAAGATTATTTGATCTTACCTTGATGAAGGGCTCAAGCCTGAAACTTTGGTCACGTATCTTTACCTTTGCTATATAACATATACATGAAAGACCCCAACAATGAAGACGCTGTTTACATCCGGTACCGCACGGATGGCAGTCTCTTCAATCTGAGGCGCCTGCAAGCTCACACCAAGACACAAGAGAAACTTGTCCGTGAACTACTCTTTGCAGATGATGCCGCTTTAGTTGCCCATTCAGAGCCAGCTCTTCAGCGCTTGACGTCCTGCTTTGCGGAAACTGCCAAAATGTTTGGCCTGGAAGTCAGCCTGAAGAAAACTGAGGTCCTCCATCAGCCAGCTCCCCACCATGACTACCAGCCCCCCCACATCTCCATCGGGCACACAAAACTCAAAACGGTCAACCAGTTTACCTATCTCGGCTGCACCATTTCATCAGATGCAAGGATCGACAATGAGATAGACAACAGACTCGCCAAGGCAAATAGCGCCTTTGGAAGACTACACAAAAGAGTCTGGAAAAACAACCAACTGAAAAACCTCACAAAGATAAGCGTATACAGAGCCGTTGTCATACCCACACTCCTGTTCGGCTCCGAATCATGGGTCCTCTACCGGCACCACCTATGGCTCCTAGAACGCTTCCACCAGCGTTGTCTCCGCTCCATCCTCAACATCCATTGGAGCGCTCACACCCCTAACGTCGAGGTACTCGAGATGGCAGAGGTCGACAGCATCGAGTCCACGCTGCTGAAGATCCAGCTGCGCTGGATGGGTCACGTCTCCAGAATGGAGGACCATCGCCTTCCCAAGATCGTATTATATGGCGAGCTCTCCACTGGCCACCGTGACAGAGGTGCACCAAAGAAAAGGTACAAGGACTGCCTAAAGAAATCTCTTGGTGCCTGCCACATTGACCACCGCCAGTGGGCTGATAACGCCTCAAACCGTGCATCTTGGCGCCTCACAGTTTGGCGGGCAGCAGCCTCCTTTGAAGAAGACCGCAGAGCCCACCTCACTGACAAAAGGCAAAGGAGGAAAAACCCAACACCCAACCCCAACCAACCAATTTTCCCTTGCAACCGCTGCAATCGTGTCTGCCTGTCCCGCATCGGACTGGTCAGCCACAAACGAGCCTGCAGCTGACGTGGACTTTTTACCCCCTCCATAAATCTTCGTCCGCGAAGCCAAGCCAAAGATAACATATACTATTTGACTGGCTGAGTTTCTCCACCATTGTTACATTTTTTACATTTTAAATTTAGACATACAGCACTGTAACATGCCATTTCAGCCCACGAGTCCATACCACCCAATTTACACCCAATTAACCTACGCCCCCGGTACGTTTCGAATGGTGGGAGGAAGTCAGAGCCCCTGAGAGAAAACCCATGCAGATACGGGGAGAACGTACAAACAGCGCGGGATTCGGACCCAGGTCTCGATCGCTGGTGCTGTAAAAGCATTGCGCTAACCATGACCTCCTCCCCCCACAGTGTTTCTATTTCAACCACAGTGTCTGCAGACTTTTGTATTTTATAGCAGTGTTCAAAGAGTTTGTGAAGCTGTCCGCTCGCATCCAAGTACTAACTAAACTGTCAGCATTCACATTGGATGTTTGTGAATGAGCAAGTTAAACCAGCCATTCTCAACCTTTGCTTTGGCTATGGCCCTATTAGGACTCAAAGTTTATGCACCCCCCTTCCCCCTCTTCCCAGTGAAGCAGTCACGTTTGGTTGGTTTCTTCCATACTTCTCTCCTACCGACTACACAAAAAATATTTAACGATTTCAGTTCATGTCCCCACACCACCCCCCCCCCCACTCTTTAAATATGCTGTGGCCCTCAGGGGAGCTCATTTGAGAATGGTTGGGTTAAAGCAACAACATCCGCTTCGTCCTCCTGCAGTTATGCTTTAGAAAACCTACAAAAGGACTCCATAATCAGTAATTCAATGTGACACTAAAGCGTAGTTAATGGAATTAGTTTCAAATTAGATTTGAGTTTTCTATTCTCTACTGTATTGGTTCCTTCCTTGGCATTTGCTTTATGTTTGAAAGTGTTTTTATATCAGTGCAGAATGAGTGTGTTTTGAAGCAATAATGTCTATTTTTCCCAATGGCTGTTCCCCAACATGGCCTATTATCCATTAGGAAAGAGGTGCCAAAAAAAACTGTACCACCAGGTTCAGGAACAGTCCCGACCCCATCAGACCAGGCGCAATCACTGACAGCATCCTATGGAACTGCATCACTACCTGGTTCAGGAGCGGCACCATCCCCGAACGCAAGGCCCTGCGGCGGATAGTAAAGGCGGCTGAGGAGATTACTGGGGCCATGATGGACATTTACAATGGCCCATTGTTTTTGCGGAAAGTTGTAAACATCGCAAAGGTCTCCATGCTACTCCCTCCAGCAGTCTGTTCTCCCTCCTGCCATCCAGGAAGAGGTACCGAAGCATTTCTGCCACCCCCCCACCCCGCTAAGCCGTGAGGCTTCTGAACTCTGGGGACACATGATGTTTATAAGTGATATGTTATTTATAAAAAAAAATTCTGATGTAATTTAGCCATGTAAATAACCAGTTCCACAGACGGAGAAACACTATTTTGATTTCTCTGTACAGATAAATGTGACTCTACTTGACTCAACTTTGAGAACTCTTACTTTACACATTATTAATGACAAAATATTTTTTCCTGTATTTGCATAGTTTACTTAAATTTCTCTCTTTGTATATATATATTTCTTCTCCAATACAGTTTACAGTTATATTTCTCTCTTTTGTGTACCTTTTCTCTTGAATACAGTTTACACTACAACTGCCTGGCTGACAGAAAAAAGAGTCTCAGGGCTATATGTGTTCTCTGAGACTAAATTTGGGAATTGGCAGGTGGACGGGGGATAGTCTTTGGGTCTGCACTCAGGGAGACAGAGGGAAAAGGGAGGAGAAAGAGAGGCAGAACTAGAGGAAATGAGACAATGAAGAGATGGGGATGGAGTGGGCGAATGGAAACCGGAGAAGTCGACGTTAATGCCATCCGGTTGGAGAGGGCCCAGATGGAAGGTAAGGTGTTCCTCCAATTTGCGAGTGGGCAAATTCACACCCATTCCTCTCTCCTTTTTGTCCGTTGGTCTGTACTCCTCTCCCTCCCATTGTTCCCTTATCCCCAGCTTTTTAATAACAGCCCCTTGCCTGTTTTTTTAGCTCACATCTTCAGGAAGACCTCAGGTCCAAAATATCGGTAATATAGCTTTACGTTGTCTGGACACTGCAGGGCCGGCTGAATTCCTCACGCACCTCCGTGCTTTTACTTTAATATCTTTAGCGCAGTGAAATCTGACTCTGAAATCTGAAATTTGCCTGATGCACAATTGAAGTTATATATTGTTTTGTAAAATTCGAGAGATGAAAAAATATAATTTAAAAACCCTGGTTAAAAGCAAGGTTAAAAGCTAACGTAGGATTCAAGTGAGAACAACCTGGAGATGGACAGCACAGCACCAAAGCTGTAGAACAACCCAAATTCTTAAGGTTACGATAATAGTCCATGAATGGGCCCCACATGTTTTGGATGTTAATATTTGACTCTTTAATAGCATATTTAATTTTTTTTTCTAAACTTAAACACGACATAATATCACTTAGCCATTGTGTATGGGTAGGTGGAGTATTATCTTTCCATTTCATCAACATTGCCCGTCTGGCCATCAACGAAGTAAAGGACAAAATTCAGTTTTGAGTTGGAGTCAGTAAAACGTCATCATCTTGAAATGATCTGAATAGAGCAATTAAAGGACAAGGTTCTAATTTGAACTTGAGAATCATCCATAATGTTTGAAAGATACCTTTCCAAAATGTTTCTAGACTACAGCAAGTCCAGAACGTGAACCAAAGAAGCCTCATCAATTTTACATTTGTCACATGGAGTATTTATATCAGAATAAAAATGAGACAATTTAGCTTTGGACATGTGTACGCTATGGTCCACTTTAAATTGCAACAAACAGTGTCGTGCACAAAAGGAGGTCATATTAACCAGATCACAAATAGAGTCCTACACCTCATCTGAGAATGAAAGATTCAAATCCTGTTCCCAGTCGCTCTTGATTTTAACTAACGAGGCTATTCTTAAATTAAACAAATAAGAGATGCTAAACTTGAGAAAATTGTAAAGCCAAAAGTGTATCAAGGATGTTTCCCTAGGGATTCATGGAAAATCAGGGATCTGAGATTGGACAAAATGTTTAACTTGTAAATATCTAAAGAAAAATGAGCGGTAAGTTAAATTTTACCACCAATTATTCAAAGGAAACGAAATGTTTTGAATAAAAAGGACTTTGAAACATGTGACAATAAATTTGAATTTGAACTTGAACTTTGACTTGAACTGAGTTGCCAGTCCTTTATCAGGCCCGAGAATAACTATGGAGATTCTTCTTCACCAGCACCCCTGTCTTGGGTAAAGAAAATTGCTGAGGAGAAAGTTGTAAATCAAAAAGCGTATCAAGGGTGCTTGCCTCGAGGATTCGCGGAAAATCAGGGATCTGAGATCCACGACAATATGCCGTGGAATAGATTGGATCAAGGCAATCCTTGATCCCCTTTTAGGAGAGAGAGGACGCTCAGCGTCATAAGAACAAAAGGCAAACTCGTTCAGCTGAAACTTTATATATAAAAAAAGGAGGAACTGACAAGACTAATTGGGGAGAACAAGGAAAAAGAATCACAAAGAAAAAAAATATTCACTGCATAAAATGACAGGTTGGCAAAGATCGTTCAATGACTGTTCGATGATTGTTCCATCTTTCACTGCATTCAAAGACTTAATTACTGCATTTGAAACCAGCTCAAAGAAGGTGAAGTCATTCATTGCTATTACAGGTCAAGTTTATCTCAATAATATTCACCCAAGTGGAAAACCATAGAATATTAAATCAAAAGATTAACCCAAATCATATCTAATTCCATAGTCGAAAAATAATTGTCCAATGATCTGTAATGGTTGCATTTGGAAACAAAAATGATCTTTTTTTCATTACTGCTTTCATAAATTATCTGCAGGAATGAGTCGATAATGAACAGGATGGGGTGATTTTAGTTCAATTGGGCCTTGAAAATAGTCTGCTTTAATCAATGCCAATATCCATTTTACACTTACATCTTGTCCAAACTCATGATGTTTGCCATCCCCCGGACTTTGCATTCACAATGTCAATGTACATTTGAACAAAATCACTATCTAGTTTACTGAAAAGTAAATGTGAGCTAGATAAGAAATCATCCTTAATTGAGAATCCAATTTAAAAAATTTAAACATAGGCCTACAGCGCGGGAACTGGCCCTTCCGGCCCACGAGCCCGTGCCGCCGAATTACACCCAATTGATCTACAACCCCCCCCCCCCCCCCCCACCAGCATGTTTTGAATGGAAACCAGAGCCCCCAGAGGAAACCAATGCAGACGGGAGAACTTCTAACGGACAGCGCCGAATTTGAATCCCAGTCGATGGCGTTGCAACAGCGTGGTGCTAATTGTCTCACTGAATTGCTGAATCTGTTTAAAAAGTAGAATGTTGAGGTTGTCTACAGTACAAAATGGAGGCTGTCTCACAACTAATTGCTCCATACCGATGAGAGTCGAGAGACGTGGGCGTATTTTGGGAATCTTTTTATCATGTCCAGTAGGCCCTGTGTAGCAGACTTTGTAACAATATGCCGTGGAATAGAGGCAGCGATTGAGGTTCCTTTCAGAAATGTTTCTGATCCAGGTTGTTCATAGACCATAAGACAGAGGAACAGAAATAGGGTATTCAGACCATCGAGTCTGCCCCGCCAGTCAATCATGAGATGATCCATTCTCCCACTCAGCCCCACTGCCCATAACCTTTGATGCCCTGGCTAATGAAGAACCTATCAATCTCTGCCTTAAATACACCCAATGACCCGGCCTCCACAACCACCCGTGGCAACAAATTCCACAGATTCACCACCCACTGGCTAAAGAAATCTCAGTCCTTCAATCCTGAAGTTGCGCCCTCTTGTCCTAGACTCTCCCACCATGGGAGACAACCTTTCTACCTCTACATTGGAAATGTTTCAATGAGATTCTGCATTAGAAATGTTTCAATGAGATTCCCACTCCCATTCTCCTAAATTCCAACGAGTGCAGGCCTACACTGAAACTGCAAACCATCAGACCCATAATCATGGCCCAAGGTCACACGCCATTATATGGTCACTCTGAGTGTACAGTGCAGAAGGGGTTGCCAGGCCAGTTTCTGCAATGTCAGAGAACGAGCAGAACCGGCCGCACCTGACACAAATAAAGGAAGTGAGTTGCCCAGAATTGTTGAATTGATGTCGAATGGCGTGAAATGCGAGCGACTGCAGATGCTGTGATGTGGTTAAAACCCAGAGATGCTGGAGGAACTCAGCAGGTCTTGCAGCGTCCATCGGAGGTAAAGATATCCTACCGGTGTTTCGGGTCTGAGCCCTTCTTCAAAGTAGGAGTAAAAAGAAGAGAGGTGCCTGAATTTAAAGACTAAGAAGGGAAGAATGGGCAGGGGGAGGAGTACAGGCCAACAGACAAAAGGTTTAATTGGTTATGGATGGGACACAAGAGAAAGGAAAGTTGAGAGGAGGGAGTATGTTTGGGGCTCTGTAGAAGCAGAGCTGGGGGAAAGGAGACTGAAGGAAAAGAGAGAGAAAGAAAAGGCACTTTCAAGCAGGGAAAATGCCCATCTGTAAAGGCAGACCCTCTTCTCCCTTATGGCTAAAGACGTACCTTCCTGAATGCACCGTGTCTGGCTCCGAGGCGGTGATTCCAACCCTTCTTGGGGAAGGATAATGGGCGGAGCGCTGCAAGTGACTAGTTAGGGATGGGCTAATGTTGATGCCATCTCCCCACTCACCCCTCTCCCTCCAAGGCAGGGGCAGCGGGTGGGGCAGCGGGAGCCGTCATAGTCGGAGGGAGCAGTCAGGGGGCGGCTGGTGTGCGCTGAGACAGGCACACTGGGCCGCTTTGGACTTCAGGGCCCCTCTCTGCGGTTCAAAGCACGGTAGAGCAATGGCCGTCTTCCCTACCCATAATCCTCCATGCAGCTGGAACTGTTTTGGGAGAAGAACGTCTGCCTTTACAGACTGGTGTTTTCCCTGCTTGAAAGTGCCTTCTCTCTTTCTCTCTCTCTCTTCCCATTGCTCTGCCGCGTATTTCTGATGAGCGGCGCCACAGCATCAGTCACCCCGCCTCCATCGGCTCTGGAGAGCACTACAAGATGCCTCTCGATATGAATGCAATGCTGGTGCAGCCTCTTAGGGCTGCTTGCTGTCTGAAAGGTAAGTTTTAAGTTTTAGATCCGCTCTTGTAGCCAGCCTCCAGGTGGAGTCCTGACATGAAATGGCCTAGAGAGAGAGAGAGAGAGAGAGAGAGAGGGAGGAGGAGGAAAGAGAGAGATAGAGAAAAGAGTCGTAAGGAAAGACGGGGGTGGTGCTAACGGAAACCAGAGAAATCGATGTTAACGCAAGCCGGTTCGAGGGTCGTCCATTGACACCCGAATACTGTAACATGTTCAGAAAGAAGACGTGGAGGCTGATGCTTCAGATGACATTGGATTGCTCGAGCAATGATCTTACCCAGAACCACCACTGCCCAGAATTTCAGTGAGATCATTGCCGCATACTATTTTCCCTTTAAGAGGAAGGACCTGATTGAGGCAGAAATTGTATGTTTTGTCTCATGCCAACAGTTGTTATGTTGGGGAAATTGTGAGTTTCCGATAACCTTTCACCAGAGGGAACCTTTCTGTGAATATTCTGGAACAGTCAGGCCAGTGGGCACAGCTTTGAGTCCAACAGCAAAAGTCATTTACGCCAAATCTTTATATCCTGGAAGGAAATGTTTATATCTTTCATGACACCAAAATGAAAACTTGTTTCTGCTCACAAATTCAGAATGTGTGGAAGCAAAATGTGACCTGAGAGCTCCCTGCCTGAGACTGTCTGAACTCCCTCACTGTGACTGTCTGAGCTCCCTCACTGTGACTGTCTGAGCTCCCACCCTGAGACAGTCTGAGCTCCCTCACTGTGACGTCTGAGCTCCCTCATTGTGACAGCCTGATCTCCATCACCACAACGGTCTGAGCTGCTTCACTGAGTTCCCTCACTGCCCGAGCTCCCTCACTGAGACTTTTGGAGTTCCCTCATTGAGCTCCCTCACTGTGGCTGTCTGACCTCCCTCACTGTCTCAGCTCCCTCACTGTTACAGTCGAAGCCATCTTCCTACAATGGTCTGAGAAGCAAATTAAATTAAACACCACCAGAGTGAGGTGAGAGGTGTGGTATTCCGACCTGGGGAAGGGGCAGCTTTCCTTCCCAGGTTGACACCACTGGCCAGGTTAACCTGGGAGAATCCTTCCTGCTTCTAGCCTCGAAAGCAGTCTCCTGGGGTCACTCTCAAACAAAAAGACGCATCCACTTTTATACGCTCAAGGTAAACAGGTTGAACTAAAAGATAACATCATTATTCTACGTACAAGGTACACCCTTTGTTGCCCCCTCCCCTATATCCCTGTATCAAGGCTGACTTCACCTTTGGCAAAAACGCACATCCCTTATCTTACACTGTCTGCATTCCAAAGCCATTTGCTGGAGCCGTACCATTCTGTTACACACTCATACTACACCCTTAATCTTTCAAGCAGCAGGCTTCCATTTTGTGTTTTAGCTCACTTTAATACTTCTAAATTATTTTAACATTCACTTTAATACCCCAGAGTCACCTTCCCAGTGGACCCAGAGTTTTGCCTTCTGGGGAACTTTATAAGTGTTGGTAGATCGCGAACTAATTTCCAAATTAAATTCGCAGAAATTGCCTTATGTGTGGCCAGGAAATGTATAGCAGTGACATGGAAATCTGACGTCCCTCTGTTCATTGGTAGGTCGTCTTCAGAAATGAACAGCTGCATTCCCCTCGAAAAGATCACTTGTAGTCTTCGGAAGGGACTTAACACCTTCCTAAAAATCTGACAGCCTTATTTAGAACATATTATGTGCCACCATAGGGTTACGATTGCGATTGACTGGCCAGTTGACCTCAGTACTATCTTACGTCTGTACTGTGCGCGCTGCCGATGGGATTTTTCTCTTTCTCTTCATTTTTGTTCTCTGTTCAAATGGACTTATTTAGAGGGGAGGGGGTGGATTTCATGCCATTGTGTATTTAGTATGGTTGTGGATTGGTCAATATACTTAGAATGATAAATAAAATATTACAAAAAAAAAGAATGACTCATGATCAATCTCCGAGCAAAGACCTTCATCGGTCGTCAAAAGTAACCCATTGTCTTTGCGGCCTGTTCCTCATGCTCTCCCATTGTGACGCCCCTGTCTTTACCATCAGATGAAGGTGCCGTTGGTTGTGGTGAGGGTTAAATTAAATAGGGCTGGAATAGTTAACACGGTTGGCCTTTACTGCGCCGGTGGTCGGGACCGGGGCTCGAACCCTGCGCTGCCCGCGTGGAATTTGTACATTCTACCCACATCTGCGTGGGCTCTGGTTTCCTCCCATTGCTCGAAATGTACCGGGGGGTGTAGGTTAGTGGGGAGTAAATTGGGCAGCACTGGCTCATGGGCTGAAGTGGCCTGTTACCGTGCTGAAGGACAACATTTATCAATTTCATAATTTATAAATTTAATTCATTAAGGCATTTGAACGTTTAACTCCCATCAGCTCATTGAAATCGTTAGCCTGAGTTTCCATCTGCATGCAGGGGAAATGCCCTTTTCTCACTGAACCTCTTCAATAAGCACATACATGTGGAGGTCACAAAGCAAGCTCATCTCAAAGGTTCGCCTCACCTAGGGCGATGGAGTTCTGGGGGTCGAGAGGTCATGTTGCCACTCTACAAATCTTTGGTGAGGCCACACTTAGAGTATTGTGTTCATTTCTGCCAACCTCATTATAGGAAGGGTTGTGGAAGCTGTGGAGAGGGGGAAAAGAAGATTTCCCAGGATGTTGCCTGGATTGGAGAATGGGTCTTATTAGGCAAGGTTAGCAGAGCTGAGAGTTTTCCCTTTGGAGCAAAGAAGGATGAGACGTGACTTAATCGAGGTCTGCAAGATTCTGAGAGGCTTAGATAAGGTGGACGGCTGGCACCTTCTTCCAAGGGCAGGATTAGCAAACACCACAGTACATCTGTACAAAGTGAAGGGAGAAAAGTTTAAGGGAGACATCAGGGGTAAGTTTTTTACACAGAGAGTTGTGGGTGCCTGGAATGCCTTGCTGGGGATGGTGGTGGAGGCTGAAATATAAGAGGCATTTAAATCACTCTTAGACAGGCACATGGATGGAAGAAAAATGGAGGGTTACTGGCAGGAAGGATTTAGTATTTTTAATTTTTTTTAAATTTAATTTAGACATCCAGCACGGTAAGAGGCCATTTTGGCCCACAAGTCCGTGCCACCCAATTTACACCCAATTAACCTATACCCCCGGCACATTTCGAGGAAACCAGAGCCCCTGAGAAAACCCACACAGACACGGGGAGAACGTGCAAACTCCTTACAAACAGCACAACCCCAGTCCCGATCGCTGGCGCTGCAAAGGCGTGGGCCAACCGTGGTAGGAATACTCTATATAGGTCATCACAACATCGAGGGCTGAAGGGCCTGTACTGTGCTGCAATGTTCTAGTCAGAAATGTTGGGAAAGAGACCAAGGATATCCACTCCTGGTCTTCCATTGAATTCCCAATGACAGGGACCTGATAATGACATTGTATCAAATCTTCTCATTTTAGAACACCAGACAGGCTTGTTCTGAATGTTTTCCTTAAAGATTGTGCTGTGTAAATAATAATCGGGGACTGCTGTGGGAAAGGCACCAAAGGAGTTTATTACTAATCCTGTTGGCACATTTGCTTCTTAGTGAAATATTTATCTCTTTCAACCATTCTCATCACTCTCACATTGCAATACATTAGAGATTATCTACCTTTGCAGAACATCAAATTAGTCCGTCTCTGAAATATCAAACCTTCCTGCAGTGAATGCTAATTTGCTGAATATTGTGGGTCACCAGCGAGTCCCTGTAATCCTTCAATAATGGCTGCTTGTTGACCCAGAGAGAATCGCTCAACCCAGACATCTTTAAGTCATCTGCCAATTAAACATGGTAATCGTGTCCTGCCACAAACCGTAGCCAGGTTTGTGTTATTCCTGGTTGAGCAGCTTCGGTGGGAGTAAAATAATGGGCAACAATCCTTCAAGTCTCGACAATTCTTTTTTTTCCCCACTGATGCTGCCTCACCCATTGAGTTCCTCTCCCCTCCAACCCCCGTACGTTTTGGAGGGCGGGAAGAAACTGGAGACCTCGGAGGACAGAGAGAGGGCACGCAAACTTCTTACCGACAGCGCCAGATTCACTCCCGGGTCGCTAGCGCCGTAATAGCATCACGCTACCCAGGAAGGTTTCCTTGTAGATACTGGTCGCTGATCCCTGTAGAAAGGTGTCCTGACACCATGATGCATGGAGAGAAGACGTACGGTGGAGCTGGTTAGGAAAGAGAAATGCCTCTGCGAGAGTTTGACGTCGCCACAATGGGCAACAATAATAATTGAGGAAAATATCTTTGTTGAGTTTATTTATGTGACTACGTATCTTCTTGAGTACAGTTTGTTTGCACGTCGAATAAATGGCAATTCTGCCTAGCCCGCAGAGAAAAGAAGTTCAGGGTTGTACGTGATGTCAAGAAAGTACTCTGACAATAAATCTGAACTGCGGACTTTCGATACTTTACACGTGGTTTCAAGGATCAGGAAGTTGAAAGCAAAAATTAGTGGAATAAAAATCTTCATTTCACCTCAAAGGACAAAGTTTCTCACTCGCGAAATATTCTGAATGCTCCTTGGATGTTAGAGGAATTGAGGGAAACATGCTGTGAAAATTGGAGCTCCTGACTGTTCAATTAGTGAATTTTGTACAGATCCCATGAGTCAAACACAAGGGAAGGAGACCCCCTCCCCCTGCTAGTGTCATCACTAGGGTTGGTGTCACCCGGTGTGATACCTCATGATGTCACCCCCACCCCAGTGTACGAGGGTACCGAGCGTAAAAGAAACAGGTGTATGTTCCTTGTATGTCCGGGGTGGCGGCGGTGATGCTGAGTGGAGTGGGGGGGAGCGACGGGGGCACTGAGTCGAGTGGGGGGGCGACGGGGGCACTGAGTGGAGTGGGTGCACGGCGTGGGAGCTGAGTGGATTGGGGGGGCGATGGTGATGCTGAGCGGAGTGGGGGCGATGGTGGCACTGAGCGGAGTGGGGGGGTGGCGGTGGCGCTGAGTGGGTGGGGGGGAGTTTAACCGGAGCGCATTAGAAGGTTCAAAAAGTAAATTGGCATCGTTTTAGCCTTGAAAGGTATATTGATGTAAACTGGGCTTACGGAAAATGTTTTTGATGTTATAATTAACTATAGGGATATTTTTATTAAAAAATAATAAATTTCTGCAAAGTTGGCATACGCAAAACCTTTACAGTGCCAGCGATCGGGACCGGACCTGTGTTCAAATCCCGCACTGTCTGTAAGGAACATCTGCATGGTTTTCCTCCATTTTCCTCCCACTGTTCAAAACTTAACCGGAGGTGTTGGTCAATTGGGTGTAATCTCTCTCCATGGGCTCGTGGGCCTGTTACCATGCTGTGAGCAAGGGTAGGTTTGATAGAGGAAGTCAAAATCTTGAGGGGGATAGATAAATGCAAGCAGACCTTTTTCCACCTTCATGAGGGTGGGTGAGATACAAGCCAGAAGGCATTGGTTAAAGATGAAAAAGGAGAAGTTTAGATCAGTGGTTCTCAGCCTTTATCTTTCCACTCACTGCCACTTTAAGTAATGCCTAGCCCATCGGAGCTCTTTGATTGCTTAAGGTGATGTGTGAGTGGGAAGGGAAGGTTGATAATCACTGCTCTAGACCCAATTACTGAAATATTTTGCTTGAGAAAAATGGTCATTGGCCCATTTCCTTTGGAGTTCTGAAACCCTGCACATAACGAGACAATTTGGAACCATGATAACAGGGGTTTTCAAACTTTCTCTTTCCACCCACATCCCACCTTAAACAATCCCTTACTAATCAAAGAGCACCTCTGCCATAGGAAATACATAAGTGGTATGTGAGTGGAAATAAAAAGGTTGAAAACCACCATTATCATGGTACCTAATTGACTCCTTATGTGGACAGCTTCAGAACTGTTTAGGGAGAACATCTTCACACAGAGAGGGGTGGGAGAGGGGCACGAGAAGGCAACTCAAGTGGCTCGAATTTATCGTTTAAGAAAAATTTGGGCAGGTACATGGATGGGAGAGATACATAGGGAAATGGATTAGGTTCTGGCCAGTGGGACAAGGCAGAATAATAGTTTGGCAAGGGATAGAAGGGCCAATGGGCCTGTTTCTGTGCTGAAGTGTTCTGTAGTGGTCTCAGAACAAGCATTCGTGAAGATAGCTTGGGGTTTATAAACAGAATGGTGAATTATTCACATCCGACACAGATCAGAAGGCCATGCTATTGAAAAGTGCAGCCTGGGGATGCAAGAAAGCAAAGATCCTGACCAGAATTAGATCCAAAGTGTATATCACAAACCAACTTAGTTGTTCCACATAAAACCACAGAGAGTCTATTTGCAGAGTTAGTTCAGATTTCAGAAGAATTGTTCGATCTTAAACCATTTAAAATTCCACAGAGCTCTAAATTTGTCAGAAACCATCAAAAGTTGTGAGAAACTGAAATGATGTCAACTCGCTCAAAGTTCAAAGAGTTGTTAGAACTTGCCTGAGATTCGATGTAGGCAAAAAGGATTCAGTTGCTGTTAGGTTCAAAAAAACCTTTTGTTAGATTGTACGTGTAAGATTATGACTTCAATAGGGATAACAGTCGAGATTTCAAAGGAATTCCCAACTGTGAGGCAACTGGAACTGTACATCCGTAACCAGTTAGAGGATGCTATTGAGTATATCTACGGGGAACATTGCCGTCGGAGGGCAGCAGCGATCATCAAAGACCCTCACCACCCAGCACATGCTCTGTTCTCACTGTTGCCATCTGGAAAGAGGTTTCGGTGCCACAAGACTCACTCTGCCAGGTTCAGGAACAGCTGCTACCCCCTCCACCATCAGACTCCTCAATGACAAACTCAATCAAGCCCCTTTTCCCCTGACACCCTGTCCCAGGAGTTAACTGGGAATTTACCGGGACAGGGTCCAGTGATAAAGGAGCCCTGTCCGAACGCTGGTGTCAAATGGTGTCATTTCACACCAGGGATTAACCACCTTTTTTTTTTAAATTTTTTATTTTTCACACCATAAATCACGTTAGCCATGATATACACTTTTTCTTTTTCACACATATACAGTGTCTTTTTTTCCCCCACCCCCCTCTCATCCATTTTAGGTATACAATCTAGGTTGCATTAAGCCAGTCAGACAATGTTGTCATTCAACAAAAATACACCAGAAATTCTACTGAGTCCATTCTTTTCTTTTCTTCTCCTTCCATCAACTTAGGTAATGTTTGTTCCCGGTAGGTTTTCGCTATTGTATTTAATGTAAGGCTCCCATACTTGTTCGAATATTTCAATATTATTTCTTAAACTATATGTTATTTTTTCTAATGGAATACATTTATTCATTTCTATATACCATTGTTGTATTTTCAAATTATCTTCCAATTTCCAGGTTGACATAATACATTTTTTTGCTACGGCTAGGGCTATCTTAACAAATCTTTTTTGTGCATCCTCCAAGTCAATTCCAAATTCTTTATTTTTTATGTTACTTTTTGATGCATTATCCAAAGACTAGAAGTTGCCAGAATGATAGGCTTTTAATTGCTTAATACTGTGTGTACACTCATGTTGTTGGCTGGGGTCCATAGCTCGTACTGGGGGAGGGATTTGGCTGTAACCGCCCTTATTAGGGGATTCCAAAGGGAGGAGTCACAGGTGCAGTCAGCAAGGGGGCGGACGAGCCATACACACAGAGATGGTATCAAATAGTAATATAGTGGTTTCACCTTCTCGTATCCCTGGCGTTTGCTGATTAAACCAGTGGAAAAGGGCCAGCAGAAAGTCACCCATTCCCAGTGGAAGGTAGAACACTCCAATCCCCAGGGATGAGTTGGCCTCAGTGGAAAAGCAATTAGTGTCCCAGTTAAGGGTAGCCCAGTGAAAAGGGCGCAAAGGGCTTCCTATCCCAGGACACTGCACGGCCAATGAACTGAGATGACAGTGGAAATGGGCTAGAGAGCAGTGGTCCTCAGCCTTTTTCTTTCCACTCACATCCCACTTTAAGTAATCCCTTTGCCATCGGTGCTCCGTCATTAGTAAGGTGGGATGTGGGTGGGAAGGGAAGGTTGAGAATCACTGCTCTGGGCCCAATTGTTACTGAAATATTTTGCTTGAGAAAAATTGCCATTGGCCCATTTCCTTTGGAGTTCTGAAACCGTGCACATAACGAGTCCATTCTTTTCTTTGGCTTGGCTTCGCGGACGAAGGTTTATGGAGGGGGTAAAAAGTCCACGTCAGCTGCAGGCTCGTTTGTGGCTGACAAGTCCAATGCGGGACAGGCAGACACGGTTGCAGCGGCTGCAGGGGAAAATTGGTTGGTTGGGGTTGGGTGTTGGGTTTTTCCTCCTTTGCCTTTTGTCAGTGAGGTGGGCTCTGCGGTCTTCTTCAAAGGAGGTTGCTGCCCGCCAAACTGTGAGGCGCCAAGATGCACGGTTTGAGGCGTTATCAGCCCACTGGCGGTGGTCAATGTGGCAGGCACCAAGAGATTTCTTTAGGCAGTCCATTAGGAACGATTAAAACAGTGGTTTTCAAACTTTTTATTCCCACTCACATACCACCTTAAGCAATCCCTTACTAATCACAGAGCACCTTTGGCACAGGGAATAGTTAAACTGGTATATGAGTGGAAAGAAAATGGTTGAGAACTACTGGGCGAGAGACTTATTTAAGGACTTTAACGTGCACTTTATTGCTTTCCCTGTATTGCACAATTTGTTTACATTCAATATCTTTTTACATTTCTTTATTTGTTTACATCTTTACGCTGTGTACGGTTTATTTTTTCCACTACCAATTAGTGGTAATTCTGCCTCGCCCGCAGGAGAAATGAATCTCAGGGTTGTATGCATGTACTTTGACAATAAATCTGAAATCTGATGCTCAGTCTCGATCAGCCATTCCCAAACGGGGGCAATAAAGTGGCACCTGGGGTACATATAATGGGAGGTGAGGGGGGAATCAAGCACTGAAATCATAAAATATTATTATATGCAGTAAAAGTCCAAAAATCCAGATCCCTGCGAATCCAGACCTCAAAAACGCTCAAACATTTTGAAGTTTAGCGGGCATTTGTGTTGGCACCACAGATGCATAGAAGTGGACGAATAAATATTGGTTTGTATTTTTGTACTTTGCACTTTATTTGAAAAAATGCTTCGTTGATAAACTATCAAAATTTGCCTGTTCGTCTCTTCTTTATTCTCCTTCAATTTGAATTTCGAAAGAACTGCCAGACCGAACCAATCACCGGTCGGTCTGGACTTTTACCGTGCTCAGTAGGGAACAAGTACAGCAGAAACCAATTAAACTTGACTGTTCCACAGGGAAGGCGGGGGCATAAAGTTTGAGCAGAATCCTGAGGGGGCCATGGCTAAAAAGACAAAAGGTTGAGAATCACTGATCTCGATCACATTGGTTAAGAGGTTTCAAATGCAGAGAATGGATGAGATTTTTTCATAGCTTACTCTGACAATCTGGCAAAAAGTTTTTTTCCCCCCAATGTCACTACAGAAAAAAACCCCAAATGGTCGTTGGAGCTGCTGGAACGGCAGTCCTGCCGCTTGTGTGAACCCAGGAAATCAGAGAGTGGAGACACGGTGCTGTTCCGCGGGGCCTTACCACCCGCTCCGAATGCCGAAGGTTGTGTACAGGCTTTAAACGGCCCATTAAAGGAGCCAATGGAGTGTTTTTTTTTAATTCTGAAACCTTAGGGCATTGGTTCTCAACCTTTTCCTTTCCACTCACATACCACTTTAAGTAATCCCTAGGCCATCGGTGCTCTGTGATTAGCTCTGAATTGCTTAAGGTGGTATGTGAGTGGAAAGAAAAAGTTTGAAAATCACTGTTTTACTCGTCCCTAATTGACTTGTTATGTGCACAGTTTCAGGACTCCAAAGGAAATGGGGGGGCCATGACAATTTCTCTCAACAACTGGGTCTAGAACATTGATTCTCATCCTTCCCCTCCCACTTACATCCCACCTTAAGCAATCCCTTGCCAATCACAGAGCACCGATGGCCTAGGGATTACTTAAAGTGGTATGTGAGTGGAAAGAAAAAGGTTGAGAACCACTGCTAGGGTCTGTGCTTTAGATGGCAGCACCTCTGAAGGGCAGCGTCCCAGAAGGGATTGCAGACTCAAGAGGGCAAGGACCAGCACAGATACCAGAAACAGGTAGAACACATTGCCCACCTGTTTAGAAGGGGAAGCATAGGAGACGACCTTACAGGGCAGTGACTACGGCTGCGGTCCGGCGAGGTTCTTAGCCACTGAAGGGCCCCTCACAGGCTGCGGGCGGCTAGCAACTTGTGGCTGATGGACTCACACAGTCCATGGGATGCTCGCGACTGGCTCATGGGAAGCAATTATCGGAACCGGGATTCAAAAGGGTAGCGAGGGCCAGAAGGGCTCGCGAGGAGCCTTTGGCGCTGAAGGATTCCTGATCGTGTGAGAGGTTTGGATCCAGTTACCATTGTTTTGAACAGGAGTCTGTACAGCCGCAGAAGCAGTGGGAGCACTGGAGGCGAATCCACGGACATTCAGTGCCTCCGATGGGCCTCTCTTTTGCTTCTCTCTCTCGCCTTTGTTAGGGGCATCGGACGATGACTCTCTGTTTGCCTTAAGGCAGACAAAAGTTGAAGTACATTACATTTTTAATGCATTATTACGTGACTATAAAATAAATCTTTGAAACCCACGGAGCAGCCTCGCACACACTACACAAGAGTGCTGAGGGCACTCAGCAGGACGAGGTGCATCCACGGAAAGCAATAGAAAGTCTGCAGACTCTGTGATTTAAGTAAAAGCACTATTCTGGCAAAACTCCGCACGTCGAACTTTATATAGCAAAGATAAAGACACAAAACAAATGTTTCGGGCTTGCGCCCTTGAGCTCAATTCATGGAAAGTCATTGGTAGTTGACGTTTTGGGCCCCGTGTAAGAAGTGGGTGGAGCGCAGGCTAGTGGGCGATAGCTGGTATCAAGAGTCCCTTGTTGCTGGGGTCTTCAATTCCACACCCATTGCCTCACTGAACTGTCCATCTATGGCCAGGTTAAGGTCTCCCACTAATTTGAGGAACAACACCCTTCTACAGTAAAACCTTTGGTATCCGGCACCTAGGGGAATTGGAGATTATGGATAGGTGAATTTTCTGGTTGCTTGAGACACATACCTCAATAATTCATCTGCATTAAGAATAAGGAAACAACAATAGGCAGTGAAAAATGTAAAGTTCAGGTAGTCCCTGGGCTACAAATGACATCCATTCCTATATCTGTCTTTAAGTCAAATTTGTATTTAAGTTGTATTTAATATGGTCCTTATTTAATGACTGTTAATCAAATGTCTGTCTTAGCATATAGTGTATATTTGACCTTTCAATGCATATAAAACTACTGGAGTCAATTTCTTGAAGTAGGCACACTCAACACAGTGTTAAAGGCAGCGGGAGCTGACTTAAAATGGTGGTCAGCATTCTCCTTACTTGAGCTGATGAACCGCTAAAGCCGCACTTAGTCTGTTCGTAAGTACGAGTTGTCTGAAAGTCGGGCGTTCATAACCCAGGGACTGCCTGCAATTTGAAAAGAATCAGGCAGGGATAGGGAGACACTTTGGGAGATTCGCCCCAGCAGTGAGCGGCATCAGCCAGCTCTTCATCCTGGGCACCGCCATTTTATTCAAACACAACTTTATTGATACTTTATTCAAACAGCTGCCATGGGCAGGGCACTCCACTGGCTAAACGTTTGCTCCCATCTTAGTGAAGGGGTTGTGTGTTACTTCGGTGAACATTGACATTAAAACCTTTTAAAAATGTTTATTTATTCTTATTTATTTTGATTTTTGTTTATTTCCTCGTTTTTTTTTGCCAGTTGGTTGAGTTCTGGTTACCGGAGATTTTACTGAATTCTATGTTAGCAGTTTAATCGGTATTGGCCTCCAATTTCCAGCGACCCCACCCCCTCTACCTCGTTCTCTTGCTTTCCCTCATCCTTCTGACTCCCTTTCTTTCGCTGCCCAGGACCCTCTCCTTTCAGAGAGCATCCTCCGCCCCTCCCCTTAGCCCCTTTCTCTTCTTTGGTGCCCCACATCGAATACTGGTGGGTTCAAGGTCTGCAATAAATTGTCTCCGTGCGGGGCAGGGGGGTGGGGGTGATGCAGCCAAATGGTGTTTGGCTAAAGAGAATAAGGCCAGACGGGATGGTACAATTTAACAGCGATAGCTTCCTGATTAGCCAGAGCAGTGTCAGCATAATGGGGGGAGGTGGCATTCAAAGGCCATGCCCCCAAGATGAGTTATTATCCTCTCCCCCACCCAAAAATGAATGGCAGGAATGGCGCACAGATGGTCATTTGTGCTCCCTCTCCCCCTACCTTAATGCCCCCCCCCCCCGATTAGATTTGTTCCGACGCCCACTCTGAGCCAGGGCACCAAAGGTTATGGGGAGAAGGGTGGGTAGTGGGGCCGAGTGGGAAAATGGATCAGCTTCTGGTTAAAGGCGGGGCAGAAGTGATTATCTGAATGGCCTAATTCTGCTCCTATGTCTTATGGTCTTGCAAAGGTGAAATCTGTGTTTGATGTTTTCTTCATGTCAGCAGAAACCTGGCCCAAAATAGCAATCAATAATTTTTAATATTTATAAATGAATGTAATATTCTGATGGGCAGGCGACGAAATACCAGCTGACGCAGCGACTTCTCCACGACTACCCGCGGCTCCAACAATCAAAAAATGCTGATAAAATGCGGGATGAACAAGGGCAGCCACAGGTTGGTGTCAGTGGAGGGCGGAGGTATTTTAGGAAGGCCTGGTCAGCCCATTCCCTGGTATGCCAAATCTGAGACCGTCGGGTTATATCCTCTCCAAGGTCAAGACTTTAAACCCCACAGGGCCCTCCGACTGCTACTTCCTGAGTTAATGTCAGACTCAATAAGCTGAATAAATATTTTAAATATGGTCCTGAGAGACAATCTCGAAGGTCATCTCGGTTCAGATGGGCCATTGGTGCAAATACAGTGACAGCAACATTAGCGAGGCACTTAGAGAAGACCGACAGGATGAATTAGATTTAGGGATGATCCTGCCTCTGGTGGCAGTGTTCGCAATTTACTCATCTGTAAACCGTTCACGTATTGTTCACAAAAAAACAATGGCAGCTGGATAATGGCAACGCTGCCGCGGGTGTGGACCCACGGAGAGCAGGGAGCGGAGACAGCACTGCTCCGCAGGGGTCTACCGCCCAGTCCAATTCCGTACAGGTGTCCTCATTTCGTCGGCTTGTACTGGGTGCATTCAGATGATAGTAAACTTGACTTGACCTGATCATGTCTCAATGTCCTGAGATTTGGGAAGAGATAGTGCCCAGGTCTGCTCACGATGGGTTTCCAGCAGGGCTGGTGAGCTGTTGGTAAGGTTAAGGGCATGAAGAGCAAGAGTTTAGCGAGCGACACTCCAACATGGTGGAAATGCCCTAACCGAAGTCATCTCCCAACAGGTTCCTCTGTTACGCAGACAGATGCCCTCCTTCAGGAGTTGTTGAGAAGGATGACAGAAGCCTTGACAAGTAAATCGGGTATATTTTATGACTTAAGTGGGTGTGTGATGAAGGACAGGCAGGGGAGGAACTGTACTGTCCTGTAATGTTCAAAGTTCTATGCAGTCCCATATTTGGGTGCACCTGGGCTTGTCCTGCCCCACACTGGCTGCCTCTAAATTCGGAGCTGATTGGATGGCTTAATTTTATTTTAAATTTAATAACGCAGCACAGTAACAGGCCCCTCCGGCCTACAAGACCATTCCACCCAAATACTAATTAACCTATTCACCCAGTACATTTTCTGGAAGGTGGCAGGGAACCGGAACACACAGGGGAAATCCATGCAGGTCACAGCAGAACGTATAGACTCCTCACAGACTATACAGGCTTTGAACGCAGGTCACTGGCGATGTAACTGCTGCACTAGCCGTAAATTTAAATGTTGAAATTTAGGCCTACAGCACGGTGACAGGCCCTTTTGGCCCCACCAGCCCATGCCACTCAATTGCACCCCAAATGACCTACAACCCCTGTAAAGTTTTAAGCAGTGGGAGTAAACCGGGGGAGGGAGGGGAACGCCACGGGGAGAACGTACGAACTCCTTGCACATCGCGCAGGATTCAAACCTGGGTCACTGGCGCTGGAATAGCTATCCGTTTGGATCCCGTGCTTTCCAGATTCTCAGTTACTGGCCTTGCACAGACAGCAGAGACATTGGCAGTGCCAGCAGGAAAGGTGAAAACCCCAAACTGTCTGCTTTAATTGCATGTAACTTCCTGTAGCCAAGTACTTCTATGCCCCCAATCACTGACATGTCTATTCCCAGCCTTGTCATTGTCCGGATCAGGACAAACATGAAGAAACAACCCATTTTAATCCCCCTGAAAAGCCTCAAATCTAATAGAGTGAACATTCATTACCACCCCCCCCCCCTCCCCCAACCCCCATCTCCTTCCCCTGTTTCCGTCTCTTCCCCGGTCAGTTCAGCTCCGGAAAAAAAAATCAGATAAGTGAGGACTTCAGATATCCTCATTTATTGATTTTGGAGAATCTGATTTCGGACCATCTTAATGTGTAACTTTAAAACCTAAAATACCGCAGACAAAGGAAATCTGGTCAGAAAACGCTGTAAATTTGCGTCAGTCAGACAGAGTTTGGAGTTCAGGTCAATCTGAGGAAACATCACACATTTGAAACATGAACTCTCCTTCTCAGGACACCACCCACTTCCAACATTTTCTATTTTTCCTCTTATGTCTTAAACTATGTTCTATTAAAAACTTACTGAGCGGTTTGCAGATACTAATGAACACTGCCACGGTCTGCGATGGAGTTTCTGCGGTAATCAGCAGGAGGGACAAACAGTTTCAGAATATATTGACCAGGCTAGAATGTGACCGCTATTTATCTTTTGCAAGAGGGGGGGAAAAAGAAATCTGTGCAAATAATTGCCTTTATGTGAGTCTTTCAGGAAGAATCTGCAGAGAATAGCCCCCATGTCAGGCTCTCTCTTACTGAAGAAGAAAATCTTTTACAAAGGAACCAGAGGTCATAGGCATTCAGAGCTGTGACCTCTAGAATCAGAGCATTGAGCTCACACTCAGCTGTGATGATTTCCATCTCTCTTTTCAGTTATCCTTACCTTTTATATCAAAGTTCAAAGTTCATTATTTATTGACAGAGCACATACACGACGTCACCTACAACCCTGAGATTCTTTTTTCCTGCGGGCCAGGCAGAATTATCACTTATCGGCAGTGCAAAAAAAAAAATCTGGACTCAAGAAAAGATAAGTCGACAAAAGAGAGAAATTTAAACAAATTGACTGTGCAAATGCAGAAAATAAATACAAGAACTCAATAATAAATAATGCGCCAAGTAAGAGTGTCCAGTTGAGTTCGTTGTTTAGGAGTCTAATGGGAAGTTGGAGAGACTCAGTGTGCCGGGCAGCATCTACGGAGGGGTAGCAACTGTTTCTGAACCTGTGGCACCTGCACCTCTTTCCTGACGGCAGCAGCGAGAACAGAGCATGGGCTGGGCGGTGTGGATCCTCGATGATTGCTGTTGCCCTCCTCTAGAAGTTCTCATTAGTTTGGTAGGGTCTTACCTGCGATGTCCTGGGCCTTTGCTGGTGCACCTTTCGGCCAAGTTTTCAATCTCCCTCCTGTATGATAATGGTGGCATTTTTGTCCAAAAATGAACCCAGTGGAGCAGACGATCTCCTCCTTGCCCTGAATCTCTCTGGTTATATGGGGGCCATCATGAGTCACACCAAACTGTATGGTGGGGTTAAAAAAAAAATCCAGGTGCGCGGAGGCAAAAAAAAATGGGAGGGAGAGACGAGAGCGCGTATCCAATGTGTGTGGACATGGTGACTTCTCTCTCCATGACATGAGTCGACAGATCTAGTGTATGGAGTGGCCAAATCCATAGCTGGAGTCTGAACATACAGAGCTGAGAAGAGCATTCTTGCCCCTCTCCCCATCTCTCTTCCTATTGACCCCATTCTCTCCCCTTACCCTCTCCTCCCCATTCTGCCCCCCCCCCCACCCTTTCCTCTTCCCCCTTCTCTTCTCTACTCACCAATTTAGCTCAGTGATCAACATTTACCACAAAAAGGGCATTTCCCAGTTCAGAAAGTGCACAGCCACACTGCTTTGGAAAACAGCGGCAAACTCCAGTGCAAGTACAAATATCACGAGATGGAGAGGTGACAAAGAATTCCAGGCTTGGGGGTGAGTAGGAGCAATGGAATTGGGAAGAGATGCCTGAACCACTCAAAAGATGTTGGTTTGAGGAACATGAGATCTTGTGCATTGAATGATGAGGAGGCAGAGAAGGAGGAGGGGATAAAGGAACAGAATAGGAACTTGATGCATGATGTTGTCGAGAGTTTGGCAGCAATCCCAGGGACAGTAATGTTATTTTCGGCCTTGCGCATTTCAAAGGGCTTGGAGCTACAATTGAACAAGGCAGATTCTGAGGAGAAATGATCACGGATGCATTGATAAAATAGAAAGTAATTAGAAAATGACTTAGGTGATAAAGCCAGACTTACTCCTCTTTATAACTCAGCTGCCCACTGGCCATCGATTGTATCTGACCTCTCCCTAAAGGTCCTCCTCAGAGTTTTGGTTTTTAGTTTAAATGTTAATAAAGAGCTTGGGAGAAACCGTTGGGAGAGATTTCTTCCTGATAGAGTCTGCACTCCGCAACAAAGACTCAAGGTTGAGGAGGCAGTCAGATCATTATAATTTGTGATCGTACTTAAAGTTTTCCGAAGTTGCTGGAAGCAAATTTGAGCACTCCTGGCATCCAAACTAAATACCAGGTCAATATCACCATGTTTAAAAAAAAATAATGGTCTTGAGGGTGTGATTAGGTCTAGAGGACTTGAGTTACTGGCAAGGCTGGGAGCTTTGCACCAAAGTGCAGGGCTCTGATAGAGTGAATTTATTCATCTGCAAGATGAATGGTCATGCTCTTTTCCCCCAGCATAGTGGGGGCTAAAGCCCCTTTTTCCACTGGCATCTCAGTTCATTGGCTGTGCAGGGTCCCAGGATAGGAAGCCCTTTGTGCCGTTTCCACTAGGCCGCCCTTAACTGGGACATTGACTGCTTTTCCACTGAACACCACTTTCCCCGGGGATCGGAGTGTTCTACCTTCCACTGGAAGCGGGTGACTTTCTGCTGGCCCTTTTCCACTGGTTTTATCAACAAACGCTGTGGATATGGTAGGGGTAGAGGGGGGCCATTTCCTGACATCATTTGTCAATTGGACAGTGTTGCTTTTCCACTGGATCCTGTCCCAGTAAATGCCCAGTTAATTCCTGGGTCAGGGTGCCAGTGGAAAAGGAGCTTAAAATTAGAGGGCATAGATTTAAGGTGAGAGCGAAAGATTTATAAGAGAGCTGAGGGTCAAATGGATGGGTGTATCGAATGAGCTGCCAGAAGTGATGGAAATAGGTATGGTTATAATGTTTCTTAAGACACCGTCCCTTGTAGATGTCCTTAATGGATTGAAAACTATTGCTCAGGATGGAAATGGCCAAGTTCCAACCTTCTGCGCCTCTTCCTATCCTGTTCATTGGCATCTCTGTACCAGACAGTGATGCAACCAGTCTGAGTGCTCTCCACTGTCAGGAACAAAGATCTTTACCCTCTCCACTGCTGATCCCTTGATGAGACCTGGTTCGTGTTCTCCTGATTTCCCCCTCAGTTCCTTAGTTTTGCTGACCATGAGTGGAAGGTTGTTGTTGTGCCACCACTCAACCAGCTGATCTATCTCACTCCTGTACCCTTCCTCATTGCCGTCTGGTAACTGTGGTGTCCTCGGCAAATTGGTAGATGACATTGGAATTGTGCCTGGTCACACAATCCTGGGCATGGAGTGGGTAGAGCAGTGTATTAGGAGATTTATAAAATCACGAGGGGCATTAGTAGGATGAATGGTCACAGCCTTTTCCCCAGCATAGGGGATTCTAAAATTAGAGGGCATAGATTTAAGGTGAAAGGATAAAGATTCATGTGGGACCGGAGGAGAGACTTGGTGGGTCTGTGGAACGGGCTTCCAGAAGAAGTGGTGGAGATAGGTATGGTAACAATGTTTAAAAGATACTTGGAGAGGTACATGCATAGGAAAGGTTGAGAGGGTTTCCAATATTTGGTCACCCCCACCCGGTTCCACTCTTTCCATCTCTCCTTTACTTGCTCCTGCCCTAACCTTTCCTCCCCCACCCCTGTCATCTCCTCCCTTAAGAGTGCCTCTCCGCCTCTCCCACCCACCAGATACTGAGCCAGCACCACCAGGCGGAGGAACAGCTTCTTCCCATGGGCAGTGAGGGAACGCTGAACAACCAAAGGAACCGCTCACACTCACCCTTCTGAGACTTACATTACCGAAACAAAATTTATTTATTATCTGTATGTATGACAAAGAGTAGAGCAGGCGGACAAAGTGACTCTGAACTCAATGGCTCATCATGGCTTTCATGCCATTGGAATAAGTTGGCTGATTTGTGAAGTATTGTGGGCTTCTTGGGAGTCCAACATCAAGTACCTGTTAAACAAATGCACGCACAGGCATCTTCACTCTGTTGGGTCGAAGGCCATCATGCTTGACCAGGAGGGAGAGCCACGATGATGGATACTAGCCCACATTACATATTGTTTGTGGTTTAAGGATAAGGGGGATGTCTTTTAGGACTGAGATGAGAAAAAAAATGTTCTTTCAGAGTGGTGAATCTGTGGAATTCTTTACCACAGGAAGTGGTTGAAGCCAGTTCTTTATCTATATTTAAGAGGGAGTTAGATTTGGCCCTTGTGGCGAAGGGGACCGGGGGGGTGTTCTGGGGAGAAGGCAGGTACCGGGTACTGAGTAGATGATCAGCCATGATCAAAATGAATGGCAGTGTAGGCTTAAAGGGCCAAATAGCCTACTCCTGCCCGTATTTTCTATGTTTCTTTCTGGTCATGAGTCTGCGTGTTTTGCGAGGACTGGAGAACGCTGTTTTGTCAGGTTGTACTTGACAATAAACTTGACCTGACACCTTCTTTCTCCCCTTAGCTATTTTCCTCAGCCGCACCCCAGCCCTTCCCCTTTTCCCCTTTTTTTATTCGCCACCTCCCCTTCCCCACTTTAGTCTTGATGAAGGGACCCCATTTCTCTCTGTGGATGGTGCCTGACACACTTGAGTCTCCCCAACGTCCCATCGTTCAGTCTCATGCTGGGAATTTCCAGCAGCCTCCGCTCTGCAGTGTTAACAGTGCTTGGAAGACCAGGTCAGAGATTCCACAAACCCTTTGTGTTTCTGAGATCCCCCTGCACGTTCAGGATTTTGTTCAAAGAGTCCTCCTTTTGCGCAAACTCCTTCACCAGAAATAGATTCTTCTTGGGGAGAGAAAATAGCCTTTCAAATAGCAGTGCTGAGGTGAGCCCTGATCACGGGCAGAATGGGGAGCGAATTATAGATGGCAACGAGTGTTGTTACTGGACTGTTACTGTGTAATTACATTGTTTGCCTGGGAACACGCAATGAAATGCCTTGTGATAGCAGTGAGATTACAGTACAAACTATGGCTCAATTTATCTCCAATCAATAAAGTCTTGAGTTCCAGTTTCATTGCAAACCACAAAACATCATCGGAGGGAAAAAGATCTTTCTTGGCTTCCTGGAATTTAAATGCAGATTCTCAGATATGCACATATGCATTGCCACATATAAATTCACACAAACATGTACACAGACTTCTTCAACATTAGTACTCAAACTCAGATGAGACAACACGCAGTACTCTGGGGGAGGAAGTTAGTGTAATGATTTGCGCAAGGCTATTACAGCACCAGCCACACGGGTTCAAATTTGCACATTCTCTCTGTGTCCGCATGGGTTTCCTCGGGTACTGTAGTTTCCTCCCACCTTCTAAAGACACACAGGGGCCGTCGGGCCTGTTACTGAGCTGCATGCCTAAATTTAATTTCAAATTTACACACAGTTCAGAATCGGGATTAGGTTTATTGTCACGAAATGCGTTGCGTTACAGGTGTAGAAATTGCAATAAATTACATTTCCATAAAGAAGTACACTATTCAAAAATAAATAGGTTAGTGCAAGTGAAGGGAAAGAAAGTGACAAAGTACCTGTGGTACATTCAGGGTTGGCACCAAGGTGTTGGGGGGGGGGGGGGGGGCTACTCGGGCTCAGGCACGAAACGTCGGTAATGAATCTTTATCTTTGCTGCACTGTTTGACCTGCGGAGTTTCTCCAGCATTGTGTTTTTACTACATTTTATTCGGGTGCCTGTCTGCTTTCAGCTCACACCTTGATGAAGGGCTCAGGCCCAAAACGTCGGTAATGAATCTTTATCTTTGCTGCACTGTTTGACCTGTGGAGTTTCTCCAGCATTGTGTTTTTACTACATTTTATTTGGGTGCCTGTCTGCTTTTAGCTCACACCTTGATGAAGGGCTCAGGCCCAAAACGTCGGTAATGAATCTTTATCTTTGCTGCACTGTTTGACCTGTGGAGTTTCCCCAGCATTGTGCTTTTACTACATTTTATTCGGGTGCCTGTCTGCTTTCAGCTCACACCTTGATGAAGGGCTCAGGCCCAAAAAGTTAGTTATGTATCCTTATCTTTGCTACATGACTTCTTGAGTTTCTCCAGCAAACCAGTGGCGTCACTAGGGTGGGTGTCACCCAGTGCGGTCACCCCTCCCCATGAAGCCTTTTTTGACTTTCCCCCTTCTTTTCCTTTAATGACGACTTCATTCTCAAACAAATTACTGATCTCGGTTCACAAACACTAATGACCACAATATTGGAACTAAAACACCAGAAGATTTGACAAAAGCAGTGCCTATAAAAGCACCAGCAGCAACAAAAACAACAGCGCTTGCTGACGGCGCACCACAGACAGAACCACGTGATTCGAAGCGTCGTTGTCATGGGGAATAATGACAGAGCTGGCCAGAGTGCACCAGAAGGTTCAAAAGGTAAACTAGTTTTAGACTTGCAGATATATTGATACATGGAAGCTGGGCTTACGAAAAATGTGTTGTTATAACTTAATGCAGTGGTATTTTTATAAAAAAATAATAAATTTCTGCTGAAACACTGCCCAAACATTTTATAGACAGTCATTTTGGTGTCACCCCCTCTGATGGTGGTCACCCAGTGAGGACCGCACCCTGCTTAGTGACACCAGTGGTATAAACACATTGATCCCGGTCCCCCCATCGTTGTTTTCATTCGTGAGGTGTGGGCTTCACAGGCTGAGCCAGTATCTCATGTGCCAGTCCCTAATGCCCTTGAGAAGGTGGTGGTGAGCCATCTTCCTGTCCTCATGCAACATATTATTGACCTGGAAATCAACCATCACCCAAGGCTTCAGTTCATCAAAAGAGCAGGCTGATTGTCCATCAGAAGTCAAAAGCTTTGACTCCAAAGCCATTTTATTGCTCTCTTTGGAATAAGTGGGCCATCTGGTTTCATTCTGACTGCTTCATAATCCCATGCAGTTGCCCTCGCCTCCCTTATCGCAACAAGGACCATGTTAATGAGGTGGAAAGATGCCGTCCCTCCCATTCATAGTCACGGATTCTTCTCCGTGGATGGTCACCTTGTCGTGGTGGAGAAGCTTGTGTGGTTCTGAGATCCCGTGAATGATGCCGTCTGGAACCATGCACCTGTTCGGGCCACCCATGGCGGTAAGGTCGAGGGTGAGGTCCCAAACAACGAACAATCCAACCAAGACTACAACGGTAGTGCAGGCGGATAAAATCACTCAATGGCCGTGAAGGCGGACGAAGGCTGCAACAAGCCCATCAGCTCCAGTTGCTGTGGTTTCCACACCAATGGAACAAGTTGGTTGATTTGTGGACTTCTTGGAGTCCAACATCAAGTGCACGTTAAACAAATACACACACAGGCGTCTTCGTTCTGTTGGGTCAAAGGCCATCATCCTCGACCACAAGAGATAGCCACGATGATGGATACTAGCCCACATTACATATTGTTTGCGGTTTAAGGATAAGGGGGATGCCTTTTAGGACTGAGATGAGAAAAAAAATGTTCTTTCAGAGTGGTGAATCTGTGGAATTCTTTTCCACAGGAAGTGGGTTGAAACCAGTTGTTTATCTATATTTAAGAGGGAGTTAGATTTGGCCCTTCTGGCTAAGGGAATTGGGGGGTCTGTGGAAGGGATTGAATTAGATATTCAATATCGTGTTTTTCTTTTTATATTTCTTTTTAATGTAATGCAGGTCTCAGTACTGTTTGTATTGCTCAGTGAGATTTGTAAATACTTTATTTAAACCTATGGAACATTTATTTGATAAAACCAATAGATATTGGAATATAAAGTCAAAACCTTGGGTCTCCCATTGACTGTGTGCTTGGAGGACGCGGGAACAAATAATTATCCTGACACCATCACAATTGCAATGGCCCTTTCATTTTTATTTTTAATCATTTTTCAGGGTCTGGATGTTTACTCACATTTTATTATCCTAATTCCTTTCAGAAGGTGGAGGGGGTGGGGGGTGGGGGGGAGATCACTATTAGCTAGGAGCCATTTTACTTAACTGGAAAGACTCTGAATCTCCTACATGACTTCCATGGCTTTCTCATGTTATGTCTTTCTTGAATCTAGAAAAAAATCAGGTCGTACTTTAGAGACAACTACAGGTCCTTATCCCTTTATCCGCGATTCTGATAACCAAACTTTTTTTTTAACAGCACGCAGAGTACATTTTTAGGTGTTCTACAGAGAGCGAGGAGAGAACGTGGCTCGAGCGGGGAGAGAGCGAGGAGAAAACTCGGCTCCGACGCCAAGCGGGGTCAGATCGCAGCTCGGCGGCAAGCGGGAAGAGAGCAGCAGTGCGGCTCAGCAGGGCGAGCGGGGAGAGAGCGAGGAGAGAACGCGGCTCAGGTCCGCGAGCATGGAAAGAGTGAAGACAGAGCGCAGCTTGGGGGGGCGAGCAGTGAGACAGGGAGAGGGCGAGGAGAGAATGCAGCTCGGGCAGACCAGCGGGGAGAGAGCCATTTTAATTCCATATTCCGGAATAATCCAAATACCGAGGAGTGTCTGATCCCAAGGATCTTGGATAAAAGGATAAGCACCTGTACTAAATTTGAAGAACCACGGGAACCATTTATAGATGACTTTCATGGGATATAACTAGCATCATTGTCAGAATTAACTCCTTCCTTTCCAGAGAGAATATAATTCTTGCTGTTTTTTTGTTTTCGGTAGGTGTGGACCGAAACGATATTTTAAACTATTCAATAGATCCTCAGGATAGGCCGCTCAGTTCGTTTGTTTTTTAGTAGATTAGTTGTTTTTTTTTATATATATAATTATTTCTTTACATCTGTTTTCTTTGTTAGGAGAATTATTTCTAATATGTCACATTTTCACTCTTTGGATTAATATCTGATACATATACAATATAGACTTGGACAGACCATTTTAATTGTGTTATTTCTATACTCCTTATGCTGTGAAAATAATGAAATGTTAATAAAGGGACTGAAAAAGAAAATAAAATAAAAGAAAGTGGGTATTATGTCTCTGGAGTAACTTGGGAGACTTTTTAATTAACTTAGAGATGTAAGATTCAAATAACAAAAGAGACTTTACTTACTGATGCCTTCCACCATCACAGGGATCTGTTCACACTCCCACACATATATATACTTACGCCCCACAGTGGTGCCCTACAGTGAGAAGGGTGTATTCTTACGCGGACACAAAATAGTTCACATTATCCTGACTATATAGCACTGGGGGGCCCACCTTTTAGAACCTTCTGTTGAAAGCACCCCCAGGGTGCTACTGGGGGAGAGGTTTCTAGGATTTAGAATCCATGATGATGAAAACTTTCCATGTCGGGATGACAGACAATTTGGAGGGAACACCAGAAGATTTGACAAAATCTTTGATTTTCTGCATGGCTGTTGAATATTCCTGGTTTATGTTAGATGGCAATTTATTTGAATTTTGATTTAGACATAGCACGGTAACGGGCCCTTCCGGCCCATGCCACCCAATTTACACCAAAAATTAACCTACAACCCTGGTATGTTTTTGAAGAGTGGGAGGAAACTGAAGCCCCCGGAGGAAACCCACACACATGAGGAGAAAATGTACAAACTCCTTAAAGACCACGCCAGAATCTAACCCAAGTCAGAACCTGACCAAATCCTCAACCACCATGCAGCGGTTTTCCTACAAGAATTGGGGAAAATCAAAGGTGTTCGAGTCAAACTGCAATTAAAAGATAATGCAGAACCAAAATTCTTCAAATCCCATTTGCTATGAAAGGAAAAACTGAGGCTGAATTAAACAGACTAAAACGTGAAGGCATATTAGAACCAATACAATACAGCGATTGGGCAGTGCGAAAAGCAAACGGGGAAATTCACATTTGCAGCAATTACAAAATCCCCATCGATCCATCACTCAAAATGCCCAAACACCCTACGTCCAAGGCAGAAGAATTGTTCCAAGCACTAAATGGAGGGCAAAAATTCACAAAACTAGATTTGTCACAAGCATATCAACAGATAGAATTGGACAAAACAAAAATCAAGGGAATATGTGACAATCAATCCCCATCTGGGCCTATCCACCCATACACGGGCCTTACGGAATATCAGCAACACTTGCGATTTTTCAAGCGACAACGGACAAATTACTACCTGGACTCTCAGTTGGGTGTTACCTAGGTGATATCAACATCACGGGCTGAAACGACAATGAACACCTACAAAACCTTGAAAAGGTTTTAGCCAGCCTACAACAGGATGCGATGACGAACGGACAAATCTGTCTTCAAGCGCCCCTCAGTAACATACCTTTGGATTGCAATCGACAATGAGAGGGTGCAAATGAATCCAGCAGGAAACAGAAGCTGTTTGCAAGGCCCCAAACCCAACCAACAAATTGGAATCATAATCCTTCTTAGGACTTGTTAATCTACCAAAAACATATCCCTAATATGTCTGCATTATGCAACCCACTGAACCAATTACTCAAGAAAGATCAAACATGGTATTGGAACACAGAAACTAAGAACACAGTCGATCAACGAAAGGAAATAAGGTGCTGATCCACTACGACTCTAGAAAAGAAGTTACACTAGCCGTGGATGATTGACTAGGAGAGGTACTATCCCAAATCACAGAAAAAGGTGAGCAACCAATGGTGTACGCTTCACCAACATTAACTACAAGCGAACGCAATTACGCCCAACTAGAAAAAGAAGGATTGGCAATAAATTTTGTTGTAAAATAAAATTCCACTAATATCTTTACGGAAGGAAATTCAACCTGATCACAGACAACAAGCCTCTGAGTTTAATCCTGGGGCCACACAAAGGTAGACCAGTATTAGCGGCACCCAGAATTCAAAGATGGGCCATCTAACATAAACCAGGAACACTCAACAGCCATGCAGATGCCTTATCACGCTTGCCGCTATCCGAGACAGAACGACGAGAGGAAGTTATTAAATGGAGAGCAGAAGCAGCAGCCATCAACCAAGAACAACTTCAACAACCGCCCATTACAGCCCAGATGATCGGAAAGGAAACCTGAAAAAAGGTAACATTAAGCAAGATCCTATATTTCACACTTAATGGGTGGCCTGAATCTGAAATCATTCCAGAAGATCTAAAACCTTACCACACACGCCGCCATGAACTATCAGTCAAAGAAGGATGTTTACTATGGGGTACCCATACAATTATTCCAGCCAATTGGCAAGCTACCATGTTATCAGAACTGTACCACAACCATCCGGGAATGGTACGAATGAAGGCACTGGCCCGGATGCATGTCTGGTGGCCCCTCCATAGACAGAGACAATGAAACAACAGTAAGAGAATACAAAGTATGTCAGTCAATGCAGCCAAAAATGCCACAAGCCAAAGCTAACGCATGGAACCTGGCATCGGATTCATGTAGACTTTGCTGGACCAGTCATGGGTGAGACTTTCCTAATAGCTGCCTCCGTCGGATCCGGAGGGTGCTACAAGGCACCGCTCAATATGAATGCAACACAGGAGCGGCCTTTGAGGTAAGTTTTAAGTTTTCCCTCTGCGCTTGTAGCCCCCCTCCTGGCATGAAATGGCCTATAGATTACAAGAGCAGGGATGTGATGTTGAGGCTTTATAAGGCACTGGTGGGACCTCACTTGGAGTATTGTGAGCAGTTTTGAGACCTTACTTAAGAAAAGATGTGCTGACCTTTGAGTGGGTTCCAAGGAGTTTCATTAGGATGATTCCGGAAATGCAAGGGTCATCATATGTGGAGCGATGGTGGCTCTTGGCCTGGACTCGCTGGAATTTAGGAGAATGAGTGGGGGGATCTCATTGAAACATTTTGAATGTTGAAAGGTGTTGGCAGAGCAGATATAGAAAGGTTGTTTCCCAAGGTGGGAGAGTCCAGGACAAGAGGGCACAATTTAGGATTGAAGGCCATCTACTTATAACAGAGATACAGAGGAATTTCTTCAGCCGGAAGGTGGTAAATCTGTGAAATTTGTCGCCACAGGTGATTGTGGAGACCAGGACATTGGGTGCAGTTAAGGCAGAGATTGATTAGCTGGGGCATTAGAGGTTGTGGGGAGAAGGCTGGGCAGTGGGGCTTTGGGAAAATGGATCAGATCATGATTGAATGGCGGGGCAGACTCAAAGGGCTGATTAGCCTCTTTCTGCTCCTATGTCTTGTGGTCTTAGAGATGCTCGATACCTCTTGTTGGTATGTGGGTCTTTCATTTCATCCTTGAACAGAAGCCACTTCATTATTGCAGAAGCCTAACATCCTAAAAACTCATGGGATTTTCTGATCTTGGAAGCCTAGCAGGCTCAGGCTTGGTCAGTACTTGGAGTGGAGATCAGGTGCTGTAGGCACTGGATAAAGCAGTGACTCTCCGTCTGCCTTACGGTGGATGAAGGTCGAAGAATTTCATGTGTGAAATTCTAAATGTAGTATTACATGACAATAATGGTAACCCTTCTTCCGCCACCCTCATTAACCTGGCTGAACTCATTTCGGCCTTCAACATCTTCTCTTCCGACACCACTCACCTTCTCCAGTTCAACATTATAACTCCAGGATGCAGCCTGGGTCCAATTACAGACATCCTCTTTGTTGTTTCCTGCAACAAAACACTTCCTTTCACTTTCCCAGCTCTGGTGAAGAGCCATTGACCTGAAATATTAACTCTCTTCCTCTCTCCTCACACTTCGCCTGACCTGCCAAATATCTCCAGCATTTTCCATTTATATTCATCTTATCTTTATCTGTGCATTTGCAGATGATTATAAAGCAACTGTACTTTCTAGAGTAAAGCAGTTCTAACAGTATGACTCCTGCTTACAGTTGAACCAACATTCAATATTCAAAGTCAGAAAATCATTACCAATTATCAAAGCACAATTTAAAATGGTGTAGGCGTTTTAATAAAGATTTCAAATTGAGGTCATTTTTTATATGGTTTTAGTTAGTAATAGTTTATTGGAAATAACTGATTATCTTTGTTTTTAACTTACATGCTGGCAGCTTTCTTTTTTTCCTTATTAATCTTGTGCGGTATACCTGGGAAATCTACAGGTCCATGCCATGAGAAGGAGATGGAGAACACGATCATGAAAGCTCTTTTGCAAAGCTGTTTCGGTGATGGAGTAGGCCCCTTCAAATTGCCTTGTAAAACGGGATTAACCAGACAATTTACAAGGTTGAAGACCCAGGTGCAGGGCTATTTGAAAGGGCCGAACCGGGCAAAATCTACCCGGGTTCCAGACCTACCTCGGAGGTGGTCAGGGAACTTACCCGGGTGCCCTCCTCTGCCTATGTGAAAGGGGAAAATGGCTCAACCCCCCCCCCCCCCCCACCCCAGCGCGGTTACTCTGGAACAGAAAGAACACACAGGGGATTCCCTGTGGCTGCCCGATGCGTCCCTCACCACGTCATCGCAGAGGCCGGATCCCCCTTAAATCACCCGGTTGGCATTTTAACAGGTTAGGCTGCTTATTTGCAGGGGGAACACATGACCTAGTCATCTCACCCAGGTCCCAGGAGGGCTCCCCGGTTGCTGCAATTTGGAGGCACCTAGTAAATGAACACATAGGCAGGTGACACATTATTCATTATTGAGAATTTATTTTCTGTATTGCCTGGTTTGTTTGCATTCCTTTCTTTGCTTAGATTTCTCTCTTTTCTTGAGTACAGTTTACACTACCGATAAGTGGAAATCCTGCCTGGCCTGCAGGAAAAAGAATCTCAAGGTTGTATGCAGTCTGACAATAAATCTGAACTTTGAACTTTTGACCCAGTCCCTCTGCCCTCGGAGCTTTTATGAAAGGAAGTGAAGCGTGGTAATATCACCTTTAGATTCGCATTTTTTTTCTCCCCTATTGAAAAGGCCTATTGACCAGGAGAGGGAGAGGGAGAGATGGCACCCCTCTTCATGGCAAAGGCACCAAAGTGGAAAGAGCAGATTGCTTCATGTTCTAAAGAGCGACACCCCCAATCACGTTGGCGTGACAGTCCTGAAAGCTCCGACGTCTCTACTTTCGTAGAGGGCTAAGGAAGCACAGAGTGCCGGCGCGCCATCAAAAGCGGAATTGCTGGATGCATCACAGGGTGAGACAGGGTCTACTATGCTCAAGATTGGAAGGGAGTGATGGCAGCTCAGGTCGTCAGGCAAACCCCTTTCTACATCCACATCCACAACCCTAGTAAAGCCTGCAAGCATAGTGAAAGACCCACCACATCCTCAACGTACACTCTTATCCTTCCTCCCGTCAGGGAGAAGGCTCATGAAATTCTTTGCCCACCCCCAGCTCTCGGGCTCCTGAATGAACCCCCCCCCCCCCCGCTCCCCACAACAGTGCTATCCTACTGTCTTGGTTGGTAATAACACTGGATAAACGAACATTTTTCTTCCTGAACCCTTTTGGATGTATCTTACGGATTAAATAGATTTTGGGTTGTTGATCATGAAAATCACCTGAAAATTTCCTATCGTCCTGTTTTTCTTTAGATATAACCTATTTTTTGTGATTTCCTGTCATATTTTAAGTCTACTTCAAGCGCACAAAACCTTGAAGTGCAACATGCCATTGGAACTTCATTTTCTGGATTTGCCCTTGGACGATTTCCCTGCTGATCTCGGTGCCGTCAGTGACGGCACCAGGTCATTGCGACCGCGGAAAAACGGTATCGGGGGCAACTGGAATCCATCAATGCCGGCCGACTATTGTTGGACACTGACACAAGAAACATCCAGTAAAACGTTTTTTATGTCAGTTGAACGAGCACAGTGTGTCAGCTCGATTAAACACGCTAAATTCAATAAAAACTAATTTAATACGTCTCCAGCTTCCTACGTGATGCAGCAAATCTGAAATTGTGTTCATCTTGAAGTTGTCTATTAGAATCCCAATTTTTTTTCAGGAAGCAAACCTTTTCAAATAAGTTGTTGTCCTGTGTTATTAAACATTCTGTTCATTATAATGGTACAATCTGTAAGTGGTGCTCTTTAGATGGCTGTATGAATGTTAGAGATGACCCACTAGACTGCTCACAGAAGAACCATTCTCATTGTTCTAGGTATAATGTGAGATATACCCGTAAAATTAAACAGCCAGCAGACTGTGAATGCGGGGAGAGAGCAAGGGCCAGGATCAGAGTCATGGTGGAGGGGGGGGGGGTGCATTCACAAGGCCATGCCCCCCAATATTATCATGCCCCCCCACCCATCTCGGCCCGATGCTGCCACCACCCTCCACTCAGGTCTGACGTAAAAGCCACCAACTGATCCAGCGTTTCCAAAAAAATCAGTAACCCCCCCCCCACTCTCGGTTACCCTAATGGCCTCAATTAGATTTGTTCTGATGCCATCTCTGGCAAGGGCACCGAGGTGTAGCAAACTCCTGACCCAAGGCTTGGCATGTTTACTCGAGGCTGGAGGGAGCTTCCATGTGCCCAGACCCAGCCACTTCGAGAGAGAGAGACGGCGAAAGATGCAATTACTTTTCTCCCTGGGCCAGGGCCACCTGCAGGATTTTAGTCTGAAAACTGAAAATGAGCTGTAACCTGTTTTCTTTTATTTCAGAGTCTGTTCTATCTGTTCAGCCTACAAGGTAATATTCATTTGTCTGTAATGAATGGGTTAGCCTCCGTGCAGGAAACGGAGAGGGCTGGAGCCGTGTGTTCACTATATCAGGAGGAGAATAAAAGAGAGTCATTGGTGTCTCTAAACATTTTCTCCTCCATTCTTTTCACTGCCTGGGGCCTGCATTATGGGTATGCTACTGTCATAGAACCATTGAACATTACAGAACTGAAGCTGGCCCTTTGGCCTTCTAGCCGATTATTCTGCATAGTCCCACTGACCTGTCCATGGCCCTCCATGCCCCTCCCATCCATGCACCTGTCCAAATTCTTCTTAAATGTTAAAATTGAGCCCACAGTCACCACTTCAGCTGACAGTTCCCCCTAATATTGCCCCTAAATGTTTCCCCTTTCACCCTTAACCCATGTCCTCTGGTTTGTATCTCTCATCTACCCTCTGTGGTAAAATCCGGTCTACATTTACTCTGCCTATCCACCGCCATCCCTCACATATTTTTAAATACCCCTATCAAATCTCCCTTCATTCTTCTATGCTCCAGAGAATAAAGTCCTAACCTGTTTAACTCTGTTCCTAAAGTCCGGGCAACATCCCAGTAAATCTTCTCTGCACTCTTGCCATCTTATTGGCATCCTTCCTGACCAAAACTCTAAATTTGGCCTCACCAATGTCTTATACTAACTTGGGTAAAAACACTCAGGAATGCTGGAGGAACTCCGCCAGTCTCGCAGTGTCCAGAGGAGGCCTTTCTTTCTTTCTTTGATCTTTTCAAAATATTTTTAAATTGATTTTAATATTGAAACATGAAGGCTACAATTTAGTAAGTGCGTATGGACAGTTACATAAACTAAATAAGATATTCTGTACATTACTAGCGTACATAAATGGTAAATCATATCCATAATTTATATTTCTAAATAATATATACCTTTTTGAGAAAAAAAATCTCCAATAATGCAAATAAAAAAGGAGGGAAAGAAGAAAATAGTAGAGGAGAAAAACTCGAACCCCTATCTAGCCACATTGGCAGATGCTGTACATGACATAAGAGATTGTATATGAACTCTAGTGGGTAACGGAGTTAAGGGTGATGGGGATAAGGCTGGAAAGGGATACTGATGGTAGTGATCAGCCATGATCTGTAAAATGGCGGTGCTGGCTCGACGGGCCGAAGGGCCTACTCCAGCTCCTATTGTCTATTAACTTCCACCGGCCGGATTCGACCTCGTCATGCCGCTGGATCCTGGAGGGGATATCAAGGTGGTACAGCCCCCTGCTCACCTAAAATCCATTCACGCACGCAGTGCTCCTTTCTGAGGAGCGGGGTATCCTCATATCGAACCCCACAGACTGACTGAAAGGGAGATTATGGGATGGATAGCCGGAAGGTATGACTGGTATTAAAAGAAAATCAAAGGTAGAAAATTAAATTAATGTAGAGCACGTGGAAAAGATACAAGTCAGATAATTTAATTAAATTGAAGTAAAATTATAAAGTAAGAAAGTGACCCCCATTACCTCTGCAATCTTATATCTGAATTATTAATTGAATAACAAATCTTTTCCATATTCTAACAGGACCTGATGTCTCACTGCCATTGATCATGAGTGGGCAGGGCAACATCTTTCTGTTTAAGTAGAATCGCCCGCCTTTCCAAAAGAGATAGCACAACTCTGAACCAGAGTCATTCCCTCCCATTGTACTGAAGAGGGCTACAAAGGGTTCAGATATATTACCAACATTTTGGACCTGAGCCCTTCTTCGAGGGATAAGGAAAATACAGGGTGTGTATATAGAGACTGAAGACTGGCCGGGGAGGAGGTAAGACCAAGAAAAAAGGTGTTAATTGGAGATGATAAGAGGAGAGGTGAGAATTGATTTTGGCTCTGTGAAAGGAGCGAGAGGGAAAAGGGAAGAGAGATCTGGTGGAAAGGCAACAAGAGGGGAGGGGGTGCAGTGGCTTAATGGGGATGCAGATTTGAAATGGGTGGCCATTAGGAGATCCATGCTATTGCGTCAGACAGGGCCAAGATGCTCAACCAAGCGATCTCCCAGTCTGCACTGGGGCTCTCCGATGGAGGGGAGACCATAACGGGAGTACCGGATGCAGTACATCACCCTCTCCCCACCCCCTCCACCCCCGCTGATTCACAAGTAAGATGCTGCTTCACTTGGAAGGACTGTTTGGGGTCCCGAATGGTGGTGAGGGAGGAGGTGTGGGTGCAAATGCAGGATCTCCTGCAGCCACAGGGGTAGGTGTCAAGGGGACAATTGGTGGGGAAGGAGGAGTGGACAAGGGAGTCAAGGAGGAAGCAGTCCCTGTGGAAGGCAGAGATGGGAGGAGAGGGGAATATGCGTCTAGTTACCTCCTGCGGATGCTGCGAGACCAGCTGAGTTCCTTCATCATTTCTGTGTGCTTTCACGTCAATCACAGAGTCTGCAGGCTTTTGTGTTTTGAGAGTGGCTCCCAGCGACCTTTCTAATGTAAGGTAAAACATCATGAGATGGGAATGTGTAAGGAGTTACCCTGTGCAGGGCTGTAACAAGATGTGAATGCATCCTTGTACTTACAAGATAAGAGAGACATTGATGGATTGAGAGGCAGGAAGCTAGCAGGGAAAGGATAGCAACAGTTTTAGTCATTGGACAAGTAATGATATGATGATGTTCTAAGCACGTATCCAAGGGTATAAAAAAATCACCATTTTGCTGATAACGGCAGAATGCATTCTCCGACTAACATGGTTAGTCGCAAGTGTTACAATCCGGTAATAAAGAACAAAGAACCCTGATTTCGACTCAGTCTGGTGTTTGTCTCACTCATTCATGAACAAAGCAGACCTAACACTAAAGAACAACATTTCACTGGACTGCAACCAAGAGGATGTGATAGTGACTTGCTCATGCAGCACTCATTTCAAGAATGAAAGGTCTCTGCGTCCAGAAAGAACCCAAGAATAACACGGGACAAGGAAAATTTACCTTCCTGAACACCTTTTGAGTGTATTTTATGGATTATGGGCTGCTGATCACGAAAATCACTTGAAAATTTTCCTACCACATACCATTTTTCAGATATTATATATGTTGGTGATTTCCTGTCATATTGTAAGTCTACTTCAAGCTCCATGAAGTGCCACATGCCATTGAAAATTCATTTTCTGCATTCGGACTTGGACTCCTTCCCTGCCGATATTAGTGCAGTCAGTGATGAACACGGTAAAAGGCTTCGGGGCAACTGGAATCTATCAATGCTGGCCAACTATTGTTGGACTCTGGCATGAGAGGCATCAGATGCTGAGTACAAATGAAAATCAGCGGCAAAATATTTTCAGGTGAGTTGAACTAATGCAATGTGTTAGCATCATTATGCGATTAAACATGCTAAATTCAATAAAAATTCATTTAATATATCTACATCTTCCTACGTGATACAGCAAATCTGAAATTATCTTTCTGTTCAAGTAATCCCCTATGTTTATTCAGGAAGCAGACCTTTTGGAAAAAAATGTATTGCCTAATGTCATTTGAAGCTTAACATGATTTGCCCGGACGGTGATGTGTGAGAATCAGATCAGCCACAAGGTAATAAAATGTTGTTAAGGGTGAGGGGACTCCTCCATTCATAGAATCACAGAGCACAGAAGCAGGCCCTTCAACAATTGTCATTTGGGCTGTGGCTTTCTCTGCTGGAAATTAAAATGCTCGTTGAGAGCGTTAAATATTGCAGGAGTCCCTTCCTCCACAAAACATACAGAACTGGCTTCCCTGTCAAAAGCAGCGAGCAGTAGTGGTTGGAAAGTATTCGACCTGGAGATCAGTGGCCGGTGGAATTCCGCAGGGATCAGTTCTGAGACCCCTGAGATTTTTTTAATAAATGACCTGGACGAAGAAGTAGAGGGATGAGTCAGCAAGGTTGGAGATGTTGTGGATGGGGTTGAAGGATGTTGTGGGTTACCCCAGGATATAGGCAGGATGCAGAGTTGGGCAGAAAAGTGACAGACGGAGTTCAATGTGGATAAGTGTGAGGAGATGCATTTTGGAAGGTCAAACAAACATGGTACATGGTCAATGAGAGGATACTCAACAGTGTGGAGGAACAGAGGGACCTTGGGTTCCAAATCCATTGATTTTTAAGGTCACCACACAGGTTAATACAATAGTTAAGGTCTATGGGAAGCTGGGCTTCATTTATTGGGGGTTGGAGTTCAGAAGTCATGGGGTAATGTTACAGCTCTATAAATCTCTGTTGAGACCCCACTTAAAATACTGTGTTCAGTTCTGGTCACCTCATTACAGGGGAGATGTAAAAGCTATGGAGTGGGCACAGAGGAGATTTACCAGGATGCTGCCTGGATTGAAAAATAAGTCTTATGAAGCAGATCTGGGGCTTTTCTCTTTGGCGTAAAGAAGGATGAGAGGCAACTTAATAGAGGTCTACCAGATTCTGAGAGGCATAGATAAGAAAGACGACCAGCACCTTTTTCCCAGGAAGGGAGTAGCAAACATCAGAGGGCATCAATTCAAAGTGAAGGGAGGGAAATTTAGGGGAGACATCAGGGATGTCTTTTTACACCGAGATGGTGGGTGTCTGGAATGCCTTGCCAGGGGTGGTGGAGGCTGGTACAACTGGGGCATTTAAGAGAAGCTTAGACAGGCACATGTATGAAAGAAAAATCAAGGGTTACGAGGTAGGGAGGGTTTCAGTTTTTTTTGGTAGGAATATATAGGTTGGCACCATCAAGGGCCCAAGGGTCTGTACTGTGCTATAATGTTCTCTGTTCTAACCACCTGAGGTGTGAACTGTTGTCCTTGGCACCCAGGAGTGTGAGATCAGGGAAATTCTTTGTTGAACATCAAGGCCAAGACGTTCTAATATTGTAAGTGTGCAAATGTGAGAGTATGTAGGCCCTACACTTCACAATGTGTCAGTGTGACCTACGTGAACTTGTAGGGTTGAAGGTGTTCATTGCACCTTATCTAACAGGATCCCACATCTCCAAATCTTCCTCCATAAAATCTGCAAGTTTAAAGCAAAATCCAAAGTCTGTCCCTGAGAGCGGAGAGAGCTACTGTTGTCGATGGAATGGAAGCCACCCGCCACACCTCCAATAACAATGTAAGAAGCCAAAATGTTCAAGCAGCCGGAAAAGAGGCCCATCTCCTCAGGATGCAAGTCCAAAGATTAGAGGTGAATGAAAAAGTTATTGTAGCGTTCGCATTACAGAGCAAATAACAAGTTTGCTCCAAAACTCACTGCTTTATTGCTTGCTCACTAAGCGTTTTAAAGGCGCTTCCTGTTCCCACCGTTGGGAACCAGAGGTTTCATTGCTAACTGGCAGTTATTCATGTGTGTAGGCCCTTTCCTCGAGGGGAAGGGGGAAGATGCCCAGCGCCATCTTGGTGGAGGCTGCTCCAACCGTGCGTGCGTTACAATAGCGCGTTGGTTGCCACAGTTTGAGGAACTCTTGACAGCTCTTGCCCTGTACTCGTTGGAACTTCGGAGAATGAGAAGGGATCTCACTGAAATGCTTCAAAGGCGTGGACAGAGTAGATGCAGAAAGGTTGTTTCCAATGGTGGGAGAGTCTGGGATGAGCGGGCACAACTTCGGAATTGAAGGGCGTCCATTCAGAACAGACATGTGGAGGAATTTCTTCAGCTCGAAGGTAGATCTGTGGAATTTGTTGCCACAGGCAGTTGTGGAGACCATTGAGTGTATTTAAGGCAGAGTTTGATAGGTTCTTGATTATCCAGGAATCAAAGGTTATGGGGAGAAGGCTGGGCAGTGGGGCTGAGTGGGTAAATGGATCAGCTCACAATAAAATGGTAGGGCAGACTCGATGGGCTGAATAGCCTATTTCTACTCTTGTGAATCCTTCCTTAATATCCCACCAAACCTAATGCTTTGCAATCTAACATCCCCTATATTAAAACAAAATCCTTTTTGCATCTCTGTTCCAAGTGGATGTTCTTCAATCCTGAAGTTGTGCCCTTTTGTCCTAGACTCTCCCACCATGGGGAGCAACTCCTCTACATCGACTCTGATAGTTGGAATAAAATCATGTCTTAACTTCGCCCACCTGGACAATAAATGTTTGTGCTTCAGGGATTGCTACATCTGAGGAATGATTTTTAAACATAGGATGGATTTTCTACTTTTCCCGGTTGGTTTGAGCTGAATGTGGAATCGAGGTGTGAGAGAGTGCTGAGAGAGGGAGGGGTTCCAGAGGGGCCTCAGCACTGAGAACTTCTTGAACGTGTCTGAAGTTTGGATCTAGAGCTCGAGTTGGTGATGAAGTCTGTGTAGCTTCGGGAGTGCCTGAGGCCAATCCATGGATGCTCAGGTAGCCCCTTTCACACTGTCAACCCTCCTAGGAAACAGGTAAACTTGCCGGGCCTGCCGAACACGGGCACCTTTCCCTGCTGCACCATGATTTACCTGCTTAATCGGCAACCTGGCATTTTAAGGGAGGGGTCCCACCTCCAGCATCCAGTAGTGACAATGAGAGAGCAGGTTGTGCTTTCACCCCACCAGAAGGCGATTAGCGAGTTAACTCGGCCGGGCTCTTACACTTACCCCCTCCGAGTGTCAGAGCCCAGTTGAATTTAACTTACCCTGCTAGGTTGAGATGTTTCACACCGGGTACGGAGCTGGTATATTATCCGGTTCACCCGCATGTAATCGGCGGTGTGATTGTCTCTAAAGGGACGCTGATTTTCTTTCTCTGACTGTAAGGGGCTGAGAGGGCACTGGGTGCCTAAAGGAAATTTTGTTTAATGTCACATTTTCTGTTTTATTACTTGACAATAAATGAATTTTGAATCCCTTGGGTCTAGTACTCAGACAAAGACTATTCTAACCATACATTCTGAATCATGAGTATGGGACATTATAAAGAATTGGTGAGGAATTGAAACACAAGCAAGCACTTTGTCACCACAAAGCCAGGCAACGCTAATCTGCTTTCATTAAAGTAAAACTGTTTCATGAAGACAGGCTTCACATCGTCAGTACACTTTCCAATTCAGCTTTTATGAAAGAGCAAACATCAGTTGGAATAAATTGCAACATCCAACCAAACATCTCCTTCAACAAAACAAAGGCCCAAGAACGAACAATCACGTCCCAGTCTTGCCCTCGATTCCCAGTTCTATCGAATTTCCAAATTTGGCCTCCTCCTGTCCAATGCCCACGCACAGGACAGCAGAAGGCTACAGAGGGTGGTGAACGCGGTCAGCACCATCATGGGCACCAGTCTTCACTTAATTAAGGACATCTTTATGAGGCGGTATTTCAAGAAAGCAGCCTCAATCCTCAAGGACCCTCACCCCTTCACACTGCCGCCATCGGGAAGGAGGGATGAAGACGAACACCTGGAGGCACAGCTTCTTCCCTTCTGCCATCAGATATTGAAACTCACACTACCTCACTTTACTTTTTCCACTCATTTTTTTAAAAAAAATGTAATTTATAACAATTTTGTGTCTGTAATGATGCCACCAAACCACAAATTTTGTGACGTGTTCACAACAATAAATTCTGATTCCAATCTGCCAACACCTTAATAATGAACTGGTTGAATCATTCTCCACGGGTTTGAACCTCCTCACATCAATTAATCTCCTACAGGGATGAAGACGGGTAATGAGAGTAAAAATGATCACGATTGATATGTATGCGGGTAAAGAGGTATAAGAGTGAATAGAGACAATGAGCATACGTGAATGTATCTGTACTAAGAGGAAAATATAGATAGTATAGACAAGAATTAATAAGGGAAGGTAATGGAATAGAGAGAATAAGGAGGGAATTAAAAGAGTGACCTTTGTGACATATGAAAAGTGAAATCTTTTCTGGGGGGGGGGCGGGGTGAGGGGAAATAGCGGTCACTGCAAAATCAGTTGACGCTTGCGAGTGGATTCGCAAATCCAAATGGAGAGGGGAGATGTGGTTGTCCGACAAGGGATAAAGGACAACTCAGGAGGTGAAGGGGAGATTGGGGATAAATAAGATAGAAATAGGAGAATAAGGAAAATGTTGGATGTTGTAGGAATGTTGTCTTATAAAGAGTTGAAAATAAGAAAACAGAAATGGAAAAGGAGGAAAGGTAATGATGGAAAAACGGAAAGAGAAGATAAACAAAATATAAAAGGGCTACGCTGAACTATATGTCTTTAAATATTAATGGAATACATAAACAAATTAAAAGGAAGAAACTACTAAATTTAAATGAATAAATGTATTCCATTAGAAAAAATAACAGATAGGTTAAGAAATAATATTGAAATATTCGAGCAAGTATAGGAGCCTTACATTAAATACAATAGCGAAAACCTACCGGGGACAAACAGTACCTAAGTTGATGGAAGGAGAAGGAAAGAAAAGAATGGACTCAGTAGAATTTCTGGTGTAATTTTGTTGAATGACAACATTGTCTGACTGGCTTAATGCAACCTAGATTGTATACCTAAAATGGATGAGAGGGGGGGTGGGGGGGTGGTTTGGGAGGAAAGGGGGGGGGGGGAGAAAAAGTCACTGTATATGTGTGAAAAAGAAATAGTGTATATCATGGCTAATGTGATTTATGGTGTGAAAAATAAAAAATTAAAAAAAAAAAAAAATCTCCTACAGGTTAATTCCTCTCTCTCTCTGATTTCTCTAATATTCCTTTCAGTTTAAACCCTAACTCCCCGACCAAAGCCAGCGCCCTTTCAATTCCCTCGCTCTCTGTAATCTGCCCTCAGTGGGTATTTTGGAAGACAACCAATTTCATCCCTTACCCCACCCAGCCTCTTAATTCAGACACCTTACTCATACATTGAAGAAGGCCTCAGGCCTGAATCGTCGGTCATATATCTTGACCATCTGTCGACGTTAGCTTTATTTCTTTACCTCCTATGAACGCTACTGGGTTCCTCCAGCATTTCTATGTTTCGGTGATGCATCCAAATACGGGGCCAGGGTTGGGGGTGGGGTGGAATCTGATTTCCAGAAAAAAATCCTGTTTTCACTAACGGGGAGGAGAGCCCCGGTGATGTATCTATTTTCATCCTTAAAGAGATTTAAAGTTTATTAATCATAATTAAACTTGCTTAATTGCCTCTGCGCGAATGCATTAACGCTCAAAATGTGAATTAAGAAATGGTTCAATTCAACTCATAAGCAAGTACCTTTAGTCTACCGATTGGCTGAAGATAATTGAATGATCCCCTGAATGTCCCAAAGCTGAGGAGTCACAATTAGAATTCCACATATTATTACGGTTAATTAAACTCTCCTAGCTTAGAGACAGCGGCGATTATATACTGAGCAAAGTTCCCTCTCTACTTTCCCATCGGTCCCGTGCTGCATGACCTGCTAAGTTCCTCCAGCATTTCTGTGTGTTTACCATTTTTGTTCTTACAAAAGAATTGGTTAGAAAAGGAGCAAAGCTTCATTACCAGTGCCCCATCATACGCTCCCAGGGTAGAAGCAGCATGGCTTTGACGTGGCGTCCATCCACTTCTACCCCTGCCAGACACAGCCCCAAGCCAGGCCCAGAGTCACATTCCCTCTGGCCTTCTCTACATCAGAGGTTGGCGTAGCAGTTAGCGCAACACCTTTACAGCGCTAGCGATTGAGATCCTGGGTTCAAATCCCGCGCTGTCCGTAAGTACGTTCTCCCTGTGTCTGCGTGGGGCTCCGGATTCCTCCCATCCTCCCACCCTTCAACAACGTACTGGGTTGTAGGTTAATGGGGTGTAAATTGGGCGGCATAGACTCGTAGGGCCAACTTGGACTGTTACAGTGATGTATGTCTGAATTTTTTTTTATTAAAAGAGAGAAAGGACGCAGAGTGGGAGATCACTTGGCTGAGCACCTTAGTTCTGTCCGCATCAATGACAGGAATCTCTCAGTGGCCAACCATTTCAATTCTGCGCCCCACAGCTCAAGCTCAAGCCCGGAACGTTGGTTATGTACCTTTATCTTTGCTATATAAAGCACGCTGTTTTACCTGCTGAGTTGCTCCAGCGTGTCGTGTTTTTACTTCAATCACAGGGTCTACAGACTTTTGTGTTTTACTCCAGAGTCACCTTCGCCAGGCAACAGCCAGGCGGGATACAGATCCACCCCCCACCCTCTGAAATTCCACCCCCACCCTCTGAAATTCCACCCCCACCCTCTGAAATTCCACCCCCACCCCCACCCACCCCATTTGCACCTGTTATCTTCCAATCAAATTGCTGGGCTCATTAGTGTCTAAAAATTCATTGATTAAAAACTCCTCCCCATTGAAGCTTCTTAAGAATCATTTGAAATGATTGTTCATTGTTCCTTGGGGGGGGGATAAAAAACCAAATTAATTCAAATATATTCAGTCAATTGCTTGAAAGCTGAACAAAGAGACAGATAGTTATAAAACCTGAAGTGTCAGGAATATTGACAGATTTAGCAATTTTCATAATTAAAGCTGGAGATTTTTGTCTCCAAGGCGATGTTGGCAGAGTTTAATTGGGAGCTGATGCCTTTCTTGTCTCTTCCTGCCTTTTAATCATATTCCCTTCATCTGCAGGGATTACTTAGAACCGGGGTGGGGGGAATGGCAGGGTTTCACACGCGAATCGTCCCCGTAATGGCGTCCTGGGGGGGTCTGCGCTAACATGGCGCTGGAACCCCTCCACCTCGGGGACGAAGCCCGCAAACCAAGAAACGCGTCGGGGCGTCATGGCGTCACTTCCAGGTTCGGGACGGCCAGACCGGAAGTGACATGAAAGTTGGCTGGAAAGGGAATAAAATAGTCTTCCAGTTCATTTCAACCTGAGTCGGGCATTTTCCTTCGAAGCTCTGCCGCCGGTGGCGCTAGAGAGCCCGCCTTTTTTTTCTAGTTCTGCCATACAATGGCTGGTTGATACATCAAACTCCCCTCCCCCTCCCTCCCCCCCCCACCCCCCCACTTCAGCCACCTTATTTTCTTACAATGTGCCTTTGACCGTCTTGGAAATATTGATTCTCTTTCAGGATTCACTGTTTCTTTTTGAAGAAGTATTTCTGATTTCCTCATTGGGAATCATTTGGAACATCCCGGAAAAGGTAGATGGTGAGAACTTAACCTTCGAATCATTCCTTTTGGTAATTAATATATTTCCTTAAATTCCCTCTGTAATTATTTTTCTGCCCGTTTCCAAAGGTGGGAGGAAACTGGAGGCCCCACGGGGAAAACCCACACAGACACAGGGAGGACGTATAAGTTCCTTACAGACAGTGCGGGATTTGAGCCTCTGTTCCTGATTGCTGGCGCCACAACAGCGTTGCACTAACTGCTACGCCCACCGTGCCACCCCTTGGCTGCAGGGAAAACAATCCCAGTCAATCCAACCATTCCTCGCAACTTAACCTTCAAGTCCCGGCAACAGCCTTGTGAATCAAACCAGAATCAGGTTTCATGTCATGAGACTTGTTAAAAGAAAATAATGGTTCTGAAAATACAATATTTAAAAATAAATAATTAGTGCAAAAAAAGAGAAAATGGGCAGCAAACATCTCTGAGATTTTCTCAAGCTTTTTATTAGCTATTTCATTTTGACACTGGAATTCCCTGCATCACTCACTTTCAAACATATCCATTGCAACAAAAGTCTGAAAATCCCATGATCTTCAGAAGCAGGATCAGAAATTTATTACCATGAACATGTGCCGTGAAATTCGTTATTTTGCGAATTACTGGTGCAAAAATCGCTGTAAATTACATTTCTGTAAATCCGCTATCTAAGAAAAGTAAATTCATACTTAAAGAAAGAGAAAAAAAGTGAGGTGGTTTCTGTGGTCCATCGTCCATTCAGAAATCTGATGGCGGAGTTCATCTTCAGGCTCCTAGACCTCCTTCCTGATGGTAGCAATGAGAAAAAGGCATGACCTGGGTTGTGGGGGTCCTTGGTAATCGGGGCTGTTTTCTTGAGACACCACCTCTTAAAGATGTCCTTAATGGAATGAAGACTGATACCCATGATGGTGCTGGCTGAGTTCACAACTGTAACCTTTTCCTGTCCTGTGCACCTCAATACCAGACATGCAACGAATCAGAATGCTCTCCACCTGTAGAAATTTTTAGTCTTTGGTGACATACTGAATCTCCTCAAACTCCTAATGAAATATAGCTGCTGGTGCTCCTTCTTCATGATTGTATTGACATGATGGTTGATCTTCAGAGATGTTGATACCCAGGAATTTGAGGTTCTTCACCCTCTCCATGCCTGACTCCTTGAAGGTGCAGTAACTTTTCTGCACCTTCTCTGGCTTCGTTCTTTCCTTCCTAACATGGTGTCCAAAAGAGTATCTGTGTTGTCACTGTCAGAAAAAAATGATAGGCTTGCACTCCACCGTACTCTCCAGGGACATACCATTCACTACGTAAGTTCTACCTTCACTTCTCAAAAAGAGATTATTTTGCACCCGTCAAAGTTTCCATCTGTGGTTCCTTTGACCACTTTTCCAGTTCATCTGGATCAGTGGCGTTCAAACTTTTTCTTTCCACTCTCATACCACCTTAAATAATCCCTATGCTATAGGTGCTCTGTGATTGGTCAAATAATAAACTGTTTTAATCGTACCCAATTGACTTGTTATGTGCACGGTTTCATCGCTCCAAAGGAAATGGGCCAATGACAATTTTTCTCAAGCAAAATATTTCAATAGCAATTGGGTCTAGAGCAGTCATTCTCAACCTTCTCTTTCCACCTTCTCTTTCCACCTTAAGTAATCCCTTACTAATCACAGAGTCCCGATGGCATAGGGATTACTTAAGGTGGAATGTGAGTGGAAATAAAAAAGTTTGAAAACCACTGATCTGGATATTGTAACCTTAGACAGGCTTCTTCATGGAGCTCAATACTAATTATTTTGGTGTTATCCTCAAATATGCCACTTGCATTCTCAAATTGTTATTGGAGCCGACCCTAAGGACGGTGACCATGGTGGTGGACCAGCAAGGGTCTCTGCGGCTGAAGACACACAAAGGCGACAATCAGTTGGTGAGTTTACTGAGGTAGATAAAATTATGAGAGACATAGATAAGGTGGATGGTCAGTCCTTTTCCTTCAGGGTAGGAAAATTTAAGCCGCAGATTTACAGTGAAGGGGGATAGATTTAAAATGGACCCTAGTGGCATTTTTAATACAGAGAGCAATGAGTTTCCAGAAAAAGAGGTTGGAGGTGGGGACAATTCTAATGTTTACGTGACATTTGTACAGTTACATGGATAGGAAATGTTGAGAGTGATAGAGGCCGAATACAGGGAAATGTGGTCAGTGTTTATATAGTGTCCTCAACCAATCATCTACTGGGTTTCATTTGCAAAGAGGAGCTCTTTCTCAGTAGGATTATTTTAATTTTTTTTAAATTTAGACCCACAGCACGGTAACAGGCCCTTCGTCCAATTACGTCCAATTGACCTACAACCCCCGGTACATTTTTTAAGGGTCGGAGGAAACTGGAGCCCATGGGGAAAACCCACGCAAACACAGGGAGAATGTACAAACTCCTTACAGACTACGCGGGATTCGAACCCTGGTCCTGATCGCTGGCGATCCAAGAATATCTTGGATGCACTTCTGCCCATCTAAAGCCTTATGCTTGATCCATCTCAGATAAAATTTGAGAAGTCCTATGCTTGTCTAACTCTATTGCTTTTACACCTTTCTTAGATACCTGTTCCTTTAATTCCCAATGACTGTTAGGAGGTCTCTGGTATACCCACAGTAAAGTCCTTGCCCCTCTCTTACTCCTGTTCTAACCATATGGACTCAATGGTCGATCTCTCCAAGATATTCTCTTTACATAATGCTCCCTCTAATCATCTGCATGACTCCCCCTCCTCTTTTACATCTCTCTCCTCCTAACATGCTTCATATCTCTCTCCCTTAGAACATTAAGCTAACGTGAAAGATTCCGTTGTAATACAAGAAGTTCCCGATTCATTACATTGATTTATCAGTTATTTTACACTTTTAGTAGATATTTATATAGATCAACTAATAGTTGATCTGGCCTAATCGTCAACTCCCTTTACTGGCCCAAAAATCACGTATTTTCTCTATATCCCATTTAAAAATCGCCTCCTTATTTTTGAGGCTGACTGCCCACCCATCCGAGCTCCCATGGCCTTTTCGCGAATCTTCACCCTAGCCACCCACCCATCTGAGCACCTGAGGCCCCAACCGTGGATCCTCGCCACACCCCCCAACCGGCCACCAGAGCTCCTAATGCCCTGGCCACAGACTCTCTCTTAGGCCCTGGCCGCCTGCCTATCGGAGCTCCCAACGAACGCTGGCTGACCTCACCCAGTCCCGGACATCCGACCTCCCAACACTTTGAATGGTGCAGGCACTTACCGCCGTCAGAAGTGTGACTCGTGTAAAAAGGATCTTTGAGGATAGATGCATGTGTCAGCATCGAGTTACTCCGCGATTAGGATATTTTACCACCAAAAAATGTGATGCGCTGCCAGGCTTTCTTTTATTGATGGTTTATCTTGCAGATTGTGTGATTATGTTGTTTCCTCCTGCTAGTTTAGATAGATTGACCTGCTGATGAAGATAGTTTAAGGGAAGGTTTTAATGGAGTGATCAACATTTGGACAGCAACATTCTTCACTGACTAGGAGCGAGACTCCCTCAGTTGATAATAGGATACTCTGTAAACCTGTTAACTAAGCTGATAGACTACAACCATCCTTCATTCATTGAAGCGCTTCTGAATTTAAATTTTTATTTAACAGCATGCTGGAAACCAATCCCGGACATTTAAACCCCATGCCGTCCAAATTAACCTACAACCCTGTACATTTTGAAGGGTGGGAGGGATCAAAAGCACGTGGAGAAAACCCATGTAGATACGAGGAGAACCTACAAACTCCTTGCTGACAGCGCCAGGTCCGATCCCGTGTTGCTGGTGCCACAATAGCGTTTCGCTAACCGCTACACTAACCGTGCCATGTCTCCCCTCAAAAGAAAGAAAACATCGGAATCAGGATTTATGTTCATAAACAAGTCGTGAAATTCGATGTTTTGCGGCAGCGTCACAGCGCAAACAGTCACATTATAACCATCTTACAACATTACAGTTAAAAAAAATAAAAATAATAATGGATGAAAAGTCAGGCCGTGTCTTTGGTTCATTGATCATTCAGGAATCTGATGGCGGAGGGGAAGAAGCCGTCCTTGTGCCACTGAGTGCTTGTCGTCAGGCTCCTGCACCTTTTTCCCGATGGTAGCAGAGTTGAAGAGGGCAGGGCCTGGGTGGTGGGGATCCTCGAGGATAGAGGCTGCTTTATTAAGACATCGCCTCATGTAGATGTCCTCGATGGAGTGAAGTCTGGTGCCTGTGCTGTCACAGGCTGAGTTAACAACCCTCTGAAGTTTATTCTTGTCCTGAGAGTTGGCACCTCCATACCAGGCAGTGAAGCAACCCACCAGAATGCTCTCCACAGTACACCTGTAGTCCAGTTTTTTCATTCATATCTTAAATTCTGATAGCACAGATTGAATGAATTTATCCCCTTGTTCGCTGGCTATCCACTCAGCTCTGGATCACCTGGACAACAGGGCTCTTTTCAACAATTACAACTCAGCTTTCAACTCTTATCATCCCCTCAGTACTGGTCAGCAAGCTTCAAAACCTTACCCTCTGTACCCCCCTCTGCAACTGAAACCTTGACTTCCTCATCGAAAGACTACAATCAGTGCAAATCGGAAACAACATCTCCTCCTCACTGACAATCAACACAGGCGCACCACAAGCATGTGTGCTTGACCCACTTCCCCACTCTCTCAACACCCATGAGGGTGTGGCCAGGCACAATTCAAATGCTGTCGACAAATTCGCAGAGGTCACCACAGTTGGTGGTAGAATCACAGATGGCAAAGAGGAAGCATACAGGAGTGAGATGGATCAGCTGGCTGAGTGGTGTCACAACAACAGCCTTGCATTAGCAAAACGAAGGAACTAATTGTGGACTTCAGGAAGGGGAAACCAGGAGAACACAAACCAGTCCACATCAAGGAGTCAACAGTGGAGAGGGTAAAGAACTTCAAATTCCTGGATGTCATCATTTCCGAGTATCTGTCCTGAGGCTTCCATGTCAGTGAAATCATGAAAAAACCATGCCAGTGACTAAATTACATGAGGAGTTTGAGGAGACTTGGTATGTCACCAAAGACTTGTCCATTTCAACAGCATTCTGACTGGTCGCATCACTGTCTGGTAATGGAGAGGCCAATGCACAGGATAGGAAAAGGCTACAGAGGGTTGTAAACTCGCCTGCGCCATCACGGCCATCAGTCTTCATTCCATCGAGGACATCTACAAGAGGTGGTGTCTCAAGAAAGCAGCCTCCGTCACCAATGACAACCCCCCCCCACCACTTCACATCGGGAAGGAAGTACAGGAGCCTGAAGACACATGCGCAGCGTCACAAGGACAGCTTCTTCCCCTCCGCCATCAGATTTCTGAACGGACAATGTACCATGGGCGGTACTTCACTTTTTTTTCTGTTTTTCTTTTGCACTATTAAATTAATTTTAGATGGTAACAGGGCCTTCCAGCCCATGACCCAGTGCTGCCCAATTACACTCAACTGACCGACCCCTCCTGTATGTTTTGAAGGGTGGGAGGAAACCAGAGCACCTGGAGGAAACACATACAGATCACGGGGAGAAGGTGCAAACTCCTTACAGACAGCATTGGATTCAAACCCCAGTCGCTGGCGCTGTAACAGCATTATGCTAACGGGCTGCCCTTTTTGTAAAAAATCTTGTATTTACGGAAATGTAATTTATAGCAGTTTGGCACCAGTAATGCACAATATTACTGCTGCAAAACAACAAATTATTATGACACATTTTTAAGACAATAAACCTGATTCTCAACTCAGTATCGCAGAGCTGATCTACTGCATCCGGTACTCCCTTTGTGGCCTTCTCTACCTCGGAGAGTCGGGGCACAGACCGGGAGGTCGCTTCGCTGAGCACCTTTGGCCTGTCCGTGTCAGTGACAGGGATCTCCGACCATTTTGATTCTGCACCCCACTCCCCCCCACCCCCCCATGGCCTTGTGCGACCCCACCAAGGTCATAAATTGGAGGGGCAACGCTTGGCTTTCTGTCTGGGCACTCTCCCCAACTGGATGGCATGAAAACATCGACATCTCCGATTTCTGCGAGCCGACTCTCCACCCTCCCTCCCGTCCCCTTCGCTTTGCCTCCTTTCCTCCAGCTCTCCGCCCCTTTCCCTCTCCATTCACAGAGCCATCCTTCCTTCCCCATGACCTCCTTCCTTTGGGACCGCGCTCCTCCGCCTGTCCTCCCCCCCCCCCAACCCACCATTTTGTTCGGGCCCCTGCGACATTTTTGTGAAACCTTGATGAAGGGCTCAATCCTGAAACGTTGGTTATGTATCTTTATCTTTGCTATATAAAGTACGCTGTTTGGCCAGCTGAATTTCTTCAGCTTGTACTTTGACATCACGGCGTTCCAGTTCCACAATGTTATCTTTAAGTTCTATTCCCACAGAGCCTTCACTAAAAGGGCAGCAGCTCACATTATTTTAAGTGGTTCCAGAAAACTACACTTCTATCAACCAGGATGGGAGCAAATCAGGCAGTCCCTACTGTAACGGCTGAGAGTGTTCACGTCTTAAGACATGCCTCGAATGGTTCCAGACCTTTCACAGATGTCTTGATTTAAACAGGGCAGAGAATAAGTAGTATTACCATCTGCTTCTCAGGTGTTTCCTGTACATCCTCTCAGCATGTTCTTAATCTTTCCTAACTTCCCAGAACAATGCCACAAAGCCATTCAGCCCTTTTTAGTCTGTGCTCCCTAGTCCAACTGACCTGCTCTCATTCCAAAACACTCCAGAGCTCTCCCATCCAATTTATTCTTAAAACACAAGATCGAGCCTGCACTCTCTACATCAGGTGGCAGCTCATTCCACACTCCCACCACTCTCTGAGTGAAGTACTTTCCCCTGATGTTCCCCCTAATCCTTTCCCCCTTCATCTTAAAACTATGACCTCTCAAATTTATCTTCCCTAATCTCAGTGCAGAGAGCCCACTGGTATCCACTCTGTCTATACCTCTCATAATCTTGTAAACCTGGATCAAATCTCTCCTCATTCATCTTTGCTCCTAACCTGTTTAGTCTATCCCTGCAACTCAACTCCTGAAGACCCAGCAACATCCTAGTAAATCTTCTCTGCACTCTTTCAATCTTACTGATATCCTTTCTGTCGTTCGGTGACTATGAAAAGCTACTCTGATATTTTCTGTTGGCTGCCTCACTCATTTTCAAACTTCCTTCTCAATGCAACAGAAGTCCGAACATCCCACGATCTTCAGAATCAGTATCAGAATTGATTGTCATGAACACGTTTCATGAGATTCGTTGTTTTACAGGTGCAACGATTGTTATAAATTACATTTCTGTAATTACTCTATTTAAAAAGATAAACAAATTGGTGCAAAAGGAGAGGATGTGAGGTAGTGTGGTTCATTGTCCATTCAGAAATCTGACGGCGGAGGGGAAGAAGCAGTTTTTGTACCGTTGGGTGTTGGTCTTCAGGTTCCTGTACCTCCTTCCTGATGGTAGCAGCAAGTAGAGGGTGTGGCCTGGGAGGTGAGGGTCCTTGAGGAGAGAGGCTGCTTTCTTAAGGACACCACATCTTGTAGATGTCCTCAATGAAGTGAGCACTAATGCCCACGATGGCGCTGGCTGAGTTCACAGCTCTCTGTAGCCCTTCCCTGTCCAGTGTATTGGCACGTCCATACCAGACAGCTGTGCAACCTGCCAGAATACTCTCTACGGTGCACCTGTAGAAATTTGCAAGTCTCTGGTGGCATAGTAGATCTCTTTAAGCTCCAAAGGAGGCAGAGCCGCTGGTGAGCCTTCTTCATGAAGGCATCTTTCCTCCTCCCCGATCTCCGAGCACGGAGCTTGTGACGATGGTGACATTTTCCAGGCCAACAACTTGTACTTATCATATGCAACTCACAATGCTTCCCTGCCAGGCTGAAGGTGGATTTCAACGATCACTAATTTAACATCAAGTTTCAGGTTTATTGTCAGAGGAGCACATGACGTCTCATGCAACCCTGAAATTATTTTTCCTGCGGGCCAGGCCGCATTTCTACTTATTGGTATTGCAACAAAAAAAACTGTTCTCAAGAAAAGATCCACATACAAAAGAGAGAAATGTAAATAAAGAAAGAAATGTAAACAAACTGACTGTGCAATTGAGAAAATATTAACATTCAATAATAAAGGGGCAAAGAGTCCTTAAATGAGCCCCTGATTGAGTTTGTCATTGGTGAATGGGCAGCCGCTGTTCCTGAACCTGGTGGGTGCGAGTCTTGTGGCCCTTACACCTCTTTCCTGATGGCAGCAGTGAGAACAGAGCATGTGCTGGGCAGTGTGGATCCTTGATGATCGCTGCTGCTCTCCGTCGGCAGCGTCGCGTGTAGATTTTCTCGATGGTGGGGAGGGTTTTGCCTGTGATGTCCTGGGCTGAGCCAATGCCTTTTGCAGGGCTTTGCACTCAGAGGGTGCCCACATACCAGGCCAGCAAACTTCAAGCACATCAATGAAGCTGATGAACCTCTCCTATTCCCTCTATCCCTCCTTAATGAAAGTGTCAGGATTAATGGGGCATGATATTTATTGAGAAATCTTAGAATCAGTCACAGCAGCAGGTGAAGGAGGTCCTCTTTCCATTGCATTTATGCCAGTTCCCTGTGGTGCAGTTTAATCAATTCCTCTTTCCCTTCGCCCAGTAATTGTTTTCCATTCGTTCCCTTCTGTAAGCCTTGAATGTCTCTACAACCACCACTGCCACCATCTTCTGCCCATTACTTCAAGCCCTTGCTGCCCTTCAACCATCCAATGGGACAGCCTCCCTCTATTTCTTTGATCTGAACCTGTCAGAATTTTATGGGTCAATTAATTCTGCATCCTTTCTGAAACATCCACTTGTATCTTTAGATGTGGTGACCATTTTGCAGAGATGGGAAGATGCTATCCCTCCCCCTCACACTCAGTGGTTGTCGGACGTGATGGCATGTCGGTCTTTGGAAAAAAAAATGAGATGTTCTACGACTGAAGCAGATCATTCTCTTTCGGGTCCTTTTCTCAATTACTTTGAAAATTTGTAGGTTATTCATCTCTGCTTTTTTTTTAACGCCCTATAGTTAATATTATTAGCAGTGGATTCCTTAACTGGGCCAGCAGCCCTCACAGGGTAGGGTTTGATTCTTAGTTTCGGAATGGAAAATATGGTTTTTCTTCTTTTATTTTTTTTCCATTAATAACGTGGCTTCATATGAACCTTGTTTATCATTTCTTGATTCTTGGAACTCTATATTAACTTACTTAATTGTTATGACTAGATGTACCTATGTAGTTTGCATGTATTAATACTAATAAGAGGATTGGAAAAGGAAGATGGCATGGTGACCAGAATTGGAAGCAATAATTTAATGCGGCACGGTTGGCGTAGCAGTTAGCGTAACGCCTTTACACCGCCAGCGATCGGGACCAGAGTTCGAATCCCGCGCTGTCTGAAAGGAGTTGGTACGTTCTCCTCGTGCCTGCGTGGGATTTCCCCAGGGGCTCCGGTTTCCTCCTACCCTTTGAAACGTAGCGGGGGTGTAGGTTAATGGGGTGTAAATTGAGCGGCACAGGCTCATGGGCCGAAATGGCCTGTTACCGAGCTGTAAGTCTAAATTTAAATTTAAAATATTAAAAATTTAAATTTAAATTCCAGTTGCGGCCTAACTAGTGCTTCCATAATCTCCTGTCTTTTGAACTCAGTGCTTCTAAAAATAAATCTCAGGGTCTCATGTAGCAAACCAGCCCCTCAACCCATCTGGTCCCTCTCCAGCCACATGGCATGAACATTGATTTTACTGCTTTCCACTAAACCTGCTCACCTTTTCTTTCCCCTCCCCTTTAGCTTTGTGTTCAGCTTGAAGTTGTCTAGCATAATCCCCAAATTATTTTCAGGAAGCAAACCTTTTTAAAAAAAAATTGTTGTCCAGTGTTATTTCCAAATACACCAGTCATCAGCTCTACCAGGTAATGGTGACAGCACAAGAGGATATTCGCCTGTCACACTAGTAATGGCTCGATGTAAAGCAAACGCAGCTGGTCTCCCCTCTCTGCCATTACCCTTGTCACATTATCCTGCAAATAGGGTCTCAGCACCCTGTAGTTTTTTTTTAATTAATTTAGAGATACAGCAAGGTAATGGCCTTTCCGGACAATGAGTCTGTGCCACCCAAATACACCCATGTGACCAATTCACCTACTCACTCTGTACATAGCAGGCCTTTCCCATGCTGGTCATGGGGAGAACCCCTTGGAGACAGCACCAGATTCCAACCCGGGTCGCTGGTCCTGTAATAGTGTGCTAACCACTACATCAGTGGCTTTCTTTCCACTCACCCACCACTTTAAGTAATCCCTATTACAGAGGCGCTCGGTGATTAGTAAGGGATTGCTTCAGAGGGGATGTGAGTGGAAAGAGAACATTTGAAAGCCACTGTTTTAATTGTCCCTCATGGACTCGTTATGTGCACGGTTTCACAACTCCAAAGGAAATGGGCCAATGACAATTTTTCTCAAGCAAAATATTTCAGTAACAATTGAGTCTAGGGCAGTGGTTCTCAACCTCTATTTTTCTCACCACCTGCGCCTGTGGCACAGGGATTACTTCAGGTGGTATGGGAGTTTGAAAACCACTGCAAACCATGCCGTCTCCTTGCCTGCATTGAAGGTACGGCCTTATTTCTGAAGATCGTGGGTTCAGAGAGCTGGTGAGCACTTAAAGGAGACACTTCCCCAGTGACAAGGAACTCTCCTCAGCACGAACATCACAAGCAGCACAAGGGGTTAATTTTTTTTTCAGCTTGCAGATTTGTAACTGTGGCTAAATCCAGTGTAAAAAAAAACCACCCAAGTCAATACAAATTAATTAGATGGAGAAGATTATAAATATAATCAATCTGAATTCATCAGAAAGACCCACTGTGATCTCTAAAATACCGGCATTAACATCAAATTCATTTGGAATGCACCGAATGCATTGCTGCTTTGAAAACAAATTTTCCTTGGATGCGTCAGAAAGATATCTCAAAGTGGAAAGTCATGAGGGTATTTAGTAGCTGTGGGTTTCCTCTGGGTGATCCGGTTTACTCTCACCTTTCAAAACATATGGAGGTTTTGGGTTAACTTGGATATTTGGGCGACACGGGCTGGTGGGACCGGAAAGGCCTGTTACCGTGCAGTAAAGAATGGCTGGAGATGAAAAGGCTCGGGGCTGGCCGTGTTAATGCAATTGTTTAATCCAGGCCATTAATCTACAAATTTGATTTCAGATTTATTGTCAGAGAACAAACAATTCCGAGATTCTTTTTAGGAACATAGGAAATAGGAACAGGAGTAGGCCAAAAATGGCCCATCGAGCCTGCTCCGCCATTCAATACAATCATGGCTGATCTAATTTATGACTTAACTCCACCTACCTGCCTTCTCTCCATATCCCCTAATTCTCCTGCGGGTGCAGCAGAATTATCCTTCCCCTTTAGTTTATTTTTCTCTGGAGGTGGCGGACCTTATCTGCTTGACCTGCTGGGGGCATCTTCCCTCTGTGCATTGTTTGGTCTGTGAAGAGAAGCTGGGAGGTCTTAGCGGATTCAAAACAGAATCAGAACACGTCGTGGAATTTGTTGTTCTGCAGCAGCGTTACGGGGCGAATATTGCTCTAAATTTCATTTCAAAATTAAGAAATAGTGCCAGAAAATAGGAGAAAGCGAGGCAGTGTCTGTGGTTCATTGTCCATTCAGGAATCTGATGGCGGAGGTGAAGAAGCTGTCCTCGTGCGACTGAGTGCTCAACTTCAGGCTCCTGGACCTTTTCCCCGATAGTAGCCTGGATGGTGGGGGTGGTGGAGGATAGAGGCTGGTTTCTTGAGACACCGCCTCTTGTAGATGTCGTCGATGGAGTGAAGATTGATGCCCGTGACGGCACTAACCAAGTTCACATTTCTCTTTTCACCAAGGAGAAAAGTCCCAGCCTTTCCTTATAATTAAAGCCATCACTCCCAGTAATACACTTGTGAATCTTTTTCACATCCTTTCTGGCAAAATAATATATTTCCTCGAGCTGGGTCACAGAACCGCATTACTCCAATTGAGGTTTCACCATGTCTTGTACGTGACCACATCAACAGGAATGCACATCCACTCTCCACCCTGTCCAAACACTTTACCATTGTAACTACTTCTACCAGAACCACCTCACTAAGAGCATTTGTTTTTGAATCTGCAGATGCTGGAATCTAAATTAAAAATATAAAATTCTGGAAACCCATAGCAGGTCAGGCAGCATCTGTGGGAAGAGACACAGAGATCAGTGGAGGAGCAGAGGTGGAGAGGGTGAGCAATTTTAAATCCCTGGGAATCACCAACTCGGAGGATCTTTCCCGGACCCAATATACAAATGGTCTCGTTAAGAAAGCACGTCAGCGCCTCTATTTCCTCAGGAGTTTAAGGAGGTTTGGTATGACATTAGAAACGCTGGCAAATTTCTGCAGATGTGCAGTGAAAAGTCTGCTGACTGGCTACATCACGGTCTGGTATGGGGGTCACCAATACCCCGAACGTAAAAACTCTCCAAAAGGTAGTGGACACAGCCCAGGACGTCACAGGAAAAACCCTCCCCACTAATGGAACGCTGTCAGAGAGCAGCAGCCATCATCAAGGATCCAGCACGCACACTGTTCTCGCTGCTGCCATCAGGAAAGAGGTCTCGGTGCCACAAGATTCGCACCACCAGGTTCAGGAACAGCTGCTCCCCCCTCCACCGTCAGACTCCTCAACGACAAACTCAATCAGGGGCTCCTTTAAGGACTCTGACTTGTGCACTTTATTGATGTTTTAAAAATTCTCTCTTCATTGTACAATCAGTTTGTTTACATTTGTTATCTTTTTACGATTCTTTATTCGTTTACATGCGTGCATTGTGTGCAGTTTTTTTTTGCACAGCCGATAAGTGGTGATTCTGCCCAGCCCTCAGGAAAAAGGAATCTCAGGGTTGTATGTGATGTCATCTGTGTGCTCTGACAATAAATCTGAAATCTGAAATCTTAAAAGCAAAAGTCTGCAAACTTTGTGATTGAAGTAAAAACTCAATGCTGGATAAACTCAGCAAGTTAAAACTTTATACAGCAAAGATACGTCACCAGCCTTGAAGAAGGGCTCATGCCTGAAACACTGGTTATATAAAGTACACTGTGTGACCTGCTGAGTTTCTCCAGCCTTGAATCCTCTGCTCTCTATTTCTTGGCCAACTTTGTGTCCACGCCATCAACATCCCTTTGATGACATTTGGTTCAAATTTGCTGATGAACCCTAGTACAGGTTGAACTTCTTTAATCCAGCAACTTTGGGACCTGGCCAAAAAGCCAGAAAACAGGAACTGACCCCTAAGGGAGCCCTCTATTTAAACATACCAAAGGTAGAACAAAGCTTAAAACTGGAAATAATTCTGTGGGATGGCACGGTTAGAGTGGCGGTTAGTGTAATGCTTTTACAGGGCCAGCGATCGGGACATTAGTACAAACTCCTCTCGGACAGCGCGGGACTCAAACCCCGGTCCTGATCGCTGGCGCTGTAAAGGTCGAATCTGCCGCTGTTAGTATAAACTCCTCTCAGGCAGCGCGGGACTTGAACCCTGGTCCTGATTTCTGGTGATGTAAAGATTAATTCTGCCGTAATCAGGACCAGGGTTCGAATCCAGCTCTGTCTGAAAGGAGTTTGTATGCTCTCCCCCTGTCTGCATGAGTTTCATCCATGGTGCTTCGGATTTCCTTCCACTGCTCAGTTGTTGGCGCTGTCACAGCGTTGCGCTAACCGCTATCTAAGCCGGCCGCCACTTGTCATGTAATAACAAAGAAGTGTAATATTACACAAAATTGCCTTTGGCACCCCTTACAGTCAAAGAGAAGCAAGAGTCCCCCCTAGATCAGTGGTTTTCAAACTGCCCCCTAGACTTACATTCCACCTTAAGCAAACCCTATGCGTTAAGTGCTCTGTGATTAGTAAGGGATTGCTCAAGGTGGTACATGAAAAAGTTTGAAAACTATTGTTTTAATTATTCCTAATGGACTCGTTATGTGCACGGTTTCAGAACTCCACAGGAAAAGAGGCCACGACCGTTTTTCTCAAGCAAAATATTTCAGTAACAATTGGGTCTAGAGCAATGATTCTCAACCTTCCTTTCCCACCCACATCCCACCTTAAGCAATCCCTTACTGTGGTGGAACACCATTGTACTAATTGGCCCACCCCTTATACTGTAACTCCTCCCCCTCAGGTGGTACAGCCTAATCCCATCCGTCAGTATTGCCCTGAAATCGGGCCAACAGCATGTAAAAAGTGCCTGTAAGTTTATTGTGATTAAAGCCAGTTAATTTTGACTTCTCATCTGTCAGGTCTAATTGATAATGTAACAGTTACTAATCACAGAGCACTTATGGCATAGGGATTATTCAAAGTGGAATGTGAGTTTGGGGGGCAGTTTGAAATCCACTGCCCTAGATCCACTAAATGTCCATGTATTCACCTCCAGCAGTCTCTGCACCCATACAAGACTAAAGTTCAGTTCAAACCATTGGCAATCTGAGCCCAGATCCAAACCTCTGACATGATGAGGAAGGCCTCCAGTTCCCAGGGCCCTTCTTGCCCCCAGCATACTCTCAAATCCCCATATCCGTTATCCGGTTCTCATGACCCCGTCTCCAGCATTCCACAACCTGGTGTGAGTCGTTCGATCGTAAACTCCCGCAGCCTGTGTGGGATCTTTGATCGTAAATCGGTAGCAGCTTGCTGCCCGAGTCTGTCCTTCAGCCACAAAGCCCCTTGCTGGTTGGCCACCATACTTTTAGGGTCATTTCCTATGCTTCTCCTCTCAATGGAGGGTGTTCTGCACATTTCTGCTGCCCTGTGCCAGTCCGCCGCTCCCTCCGGAGGTTCCAACCCCTCCCCCCCCACCCCCACCCCGAGGCCGCTGCCAAACACAAAGCCCGTGGTCGCTGGATTTTAAATAAAACTCTGTCAATCCTTTAACAGGCTGTTTAAAGCCTGCACAGAGCAGTCAGGAATAAAACTGAGCTATCGGACCCTGCACTGCGTCTCCGCTTCCCGCTCTCCCCAGGTCCACACCATCAGCAGAGCTGCTGTGACAGCAGCTCCGGTAACGCCGCCGGTTTCCTTGGGTAAAATAGATTTGACTTCTTCACCAGAAAGGAGAGGGGGCTGTGTGGTTGCCCCAGATTTTCACTAATACAAGCAGCTTTCCCATCTGCTGGGGCATTTTGATCTGCTCAGTCATTTCCATTTCAAATCATTTCAGTTCATCATCAAGGACATTCATCATATTTATTGTTCAAGACAGCTAGAAAAGGCCATCGCTCAAATGTTTATAGTCTATTGAATGTTATATAGAATCTTATATGTGAATGTACCTCATTGTTCCTGCCAATATGTTGTACTTCTATAATATTATAATCTCAAACATTTCAAGTCTCTGAGATCCACTTCTGATACTTACATTTAGAATTAAGTGTCGCTGTAATATATTGCATTTTGCCTGTGAGTGTCTGGAAAGCAAAGACCCAGGTTATTAATGTATCTCTTTCACAGGCAGATTGTTAAGACTTTCATGCAGACAGTGGGAAAGGATCAGTCATGGGGTGGTCGGCGCGGGGAGTGGAGCTCTACAACGCCAGCGACCCGGCTCCGAATCTGGCGCTGTCTGTGAGGAGTTTGTACGTTCTCCCCGTGCCTGCGTGGGATTTCCCCGAGTGCTCCCACCATTCAGAAATGTAGGTTCATTTGGATGGAATTGGGCGGCATGGGTTTAAATGGCCGGAATCGGTTTCTACCAAGCTGTAAATAAAGGGTAGAATTTATATGCTCATGCTGGAGATAAACAAGCAACGAGGGGGTAAAACAGAGGGATTTGAAAGGCTGTTCCTCACTTGGTGGGGCAACGATGAAAGGTCGAAAGTACAAAGAGTTAAACAAGAAAACCTGCAGACGCTGTGATTGTAGTCAACACCAAAATGCTGGAGAACTTCAGCAGGTCACGCAGCGTTCCTTATGAGGCAAAGATGCACAACCAATGTTTCGGGCCTGAGCCCTTTCAGCGAGAAGCAGGCAGGTGCCCGATTACAATTAAATTTGTAATAAATTTGTAATAGCGGGAGGGAGGGCAGGGGGAGGAGCGCAGGCGAGAGGTGGAGATGGGTGGGAGGGCACAGGAAGAGAGCTGGGAAGCGGGCGGCATCCGAGTGGAGAGGGCAGGGGTTTGGGGGAGCTAGAGGAAAGGAGACAGAAGGATGGGGGAGACAGAGGAGGGGGTCTAACGTGGACAGGAGAAATCGGCATTGCCATCCGGTTTGAGAGTGCCCAGACAGAATATTAGGTGATCTCCTCAAAATATAAATTCAGTTAAAAATATAAATTTAGAAATTCAGCACGGATACAGGCCCTTCCGGCCCATGAGCCCTTGCTGCCCAAACACACCAATTACCCTACAACCCCAAGTACGTTTTGGGGGGGTGGGAGGAAACTGGAATGCCCCCGGAGGAATCAGGGAGACGTACAAACTCCTTACAGAGAGCGCCAGATTTGAACCCAAGTCACTGGTGCTGTAAACAGCGCTGCATCAACTGCTGTGCTAAGCTCTGTGTCTGGGATTTTGTGCAGCCTTGTGGATGAGGAGTTGAAGATAGTGATGGCTCCCACAGGGTACTGCCGCCATGCAGGTGACAGCGTGTAACAAGCTAAAATGAACCTTTGTTTCCTATTCACAGCCCGCCCCTTCACCGCTGCCCCCGTCAAGCACCATCAAATGTAGCTTCACATCCATGAGTGACATCTTTCACTGACTTTGTGTCTTTAGCTGCAGGACTATCAAAGCCAAAAGCCTGTAATTTTTCAGAGTCTTGATCTGTATCACATCTGTCGTTCTTGCCTGTCTTTCTTCTGGTCTCATCTTCTGCAGTAGTTTTCCTCCATCACTGATTTTACATCAGTGAAAATTTCATGAGCTGCTACGTTTTCACTAAGTCCATTTCCACTTCATCCTCAATTCAGGAATTCAGATCTGTCAGTTTGGACATCTCTGTAACACCTGCTGAGTTCCACTGATCTCCTCATTATACCGTCTTGGATAACTGAGTCCACTGTACCCTTCCTGATGATCCACGATGCCTTTTCCGCTACAGAGTGCATTAGATTGGTGAATCGTTATGCCTTTAATTTTCATTTTGATTATAAATCAGTGAAGATTGGTGAGAACATATCCTCCACATTCTCCATCAGTACCGGAACAAGACAGCCCCCCCTGCTCTACTCACTCTACACTTACAACTGTGTGACTTGGTACGACAGCAACGCCATCTACAAATTTGCTGACAATACCACGGTAGTGGGTTGTATAAAGGGAGGGGATGAGTCACCGTACAGGAGGGAGATTGAAAACTTGGCTGAACGGTGCACGAACAACAACCTCGCACTCAACGTCACCAAAACCAAGGAGCTGATTGTTGACTTCAGGAAGGGAAAGCCAGAGGTGTAAGGTCCAGCGATCATTGGGGGATCAGAGGTGGAGAGGGTGAGCAAATTTAAGTTCTTGGGAGTCCCCATCTCGGAAGATCTTTCCTGGACCCGACATTCCAATGACATAGTGAAAAAAAGCACATCAGAGCCTCTACTTCCTCAGAAGTTTGCGGAGGTTTGGTATGACACCAGAAACCCTGACGTGTGGTGGAAAGTGTGCTGACTTGCTGCATCACGGTCTGGTGTGGGAACACCAATACCCCTGAGTGTAAATCTCTCCAAAACGTAGTGGACACAGCCCAGGACATCACAGGCAAAACCCTCCCCAACATCGAGAACATCTACAGGGAACGCTGCCGTCAAAGAGCAGCAGCAATCATCAAGGATCCACACCACCCAGCGCCCGCTCTGTTCTCGCTGCTGCCATCAGGAAAGAGGTGTAGGTGCCACAAGACTCGCACCCACCAGGCTGAGGAACAGCTGCTTCCCCTCCACCATCAAACTCCTCAATGACAAATTCAATCAGGGGCTCGTTTAAGGACTCTGACTTGTGCAACTTATTGATTTTCTTTTTGTTCTCTCTATATTGCAGTTTACATTCATTATCTGTTTACAGTTCTTTGTTTGTTTACATGTTACGCTGTGTATAGTTTTTTTGCACTACTAATTAGTGGCAATTCTGCCAGGCCCACAGGAAAAGAAGAATCTCAGGGTTGTATGTGATGTCATGTATGTACTCGGACAATAAATTGGAAATCTGAAATCTCTAATCTGAAATGCTCCAACATTTTTAATTGATGATAATATTACACTGTAGAACAGTAAGGGTATGTGGGGAAAGGGAAAGTGAATGCTTAGCCATTCAAGAGTCAGCTCAGGTCACTATCAGACTGATCTAGGCACCCTGCTGGTAACTGGGAAGTGATATGGTCAATGGCAAGGTCATCATCTCAGTTACAATTGCATCAATTTATACTGAGGTTCTCGCAGTCACAGACATAAAACAAGCCCTTCAACAGGTATCGGAACTGGGACTCGACCGGGCACAGGGGGAAAGAAGGGCTTCCGAAGGGTTTCAGGAGCTGACAGCTTCCTGAAGTTTGGGACAAAGAACCTTCTTTCCTTTACTTGCTCTGTGATCTACACTTTTAAATTTGTAATCAAACAATTCACGTGTGATTAAACTGCATGTTCCAAATTTAATTCAAGGTTATTTGTGTACATTTTGATTTGACCAGGTACAAAAAACAGGAAAAATGTGACCTTGTCCCAAATGTTACGGAGAACACTGTTTATTATATCTGTATGTATTATTATGTGACAATAAACGAAACCTTGAACTATGAACAACACACCAACATTAATCTTTTCTACTCAAGTCAAGCCACCTTTGTTTATCATTTATACCACGCTCACATGGTAAAGACGAGATAGCATTTCTCCAGGACCACAGAGCATATTTACATAAATATAAGTTAGAAGGTGGACACATTAAAATATACAGTAAAAGTCCATGGTACACTATCCACATATGTTCTGGGGGGCCTGGGTGGGGGGGGGGGGGGGGGGAGGAGAGGGAAAAACTATTGCCCAATCAGGACGTAAAGACCAGAATCCTATGGTACCTCCTACCAGATGGCAGGAGAACAATTTACATGAGGGCGGAGTCCTTCCCAATGTTTATTGCCTTTCACCTGCATCGAGTGTTGTAGACATCCTTCATGGTAGGAAGAGAGTCCCCGACAATCTTTTCCTCCAAATTCACTATCCTCTGCAAGGTCTTGAGATGGTACAGCTTCCAAGCCAGGTGATGATGCATAGGATGTTCTCAATACGTCCTCTGTAGAGTGTAGTGAGGATGGAAGGTGGGAGACTCTCATTAATTCCCTGGATTTCCCCCACTCATCTACTTCATGGACAGCTTACGGTGGCCAATTAACCGATCAATCCACCCATCTTTGGGATGTAGAAGGAAACCAGGGCACCTGGGGGGAAACATCTTTTCAGAGAGAACTCAGGATGAGCCAGCATTTCTGCTAACCGTGCCACTGAGGAGACATCCAGGAAGTTGGAGAGGAAGGTGTTGGAGCAAGAGGAAGAAAGGGTAGCAATAATCTGGAAAAAGCACCCAAACATCAGAGCTTTAAAGCCATAGCAGGGGGAAAGGCTGCAGAAACAATACTTTAGATTCTTTATCTAAGTATTGACGACAGGTTCAATGGATCAATAGCACAAATGGGTGTGATCAAGTAACCACTGCAGAGAAGCAGTTACAAGGAATTAAATATCCCTGGAGGGAAGGGAAAAATGGAAAAACGGGAAGGATGGACAAAGTCAGAAAAGATTGGATCATAATTAACAGAAACCAGTTGTTGGATGTATTTAAGGCAGATATTGATCGGTAACTGAATAGTCAGGGTTATGGGGAGAAGGTAGGGGAGCGGTGCTGTGCGGGAGAATGGATCAGCTCATGATAGAATGGTGAAGAGGTCTCAATGGGGCAAATTGCCTATCACTGATCCTGGTCTCATGTAATATTACATGAAATTGCCTTCTGCCTGTTGTACATAAGAGTCACCATTGGTTTCACAGTTCGAGAGAAAGAGAAGCAAGAGTCCCTTCAGAGACCCTTAGCCCTTTTTAAGCTGAAAAGCCGTGTTATTGCAATATACAGAAACTACCTCTGGAAGCCGGCCCCATGAAAAAAAGCTGGCCCCATGAGTCAAATACGTTCCACCGCTTAGGATACCTACCTAGATGGATCGAAGATGACTAACCCTAGACCCACCCCCCCCCCCCCAATCCACCTTGCGATTTTTTCGCACAGCGTTCGAAAGGTGGTTAAAACCTGGCCTTCTGCCTGCTGTACATCAGACAGAGTCGCTATTGGTTTCACCCGGTGCCCCCAACTGTTCGAGAGAAAGAGAAGTAAAAGAGAGATGGAATGGTGGAGCGAACTCAATGGGCCTTCTTCTGATCCTTCATCTTGTATGGTCTTGTAATATAAAAGAATATTTAAAAGTTGAAATTGATTTAGGTCAATGTGAAACTAGGACCTTAAATCTAACTAAAGGATGCTCTGATGGTTCGAGACACACGTTGGCTTTGGTCAACTGATAATAGAGACGACACAATAGGCTGCATAGGCTGCAGATGCTCCAATTCCTCCGAAACGCTGGAGGAACTCAGCTGTTCTATTCACCATCAATAGGAGACAAAGATATACAGATGCTCCCCAGCTTACATCCAAGTTCCGTTCGTATCGCGAAATGGATGCGTCGATTGCATGGCATGTAGAAGTCGTAAATCCTCCTTCATATGGGTCGATTGCCTTCAGTTTCAATTGCAAATCGAGTGTCTTCCTCAGCTTCTTGCCAGATCCATCAGCAGGGGATGGGTTTTTCCCTCTTGCTCGTCATCTTCTTTGGCGAGCTTACCGCGCTCACGTCACGCACAAGCGCACGCAGCCATTACTTTTTTTCCTCGGTCGTAAGTCGGGGAGTATCTGAAGAACTTTTTCCAAGCAAGCATCCCTACATGAGATTTCACAGTGGATCAACTGAACTGAGGCTGATAAAGCTCTGTGATGACCAGCAGTGGCTGACATTTAAAGAATATATATTTGTGGGAAATACACGTCAGTTTAAGGCAGCATCAGGCAAAGTAATCCGGTATGCTACCAAGAGAAGCTAAGGATGGTATTAGACCAAAGGCTTCTAATGTTGCTATAAGGAACAGCAAGCCCAAGGATTGAGAACATTTAATTTCAGCAAAAGTAGACCGAAGGACTGATAAGGAGTAGGAACAAAGATTATGAGAAAAGTCGAAGCTTTAAATATCTGTAAAAGAGATTAGCCACAGTCATGTGAGCCCTTTGCAGACAAAGGAAAACAAAGATCCAACAATTATCTTGGGGTTCATGTCCACAGGATTCTCAAAGCTATTGCACAGGTTAAAATTCAAGATTTTATTGTCATGTAATAAAGCAGGAGAAATAATATTTCGGAGTTTCCTTTAGTCTGCCGTAAGATTCACCATCTGCAGAAAATGGCCGGCGTCACTGGGTCAGAGAGAGAGAAGCAAAGGAGTCCTCCCCAATCACTAGGCGCTTTCAAATGCAGCACCCGGAGGCCCGGGTGAGATGACTGGGTCGGGTGTGCTTCCTGCAAATAAGCAGCCTAACCCACCTGCTAAATAACCAACCCAATGATTTAAGGGGGATCCCGCCCCTGCTTTAACATGGTGACTCAGCCACAGGGAATCCCCTGTTCCCTGTGTTCTTTCTATTTCAAGTTCAGGAGTAACCGGATGAGTCATTCCTATAGGTGGAGGAGGGTAACCTGGGTAAGTTTTACTGGGTCCCTTGCCCATCTCCAAGGTAGGTCTGGGACCCGGGTAGATTTTGACCGGGCTTGCCCAGTTCGGCCCTTTCAAATAGCCCTATACCTGCATATTCAACCCAGTAAATTGCCCGGTTAATCCCATTTTACAAAGCAATATTGAGTGCCCGTGGATTCGCCTCCAGCGCTCCTGCAGCCTTCAGTCCAAGCCATTGGCGACCTGAGCTCCAGATCCAAACCCTCGGCACCCTCTCGCATCCCGATTCCAATACCTGGTACCTCTCCAGCAGTCAACAGTTGATAGTGTTGTTAAGAAGGCGTGTGGTACGCAGGCCTTCATTAACCATGGGATCGAGTTCAAGAGCCTTGAGGGGCTGTTGTAGCTGTACAAGACCTTGGTTAGACCCCACGTGGAATAGTGTTCCGATCTGGTCACTGCTCTACGGGAAGGATGCTGACTGGAGAGACTTATGAGGATGGGTTGAGTGAACTTGGTCATTTCTTTGTGAAGCCACAGGAGTTGCGGGGTGACCTAAGACATGAGATGATAAGCAATGATCATGTGAATGGCCAGAGGCTTATTTCCCAGGGCTGACACGAGTCATTGCATTAAGGTGTTTGGGATTAAATATGGGGTGGGGGAATGTAAGTTTTGCACATAGAGTGATGGGTCCATCGAATGTACTGCTAGCAACGGTGGTAGAAGCAGATGCAATAAGTACACGGAACTGAGTAAAATGGAAGATTATGCAGTAAGGAAATTCTAGCCAGTTGTTAAATTATTGGGTTGGCACAACCTTGGGGTCTAAATCCATACATCCCTCAAGGTCGTCGCACAGGTTAATAGGATAGTTAAGAAGGCCTATGGGCTTCATTACTGAATGGAGATTGAGTGGGGATCTCATTGAATGGGGAATGAGTTCAAGAAGAGAGGTCATGTGGTCTCTGATGAGACCACTCTTAGAGCATTGCACTCAGTTCTGGTCACCTCATTACAGGAAGGACGTGGAAGCCATTGAGAGGGTGCAGAAATTTACCAGGATGTTGCCTGGATTGGAAAATGTGTCATAAGGCAAGGTTAGCAGAGCTGGGACTTTTCTCTTTGGAGCAAAAAGGGATGAGAGGAGACTTAATAGAGGTCTACAAGATTCTGAGAGGCATAGATAGCCAAGGCGGGAATAGCAAACACCAGAGGACAAATGCACAAAGTGAAGGGAGGGAAGTTTAGGGGAGACATCAGGGGTAAGTTTTTTTTTTAAACACAGAGAGTTGTGGGTGTCTGGAATACCTTGCCAGGGATGGAGGTGGAGGCTGAAACATGATGGGTATTTGAGAGACTCTTAAGACAGGCACATGGATAGAAGAAAAAGAGGCTTACAGAGTAGGAAAGATTTTGTTTTTTCTTAAGAAATATGTGGGTCAGTACAACATCAAGTGCCAAAGGGCATGTACTGTGCTGTAGATTTCTATGTTCTATGAATAATTTATACCTCACTCCCAGAAATAATGAAGATCAACATATCTTGAGTGAAAACAAATCAGCACTTGTTAAAAAAAATATTGAAAGCAGAGGCTTTTGCTCAAGCAACATTGGGAAAGAGGGCAGATTAGGTGTTCATAAAAGCAGTTAAAGGCTTTTCTGAAACTCTTTGGACTTGGTGCCGCTTGGCTCAGTGCAGTCGAGATGTCAGTCAGGGCAGAGATCCGTAGGATATTGGGGAGAGTTCCAGTATCCCTGGTGCATTCAGCAATGGAGGGTGCAGCCTCTGCTCAGCGTGCTTGAATAAGTCACTCCTCAAGTTCTGGCTGCATTTCAGCCCCACACTCCTGATCTTTGGCTGCCCAGTAGAGGAAGGAGGGTCGGTCTAGCTCTGGCCAAGGTGACTATCCATGGGTCCAGGCAGTGGGCAGTCGAGGGTTCAGCTTGGGCTGACTGCCTGCTCCTCTTCCGAGGACATCTGTGTGCCCGTGTATCCCTGGAGAAGGAGCGCTCAGCGCTTGCGGGCAGTTTGAAGGGTCTCTGAGAAGGCTCCCAAAGGGTTTGTTAGTATTGATGTTGATAATCATGTTTCAATTTGTAACTTATGTTTTGTGTGAATAGTCTGAATTGTAGACTGATGTAGTATTTGTAACTTTTGGATTAAGAATGAGGGACGGTATTGATTTACTGCCAAAAGGCAAAAAAAAAGTGCTTTATCAGCAGGTCCATGTGACCATGTCAAGGAATTGGAGCTAGGATTGAATGCACTCATGCTGTGAAGCCGAGAGCATTGCAGATTTCAGCTGTAATCATCCAGCCACACCCAAGGCGCAGGCTGCAAGTCATCAGGGTGACCCAGGAAAGGAAACAGGAGAGTATTCACCTGTGGCTATTCCCCCCCCCCCCCACCCGTGTATAGTGTGGGGGCAATAACCTATCCGAGGGTAACAGCAGCAGTACAGCGACCAGTTCTGATGTTCAGCAGGGAAGGGAGAGGTTGGGGACTTTGTGGCTGCAAGACTCCAGGTTTGCGTGTTGCCACTCTGGAGCGGAGGTCAAGGATGTCTCAGAGTGGGTACAGGATTTTCTGAGGTGAGGGTGAGCAGGCCAGAGGTCGTGCTCTGACAAACCGTAGATAGAGCAAAAAAAAGGTCATTCCACCATCGAGACTGCTCTGCCTTTCAAATCAGCCTGATGTATTTTTCCTCTCAACCCCATTCTCCTCTCTTCTCCCCTTAACCTTTGGCACCCTTACTAATCAAGAACCTATCAACCTCCATGTTAAATATACCCAGTGACCTGGGCTGCAGAGCTGTTTGTGGCAACAAGTTCCAGATTCACCACCCTCTCTGGATGAAGAAACTTCTCATCTCTGTGCTCAGGGGGCATCTTTATATTCTGAGGCTGTGACCTCCAGTCCTGGTTGAAACACGAAATTCTGTAGACACCGTGATTGTAGTAAAAACACACAGAGGTGCTAGAGGAGCTCAGCCAGTCTCGCAGCGCCCACAGGAGGTAAAGATATATTACTGACATTTTCGGGCCTAAGGCCCTCTTTAAGATACAACCAAAGAGCAGAAAGACATCAGAATAAAGGCAGAAGACTGGCCGGGGGAGGAGTCCAGACCAACAATTGGAGCTGATAAGAGGGGAGATGAGAATTTTGGCTCTGAGAAAGGAGACAGAGGGAAAAAGGGAAGAGATAATGAGGGGAAAGGCAATGGGGAAGGGGGGGGAGGTTAAATGGAACAGGAGAATGTTAATGTTAAAGATATCCAGTTGGAGGGTGCCCAGTTGGAAGATGAGGTGTTGTTCCTCCAATTTGCGGGTGGTCTCAGTCTGGCAGTGCACGAGACCATGGACAGATGGGACAGGGGAATTGAAATGGGTGGCCACTGGGAAAGCCACACTACTGAGTCGAGGATTTTCCCATTGCTGGGAACAACTCCATGTCCACTCTATCCAGCCTTTTTATTATTTGGAATGTTTCAATGGAACCCAAGGGAAAGTGAGAGAGCAGTTGAGAATATGGAACCAAAAACAGCTGCTCCGTAGATGGTCACATAATTTCAGGGTGATTTGAATCATGTGATTCACCCTAAAACAGACTTTTATTCATTCCATCCCCAGCACAGACCCTACTAATAATTTCAAAGTGTAGCAACCAGATTGGAAATGGTAAGGCACAAATCCGCAGCTACGTTTCAGCTACAATGTTCCCTCGTTGAGCCACACAGGATCCTAGGATGTCTGTATCACAACATGAAATTTACCTGAAATGTAAAGAAATGGTTGTTGGTTTAACTGAGACTGAAAATGAGGAACAATACAGGGATGAATAAGATAAAAAATGGGGGAGAAAAGGGGTGGGGGAGGAGAGAAAGTGGAACAGAGAGGAAGAGAGCGGGATGAAGAGGTGAGGAAGATGGGGAGGGGGAAGACAGTGGGGGAAGAGAAGGGAAAAGAGGGGGAGAATGAGGGTGGAGAGGGGTAATGAGGGGAGCAAGGGGGCGAGGAAGGAGAGGGGTGAGGGGGATAGGGGATAGGAGAGAGGGGAAGAAAGGGTGGGAGAGGGAAGGGAGGGAAGTGGGATGAAGAAGGGAAATAGGGGAAGAGGAGGGAATTAGGGGAAAAGGGTAAAGAGGAGAGGGAGGGGAGAAGGGGAGGAGTGGGAGGTGGGGAGGGCAGAGGGGGAAGAGGGGTGGGGGAAGAGGGGGTGGGAGGAGAGGGGGTAGGGGAAGTGGGTAGCAGAAGAGGGGGTGGTGGAGGGGAGTAGGGGGGAAGAGGGGGGTAGGGGGAAGAGGGGGGTAGGGGAAGAGGGGGGTAGGGGGAAGAGGGGGGTAGGGGGAAGAGGGGGGTAGGGGGAAGAGGGGGGAAGGGGGAAGAGGGGGGTAGGGGAAGAGGGGGGTAGGGGAAGAGGGGGATAGGGGAAGAGGGGATAGGGGAAGAGGGGATAGAGGGGGATGAGGGTAGAGGGGGAAGATGAGGTAGAGGGGAAGAGGGAGGAAGAAGGAAGGGGGTGGGGGAAGGAAAGGGGTGGGGGAAGGAAGGGGGTGGGGGAAGGAAGGGGGTGGGGGAAGGGGGTGAGGGAAGAAAGGGGGTGGGGACGAGGGGGGACAAGGGGACAGAAGGGGACGAGGGGGACGAGGGGGACAGAGGGGGACGAGGGGGGACGAGGGGGGAAGTGGGGACGATGGGGGTAGAGGGAAGAGGGGGGGAAGGGGGAAGAGGGGGGTAGGGAAGAGGGGGGTAGGGAAGAGGGGGATAGGGGAAGAGGGGGATAGGGGAAGAGGGGGATAGGGGAAGAGGGGGATAGGGGAAGAGGGGATAGAGGGGGATGAGGGTAGAGGGGGAAGATGAGGTAGAGGGGAAGAGGGAGGAAGAAGGAAGGGGGTGGGGGAAGGAAGGGGGTGGGGGAAGGAAGGGGGTGGGGGAAGGAAGGGGGTGCGGGAAGGAAGGGGGTGGGGGAAGGGGGTGAGGGAAGAAAGGGGGTGGGGACGAGGGGGGACAAGGGGACAGAAGGGGACGAGGGGGACGAGGGGGACAGAGGGGGACGAGGGGGGACGAGGGGGGACGAGGGGGGAAGAGGGGAGTAGAGGGGGCGAGGGGAGTAGAGGGGACGAGGGGGGTAGAGGGGGACGAGGGGGACAGAGGGGGACGAGGGGGACAGAGGGGGACAGAGGGGGACGAGGGGGGACGAGGGGGGACGAGGGGGGACGAGGGGGGACGAGGGGGGAAGAGGGGACGAGGGGGGTAGAGGGGGCGAGGGGGTAGAGGGGACGAGGGGGATAGAGGGGACGAGGGGGGTAGAGGGGACGAGGGGGGTAGAGGGGACGAGGGGGGTAGAGGGGACGAGGGGGGTAGAGGGGGACGAGGGGGGTAGAGGAGGACGAGGGGGTAGAGGGGGACGAGGGGGGACGAGGGGGACAGAGGGGGGTAGAGGGGGACGAGGGGGGTAGAGTGGGACGAGGGGGACAGAGGGGTTAGAGGGGGACGAGGGGTTAGAGGGGGACGAGGGGTTAGAGGGGGACGAGGGGTTAGAGGGGGACGAGGGGTTAGAGGGGGACGAGGGGTTAGAGGGGGACGAGGGGTTAGAGGGGGACGAGGGGTTAGAGGGGGACGAGGGGTTAGAGGGGGACGAGGGGTTAGAGGGGGACGAGGGGTTAGAGGGGGACGAGGGGAGTAGAGGGGGACGAGGGGGGTAGAGGGGGACGAGGGGGGTAGAGGGGGACGAGGGGGTAGAGGGGGACGAGGGGGGTAGAGGGGGACGAGGGGGGTAGAGGGGGACGAGGGGGGTAGAGGGGGACGAGGGGGGTAGAGGGGGACGAGGGGGGTAGAGGGGGACGAGGGGGGGTAGAGGGAGACGAGGGGGGGTAGAGGGGACGAGGGGGTAGAGGGTGAGGAAGACGGAAGGGAATAAAGGGGAAGGGAAAGAAGGTAGGTAAGGGGTAAGGGAGGAGAGGGAGGGGAATAGAGATGAGGGGGACGGCTGGGGAAGCAGGAAGAGGGGAGAGGGGGAAGAGAAGTAAAATGGTGTGAAATAGGTGGGGAAGAGGGGTAGCGGGGACAAGGGGAAGTGGGAGAAATGGGGAAAGAGAGGAAAAGCAAAGGGGGGAGAAAGTGTAGGAAAGGGGAAAAGGAAGGAAGGGATAAGCAGGGAAGAGGTAGAGGCTAGGGAATGGGTTAGGGTTAACCCTCAGGGAAGGGCGATGGAGGGAAGGGGAAGCGGAGAAGGTGAGCGGGGAAGAGGGAAAGGGGGAAAGGGAAGCGTGGAAGGGTGAGCGGGGAAGAGGGAAAGGGGAACACATGGGCAGGCGTCCTATCAAGCCACGATCGTTTGGGAATGTTGAACTGAATGATCTGCTCTTATTTATTTTGAATTTCTTTTTGAAGAATTTAAAGCAGATTTTGAAAGGAAGAGAAACTGCAGAGAAGCTGCATTCAAGGCCAAGGAAAGGATGGGTTTATAGGGAGGATGTCTTTAATTTGCTGAGAGCACCACCTTGTGTCCTAATAGAATCCCTAAGTTGCTACCCTGTGCACAGAGGATCAGATCGCAGAAATGTTTGGCACGGTTAGCGCAACGCTGTTACAGCGCTGGCGATCTGGACTGGGGTTTGACTGTCTGTAAGGAGTTTGTACTTTCTTCCGGAGCCTGCGTGGGTTTCCTCTGGGGTGGGTCCAGTTCAAATAACGAATCGGGGGTTGTGGGTCAATTGGGCTCATGGGCTGAAATGTCTAAATTTTTTTTTTATTAAATCCCACAATGCAAGATGGCATTCAGCCAATTAACCTCTCCCCCATACTAGCTTACCACGTCACCCGGTTGAGCTCGAGGGTCAAGACATTGAGATGTATTTGCAGCACAGGGATGCAGTCACAGAAGGCAAGCGAAACTACTCCCTCTGCTTGAATTCATGTTGACTATTCCATTAAATTGTTATCGACCACATGGAGCAGTAATGCGGTCAAGCAACCTAACCATTCCTTCTTTCTCTTTGGGGAGCAGTGGTGTGGGAATGGACTTTATTCACTGAGAATCTGAAGTAGAAGAACTGCTACAAGAAACTCAACATGTGGAGAAATCAAACAAAGATCCACACTGTGCTGAGACCTGTCAAGTAAGACACTGGTAAAACACAACACAGAAATGCTGGAAGAACTCAGCCGGTCATGCCACGTCCATATGAGGTAAAGATTTATCCACGACGTTTCGAGCCGGAGCCCTTCTACAAGGTACAAGTAAAAGTCAGGCAGGTGTCTGAATTAAAGACTGGGAAGAAAGGAGGAAGAATGGAGGGGGAAGGAGCCAGACAAAGGGTGTTAATTGGATATAATAAGAAAAAAAAGTGAGAATTGATTTTGGCTCAGTGAAAGGTGGCAGAAAGAAAAGAGGGGGAGAGAGAGAAGAAGCAGATGGGGGGGGGGGGGTTTCATAATGAAAAAAGGAGGTTAATGGTAATGCCATCAGGTTGGAGGGTGCCCAGACGGAAGATGAGGTGTGGTTCTTCCAATTTGCAGGTGGTTTCAGTCTGACACTGGGTTAAACTGGAGGGATATTTGCTGTGGAATAGAAGTTGCAGTGTGACGTTTCACTCCCACCCAAATGCACTCACATGCTGGCATCACAGAAACCTCTGCTGTGACGATGCAGTCAATTCCCAGGTTGGACAAGGCGCCTCTCAACAGCCCACAGGTGAACATCAAGAACTGAAGAAGAAAGTAAGCAATCTGAATGTAATTTAACTCCATAACTCATTCCAACAATGCTCTCTTGTTCAAGCATAAGGTATGACTGGCAATGTCCTAAAGTTAAATATTTTTGATTGGAAGTCGGTACTGTTTTGGAACAAATTATGGGGGTTAAATTCCCACAGGATCTGAGGTTATTTTTATTGAGTAATATTAAGGTTATAAGACCTAAATTAAAATTAACTATGCATCAAATTGAATTTGTACAAAATGATTTAGCAGATTCGAGGCAATATCTTGGAAATCAGAAATAGATTTAGATATGGAAAGATGGCATGCAAAACTTCGTCACTGTAACGAAACAAATATCATGTATTTTAGAAAATCTGACGCCCATATTTACAAAATGTTGGTTTGTATGTTTAAAAACTCTCTGAAGACCTCATTTCTTGGTAACCTCCAAAATTAGACTTTATAATATAAACCTTTTTCTTTTCACTCACATACCATGCCATCAGTGCTCTGTGATTAGTAAGGGATTGTTTAAGGTGGTATGTGGGTGGAAAGAAAAAGTTTGAAGACCCCTGTTTGAATCGTCCCTCATGGTCTTGTTAGGTGCACCATTTCAGAACTCCAAGGGAAATGGGCCAATGACCATTTTTCTCATGCCAAATATTTCAGTAACAATTGGGTCCAGAGCAGTGATTCTCAACCTTCCCTTCCCACTCACATAGCACCTTAAGTAATCCCTTACTAATCACAGAGCACCGATGGCAGAGGGATTACTGAAGTACGTGAGTGGAAAGAAAAAGGTTGAGAACCACTGATATAAAAGTTCTCTACCCTCGGCATTCTCCAGGCCTTCTGTTTCAAGTTCTTTCTTTTCTCTAGGGCAGGGGTGTCAAACTCAAATTCACGGAGGGCCAAAATTAAAAACTTGGACTAAGTCGAGGGCCGAACTAAATATTTATTGAAAATTTTCAACAACATCTGCATGTTTTCTCTTCTTTCAACATATGTAATGTTAAACTTTTTCTTATTAAAATAAATGTTTAATAATAGTTTTGGATAAACTCTTTCCAGAAGCATTAACAAATGAGAAATAAAATATTCAATAAATAATATTTCTCTATAGAGGATTTGTCAAATGTTGCTAGTGTGCTGTCGAATAGTAAAATCTGAGGGCTATTGAGAATGTGGGAGAATAACATGATTCCTGAAACAATCCAATGGGTGACTGATTGTGGGCATGAACTCTAGCAGGGTTATTTGCCATGCCCTTTTTCCATTGGTACAGATATCCTTTGATTTACACACTTTTCAAGTTTTATGCCTAATGAGCTTGTATCCAGGTGCAGGACCATTTTTAACCAGGAATATATTTATCACTGTGACATGAAACTATTGGAAGATCGTTTTATCCTGAGATTAAAGTTCATAATACTTACTCAGGCCTGTGTGCGGGAGGGCAGGGTTTGCGGGTGATCGGGTTGGACAACGACAGTGCGGGGGCATCGGCTCTCGCTGCAGGGCGACATTTCGGCGGATCAGCGGCCCCGTCACCGTGAGTCGTGGGTCGGCCTGCGGCAGGGAGGGGGAGTGGGCAACGGTCCTGGCGAGGTCAGGCCCGAGGCCTCCGGTTCCGGGCGCTGGGAAGCGGCCTTGGCTTCCCCTGACACTGGCCAGGCCCCAAAACCAGAGTCCATGGTGAGACCCTGCAACTTAAACAGAGGAGGTGGGGGCGATTAGCGGGCTGACGCCAATGCATTCTGGGATTTGTTGTATTACTGTTGCATGCGCTATACTGGCGCGGCGGCCAGCGAGCCACCTCTAATACATTTTTGAAATGATCTTGCGGGCCAAATATAATTATTTGGCCCGCGGGCCAGAGTTTGACATGTGTGCTCTAGGGGTCTGGGGAGAGGGTGGGGAGGAGGGAGGATGGGGGGGAGGAGGAGTTTATATACTACATGTATAAGTTTTTGAAATAACTTTTGAATTGAATGTAATTTAATTATTATTGTGGTTTAAAATTAGTAAATAAAATATTAAAAGAAAATAAAGTGTGACGTCTACAAGAGGCGGTGTTGTAAGAAAGCAGCTTCTATTCTCAAAGACCCCCACAACCTAGGCCAGGCCCTCTTCACTCTGCTACCATTGGGAAGGAGGTGCAGGAACCTGAAGACAAGCACTCAGCGGCACAAGGACCTCGGCCATCAGATTCCTGAATGAACAATGAACCACAGACACTGCCTCACTTTGTATTTTTCTTTCTCTTACTCCGCTTTATTTACTTTGAATTGTGGTTTATAGAAAAGTTTGCACCATGATGCTACTGCAAAGGAACAAATTCCGTGACGTGTTCGCGACAATAAGTTCTGATTCTATGAGCTCTGGCTAAGCTGAAATTTTGGATCAGAATCGCTGAAGTTTAAAATTTGAGTAATCTTTCTCTTATTAACATACACACACTGAGATTAACATCTGATTTTACTCTTGAGTCCCATGTGTGAGCAGAGAAGTGCCATTAATTCAGAAGTTCTGGAATTGTCCTAGTCAAGAAAAATACTGGAGAGAGGTTTTCCATACTTTGTCTATAATTTTTAATATACATTTAGTACCAAACCCTTTGGTGGCCCTCGTCGGTACGATGGGAGGGAATGATTCTTCTTTGTCTCTGGTTCAAAGTCGCACTATCTCTCCTGCCTCTCTTTCGGCGAGGCGTGCAGTTTTACTTAAACGGAAGGACGCTGCTCCGCCTACTCATGATCAGTGACTGCGAGATATCTTGACTTGTTTGAATATGGAGAAGATTTGTTATTGTTAATAATTCAGATACAAGATTCCAGAAGTTATGGGGTCATTTATGTCTCACCATCTTACTTTATAATTTCAATTCAATGTAATTAAATTGCCTGATTCGTATCTTTTCCATTTTTTTCCAACCTTTGTTTCTCTTTTAATATTAATCACACACAACATCTAGCAACGCTGATAGGCAGGGGTTTTGAGTTTTCTCTTTTTTTTCTTGTTTATTTTATTTGTTCCTTTTTATTTTTTTTATAGTTTTTGTTATTAGCTCTTTATATAAAAACATATCGTATAGAAACAACTCTGATTTATCTAAAATCAGATTTTCTAAATTCCTCATTTATCCAAAAAATTTTTAAATTTTCTTTAAAATGTGGGGGGGTTTTTATTTTGGATAAATGAGGACAAATCAGAAATCTTCATTTATCCGAAAAAAAATTTCCGGAGCCAAACTGACCTCACAGGTTGAAAAAAATTCACCCGACATGAAACGAGAACGGCGATTGTCCTTGTTTCGGGTAACTCCTTCTCCTCTCATTTCTTCTTTATTTTCCCCTATTGACCTTTCTCTCCAACCCTCCCTCACAAAGTGCATGCCACTGTCTCCCAGCCACAAGTGGACGGAAGAATCCCATGCCCCAGCTTCATCAGGAGAGTGACTTCCTGGGCAGGAGCGCCAGGCTTCCAGACAGGAGGGGAGACCTCGAGTGGTGGGGTGGGGGGGGGGGGGGGGGCGGGGGAGAGAGAATGATGGTGATCGGCAGCAGCCAGCTGGTAAGAATTAAACATTATTTTTAATGCTTAAAAAGCCTTCCCTTGCTGTTCGTTGTTGTTTAAACTTTACTACAAGTGATTTGCTGTTGGTGCTGGGCTGTTTTTTTTTAAGTGGCCAGTTCTCCAAACAAAAAAAATAATTTATCTGACGGAGGCCTGGTCCTGATGATTTTGGATAATCGGAGTTGTACTGAATTTGGAATGAGAATTATGGATATGATTTACGACTTGTGCATGTTTTTGATATACTGAATGCTTTATTAATTTTGTGTAACTAAATTTATCATTTTAGCCAACTATTATTTGTATAAGCTCTTTATTAAAATAAATAAAAATATTTTAAATGAAAGTAAGATTAATATCTGATAACATGCTCAACAGTAGGAATTAATAAGCTGTGGGCAGGGGCATCGTCAAAGATGGCAAAGAAGAGTGCAAGAAATTATTGCAATGCAAAAGAAAATGTGAGAAAATGATGGGTGTCTCTGCACGATACCTTGGTAGAACATGAGCACTGATAGAACATTGAACCAAATAGCAGAGAAAGTTGTTTCCCATGGTAGGGGAATCTAGAAGAGGCCACAATTTCAATTTAAAACAGAAATCCAGAGAAATTTTTTTAGCCAGAAGGTCATGAGTCTGTGGAACTTGTTGCCATAGTGGTACCGAGGTGGTTGGATGCATTAAAGACAGAACTTGACAAGCATTTGATTAGTCAGGGCATCAACGGTTACGGGGAGAAGGCCAGGGAGTGGAGCCGAGTCTGAAGGATCAGCTCATGATTAAATGGCAGAGCAGACCCGACTTGCCGATTGGCTTACTTCTGCCCTATATATCTTGTGAACAGGCCCTTCGGCCCACGGGTCTGCTCCACTGATGTGCAAATCAAACTAAACTGCTGCTTGCCCCCGAGAGATATCCCCCTCCATCCCTACACCCCCCCCCACCCCCCGCATGTTCCTGTGTCTCTCTAAAAGTTTCTACCACGGCATCATCTGCTTCCATCACCATCCCTGACAGCCTGTTCCAGGCACCCACCACTCCCTGTAAAATATTTGCTCCGCACATCTCCCTTGAACGACCTACTCGTCATGTGAAATGTATGTCCTGCAATGTACGGCGTTTTTACCCTGGAGAAGAAATTTTGCTTTTTCACCCTGTCGATGATTTTGCGAACGTCTATCAAGTCTTCCCTCAGCTTCCTATATCCAGAGAAAGAACCAATCTTTCTCCATGACGCATACCCTCACAACCAGGCAACACCCCAGTGAACTTCTTCTGTCCCCTTTCCAAAGCCTCCATACCTTCCTGTAATGGGATGACCAAAGTTCCATACATATTCCAAGTGCAGCCTATCCAAAGTCTTATATCATGACTTTCTTACTTTTGTACAGGGTACGGCAGGCATGGCACGCGCCCGGGGATGCCACTTGAGGGGGGGAACACGCCCCATCTCTGGACCACTGCTGCCGCTATCCCGGTCATACAAGGAACACACGCCTATTTCTTCCATGCTCAGAACACTTGACTCCTTCCTCGTCCTAGAGTTCACTCTCAATTATGCAATGTAAAATACAACATGGCGGCCACCAAGGCCAGCCTTCGCAAGTCCTCCTCGTTGCCCAAGGCCAGCTCTCGCAAGTCCTCCTCGTTGCCCAAGGCCAGCTCTCGCAAGTCCTCCTCGTTGCCCAAGGCCAGCTCTCGCAAGCCCTCCTCATTGCCAAAGGCCAGCTCTCGCAAGTCCTCCTCGTTGCCCAAGGCCAGCTCTCGCAAGTCCTCCTCGTTACCCAATGCCAGCTCCCGCAAGTCCTCCTCGTTGCCCAAGGCCAGCTCTCGCAAGTCCTCCTCATTGCCCAAGGCCAGCTCTCACAAGGCCTCCTCGTTCTCCAAGGCCAGCTCTTGCAAGTCCTCCTCATTGCCCAAGGCCAGCTCCTGCAAGTTCTCCTCGTTGCCCAAGGCCAACTCTCGCAAGACGCCTTGTGGCCGTTTATTTTGACGCATTGGCCACCCTTGCCGAAGGCGTTATTTTACATAGATTCGCCAGTGCTTTTGTACTCAATGCCCAGCCCAATGAAGCTACCATTCCAGGCTCCTTCTTTACCACTCTATTTACTTATGCAGCCACTTTTAATGAGCTATGCCTAGATCCCACAGACCATCAATCTTTCAAAAGTCCTGCCATAAACTATATATTCTATAGAACCAAAGAACACTACAGCACACAGAACAGGCCATTCAGCCCTTCTAGTCCCACTGACCTGCACACATTCAGAATGCCGACTAACAAGGTAAGTATTCAGATTTTGGCTTTTACATTCCCTGTATCTCAGTTATAGTTGTCAAACACAACATAATCCACCTAGCCGCATAGGTCACGTTGGGAAATACCTGTATAGCCCTAGCAGAGTTCTGGAGGGAGTTACTGAGGCAAAAACGATGAGATCATCCTTTCATCCACTCACTGCTCAAGCAGGACTTTCTGCCCATCAGCAAGCATGTTGGAAGATGGGGTGCAGATAGAGCCTACCATGCTCAGTCTGTTGAACCAACTTTGTCTCAGTTGCTACAAAGATCTAGAGCTATTTGGTCAGCTGATCATGAAAATCACCATAAAATTTTCCTACCATGTACCTTTTTTAGATATAACCTATTTTGTGATTTCCCATCTACTTGTACATTGCCCACAAAGCAAGCTGTTTTGGTCAGTCAAGCATGCCTGGGCATGCACTAGTCTTAGTCCCGGGCACGACTAGTCAGGATAGATGCAGACAGGCTATAAAAGCAGCTCACATATACAGATGCTGTGCATTACACGGAATGCATGTTGATGCGCGTTCTTCCGCCAATAGCGTAGTGAGTATAGATAACAACAGTATTTATTGTCTCCAAGAGGATTCAATACAGCAGAAATATTTTGTCAATATTGCAACTGGTGTGACACATTCTGTTACATTTGTGCCGAGTATGCTTAAGGCTCAAAGATGCAGCATGACTGCACTTATTACGAAAGCCTATGAGCTCTACTTCATTTGTAAAATTGGTGACCAAGACAAACCCTGGGCTCCTCACATCTGTTGTGCACTCGTGCAGTCAACCTGAAAACTTGGTTTGGCATCATGGTGCGGTTAAACATGCTGAATTCAATAAAAGTTAATTTAATGTTTCTCCAACTTCCTAAGTGATATCTTTGTATTCAGCTTGAAATTGTCCTATCATAAACCCGAATTATTTTTTCGGGAAGCAAACCATTCGAGAAAGTTTGTTGTCCAATGTTATCAGGTATGAGGCCATTCAGGCCAATGAACTCTACTAGGCCCAAGCAAAGCAATTCAATGAGACCCGTACTTCCATTAGTACCTCTGTAAGACAACCCCTCAACTCCCCTTTAATCAGAGATCAGTGCACTACCAGAGAATCACTGACCTCTAACAGTATCTCTACTAACTGATGGAGGGGCACAAACAATGATAATCTGAATTATAGCCCCAAGAATGAAGAGAGAGTTACCTTTGGTGCCTCCTCCAAGTATTGTTTCCCACTGGAGACTGAAGTGAGGAGACGAAATCTATTATCTTGAAGCACATAGGTTCCCTGAGAGAAATGTGAAGTATCAGTTAAGAGCCAGACGAACGATCACTAGTTCACTCAATCCGTGAATGGCCCTTAGACATACAGCACAGTAACAGGCCCATGAGCCCGTGCCACCCAATTACACCCATTGGCTTACAACCCCCAATTACACCCATTGGCCTACAACCCCCGTACATGGGAGGAAACCGGAGAACCTGGAGAAAACCCGGGGAAAATTAAACTCCTTCCAGACAGTGTCGGATTCAAACCCAGTCGCTGGCGCTGTAACAGTGCTGTACCAACCGCTATGCTAACCATGTTGCCCGAAAATCCCAGTGAGGTTTAGATTCCTTGCTCTGAAATGTTCCCCACAAAATGAATTGACATGAATTTACTTAGAAATGATCAAACGCCCCTCTGAAAATACCCAAAGATTTTCATTTTGTATCTTTAGCACTATTTCTCAATCTCCCTGCCCTCAGCTCATCTCCAACTGCAGTCCCTTAAACGCATTGAGCACCTGATGGTTTGTCCGCAGGTTGTCAATCTGTTTATGGAAGAGGTTTGTCCAGAATTCCTTACAGATGAATTTCATGATGTCCAGCTCATCCTTGAATGAAGGTGTTTCTTTAGTGAATCTATAATAATCACAGTTTGCTTAACATTTCAGATTTATTGTCAGAGTACATACAATTCATCACATAAACCCTAAGATTCTTTTCCTTGAGGGTGAGGCAGAATTACTACTTATTGGTAGTGCAAAACAAAACTGTACACATTAACATAAAAGGAAATCCAGGCCAACAAAATGTGTTCACTGGATATGATAAGAGGCTCTGTGGAACGAGACAGAGGGAAAAGGAAAAGGGAAAAGAGAGAGAGAGAGAGAGAGAGCTGGGATAAATGCGACAGGGGGAAGAAGATGGGGGGGGAGTGGATTAAATGGAAACCTGAGGTCGATGTTAATGCATCTAGTTGGAGGATGCCCAGACGGAAGATGAGGTGTTTGTCCCTCCAATTTGCAGGTGGTCTCAGCCAGACAGTGCAGACCAGGATCAGACGTGTCAGCGAGGGAATGGGACAGGGAATGCTGAACTAACTCAGCAAGACAAACACTATTTGTAGGCAAGGGAAGAAATTGTCAATTGATTTGAGCAGAGACACTGAATCAGAACTAAGTGAGGGGAAATCATAGCGAGCCTCTCTCGTGTTTAAGGAGTAAATTGGATAAAATGAGTCAGGAAGGGGATACGAGGTGATGTGGCATGGGAATTAAAAGATTTTTAATTTGGATGTACAGCACAGTAACAGGCCCTTTCAGCCCACGAGTCTGTGCCGCCCTATTTACACCCCATTAACCTGCATCCCCGGTATGTTTTGAACAGTGGGAGGAAACCAGAGCCCCCGGGGAAAACCCATGCTCCTTAGGGACAGCGCAGGGTTTGACCCCCGGCCCTGATCGCAGGCACTGAAAAGGCATTGCGCAAATCGCTGCGCCAACTGTGACGCAAATAAAAAAGAGAACCACCTGGAACGACGATGCTCTCCAGAAACCCCATCACTGTTCCCGAGAGAGTACTTTCACACAAGTTGCAGGTCATCATTTACACAAAATAAACGTGAAATGGCACTGACGCTGTCTGCACATTCCTTATTCCAGTGGAGACCCTTAGAGAGATTTCCTGGGATTTATTCATGCCAAGGGTACTGTTGGACTTGATTCAGGGAGCAAAGCAGCAAATTTGAATTAAACTGGCACTGGGAGCCAGTGTGCTGATGTAGCTCATTCACACTGCTATTGATGAACCACTGCCCTATAAAGTACTTTTAGCGAACGTCAAGAGAAGTGCCATAGCTAACCTCTCGATCAGACCTTGTCCTGCACGGAAACCCATTCCTTCCAAGGTGGAGATACATTTCCCATGCTCCTAGAGGGAGAAACAGAGGCCATTTTAACGGATGCTTTGAAGCCACACCTCTCGCAAAATATTCAGATAGTGAATAAATGCCCAGTTACGCAACTCTTTCCCTCTCACTTGCCGTGAGCTTGGAAATCACTTTAATGCTTTAGAAATAGCTTCAACAAATCATCCCCTTTTTTATTTATAACTTCATAGAACAAACCCGATCCAAGTAACCCCAACCACACAAGAGAAACACAAAGACCACAGATGCTGGACAAGGCTCAGCGTGTCAGATGGCATCCATGGGTAGAAATGGTCAGCTGACGTTCCGGGCCTGAACCCTTTATCAAGACTAGCGGGAAGGGGGTGATATTACGTAGAAAGGGTGTGATATTATGTAGAAAGGGTGGAATGTCGATGTGGAAGGGCACAGATATGAACTTTGAAGATAGATAGGTCAAGGGAGAAAATGTGAGGGGGAGTGGGTGGGTGGAAGAAATGTTCATTAATGTTGATAAGAGACAGAATAAGAACCAAAATTTAATGTCATGAACATGTCACGGAATTCATTGTTTTGCAGCAGCGTCAGTCCAATTCTAGCTATAAATTAAATTTCAAAATAAAAGATAAAGAAAGGCGAGTGTCCGTGGTTCATTGTCCCTTCGGGAATTGAGGGGAAGAAGCTGTCCTTGTGCTGTTGGGTGCTCATCTTTGGGCTCCTGCACCTCCTTCCTCATGGTGACAGAGTGAAGAGGGTGGTGGGGGCTGCTTTCTTCAGGCACCGCCTCTTGTAGATGTCCTCCACGGAGTGAGACTGGTGTCCATGTTGGCGCAGGCCGAGGTCA